>NC_137457.1:288643322-289276222 GCF_964235325.1 Thermobia domestica
ACAAGATGGAACATCTATTACCATCTTTCCGGTTTATCATGAGAACTTACCTGGAAGCTCTACCAGTGTTGTACAAACTCCTTCCTCGGTTGATCATTTAATACTTTTCATTTGATATGTTAAAAGTAAAAGGTGGGACAATATGGGAGAGGTCTAATGAATCCGCGGAGTGTGTGAGAGTAAAGGCTCACACACTTTCTTAATTTCGGCACATAATCGAGGTGATGTCTGAAGTATACCTTGGCCGCGTTTACTTACCCAGGGTGCTCTAGGTACTCATTTCACAATGGCTAGGTGAACCATAAAGCCGCATTATGACGACGGTAGAATGAAAAAAAAAATATCGTTTCTACCGGGGATCGAACACGAGACTCTTACTGACTACGCTACAGCGCCATTCACTTGACATGAGGCTAGTTACTAGAAAAATCTACTTGTATTTGAATTTAACATCCAATATTACAACTTTAAGACTTAATATTATATATATTTCTATTGTTCTTCAATGTTTTTTTACCAGTAATTTTTGTATGTAGGTAAAAAAAATGTCAGAAATAGTTTTACAAAGCTAAAGTAAATAAATTTTAGATATTATTACTTTAATATTATCTGTTTCAAAAAGAAAAAAAGAAAAGAGAAAATAATCAGTCAAAAAATAATCATCATCATACCTTAAACCCTTAAACCATCCCCTTTTTATATACACTTTTTGTTTATTATTTACGTAATAATTGGCTGCATAGAGTAAATAACCGGTTTAGTCGAATTTTATTTATTTATTTATTTATTTACTTTTTTTGAAAATTGAGTTTTTACAGGTATAAGCTTCTTTTGGTGAGTTCTATATTGTGTAGAAGCGGCTAAGAAGAATTCATAAAATTGAGGAAGTTACAACATTTGGTTATGTCAAAATTAGCCAGGTAACTATTGTAAAATTTACTTTTAAAGTGCTCTCCTGTAAAATTCACTTTTCCCTACTTCGCCGGTTATTCACTTGGAACCAGCCAATTGATCTAAGTGTCAGTAAACATACGATTTAATCTCGGTCAGACGCAGTAATAAATTGTTATGGCTTATGGAAATTCCCTTGTTACAAAAAAAAAAAAAAAAAAAAAAAAAAAACTCTCACCTATTGTAGTGTGTGTTATTACAGCACCCTTCTCAAAGATAAAGAACGTTTACAAAGAAGAAAGACATTATTATTAAGTATTGTACTTTTTGGCAGGTTCTGGGACTAATGAGTTTATTTATTTATTTATTTTAAATTTGGGTCTGAAACTGTTTCTTCCACACTTCTCGATCTTCAGCCTCTTCTTTTAACTTCTAATATTTTCTTCTATTCTTCAAATTATCGAACAGTTGTGTTCTTCTTCTTCTTCTTCCTATTCCTCGCTTTCCTTCCATCTTTTCTTTTATGACGGTATGAAGTAGACAATTACCTTCGCAAGATGTGTCCAATCCAAATGGACTTCCAATGACGAATGCTAGCTAAAAGCGTATTTTTTTTTCTCAGCTTGATAAGTCGGAAAATTTGAAAATTCCGTGAACTGGGATGTTATCAATATTTGCAATCATTAAGGCTGTCTTCACATTAGGATCTTGTGAGCCGCTCACGTGAGCTGCTTATATGAACCTGTAGTGTGAAGGCGTTTAATACTTCTGAGCCGCTCAAAAGATCGTGATATCAAAATGGCAGCCATGCCAGAGCCAAAAGAAGCTGCAGCTTTAATCTTGGCGATAAATTGCAAAAAAAAGAAAGAAAGAAAGAAAGAAAAAAAGAGAAAAAGAAAAAGAAAAAGGAGATATAGAACAACTTCGATTCATCCCTTAAATCGATCAAGACTGTAAGAATGTTCATTTTACAGTCTCCTTCCTAAACTGAAAGAATTTTTAAAAATTACTTCAGGAAGTTTATATTTTCGTTTGACGAACTGAATAGTATAAAGTGTTGCATTTCATCAGAGTAACACCAAACTGAGAAAATTTTCAACATCAAATAAATGTACACTTTTCTCCATTCCAACTGAGTTCACACTTACGTGTGAAAGGCTCTCGACCCAGCTACCGGCGGGGGTGATTTTCAAAGCAGCTCAGAGCCGCGGCTCACTTGCACCGAAGCACATGTGTGAAGGCGTACATTTAAGACAATGTAAAGCTAGTAGCTGCAATTCAGGCGAGCGGCACAAAGGATCCTAGTGTGAAGGTCACCTAAAACAAATTTTCTAAAAAAGTAAATTGTGAATGTAGCCTAGTGTTCTCTTATAGCCAGATAAAAACCATGTGTTGACTTCATAACACAATTTTCTTTAAGTAATGTCTTATCATTTTAGACTCATGAATTAACTAACTAACTAACTGTATGGCCTATGGAACCCGGAGGTTCAAAGCCGCGTTCACAAAAGCTCTCCACTGACTTCTATCCTTAGCTAATTGGATCCAGTTCCTACTTTGTATTCCTATCTCTGCGAGATCCATCTTAACATTGTCCTCCCATCTGCGCCTAGGTCTTCCTAATGGTCGTTTTCCGATTGGTCTTCCAGTCAAGACTTTGAAAGCGTTTCTACTTTCTTCCATTCTAGCTTCATGACCCGCCCACCTAAGCCTCCTAGACTTGACGACCCTAACAATGTTCGGTAAACCATATAAATTATGTAGTTCCTCGTTATGAAGTTTCCGCCATTCCCCATTCCCGTTCCTCTTGGGTCCGAATATTCGTCTCAGGATCTTGTTCTCAAATACTTTCAGTCTATGTTCTTCCTTCAGAGTAAGTAACCATATTTCGCAGCCATACAGAACAACAGGCATAATTATCGTTTTGTATATTTTAAGCTTCAAATTCCTCGACAGAATTCGCGGAATAGACTCATGAATTACTAGTTAAAAATAGACTGACTGTTCAATAGTATTTTCTTAAGTTTATTTCTTTTTTTAATGGTTAAAAACATTCTTTTTCTCGCCAGTTCAATATATAACACACGTATTAAGTTTAATACGTAATATCTAGATAGGTTTTTAATGTAATGTCTTATGTTATTGTTATATATATTCATACAGAAAATTCGAGAACCGTATTACATTCATACATTGTTTCCTTGTTTCCTAATCATTCTAATAACGAGTGACAAACAGCATAGAAGTTGTTTCTGATTCAGTGATTCCAGAAAGAAAGAAAGAAAAAAAGTTTTAAGTAAGTTATCATCTACACAGCTATAATTATTATTATTAATTTTTCAGCACTTTTATCTAAACATAAATAATTTTATAGCACAATGCTCTACGTTAATTAGTTGTGTAAACTTTACATCGCTCTGATAAATCTTTGCATTTGTCCTTGGGGAGAATCTAAGCTACGTATTTCTGCCCTTAATTGATCATTTACTAGTGTGTTTATAAGAAACTCTATACATTGAATTCCTGAGCATATATTACCTGGCTTTGAACCACATTAATATGTGAATGGAAGTATTGAGCTTCCATTTGCAGAGACTCACAGGTTATCACGTCATGCTGTATTTTATTTTATTTTTTAATGAAACATTTATGAACGAAATTTGAACAAAATTAAAACGAAGAAAACATACTTCCTGAAGTAAACTATTTTTGAGGATTTTTTTTTTTCATGAGAAATTAATTATACCACTTTGTAGAGCTGTTAGCGAAATACAGGGTGGCGCGGAGCCCACTGACACAGTTCAAAGTTGGATATTGCGCAAGCGCGATAACTTGAGGTGTGTTACGGGCGGGAGATTGGAGGATGCCAGTTTGTAGGAATACAATAACAGTTACCATGGGCATCGTTGGAGTGTTTAACAATGTGTTATCTATGTTCGTACTTATTACGAAACGAAATCAGTCATTAAAGTGCAGCGATTGTTCAGACATTTGACTGTTTCCTGACATTACGCTAAATAAAGGTACATTGTAACAATTGCAGTGTTCTTATGAAATGGCATCCTATCCACTTTTCATCTCCCACCCACAACCCACTCCAACCTATCGTGCCTGCGCAATATAAAACTTTGAAATGTGTTAGTCCTCTCTGTGCCATCCTGTACAATATAAACAAATAATAAACTTCCGGTTAGGAAAAATACCAACCAAAGTAAAGTATATTTACACAACTTGTAGTCCTTAATTTGGTCTTTCTTTGTTTAACAAATAATTAAATCACGAGAATGGTATAGTATATGTTGTGCTCGGTCGACGAAGCTAATTTTATCTTGACTAAATTTGGAATGATGGTAGACTTTGAGTTTAGTACGCATACGAAATATAATAAAAAATGAATTGAAATATTTGAGTTTAACGGCGCACGAGTATGCCCTTTAGGCTAAGGGAGACAGATGATTAAGGCAACTGAATGATGACAGCAAAATTGGTGGAATGAGAAAGTAGGAGGAAATGGAGGCACACCGAGAAAACCCACAGACACGATGTGGTCCACCATAAACCTACTTGGAAGGGGATCGAATCACGGACCCCATGTACCAGAGGTAAGTGATATACGACTGAGCCACCGCGTCCCCTGGAAATTTGTATAAGTAAATCCGATAACAATAAAATATTCTTTCGTTAATGAGAGTGAGATGATCGTCCTTAATGACGGTAGTCCTACTCTCTTTTCTACTATAGTGCTGCCAAAATGTCTTAATCAGTGGCAAAAATGCGAACTAAAACTCACATTTACGCGTTGAGCCAATAAGGGTTCAGCTGTTGCTAAGCGAGAGAGCGGATGATGAAAGGGAGTGGAATTCCTTCAGCCGATAGCAGCGCTTGGAACGGAAGAGTAGGTGTCAAGTTAATGTGGTACATCTTTAGATCTAGTACCTACTCATGCTTAATCTCTCCCTGTAGTGTTTTTCTTTAGAATTCCATTACCCGGAGTGTGCATCCAGATCTCTGTGGTAGTGATAATTTTCCAGTGATCACAAAGGGTCATCCTATTACGAATTCATGCCATATCTGACGCTTAAATTCGAAGCGTACTGATTGGCCAATCTTTGAAGAACGCTGTGAGTTTTGTGCCCTGAACACTTATCCGTATGTGCCACTATATACATGTTTGAGCAAACTGTAATCGACGCTTCCCACGGTTGCATACCAGAATGTGGAGGCGATTTTCTACAGCGGACAGTTCCATGGTGATCTGTAGAAATTCGTGAGGATATCCTGGCTCTCAGTGTGCTCTTGCAACTTTTAATAAGCATCAAACTGTCGAGAACCTTAAACAATTTCGCATTCGTGCCTGTTCTAGATACCTGATAAAATCTTCGATACTTTGAAGTTGGAAATATTACGTAACGTCTCTTTCAACAGACGGACCCCTATGACTACTGTTTAGCGTCTGCTTCGCTCCATACATGGCAATTCTTCCCCTAGTGTGCTTGTTCTATCAGTAAACGGGATTCTGAAGACTAATTCCACAGATATAACC
Source organism: Thermobia domestica (assembly GCF_964235325.1). NCBI lineage: Eukaryota > Metazoa > Arthropoda > Insecta > Zygentoma > Lepismatidae > Thermobia > Thermobia domestica. The sequence goes on from NC_137457.1 coordinate 288,648,757, forward strand.
AACATATTGCGCTGACACTTTTCTTTTAACTCTGACCACTATTCAGTCGAGTTTAAACGCTTTTGCACTGGTACTGAGAAGAACCCTTTAAATTTCCGTACCTCCAATACTGCCAAAAGAACTCACAATGATATCATATCGAAACCTACCGAGAAATTTCGCTGAGAGCAAGGAAGTCCCTATAGAAACAACACACACAAAATAATGGCTGCGATTGTGAACTGGAAAGACCCGACAGTGATGGTTAAATGTCCCTCACTCTCCACAGTTATATAAATTTCTACTAATCAACAATAAAGAGACTCCACTTCCGTAAGAAAAGTTTGTGCAATGGCTGAATCTTCTCTGTCGTACCGGCTGATATTTAGAGACGTGCAGTAGCGTTGTTTGAGGAAATATCTTGAAGACAAGATGTATCTCTGCAAGAGGTTCAAGAGTTGAGAAGCAGAAGTGAGCAGAAAGGGAAAATACTTCTTTAAGTCAATACTACAACTCCACCTTCCTCATTTCCCCTGATTTAGTGGCAGTAAAAATGAGATTGTCAGTTGAAAACTCTTGGACCAAAGTTTCAATTTGGCTCCTGTAATAAACAAACGATTTCTGCAAAAAGAAACGATCCACACTAATACTGGACACTATTGTATAAGAATGATTTAATGCATTCATCGATTGACAGGTTGTTTGCGTGTGTTTTTCTCCAACAAAAGACAGTCCGTTTCGATCTATTCCGTGGACAAAACCACTTTGATCGGTGTTGTAACTGAAAGAGAGACATTGCAGCAGAAATTGCTCTCTGGTTATCATGGGCGCCCGGAGAAAAATTTTCTAGGAGGGGGCATCTCCATGGTTGCTATATTACGTCTTGTGTTTAATATAGGTGGTTTGCTATATTACGTATGCACTTGCGTGAGCCAGAGGGGGCCGGCTTCCCTGTTCCCCTTCGGGTGCCCATGCTAGCTGTCTCTACGAATTGTAGTGTGACTCGGTCTTTCTTCCTCCTCGTGCGATACACATTTCATAATTTTCCTGCCGTTAACCCGAAAATGTTTCTTGAAGTTGTTTAACCAAAGTATGGATGCGTTAAACTTACGTTTGCCAATTACATGTTCCCTGAAAATCTTGAAAGTCCGCAATTGTAACTCCTTATGAATAACACTTCGTTTGTCAAACTTCTACAGAACTCTCAGGGAGTTAGGATTTAGATTTCTGATCTTTCGGCATCTATGACCACGTCAAGTTTTGGGGGGATGGCATCCCTCGGCGAGCATACTATCCAGGGAAAGGGAAGGGAGAAAGGATTGGGAAAGGAAGGAAGCGGCCTGGGACTTATAAGTTAGGTACCACTCCAGGATTTCCCTGGTGGGAATGAGGAAAACCTCATTCAGGGTGGCTGTACAGAACTCTCGTTTTGTATAATTTCCCATACATCATATCCTTATATTCTACAACGTTTATAGGACATAGCTTCCAGCTGCATTTTTCACAATTATAGGTACCACACTGAAGTCACTGAACCAAATTTATTACGAACAGTAGATAACTCACGTCGTTGTTTACCACCTTCATTCACCGATAATGTTACAATCCTCTTGCTGTAGTCGTAACTAACAATAAATTTAATAATACCTGTAAATCTGATAGAAATAGAAAACTAGAAAAAAATCATACAATTTAAGGTCTTTGGTTTATCAAAACTCCTGTATGTACGTATTTATCATGTCTGTTCGTGTGTGGGTGTAGGGGGTAATTTTAGCCAGGGTGTAGAGGGTAAAAAAGTTAGAAATCGAGTACGCTGATAGAGTTGACTCACACTGAGAAAAATCCGTTCTCCGGACAGCGGTATATTGTACAAATATACGGAATCCTCTTGCTTACTACTGAAATTAGTACGGATCATACGTTATCCATATGCTACATAGGCACTGCTCTTAGATGTTACATCACGCCATTGCAGAATGTCTGACATCTAACAGTTTTCCGTATATCACATGCATATTCTTATGTTGCATTCCTCATGTTATGTATGTGAGACCCTGACCGTCTATATTGTTTCATACGGAAAGTACGTACAGGTGGAATACTTATATGGAAAATATTATAAAACATGCGTTTTCAGTTATAAGTTTGCTGTACGTTAAGTCCAAAAACTACAGGAATTACGCATGTAACCTTTTTAAGTTAGCCACCTACAATATTTTCTCAGTGCATTAACCGGAAATGAAGATATCAACCATTTCCGGTTTAATGTTGATCATTATAGAACAGAAACAGTAATAGCTAGCGATAAATCCTGCAAATCGATTAATCATCCAAAGAATACATTACATCTCCATCCTTAACTCTCTACTAATACCGGAAGTAAGAGAAATCCGTTACAACTTCCGATTTCAATATTGATCTATATAGAGCAAAGACACTAAGAGATAGCGAAAAGCGGTTTATTTGGAATCGATTTAGCATACTAAGAATAGGTACCATCTTCTGCGTTAACCCTCTATTCAAACCGGAAGTACAGAAATCAACTATTTCCGGTTTTAGCATTGATCGCCGTAGAATAAGAACGGTAACAGCGATAAACGGTTTCCTGCAATAAAGTAAGTGTCCAAAGAATATATATTTCTATCTTGACTCTAATCTCGGGAACACAGTAGTCTAATGGTTAGAGCGTTAGACTCACGTCCGCGTGGTCCTGGGTTCGAATCCCGGCCGGTGCTTCTCCAAATTTCGGCGTCCACCCAGCGTCGTGAGTCACATGATTAAAAGATGAGACAACCACTAGGTCTATAATGCTCCTGATATGCCTGTTAGAAACAGGGTAACGGAGCACACTTATATCATGTGTTTGTCGCTAAGCTGAATGTAATTCAGCTAATCGCTAACAGATGGCGTTGGAGCGGCTCATTCACACGAAAAGAGATTTTAACGCCAAGTGGTTTGGTTCAGTCTAATCTCTCTGCTAACACTGAAATTGGTAGAAATTTATTACCACTTCCGGTTTCAATATTAATTAAGAAAATATGACGATATACAAATCAAAGTCCTGACACGTGAAACGTGACACTGCTACTTACTCATTTTTTTAAATAAAATAAATGTATAAAGAATTGTTTATTATAATATATCTTATTTTAAATTTTAATAAATTACGTATGTAAATGAATTATTAATCAAACCAATCCAATATCTATAGAAGCTTATTGAGGTTTGTTTTGCACATCGTATGGTGCAATCCCAAGGTTATTTCGTATTCCACTGAGGAGCATGGTGTATCTAACGGTCCTCGAAGTTTCTGTGTTCATGATCCTGTTCCTCTGGATTTGATTTTATAGAATATCGAATAAAATAAATTAGACGATGAAGAAGAGGAAAGTATCCCGATTGGGCGGAAGCATTTTTTGTTTTAATCTAAAGAGTATGGTTATCGTAAGACGTCTTTCGGCAGGGGAGAACCGGGTTTGATTCCAAGTGAGATTTCACGTGGAGTTCAAACATTAAGCTCTAGATCAACGTCGTATGTCGTATATAGAAAGCGATCTTAAACTCCAAATCAATCTACCATAACTAATAGTCTGTGCTCTCTCCTCACACATACTTCACTGGGGCGCTCCCAGTAAGTTGGGAATAACACTTTCAAATTACCTTCAAAATTGACTTTCTTTGTTACACAATTTTGCCGTGTAAAGAAATCCCTCTGAGTGTGTCTAGAACAGAGATAGGCAGAGCTCCTTCGTGGCTAAATGGTTAGCGTACGCGCCTTTGGCGTGGGAGACCCAGGTTCGATTCCCGGCGGGAGCTCATGTTCGTTCGGATTCCACGTTAATCAGTAGGTTCCGTCTCATATAGCTTCGCTGCCGACAAGGACGTTAAACTCAAAATCAACTCAACTTAACAGAGATGGGCACTCTCATCCATTTTACGGTCATGAGATCCTGTTCGGTACATAAGATGAGAACAAGTGGGGATGAAGCTGGGGTTAATTATTGTTTGAGGAAGAATGAGGGTCATCGCATCAATGTTCTTTGAGGATTAGGAAATCAATGTTCCTTGAGGATTATGGCAAGTAGTATTACCCACAAGACGAGAAATTTCTCGTAAATTCGAGACGGGACGAGAAATATAATAATTCTCATTTCGTTTTCGAGACGAGACGAGAAATATAATAATTCTCATTTCGTTTTCGAGACGAGACAAGAAATATGATAATTCTCATTTCGTTTTCGAGACGAGACGAGAAATATGATAATTCTCATTTCGTTTTCGAGACGAGACGAGAAATATAATAATTCTTATTTCGTTTTCGAGACGAGACGAGAAATATGATAATTCTCATTTCTTTTCGAGACGAGACGAGAAATATGACAATTCTCATTTCGTTTTCGAGACGAAACGAGAAACATAATAATTCTCATTTCGTTTTCGAGACGAGACGAGAAATATGATAATTCTCATTTCGTTTTCGAGACGAGACGAGAAATATGACAATTCTCATTTCGTTTTCGAGACGAGACGAGAAATATAATAATTCTCATTTCGTTTTCGAGACGAGACGAGAAATATGGTAATTCTCATTTCGTTTTCGATACGAGACGAGAAATATAATAACTCTCATTTCGTTTTCGAAACGAGAAATTCTCGTGCCTGACAGGTATCACTAGTACACCCAAGCTTTCGATCTCAAACACTATTTTAGTATTACATGATTCATAATATTTAAAAAAAACTATAAACCGACAAAATGATTGTTGGAACACAATGAAAATATGTATCAACGTTTAAAGATACGCAAATCATTACATAATATATTATTAAGCAATAAACATGATTTAAATGCTTTGATATCATAGCCTTTGTGGACATCTCATGACACGAAAGAATTTAAATAACTTAGGGCATAAATTTTGTACATAAATTTACAAAACGGACCGAGATAAATTACAAGAATCGACATGAGACGACTCTTACAAAATTTACCAGACGTGACAAAAAAACCTTATTTCTCATCTTGTAAACAACGCTAATGCCGAGTGAGTGAATGTGAGGGAGTTGAGTGGAAGCAAGGACATCAATCTGATTTGAGGATGAGGGCCAGCGAATGAGTGTGATTGTGAGGGCTTCAATATCATTTCTAGAGAGAGGGGATGAACGAGCGAGTGTGAGAATGTTCATTGAGAGTAAGAGCATTAATTGCATTTGAGAATAAGTGCAATTGATAGTGAGGTATAGAAAAAAATGTCCATCTGTAAAGCAAACCAAACTCCCCTTTCTCTCCACATCTTTGGCATTGCAGAAGAGGAAATCAAGTGCTTAATCTTGACAAAGAGAGATATTTTTTTAAAAAAAGATACAGTGCCATGTAAAATCTAAATCTTTACTCCAATTCGCTAGCATTTGATGTCGCTGAGAAGTTACGGCTATTCCTTTTAGTCGCTATCAACCTCTGCTACCAAGAACTACCATTTTTATTTTTTGTCTTTTAAAATGGGTTCCCTTGAGGGATCTTAGATTTCCTCGAGGTACCCGTTTCCTTCCGCATTATCATTCTACCAATTCTTCCATGAACATCCACTTGCCTTAATCAAGCGTCTCCCTTAGCCTAACAGGCATAAACCTGGGACATTAAATTGAGAGTTATAACTTTTCTTTCTTTACTTTTGAATGTAAGAACATCTGCTTATAAGAGGAGCGGTGTTGTTTTTCTTATCATTTTAAGTTACTCCTTTATCATGATAGTGCTCTGACACTTTATAGATACAGATTGTACTTGTGTTCTTCGATTACATATTATTATGAAATTATTGTATGAATACGGTAAATACCCATTCAATTCCCAACCCTGTCATCGCTTGCAATTCCCATAATCATTTCACAAGCCCAGCTACCAAGAAACGACAATTTCCTATTCAAATTTACTATTATATTAAAAGATGGGTTATTTCTCACAATAGTACAGATAAGTATAACGCAGGTTTTAAAACATGTATAGCTATTATGGAAGTTATAATTAATTCTTTAGATATAATCCATATTTCAAGTTGATGGTGGAAAGAACCCACAAATTTACGTTTATCAGACCATGTGCATGAACGTGAGGGATCAGGGTTAGGATTTAGATTTCTGGGCTTTCGGCATCTATGGCCATGTTAGCCCGTCACTAGGATTAGGATTAGGAATTAGATTTCTGGGCTTTCGGCATATATGGCCATGTTAGCCCGTCACTAGGATTAGGATTAGGAATTAGATTTCTGGGCTTTCGGCATCTATGGCCATATGAGCCCGTCAATAGGATTAGGATTAGGAATTAGATTTCTGGGCTTTCGGCATCTATGGCCATGTTAGGCCCGTCACTAGGATTAAAAATAGGAATTCGATTTCTGGGCTTTCGGCATCTATGGCCATGTTAGGCCCGTCACTAGGATTAGGATTAGGAATTAGATTTCTGGGCTTTCGCCATCTATGGCCGTGTTAGCCCGTCACTAGGATTAGGATTAAATTTCTGGGCTTTCGGCATCTATGGCCATGTTAGCCCGTCACTAGGATTAGGATTAGGAATTAGATTTCTGGGCTTTCGGCATCTATGGCCATGTTAGCCCGTCACTAGGATTAGGATTAGAAATTCGATTTCTGGGCTTTCGGCATCTATGGCTATGTTAGCCCGCCAATAGGATTAGGATAAGAAGTTAGATTTCTGGGCTTTCGGCATCTATGGCCATATTAGCCCGTCACTAGGATTAGGATTAGGAATTAGATTTCTGGGCTTTCGTCATCTATGGCCATATTAGCCCGTCACTAGGATTAGGATTAGGAATTAGATTTCTGGGCTTTCGGCATCTATGGCCTTGCTAGTCCGTCACGTGCGAGGGATGACGTCTTTCGGCTATCACATTATCTAAGGAAAGGGAAGAATGCAGCCTGGGACCGACCGGCATTTGCCCCGTCTGAATAAGGAAAACTCAAGAAAACCTCACTCAGCATGGCGTGAGCGTGTTGGAGAATTTGTTTGATATCTCATCAATTTATCCAGAATCAATTTTCATAGAGCATTAATAATAAATAAACGATGTTCTTTAAATGAACTTCTTTTAGTCAGAATATGGATTTAATACTATAACTACAATGCCAGTGATAAAGGTCAACAGAAATGTTCATTTTATACATAAAACATGCTAAGGAATCACCTAGTTTCATTATTTTCTCTCTCTATGACCATGACAAAACAAATAGTGTACACTATTTTTATTGGCAATTCATTGTGATTACCTAGATCCATAATGTTGCATAGAATACGCAGGTAGGACATTTACCTGCTCATTTACATACGTACTTTGGCATATATTGTTTCCTTTATACTGTATTTATCTTTATGTAACGTTTTGTTATGCTTATGACATGAGAATGCACTTGTAAAAATGTCTATTTTCTGAACGCTTTCACTACCCCACACAAACACAGATTCATAAACAGAACAGAGTACATTTACTACAGGTGCATTGGAGCACACAACAGGTAGAGAGAAGAGAGGGAGGAATATTTTGGCGGGGAGGTAGCTCCGCGCGCGCGGGCGGGCGGGCGGCAAGGTATAATCGAAAAAAAAAAGAGGATCGCCGAAGCACCTACTGGTTGGCATACAAGAGCGCCGCGCCGGCTTACAATATAAAGCTATATACGTGAATGTGTGTAATGCTATTTCCCGACCTCCTCAAGATTCCCCACTGTACTACCTTTCGCCCCTCTCCCCCACTTTTGCTTGAGTTTTCTCCCCACTCTCCAGGCAAGGACTAACTGTACCTGCCTTGTGTCTGGGTCACAACTCGGTCATATAAAACGCTAGGTCGGGGGGACGGTTGTCCATTTGTAACGTATACCTCTTCTTGTCGACACACGGTACATATTCAATTCGTCCTTTTTTATTTAAAAAAAAATACGTAAAAAGGAACTGTTCAATTACGAAAGAAGAAGACTCCCCCAAGAAGATTCCCTCGGTTGAAACATCGGAACTTACTTTTGCCAGAGAAGAAAAATTTTGACAGTGATTTTTTTATTATTATTTTACAGTGTCTTAAAAAGTGGAGATAAGAACGTGTTTATTTTTTTATTTTTTTAGTTAGTGTCGGCAGAAGATTTTTTTAAAAAACAGAAATAATCAAATTTGCGCCGAAAATCACATCGTGCCAAGGATTAAAAAAACAAAACACTTTATTGAAACAAAATCTTCAATAAGGTAAGAAAAAAATGTGTTTTTAAGTGTTTTCTCACGTGTTGTGTTTTGTGTATGTGTGATTTTTTTTTCTGTTCAACACAGGATGATTTTTTTTTCCTCAACTGAAGGATTTTATCATGAGTGGACGGACATTTACTGATTTACCAGGATCAAGTGTTTTGTTTGATCAGTGACAGTGTGTGGCGTATTGTTGGATTGAATTGACAAGTGTGACGTAACAATGAAGAAGAAGGAAAAACATGTGACAATAAAAGTTATCTCACAATAGAAAACCATGTGCCAGAAACAGATATAAAGGATTACCGTCAGTTGCTGTGTTTCAAAGTCAGCTAAGCGTGCGGCTAAATTTCGCGAAAACAATTTGTGACAGTGGCTGTGAACTATTTTAAATGGAAAGCTTAGAATATGCAATATGCAATAGAGGGACTGTTTTGGTGTGTGTCTACGTATTTCGACCATAGGAAAACAAAACATTTGCCGTCTCATGCAGAGTCGTTTTGACGTATTATTAGCGTCATACTAAAGGCCTGACTACTGCAGGAAACATGTTAGTCGAACTCTTTAGTATGGCACTAATCACGCGTCAGATAGACTCTGCATAAGATCCTTGGTCTTTTATACGTAACTAACATTTTAAACTATAACTGATTTCCTGCTTAATTGAACCGTTCATTTCGAAAAAAAAAGAAGAAGAAGAAGAGATTAACTATGAAAAATGTAGAGCTGCGGTACTGTAGTCGCTAAGCCGTCTATCTGCCAATCAAGACGCCCGGATTCGATCCCTAGTAGGGGCAGAAAATTTGTCTTATTCTACCCACTTTCTGTGGTTCACTCAGCCTTTTTTATAATGGGTTCTGGGCAACCTGGAGAAGTTAAAGGACCGAAGTGTTTGTGAACTACATCACTTCCATGTTTCCCGAACAGGACAACCAAGATGTCCTCTTCTACCCGGACACGTCCTCTTTTTCATTTCCATGTTTCCCGAATAGGGTAACCAGACGTCCTCTTCTACCCGATCATGTCCTCTTTTTTTTTACTTTCATGTTTCCCGAATAGGGTAACCAAACGTCCACTTCTACCCGGTCATGTCTTATTTTTCACTTCTACGTTTCGCGAGTAGAATAACCACACTTCCTCTTCTACCCGGACATGTCCTCTTTTTTACTTTCACGTTTCGCGAGTAGGATAACCACACGTCCTCTTCTATCAAGACATGTCCTCTTTTTTACTTCCATGTTCCCTGAATATGGTAACCAGATGTCCTCTTCTACCCGGACGTGTTCCCTTTTTCACTTCTACGTTTTCCGAATAGGATAACCAGACGTCCTCTTCCACTCAGACATGTCCTCTTTTTCACCTCCATGTTTCCCGAATGGGATAACCTGACGTCCTCTCCTCTACCCGGACATGTGCTCTTTTTCATCTCCATGTCTCCCGAATAGGGTAACCAGACGTCTTTTTCAACCCGGACATGACCTCTATTTCGGGCCCTAAAATTTGCCGTAGTGGGTTCTTAGCAGTGGCGTAGCACACTTTTGCGGCTCCCCCGCAAAGTATAGAGAAGGGGCCCTAGTTGTAAAGCCGACAGAAGTAAGGTTGAAGTTCTACTTCTTTAAATCTTTATTCATCGCAAGACTTCGGGGCCCCCTATACCTCGCCCCCCCGCACTGCGGGGGTTGCGGGGGCAGCTGCTACGCCACTGGTTCTTAGGAAAAAACGGAAAAGTCTTCTTCTTGATGGATGCAGACAATTGCTTCAACTTCAATGTTTTTAATGTCTGTAAATAATTGTTAATATTAGCATTGTTGCAACGTTCAATTTCCAGGGAAATGCAACACCTAACTAGAACTCCGAAGGAAAGAAACAATATTTTCGTTAGCGGTATTATCAATAAAAGAATAGTTGCACAAGTTCCATTTTTCCGCTTTGCCAGTACGAGATTTGTGGTGTAACTCTATTCCCGAAATCAAAGAATTATGGAGCATTTACCTCCGTTCACAGTCCTTTGGTTTTCATGGACTTTCCCAAAATGGGTGCTGCTGTCTTTACTTGAACTATAAAAAACGATATTTTTGCGGCGCCGATTTGTATATAAGTTTGGGAGGCGCGTTCTGGTATGTGTGATTCATTTTCAAACATCCAAGTAAACAGTATCGAGATTAAGGATGCGCACGAAACGAGTCGAGACACGGCTCTTCCAATAGAGAAATATACATTTCTCCATAGACATCACTTCTACAGCATATTTTCGAGACGAGACAGCCACAAATCTTGTCTCGTGGGCATCACTAATCGAGATCCTGGGGTGCAAAAGCAAACTTTGTGAGGAGCTCTGATCGATGCCCATGCTTACTTTATTTTGATTTTAGCATCCTTTCAGCAGCGAAGGTATATGAGACGCGGACTTACAGCTTAATCTAGGATCTGAACCACTTAAGCTTTTGCCAAACCCGGTTCTCTCATGTCAAAAGCGCGTACGCTATCCGCTTAGCCACGAGGGAGTTCTATGCGTACTTTTGAAATGAAGAAAACCAAATTCACTTTGATACAGACACATCCAAATCACAGTTAATAATAATCGCTTCAAGAACAAACATGTCAGCTACTATCAAATTTTCTTTTATTTCGTTATAAATAGTTAGGTATCTTCTCTTCGCTCGTGAAATTCTTATATTTCAGAGTTAATTGCTCCTCAAATCGCACAGCTAAATTGTGTCTGAGAGCTGTCAACATATAATAAATATACCTATACAATAGTTCTTGCTTTACGCGCTATAATAACTTTTATCTTGTTAAGTTCAGTAGCACTTGTAGTGTAAAGTTTTCAGATTTTATAACTAATAAATCGGACTTCTGTTTGACACTATCGAATTGAGATATATTAGCTCAAGCAACTGTGTTTCTAACTGGCGTATGTCCCTCTTTCTGGTCCAATGGCCATCGCGTGTCTTTGGTCCACGAGGTCCCGGGTTCGATTCGTGATATAAGAGCATTAAACACACTACAGTGGTTCAGATTGCGGTTTAAACTATCGGTCTCGTCCTAAATACCCTTGAAGCTGGCAATGGTCGTAAATACAAATGAATCAACGAAGTCGAGAAAAATCCTCGGGTTCAGCCCTTTAACTGTACAGTCTCAGATTTTTTGTTTCCTTTAATCACTGTTAATCGCTTTCAGTATCACGAATAATTATGATCCAATTAATCCTATTTATTTATCACTAACTTTAAAACACTATGATTAAAAAAAAACAAGGAAAACAGGAATAGCGTGCACTTTCGGTACTGAATAATCACTGAAAGTTGTTCTCCTACCGGGAATCGATCACAAACGCAAGCAGACCGAAAGTATGTGCTCGATTAGGGCAATTTCAAGGCAGAGAAGCGTTTTTTTTTTTTTAAAGACAGAAAAGTATCTTTAATGAACATTTGAGACTATTCTAAAAGAACCAAAGTATATAATAATCCTCTTCTTATCTGAAGTTATGTATATTGTTCAGATACAGGAATTCTAAATTTGTGGTTTTATATTGATTTCAGTCTGATCATTTACCTAATTAAATCAAATTGTTAACGTGAACTTGTTAGTTTGACATGTATACAGTTTTCGTAAATTAGGCACTAGAAATCAATCGTTCACTTAGATCAAGATTTGATTCCAGATTTTGGAACATTAAAGGAAAAATCTTTGTTTTAGAAGTCCAAGGATTATCATGTCTTTTTTTTTTTCTAAATTGTTTACAGAAATCACATGTTAAAATTTAATTTCATTTCTGATTTCTCAGAATCTTTCTCGTAGTATATGCTTTTTTTTAAAAAAAAAAAATCCAAAAGTAAAGCATTTATCTAAATTGAAAACATAAATTCTCTCGAAATAGTTGAATTTTCTTGTTATATGTATAATTTTAAAGCCATTATTGATATTACATTCAAAAAAAAAAAAAAAAATGATTCCTGATCAAATTTCATTTATTCTTACGAAATTCCATGCAATCACGGTTGTCTGTCCACCCAAGATCAATGACGCATCTCATATATTCCCCCGACATTTTCCCACAATAGCAATACCTGCTTTTAAAGTTTGTGAATAGCTCTGAGTTTCAATAGCCAGCTACCACAGTCCATCTTTTATTATAAAGTGTTCTTTGGTGCGAAGTAGACACCTTTTAATAATAATAGCAATAAAAAAGTTAGTATTTACTTTAAATATGTCTTTCCAAAAAATGAAATGAAATGAAGCCTTTGAATTTTACGTAACGCGGTTATGCGGTTAGGCTAAAGCAGACAGTGATGATGAGAAATTAATGAAATGGTGGAATGAAGAAAGTGGGAGGAAACGGAAGAACCCCGAGGAAACTCACGCACGATGTTTGTCCACCACAAAGTTCATTTGCTGCAAGCTGGGATCGAACCAGGAACCCCATGCACCTAGAGGTGAAGTTCTATTAGCGACATCTATCAGCGTAACTATTTATTATTAAAATCAGCGTGATCTACAGACTGTGACGTTTGCCACTTTGTTAACAGGATGAACACCAGGATTTAGTTTACTTGTTCATTTAAGTTCATTGTCCTTTTTCAACAGCTAGGCTATATAACACGTGAACCTACAGTTTTTAAGGTGGAATCTAAATCATTGTAATGCACTTCCAGCGGGAATCGAACCGGGAAACACGTAAAGCAAAGCCCCACCCGTTAGCTCTTTAAACTAGCTGCAAGGGCGGTCAGTATTTAGAAAGCATTAACATGACTTCGTTTGATACTATTTATCCCAGAACTACGGGCAAAAAAAAAAAAAAAATCATAGTCTAAATGGGTATTAATCGAAGAATAAAATGCAATCTTTCAGTCTAACAGAACTCGGTTCAATTCAATAAATTGGAAGAATTTTCTCGTCTCGTCGGAGTCTTGTCTTTTAGTTTAACGTCCCACGATTATGCCCTTTAGGCTAAAGGAGACAGATGCTTAAGGCAAGTGAATGATAATGGAAGAATTGGTGGAATGAAAACATGGGATGAAACAGGAGTATCCCGAGAAAGCCCACGAACACGATGTTATCCACCACAAACTTACTTGGCCGGGGATTGTACCAGGGGCCACACACACCAGAGGTAAGCGCTTATACCACGGAGCCACCGTACGAAAGATTTTTCGAAAAAGGCACAGTAAAATACTGACAGTTATTGTGAATTATTTCTCTAGATTAACTTATATGCAAGGATACTACGACAAGAGGCGGTTGAAGTTATAATAATGATGACTTATATTTAAAGTACAATCAACCATAAAAAACAGCGGCTAATTAACCGTATAAAAAATAAGCAATCAACCACTGCATTTCTTTTTTCTGTGAGCTAGAAGGTCAAAAAACTTTAATCAGTAATTTTGAATAGAACTTTTTGTTAAACTGGCACCTTTTGCTTAGAATCATTCGGCCTCAAGCTTAAACAAATCATCTTTTGACACCGATATATATACTATAACGCTATCAATCGGAACAAAGATAATTGCGTCTATTAATTTGCCCTTTATCCCACCCAGGTAGCTGCACACTTGTTTTGGTTGACTTGTATTAATTTAATTTCCCGGCAGTGAGGTTATACAAAAAAAAAAAAAGTCTTATGCAGAGTCGTTTTGACGTATGATTAGCGTCATACTAAAGGCCTGACTACTGCAGGAAACATTAAGTTAGTCGAACTCTTTAGTATGGCACTAATCATGCGTCAGAACGACTCTGCATAAGGCCCTTATAGTTTAAACAGAGATTTAAACCACAGTAATGGGGGGTCAATGATCTTCCACAGGAATCTAACCCGTGACCTTGTGTACAAAAGGCACACACGAGATCAGCAAGGAGGATCTTGCATCTTATATGTCGGACAAAACTAAATCACATCTGATATTTGATTCCTTCCCCCCTCTTATTTGAAGATACGTATTACCTGTATGACTATAATATTCTCGTTTATCTATGTTTAGTCTCATACCTAAATAGTCCCTCTATTGCAGTGTGATTAAAAAAAAAAAAGTTTAATTCGCATTTCGCGAAATTGCAATTCGCTCCGTTGTGAAATCGAAGCTCTTTTGAGGTTCAAGGCCAGGAAGAAACATGTACAGCAGCGACATCTGGTGTGAACGACGCAGGAGAGCAAAACAACTGTTTTCTACTCTTAAACACTGATGTAGGAGTATATTCATCCACAAAACTTAAAGAAACAATCTGTGTATCCTCGTGTACTTCAATGTACGTCTCTGCAATAACAGAGACTTTTTTCTTTTATTTTATGTGTTCACTTATGTACCATGCAATTCAGTCCCTAAAATTTGTTAAGCTGGCTACATATTACAAAAGAAAGAAAGAAATTTACGATATTTCACAGCATCAACTGAATAACGTGTAACAGCGAGAGAAGAAAGAACATAATTTCGTAGAAGGTTCGTTTTGTTTGATTTTTTAGTTACAGTATCGGATTTTTAGAGCATCGATAGAATTGATTAAAAAAAAAAAAAAAAAAGAATGCTTGAAAGTAATATATCACAAGACAACAAATATTTTTTAAGTGTACCTAGTAAACTGAAAACTCTTCGCTAACTTTACCCCGAAGTTATTTTGGGCATATTTCATTTTTAAGATCTTAGAAGCTCCTTTCAGTACATGAAAAAGTCGTCCAGATATTGTAAATATTTTTATAATGTTAAAAACGGTGTTAATTTTTCCACATAAGTTATGCGTAACTTGTGCTTTCTTGTTTTGTTTTTTTTCAGTTTAGTGTCCCGTTCAGCAGCGAGGCTATATGGACGTGGACCTATAGCTTAACGTATAATCCGAACCTCATGAACTCCCGCCGGGAATCGAACCCGAATCTCCCATGCCATATGCGCATACGTTAACCGTTTTTTTTAATCAACCGATCATTCCTCAGTTTTCTGAGCACCCGAGTTTCTTCATACAGGTTTTAACCCTTACCAAAATAGACAGAACATATCTAGGACACCAACATACCTAGGATAGTTAAAATTCCAACCATGCTCTTCTGAGGAACTCGAACCCCCCAAAGGCTTGCGTCTCATGGTCCGACGCCGAACACCCGAGGCCACTTCGGCTATTGCCACCGGCTTATTTACGAGGAAGCTCTATTTTCTTGTGCTCTGACTGTCCCAAATTTTGAACATGATTTAATTATTCTATTACATTTATTTTAGTTTATTTACTAGAGTGTGGTCCATGTGAGAAAACTGAGAAGTATTTTACACTTTCATGGACAAGAGGCCAATGTTCGCAGTGGTCCCAGATTCAATCCACGGTACGGATGCTTGCCTCGGATAAAAAAAAAAAAAAAAAACTCAACCAAGGCCGATGACGTAGTCCTGCAATCCAGTTGTCTTATGGATGCGACATAGTGAAGCGGGAAACGTCCTGTACCTTGAGAGTTAATCTTATATGATGGTTTGTTCACCTGTCTAGTGCACTGGATTTATCCCTAATTGCAGTTTACAACTCATGTTAAAGTAGTAGGTCCCGTCCGTCAGAACCTCGGTGTCTCCGGAAGCGGATCTAGTTCAGGGCCGGGGGGCCTAGACTCCCTCCTCCCAGTTTTTTGAGTGTCAAAAATAATTGAATCTATTATTTATATATATTTTGAAAATTCATAGTAAAATTATAATATACCTATCATAGACTGAGTTCTCGCTGTCTTCCCCCAGTTTTTACCTTCTAGATTTGCTACTGGTAAGAACGCAGAGCACAAAATTTTAACTCAACTCAACTCAGATTTTACAAATTCGGTTTAAGCCGTAACTTGCCTCCTATCTCGTTTAAACCAGTGTTAAAAATCTTATCAATTAATGAACCAAGAAATAATAATTAGTTTAATCCTAAATTCAGTAAAACAGTTTTACAAAATTGAAGATATCTGATTGCATGTTGATATAATCTCTAGCTGTTCGCAATATTTAAATTAATTATCGTACTTTATGTGCAATGACCATTAGTTAATACAATTTTAACGGCCATTAATTTAAAGGTAAAAAAATAAAATAAAATAAAATAAAGTTGCAACTTACTGTACAGTAGTAGTTCAAGTGCAGAGTGACCTTCGTTATAATAAATTGTTTAAGGAGCATAACATGTAATGGTAACTGAATTTAAATTACGTACTCAACATTGAAATATGTGTTCATTAGTAAACGTTATCTCATAATACCGTACGTGACTTTATTATTATTTTTAAAAAAAATCACAGTTACATACATATAGAGGAAATGTGTTAACTGTTTATACACTGTAACATATCTTAAGATTATTATAAGTTATTATACTTGCATACAGAAAATATTATCTATTTATAAATTTAGATTTGATTCAGTTTAAAGGAAGGGACAAACAAACTTTTATGAAATAAAAATGAACATACACATTTAAAATATACAGAACTATAATTATGTCTGTTGTCTTGTATGATTACGAAACATTGTCAATGGAGAGCTTTTGTGAACACGGCATTGAACCTCCGGATCCCATAGGCTTTAGAGTTAGTTAGTGTGTGTGTGGTACTTTATATTTAGGTAACTACTGGCCGGATCTGAACGAATTTTGGTAGGGAAGTAGTCCATCGTCTAGTCTCCTGAGACCCTGCGTATTGCAAACGTTTTTCGAACGCCCGTCATGGCTACGAATATTTAAGAACATGCCCCAATCTCGGTTATTGTATTCGGGAAGTGTCCAAATTACTGCAGAAAAAGCAGCTGGTTTTTGTTTTTACCTACAAATGGCTCTATTGTCTGCTGAAGGCGGGAAGAAGACAATTGGGGTTATGGACGCATCTGATCCAAGTACATTGATCGAATAATTTCTCAGAAAATAAAACATGGTGAAGTAAATTTCAAGTTTAATGATTTACATATTTTATGCTTATATTACGAAGGGAAATCTACAATTTTCCTTGTGTATTGTATGCAATACATAGCAATTTGAGACCCAAAGTACTGCATACAATTCGACCCATTACCGATCAATAGGAAAGCAGCATGACAAAATGGTTTTTAAATATGTACTATTGGGTCTATTGTTACCTAATATACAAAATTTCATCAAAAGTTCTTGACAAATAAATGCTCGGGTCTCAGGAGGCTAGGGAATAAAGCTCGTTATGTTTGGTGGCCGAGCTCACCCAGGTACAGGCTCGACTCGCCTTGACGGAAAAGCGAATGACGGATCATATATGATATTTTAAATAAACTTTCTATGGGAATTGATGTTTAAATTAATATAAAAGCCATTAGAAACTGTATTCCAGAGCTTTGCTCGCCGGGAGCTTCTGAGTTTAGTCCACCAATTGAATTTCGCTTATTATTGTTGTTATTAGGTTATTATTATTATTATTATTATTATTATTATTATTATTATTATTATTATTACGTAATTATTTTTATTGTTATTTAATTATAGAAAGCGTACACAAAGACAATACATTCGATTTAGAGTTCGAATCCATTTTCGTAATGTTCCAGTTTTATAAATAATTTCAGCAGGAGACCCTCCGAAACATACGTACGTGACTTCTTTAATTGACCGTAACAGCTTAAATATTTCAGTAAATTTTCTTGTTTCTTACGGTAGCCGTATCTAAAGACATCCCGAAAATTCCTACTGACACGATTTTTAGTGTAGGTGCTAATTTGTTCAGGAAATTTAAACCTTCAGTTTTGTTCTACTTTGGAACCAAAAAAAGAAAAGAAAAGAAAAGAAAGAAAAAATTCGTGTGACTTGTGGTCGCTCGAAACCATGATGTCGCAAGTTCAGCAAAATCATTGTATCTTAGTGGGATTAATTATTCTTCTAATCTACTGTATTAACATGTCAGGAGGTGTCCATGTTGCAAAAGACGGATCATAAATAATACTAGTTACAACAATAAGCCTTATACGTACCTTCATAACTTTTTTTTTATTATTATTATCCTTATTATTGTTATCACGATGTCGTCTTTTGATGTGACTAATTTTGCCTACTTCGCGGTCAGTGGTGCAGTTGATTACCTGCGATTTTCAACTGTTTCTTTTTTTCTTCTTGTTATACGTTTTGCGCTGAGCAATGTAGCCAGAGCTTACTGGGTCAAGATGGCCTTGAGTCAGCGATTTCAACACGGAACTGCAGAGTAACTTGGCGGGCGGGAAAGATTACAAGCTGTTGGACGCCCGTCCCGGCAATGGACAGGAGAGAGAGCATTGAACGATCGGCCATGACAGCGAATTAAAAAAAAAAAAAAAAAAAGTGCTTTATAATCTTTTGGCCTCGTTGTACGATTAAAAGTGATAAATATAAGCTGATATAATAGAATAAACTGGACAATAAAGTTTGGTGTGTCTTCCCTTTGATATACACAACTGTGATTTCGTTTATGTATTATTCGTATACAAATTCTTTTCATATACATGTAAGTTTTTCAAAATGCCATATGCTGAAGAAAATGTTTTTACTCTATTTTTTTTTTCTTCGGATGGCGCTACTAGTGTGAAGATTGTCGGAACCTTTGATGACTTAAATCATCCGCATAACAGAATTTCTAGTTAAAGATATGGCTTGTCAACACTGTAGGAAATCGAGAGTTCTTCTCATTAAAAGAATATATTGGTTGACATGTGCACGACATGTCTGCATAATGAAGTTAAATATACTGTCCTAATGACAGTATCCATAATCCTATATTAGTGGTCTATTTCCATTCCACTTTGATATTTTCCCCTCTTTTATACAGGTCTATTCTGTTGAATCATAGGAAAAGGAACGGACAACCTTGCCTTTGCTCTACGGTATCACCTAGTTAAAATATGATTTAGATTTTCCTTCGAGCAGAAGACAAGATGTGGTTTATGGACATCCAAACATTGAGTTACATTCTCGTAATAAGTACCAGCCGCCGAACTAGAGGGTAACAAACGGACACTGCTAAGAATATATCAGTGTTGAATGAAACAGTTTAAAACGAGCATTGTAGCTACTTTTTTTGTGTGTGTGTGTTTCAGGGCCGTGCCGGGGGGAGGGAGCGGAGCGACGGCCCCGGGCGCCGAAGTAAGGGGGGTGAAAAAATCGGGAGAAAAGTGGGCAAAAGAAAGGAAAAAATACTTGGAATATATGTATAGGGGCGCCGTCGCATACTCTCGACCCGGGCGCTGATTTTCCATGGCACGGCACTGGTGTGTTTTGACCCTTCCCGAAAAGGACCAACCCTAATAGCATTATTCAAGCCTTTAAGGTTGAATCTGTAGATTTGCATAAGCTTGCTTTGACACGGCTGCTGACCTAACCAAGACTATAACAAACTTGCTTGTTTCTCGACTGTAAGCTTGCTTCAGACTTACCAATAATCTGTAACATAAGGATAGCCTTAAAACGTCTTTAAATTGATACACCTCTCAAGCATGGCTTAAACTTTATACTTAACAAAGCCATACACAGAGGTTAACTGTAACATGCACTCGTTTTTGTGCAATCTTCATTCTCACATCTGATCTCAGTGTACAGATGTTTATATATTAAAGCATTCTGTACAAGAATCATAAGTTACACTTGGCAAATCCACACATAGAAAGAATCTCTAAAGTTAAGCCTATGAAGGGAAACTAACGGCAAACTTAGACTTGTCGTAGACGTGCTTGCTTACTGGTAAGCAATATTAGTCCAACAACAATCACTCATACTTCAAGTACACATGTAATAAATACATGGTATTGTGTTTCTGGATGTACATATTTTTGTTACAATTTCCATCTATGAAGCGCATTATTAATTTTTGTCAATGGTTTAGAAGTCTGTGCATACGAGAATATGGGAAATACCGTCGAATTTTCTACTAATACACAGGTACTGGTCCTGCCTGTCTCATGGTACAGTAGACTTACCACGTGAATTACCGGTCGAACCCAATGGTACATACAATTCGCCCAATTGGGTGAAAAATTAGTAATCGAGTTCGTTCATGGACACGATTCATCCAATTAATCCCAAGATATGGACAATCAAATCGGCTCTTCAGGTATTCCTATGGGAGTATATAAAAAAAGTTCTGTAATGCTTGCCAATACCGAGCTACAGTGGATTGTGGAGTCCTTGGTTCGATCCCAGGCCAAGTTCGTTCGTGGTGGATAACATCGTGTCTGTGGAGTACTTCCGTTTCCTTCCACAACCTCATTCCACCAATTTTCCCATCACCATTCATTTGTTCTAATCATCCGTTTCCCTTAGCCTAAAAGCTATAATCGTGAGACGTTAAACTGAAAGAAACCATTTCATTTTTACAGTGGCTTGTGAATTATTTTGTGATCAATCTTTATTCATAATATATTGAAAGTAATTAATGTAAATGAAATGTTTAAGTTTTACGTCCCACGCTTATGCCGGCTAGGCTAAAGGAGACGGTGATAATAAGAAATGAAGGGGATAGTGGAATGAAGAAAGTGTGAGGAAACGAGAGAGCTCCGAAAAAAACACACGCACATGGTTTTTGTACACCACGAAGTTCACTTGGCGCGAGCTGGGATCGAACCGAGGACCCCATGGACCAGAGATGAACGCTCTACCACTGAACCACCATGGCCCGCATTTTCTAACGCCGGTTCTACATTGACAGTCCGCTCGCAGTATTACAGGGTATGTTTGGAAAGGCTTAGCACATGCAGAAATAATGAATAATGTTTTTTGGAAGCTGAGACTAGGAACTGGATTTACATTAAGTGTTATTCATCAGTCTAGTCAAGTAATTCACAGGATAAATTAAAAATGTGGCGGAGGTCTTACAGACATCAGTCTAAATAAACATACGGGATTTGTATATATCATTGTGGAGCCTATTAACATCAAAACACAATCTATACATAAACGTAACTACAGGGGATCCTGTGCAAGAACACTCACGGGAGGTCCACCCGGTCCCAACTCCAACCAAAAAAAACTTCCTAACTCAAACTACAATTGTATACTTTCTCAATGAAACTATAGTTGTTTAACAGGGAAATGATTGTTATAGCATGAAAATTTGATCTTACACTTCATCTGTACTCTTCCTCCTCTTATAAAAAACATTTTAGTTCTATCATTTTTTCCTCCAAATATGGATGGAATAATTTTACAATTACTTATCGTCATTTCGAATGTAGAATAATACCCATTCAATACTACATAGACGCTATGCCTTGTAGTATCGGGCCCCTCCCAACAAAAATTTCTAGATGCGCGCCTCGTCCTGTACTCTTAGAACACTATTACCCCCTAGAATATCGTTAGATTGCAGACTAAAATTGTGGTTGTTGAAAAGTTCTTTCAATTCTTAGAAGTAAGGGCACATGCCCTTTTAGCAAAATATCCTATTTACGGCAATGACTCTACGCGTTTCCTATCATCCGCCACTGATGACTTTGTCGGATATTTTACAACACAATACTGCTTGTTTCCTCCATGAATGTGAACATGAGCTGAAAAATATTGTGTATAACTTCTTACGACCTCCCGTAATATTTGCTAAAATTATAACGTATTGTAAATAATGCACGCCATGTAGCCACGTGCATCTTAATTGCATATTTTGAGTTAATTACTAGGTAGGACAACGTTTTTTTTTTCTTATGGCGGTACTTTGTAATAGCCCAACTTCCCCTCTCGTTTACTTCCGTGAGGATTTTTAGAACCGGATTCATTGTTTACTAACAAAGAAACAATAGCAAAATCTATGTTTCTTTTAAAAGTGTACGGAACAAAATAAAACAAAAAACACAGTGTTGGTAGCCTAATACAGCTACTTGTGTGAACAAAATCTGTTTCTCTCTCTTTTTGTTAGAAAATTGCTTCTTCTCCTTTGTTATGAATGCAAAACGAATAACGTTTACCAAAGATACAGTAATTTTCTTGGTATCAGATGTTAATAACAGTGGCGTACACAAGATGTGTTATTGAAGTTTGGTTAAATAATACACCATAACATGAATAATACGGTAGTTCACTCGGAATAAGCCCCTTGCAACAAGATCGAATCCAGGTAGATATCTGTTCATTTATTTGGAATTAAGAGCAGGGGACTCTAGTTCGATTTCCGGGAGAAGCTCATGTAGCTCGGATTCCACACTAGGTTCGATTCCTATAGTTTCAGAACTAAAAGTTATTCCAACTAAGAACGAAGCAACATTGAAAAGTATATATTCCTCGTGGCCAATGGTTAGCGTACACGTGTTCAGCGCGGAAGACTCGGGTTTGATTTCCAGCGGGAACTCATGTGGCTCGGATTCCACGTTGAGCTGCAAGGCTGCGGCTCATATGAGCTCGGTGTTGAATGAGATGCTAAACTCTAAAATAATGCAATGCAACACGAGGGAGATTCTGTAGAAATTTCTTGAATTACTGCAATAAGAACAATACTATATGGATTATGAAGGACAAAGTTCATATGAACTGCAGGTTCTAAAGGAAGATAAGTATAAGGCTCACATAATTTAGCTCAATAAACTTAAGGGTCTTCACTACAGCGAAATTAAACTACCGCTAATTTTATAGCTTTTCTGTAATATCCTGAAAACAAATAAAAATATTCGAACAGCAGAAAAGCAAAATATATTTATATATATTCGATTTGCAACCGTAGATAATTTAACATTTTTTGCGGGTTCTGTAAATAGCGGCATACCAAAACCAGATAGATGAACTGTGGTAAAGTTATCACATGCAAAATCGTATTGTCTAGTTCACTACGTTTGTGCTTTTCGAATATTTTTATTTGTTTTGAAGATATAGAAAAATCTCTAAAATTAGCGGTAGTTTATTTTCACAGTAGTGAAGACCTTTAATCTCTTCAGGATTTGACTCCCGACGACTTCTTTCTCTTCCCCAAACTAAAACTGACACCGAAAGGATGACGTATCATTTCTGCTGAGAACAACAGGAAAACCTTAACACTCAAACTCAATAATATTTCATTAAATGACTTTTTAAAGTAAATTTAAACATCTGATGGAGAGATCTAAATTGTTCATCGTAAAGAATGGGAAATACTTTGAATAATCATGATTACAGTTTGCTGGATCCATAAGTCTTTGAATGAAGGTGCTGTATTCCTGAATGAAGGAAATATTCCTATTTCCCTATATTTGAATTAACTCTGAAATTGCTAGGTGATTTCGTAGAGGTTTGTCCAGTAGAGGGCAAGACCTAAATTAGGAACCTAGGCCAGACAGTTCTCAGAATATTGGGTCTGTCTTTAGAGATATTTGAGGTTTATGATTGCTTGTATGAGGACGCATGTTCAAAACCTCTCTTAGAAGAATTTTAGTTCTGTATTAAGGGAAACTTTTGGACTGAAGCAATCAGAAATTAAGGATTTACTTAGGTGGGGACTCTGGGCTAAAAGAGGTGAACCTAGTCTCTCAAGTAAGCAAATGATTAGAGAAATCCAATCAATTTTTTTATTAAGAAATTTTGATTCATTGAGAGATTTTCCGAATAAAACCTTAGTCTAATTGGAAAGGGCTTATTTATAAACTTTCCCTGAACATTGGGTATTAAGTTGAAGATATTCATGCTCGTTAATTACCTTGACGATTAGCGAACATTTTTTTAAAATTTATATTAGATAAGTGTCTCGTGAAGTTTAAGTTGCAAGTAGAAGTTATAAGGAGAAGAAGAGGCACCATTACACACACCAGCAGCAGTCCTAGAACTTAGTTCATTAATATATCTTTATGCTGTTGGTTTAAATATATCAAACTCACGGGGGGGGGGGGGGGGAATTATCCGTAAATGATGCCTTTGAAGACTAGAATCTCAGTTTAACTCAAAATTCAAACTTCATGCAGTCTAATCGGGAATCAAAGGTCAGTTTCTCGTTCGAAAACGAAAATCGCTAACCATTATTCACGAAGGAACTGAAGTTTTCAATTTAGATACGCCTTACAACTTTGATTTACGCTATGTACCGAAAGTAGTCCAAAAATCACTTTAGTCTATGATGTAATGGCGAGCGAGATCATTGAAAAAAAAAAAAAAAGAACAAAAACAGTGCTGTTTCCTTCACCCACATTTTTGCACGCCTGACACGGACGTTGGGCAACGAGGCGATCGGTCGGGCGAATGGAAAATGAATTCCGTGGCCGGGAGCCATTTGTTGAGCCTGGTCACTCTAGCCAGCTAGGCAGCCAGCGAACGAACACACACACACACACACACAACGAAGCTAAAGCGCCCATTAGCTATAGAGCGCAAACACACCACAAGACCAACACAAAATGAAACAAACAGCGCGTCCGGCTTTTTGGTTTCTCGCTCACTGGGTCAATCTGCTTCTCTTGCAAATAAAAGAAGAAAAAGCACTCGAGGAAGCTTTTGCAACATATGTCCCAATGATCAAGGTCAAAGACATTTATGTTGTCTGTCTGCTGGCTGTACTGTGCTAGAAGGCCAACGACGTTATGAGATGTAAATTATGTGATCACAAGAGGACAAGTGCCGGAGATGGCTCTTTTCGCCAAGTGCGTTATGTGTTCGGAATCTTAAGTAGATTCTGTTAATACTGAAGTAATTTTAATAGCGGAAGAAATTGGATACTGACACGGCTGGCATAGTGAATCGGTCTAAGGTAGAGGTGGCCAAACTTTTTGATTCAGTGACTGTGAAAATCTTTGCTGAGCTACCATTGCCTGTTTCCTGATACCATAGCCTAGTAGTATATATATATAATTTTTATTAGAACAAACATTTAGGGAATACAGAAATATAATTAGTAAACATATGTATCTTATTGCTAACATCTTATTTCGAAGTTAAAAGAAGACAGCGTATTTTTCCAAATATAAGCCGGAAAAAGATGGTTTATATTTGGTCAAACACAAAGCACGAAGGAAGGCCCCGGCGAAATTAAAATACCGCTAATTTTACATTAATTATGTGATATCTTCAAATAGATAAAAGATAATCGAAATGTGGAACAAGAGCGCCCTAGATAATATCATTTTGCATAAGATACCGTTATCACGACTCACTTATCTGCTTTCGATTTCGAGCCATTTTGAAAATCGGCATTTATTTTCGCGTTTCTTAACAGCTGAAAACATAAAGCCACTAGGTGACTTGTGATAACGGTACCTCACGCAAAATAATATTGTCTAGGGCGCTCTTGTTCCATATTTCAATTATCTTTTATCTATTTGAAGATATCACATAATTACTGTAAAATTAGCGATATTTTAATTTCGCCGGGACGAAGACTCTTAAGAGTAGGATGCTGCACAAAGATTGGTTGAAGCAAACAAAGCTGTCAGATGAAGAACTATATTTCTCAAATAAGGGAATTTCTCTTTATGGTAAAGAGTGGCACAGTAGCTAAATAATAGAGCGTTCATCTCTGATGCGCGGGGTTCCTGGTTCGAGTAAGCCAAGTAAGTTTGTGGTAAACAATATTGTGTCCTTGGGTTTTCTCAGGGTTCTCCCGTTTCCTCCCACATTATCATTTCATAGATTCTTCCATCATCAACCCTTTGGGACGTTAAACTGAAAGATTTCATTTCATTTTCTCTCCTAGAACTGACATTTTATGAATTTTATTACCTTGTGCACCCTATAGTATTTGATAGGGTTCAATATTGTTGATATTCGTATTCTCAATGCTCCGAGTGTTCTGAATATATACTGAAAGTATTCTTGATGGTCTCGAAAAAGAAATTGATATAGATTTTCTTCTATTAATACCCAGCAGTGGTGTATGCAGTGAGGAGTTTCGGAGTTTGAACCTCCCACCTTGAGCAAAATATTATGCAAAAATAAACATTTATTATACAATGTAAATGTATAGGCCCTACAATATTAGCTTGAAAACTTGAACTCTCTCCGCCTTGACAAACTTCTGTGTACGCTTCTCATACCAAGCGGTGGATCAGTAGTAGAGCGTTCCCATCCGGTGCTTGGGGTCCCTGGTTCGATCCCAGCTCGCGCCGTGTGGACTTTGTGGTGGACAAACACCGTGCTCGTGGGTTTTCTCGGGGTTCTCCCTTTTCCTCCCACTTTCTTCACTCCACCATTTCACTCATCTCTCATCATCACCGTCTCCTTTAGCCTAACCAGCATAACCATGGGACTTTAAACTTCAAGATTTCATTTCATTTTTTTTCTCATACCAAGATAAAAAGAATTTCAATTAATATTATTTTGAAATTACACTCATCTCTGGTTTTACGAATTGAAAGAGATAATACCGCTCCGATATTGTCAATTTTCCCTAATTTCCGACATTATAAGTCCGTAATGAATAACATACACAAATTACGTTACGAAAAAAAAAAGAGAAATAATAATACAGTACTATATTTTAAATGAAATACACTATCCAGTCTGAAACTACGGGGTACGGTGGTTCAGTAGTAGAGCGCTTACATGTGCGTAGGGTTCCTGGTTCAATCCCCGTTCAAGTAAGTTTGTGGTGAGCTACTTCGTGTCCATGGTTTTTCTCTGGGTACGCCCGTCTTCTCCCACATTCTTATTCCACCAAATTTTCCATGATCACTCACTTACCTTAATCACCATCTTCTTTAACCTAAAGGGCATAACCGTAGAACGTTAAACCGAAAGATTTCCAATCTGAAATTGTAAAACACAAGATGCACTGTAAATATAGGTACACTATAATAAGGTAAATTTAGCCCTTTTAGTCTCAAATGAGGATTTACAGACTGAATCGGCTGCTTCACATTTTTATCCATTGGTTTCGAAGTCAACCCTCGTGTCTATCCGGATGGCGTATGTGCCTTTGACATAGAAGACCGGTTCTATTCTCGGCGAGAGCTTATGTGGTTCGGATCCTATGTTAAGCTATAGGTCTAAGTCTTATATAGCCTCGCTGCTAAAAGGGATTATAAACTCAAATCAAATCCATGAAATCGAGGTACGTAAACTCGTTTGTGATAAAACCGAGGGATGAGTACATAAACATACTGGTTGTAACACCTGCTCATATACATATAGTTCAATGGTAAATTTAATTTTCAAGGCGACAAGCGTATTGCAGTCCGTGTAATATTCTCTCTCTCTCTCTTAAAAAAAAAATATATTCTCATTCGTTTCTCAAAGTGTGGTTCTCAAGGTATTCCTTCTGGTTCACTTAGCTTGAACATGCTGGAAAAAAAAAAAGCCAGCGAGAAATGAAAATGAATTATGTATCAGACATTACAGTTAAGAATTTCAAACAGGAATAGATTACACAATTTAATAAGAAAAAAGTTATACAAATACTATTAAAAAATGAAATATTTCAGTTTTACGTCCTGTAGGCTAAAGGATTGAATTGTCAATGAAAGTGAAAGATTATGAAACAAATCAGTGAAATGAGAATGTGGGAGAAAGCCGAATAACTTCGAAAAACATATACTATGCATTGTCTTGCTAGTGACATAATAAAACTTCAAGATATCAGATTGAGATATATGTGTAGTTTATCTTAATAACTTCTATTGTTCTACAGCATCAAACTTCAGGTTTACAAAAAAAAAAAAAAAAAAAAAAAAAAAAAAGTTTTTCTCAAAAAGTACCCATGAGGATTTCACACTTACTCTTGTCATTTACCTCATGGTTACATCTATCAACTTGTATATACTTCATGTTTGGACAGTTTTTTTCTCGTTAAAACCTACTACAGCGATTCATTAAAAAAAATCTAAAAGGTGTAAATGTATCATCTATATTTTTGTCGGACCCCTAAATTTCAGTGACGCTCTTTGCATCATAATTTTCAGCATCTCAAGTGACAATGATACACTTTGTACAGTCAGCAGCAAAAAACCCGCAGTCTTTTGCTCCAAAATAAGTGTGCAGGTGAGAACGTCGAGGTTTCTCCTGGCATGATTCATGCCATTTAGACGTTATGTTGATTCCCTGTTCTGTTAGGCGTAGTTTTTTCACAATAAACTTACATGCTCTTGTTGCAGTTTTTTTTTTTTTTTTTTTTTGCTGCGGACTGTACCATATTTTTTCAGCACCTGAAATGTGATGACGCTATTTGCATCATAGTTCTCTATTCAATGACACATTTTGTGTCATGGTTTTCTCCATCTAAAATTTCAATGACTGAACAATTTGAAATGCTTACGGATAAATTCTTCTGCGTTTTTTTTTCGAGAAAATTGATTAAAACCAACCGCATACTTCATAATGACGCTCATGGTACTTCCAAATATAATACGGAATGATAGGAGAACAGTAGAAACAAATGCAGAGTCTTATTAAACACTTGCAGGGATATGGATTTGGAAGAAAATGCAGAGAAAACTAAATAAAAATAGTAGAAGTTCGCTGGAATTATAATACTGCAAATTGTGGATGCGTTAAAATATCAAATAATACTTTCGACAAAGTAGATACTTTCAGAAATCTAGGATCAATATTAACAAGAACAAAATATCCATGAAGAAGTTAAGTGTTGACTGAAGGAAAGGAATTCGTGTTATTATTCAGTTCAAAATCGCGAATTCTGTCGAGGAATTTGAAGTTTACAATATCTAAAACGATAATCATGCTTGTTGTACTGTATAGTTGCGAAACATGGTCGCTTACCCTGAGGGAAGAAAGCAGACAGAAAGTAATTGAGAATTAAATCCTGAGACAAATATTCGGATCCAAGAAAAACGGGAATGGACATTGGCGAAAACTTCATAACGAGGAAATGCATAATTTATAACGTTTGTCAAACGTTGTTAGGGTCATCAAGTCTAGAAAGTTAAGATGGGCAGGTTATGTAGCCAGAGTGGAAGAAAATGGGAATAGTTTCAAAGTTTTAACTGTAAATCCAATCGAAAAACGACCATTAGGAAGACCTAGGCGTAGATGGGAGGACAATATTAAGATGGATCTCGCAGAAATAGGACTACAAAGTAGAAACTGAATCCAATTGGCTAAGGATAGAAGTCAGTGGAGAGCTTTTGTGAGCGCGGCATTGAACCTACGGTTTTTCATAGACCATTGAGTTAGTTGTAAGTTAGTTATACTACTTACAAATACTGTATTATATGTGCAAAACCAGTTCTTCCTCATTCACGTCCCGTATTAATTTTTTTTTTGTCGTTAATTCAATTAGTATAGTATTGTCATTTTAATTGCAGATTAACATTCTACAATTTCTCCGTTTTAAAACGTGTATTACTGAAAGTATCGTGTTATTTTATTTTTCACAAATTATGTTTATCTCACTTTATAATAAGCTAATCTCCGTGTTTGCTTTACATAGTCGATCTTTGGGTATATTAGTAACAATAGAAATTCAATAGACAGAAAAAGAGCTACTATTGAACATATGAATCAATGAAATGACTAAATTAATCGAAATTTGTTAAGAAAGGAAGGCATTTATATTTAATCAAATAACAGGTTCTTATTCCTCCGAGCAATGTACTTGTAGCACGGCTTCCAGGAAAGGCTTACGTTCTTTTTTCCTGTTTTAAAGAGCTGTATTAGTCATTTATCTTTCTTTAGTTCTCGAAATAATTGTAACATTGAGCTTCTCATTACATAACAATAGAAGTACTTTTTTTTATTGACTAACCAAAACTAAACATATCAAGGATGTAGTACAATAGTATATCCTGTATGTAATTTGTTCATTTTTATTATAAAATTCAAGAATATCCACAAAGAGAGAATATATATATATATATATATATATATATATATATATATATATATATATATATATATATATATATATATATATATATATATATATATTAAAGTGTCAGAACATTATTTATTAAGTATTCGATAAAAAAAAATAATCAATGGTATTCTAATATGACAATATTATTTATTGTATAACCTACTGAGTTTTTAATCTATTATTTCTTAGTCCCATATTGTGCAGGAGCAAATGTTCCGTTCCGTTAATATTGTCTTGGAACTTGTGTCAATTTTTTTTAAAAAAAGTATGATATTTAAATTTTGGGGATATGTAATCTAATGGTTGGAGTGTTGGACTAACGTCAGCGTAGTTCCGGGTTCGATTCCCAGCCTGTGCTTCTCAATTTTCGGCTTGAACTCAGCGTTGTGAGATAATCTGGGGAGTCACGTGAATAAAAGATGTGACAGCCACTAGATCTAGAAAGATCCTGATGCGCATGACAGGAAGACATAGCGCGCTGACTTTGTTACTAGACTGGAAATAGTTTAGCCGGTCGCTAATAGATGGCGTTGGAGCGGATGAGACTGTTATGCCCGTGGTTAGTTTGGTTAGATATTTAAACTTTAGTATTTGTAAAGAGTTTGGTTTCTGAACCAAAATTGTTTACCCTGTATGTTCATGTATGTTCAGGAGACAAAAGAATCTCAATAACTACATGATGGACAATAATCAATTTTGGACAGGCTATAGACAGGCAATGGAGGTGATGTTCAAACCGGAAGTAGTAGGAATCAACCACTTCCGGTTGTAACGATGATCAGTGTAGAGGCAAAAAAGTAAAAAAAAGAGAGCGAGAAGCCATTTCCTGCAATTTATTAAGCGTGCCAAGAATACATTCAACTCCATCCTTAACTCTCTACTAATACCGGAAGTGATAGAAATTCAATACAACTTCCGGTTTCAGTATTGATCTACACAGAACAAAAAACTATAAGAGGTAGCGAAAAGTGTTTTTCTAAATTAGGTATTAGTATTAGGAATTAGATTTCTGGGCTTTCGGCATCTATGGCCATGTTAGCCCATCACTAGGATTAGGATTATAAATTAGATTTCTGGGCTTTCGGCATCTATGGCCATGTTAGCCCGTCACTAGGATTAGGATTAGGAATTAGATTTCTGGGCTTTCGGCATCTATGGCCATGTTAGCTCGTCACTAGGATTAGGATTAGGAATTAGATTTCTGGGCTTTCGGCATCTATGGCCATGTTAGCTCGTCACTAGGATTAGGATTAGGAATTAGATTTCTGGGCTTTCGGCATCTATGGCCATGTTAGCTCGTCACTAGGATTAGGATTAGGAATTAGATTTCTGGGCTTTCGGCATCTATGGCCATGTTAGCTCGTCACTAGGATTAGGATTAGGAATTAGATTTCTGGGCTTTCGGCATATATGGCCATCTTAGCCCGTCACGTATGAGGGCGATCACACTGTGCGAGGAAAGGGAAGAAAGGAAGCGGCCTGGAATCTGTATTTTAAGTACCATCCTGGCATTTGCCTGGTGTGAATGAGGAAAAATTCAAGAAAACCTCACTCAGGGTGGATGGCCTGAAAAGGCGTTCACACTTTTTCGACCGAGTGTTCCAATCGCGAATCGAACCAGGTTTTTTTTCTAAATTGATTTAACGTATAAAAATTAGAAATAAACTATTTTCGGTCCTAACGTTGACTGTTATAGAGTAAAAACGGTAATAGATAGCGATAAGCCGTTTTCTGTAATCAATTAAGTGTCCCAAGAATATATTTCATCTCCACTCTAATCTCTTTACTATGACTTGTACTATATCAGGAAGAGGCAGAAATCCGCTACCACTTCCGGTTTCAATAATACTTGAGAAAATATCACGCCATACAAACCAAATTCCTTCATGTGGTGTACACATGAAACTACTACTTGTTCATTCTATAGAAGGGGACCCTTTTCTCGATTTTTCTGAGAAATAAGCATGAGCATTTCATCGCTGAATGAGATATATCAGCTGCTATTTGTGTCATCTTTGGAAATATTTTCTCGTTTCACACGAATAATATTGTAGAATTCTCGAACATATCCAGCCTTACTGATCTCTTACAGGCAGCTTGTCTGAACCTTTTTTTTTTTAATGAAGATTACTTTTAACCATAGGCGGCGCCACAGTAGGTGCAGTGGGTGCAGCTGCACCCACATTAACTTCGATTTTCAGATTTCCTACAATCAGGGGGATAAAAGTGCGGGGGAACGTCGTTCCCCAACTTCGAGAAACTATCTGTGGCGTACCCCCGCTTTCTAAAAACAATTTATAATGGGCAAAGATAGACACGGGGGACAGCTTGACGTCATAGTCCCCCTGCCTTTTCAGATACACTTTTACCCCATGCCTACAATAATCCTTTCTATTTTGTATGTTTATTGTTTCTTATGTTTGGATATATTTGAGTGAGTTCTTAAGTCTCTCATAATTTACTTGCTATCATATAGGGGTTATTTTTTTTTTTTTAAGATTTTAATGCTCGATAGTGCGTTCTGGCAACAATATTAATATGTGTTGGCAGAGCATCTTGTTGGCTAGTTCGGAACGGAATTTCTCCAAGATGAATTATGTCAAGTCCAACCTAAATCAACTATGCTTCTACAGAGTCTCAACTCCATAATGTTGCTTGGACAGTTGAAAAGTTGATTTCAATGAGCATAGGTATTGAAGAAGTCATTGAAGAATTTAAAGCCATGGTTCCATTCAACAGAAAAATGTCCTTATAAAAGCTCTTGTAATTGATGTCATTGCAAAGAAAGTACTCTTGTACACTTCAAAATTCTGTTATTTCTTTGATAAATCCATAACTCACATACACGTGTATCCACATATGAAGTTTTTTTTAAATATGTACACTCATGTCAAAAATTATTGTCGCATGTCTATAAATATGTTGTTCTACGAATATAATTTGATAACGAATTCGCCCGGTATTTCTTACAGTGTTAGTATGTGTATAGTTGGTAAAGACATGTTTGTATCAAATTTCATGTCCAAAGAGCAGTAAATAAGAACAATAAAACGAAAACTAAACTTTCTTCTCCATTTAGTAACATTTTGTTTTACTCACTCTAATTTCCGTATTTATAATTCTTTTCCTATGAAATTTACCACAAATATACATTTCCCGATTATACACATAGTATCAGTATTAAAAGTACCCTGCAACATAATTATCAAATTATATTCTTACAAGAAGACAGTTATAGATATGCGACAATCATTTTGGACATGAGTGTACATAAAAGTTTTTATTGCGCACCATGTTAATATTTTTTATTACGTCTTATCCCTTCCCAGCCCACATTACCAAAATCTTGGCGCCGCCTATGCTTTTAATAGTCAAAATGTTTTGTAGGCTACTTTAATCTTGTCCCATTCGAAGACAAATTTATCACTTTAAGAAAATGATCATATACCAGTATACTTATGGTTTAAAAATACTATTACGTAATTTGTTTCAAATATTGTAAATTTTGTATTGGTATTAGTATGCAGAAGAAAATATATATTAGTTTTTTTTAAAGAGACTTTTAAGGCTATCAAGAACATTTTTTAAAATAAATATTACATCTATACAGGGAACCCGAGGAGTAACAGTCCATTTTTGGGTTACTGTACCACTGTAATGGACATGAAAGTGCAGAGCATTATAGAACACACTCTAAGTATACAAGATTTCAAAACAAGAGAGCCTTGATTTCTGAAAATGAACAACCCCATGACTCTATCCCTGATCAACAGGCCATAAATCTGAGAGAAACGGTCCTCGGTGGCTCAGTGATAGAGCTTCACCTCTGGTGGAGTCCCTGATTCGATCCCAGATCGCGCCAAGTGTACTTTGTGGTGGGCAAACACCATGTGCTTGGGTTTCCTCGAGGTTCTCCCTTTCCTACCACTTTCTTTATTCTTCAATTTCTTACATTTCCCATCATCATCGTCTCCTTTAGCCTAGCCGGCATAACCGTGGGACGTAAAACTCAAACCTAAGAGAACAATAGGTGACCCTTGGTTAGAAAGAGAAAAAAAAGTTGTCAAACGTTTCTTTTTCTCCAGAATTCTTTCATTTGATTTATCACAAAAAGTAATAACATTATGGTCTTTACATCTCAATTGTTTTGCTTTCTTTTCTTCTTTCTTGTTTCTTCTTCTACCTAATGATATCGGAAATCTGACAACATCCACCTACCACCGTCCTATACCCTGGCCGGTGAACGATGATTTCTGACAGCTTTGCACAAGGCCACGGCGAGCAAGCAGAAGACAGCAAGTCAACGAACCTTAGGCTTAGAACTTGTCGCGTCTCCATGGACACAACCGCACATTGCCAAACTTTCACTCACCTCCTCCCATCCTCAACGAGGAAGAAAACGATTCTCCCCTTGCGCGAGAAGCACATGGCAACACCGCATTCCTCAGTCGTCCTCGTGAGCTGAACTGTCAGAAACCATCGTTCGCCGGCCAGAGTATAAGAAGAATTGCCCTTTGATAGTAGAGCTTTTCTGTTTCAAATGTGCTCCTCCTGGTGCTGCTGTCGATGTGTGTTTTCCCGTACCTCCCTTAAAAGAGGAGGGACAAGTTGCTTTGACCGAAATTCTTCAATAGTTGAATGTGGAGAGGGTTGCCACATTGGCTGGCTTCACTGTGCACTATCTTGTTAGCTATTTTAAGTATCCTACGATCTTCACTCGCCAAGACCAAACGAATGAATGATAAATTGACAATACAGCCAAGGTCATCCACTTCTTTCGCGTAAGGAAAGTGAGGGTTTCGTCCGTAAGAGGGCTGCGAGGATGGGGCTGAAGTATGTTTCGCATATTTTCCGAGGGCACACTTGAAATAGAAATTCTCCCATGTTGTGTTTTCAAACGGACAATAAGTCAGATCAATGCTGCTCAACATGGCTGCCCTAACTATAAAGTGGATAGTTACTTTTCGGACACACTGTAAAAACTATTTTTTTTTGGTAATATTTACACTGTTATTTTTAAAAAAGAAATTGTATAATCTGTACTTGTTTGAGATTTTCAACTATAGCGTGAGATATCCAATGGACTTCGATATTATTTTCTGCTTTTTTGGAACTAACGTTTAGTCTAAGGTCCACAAGAACAAAATACTCTGTAGGACCACAGTTTGAGAACCACTGCTCTGAGGTGTACTGGTAGTAAAAATGTTTCGTGACTACGCAAGCAGTAGTGTATGACTCACTGAAAAAAATACAGATAACAAAACAAGAAAAGATTACACATTTTCTTTTTCATAAGCATTTGATGTACTACCTACTTAATTGATTCATGTAGCGATAAATAATAGTACCAAAAACTGTTTTGTTATGGAATACATAATGAAAAAAACAGCATACAAAATAACAAAACTTTTTTTAAAAAAAATCATTGCTCTAAATATGAAAAATAATAATAATAAAACTTAGGAATGAATGACATAAAATTTCCTCTGTATATATATGACTGTTATTCATATTATGTAGCTGATGCACTTGGCTTGCGTCAACTGGTTTCCGGTCACTGCGTACTCACAGTGTATCATCCATCATAAGTGGGTCCCTTACGGGCACGGGATGGGTGAATGCAACCGCCGTACAACAAAACCTCTGCCGGCCATTTATTACTTTAGCAGAAGGCTGTTGACGATCATTGACCACTTGACATACATAAACAGCTAACATGTTATTTTTCCTAATAAGCTACATACCAGTGTTTTATTACGGCCTTTTTATTTTTTTAGGGTATTACGATACATACAAGATTTGCTAACTATTCTGATAATAATAAACAAACATTTAAGTTCCGTATGTCACGCTAATTTCTAGAAATAAAGAGTTGTGCTATTACATGTCGCTACTTGTGCTGTCGCTTACACATTTACAAAAACAAATGTGTAAAAAGAAATCGCTGAATAATTGTGTAAATATGACATGGAGTTTGGGATACTTGATGTAAAAACCGATATAATAATAATAATAATAATAATAATAATAATAATAATAATAATAATAATAATAATAATAATAATAATAATAATAATAATAATAATAATAATGTAAATAAGAGATCAAGTTGAAGAATAAATTATTCCAACGTAACGTAAACTATATGTTGGCCTACTAACCACTTTCCGTCATTTATCCAATATTTTCATTCTTGTAATCCCATTCGCTATTTTACCTTCAAAATTCTCGGCAAAGCAGCCAATTATAACGTAAAGCCAACATTGGCAGTTGGTTAGCCTACCGTTCCCACTGTGAGGCTACTAACGTTGACAATTAAGTTTGTTAACAAATATTAGGCAAATCAGCCACTTGTAACGTAGGGCCAACTTTGGCATTTGGCTAGAATACCGTTTTCCATTGTTGGGGTTACTAACGTTGACAATTAAGTTAATTAGCAAATATTAGGCAAACCAGCCAATCGTAACGTTGGGCCAACGTTGGCAGTTGGGTAGCGTATCATTACTCACTATTGATCCTAACGTTTGTGCTGCTAGGAAATAGAGAGAAAATGAAGTCCGTGTAGAAGTGTTTAGACAATTGATCGCAAATTTGGAGCCAAAGAGCTTAGAGGGACAGAGAACAGCTGAATAAAATTAAGGAATGAAAGTGATAAGTGTTGTTATAAATAATCGCAAATCAGTATAAAGGCAACATACGTGTTAAACTCAAATATAATTATTTATGAACAACTTGTTGATGTGAAACTTTTTAATGTGAAATACAGTTAGAAAAGTATGAAGATCTTGATGTTAACATAATTTATTACTTATTATGTTCACCAGAATTTACAGTTACAAGTATAAATGTGTGTTTTATGTTGCGTTTATAATTATTTAAGAAAAAAATTAAGTGGTTAAGAAATATATATTAATATTTATTCTATTTTTCTTCTTTCAGGTGAGTTTCTCAGTTACAAAAGCAAAGGAACATATTCACAGTTCATTTTTTCGTAAGTTGACTATTTTTGTTTATAATGTGGTAGGTAGAATATATTGCAAGAACACGTACATATTTCAGCAATTATGTTCATGCAGAACAATATGACAAAGAACGTTATTGCTACTCGAAGTGTTACAATAATGAGTTGATGAAGATTTTGTATTTCCAATATGAAAGCGTATAATTGAATTTTGTTAGTTCCATGTAACCTCATATCCGATTTTGTTAGACCACTCTGTACTATGAATTAAAAAGGCAACAACCAAAGCTAATTCTTCTTTTCTCTAGTTTTTACGTTTAGAGTTTATGAAATTGATCTATATTCTTCTAATACACTTATGTTGCTTCTTTCTCTCCGTGAAACACGTTCACCCAAAGAATAAAAACCTGTTTTTTAGTTTAGTAAATCCGAAGGGGCAAAATTTAGTAGGATTCTGTATCATACACAAGATTTTCTGTACCAGCCGACGTACAAGTTTATTGCTTAGCCAGGACTAATCTGTACAGCCGCAAACAGACGAAAATCATGTGTGTCTTCCTGTTTGCACATCCTGGATACAGAAAATCATGGCTATCTACTTTCATAATCATTATCTGGTTTTGCGTACGGACACTCCACAGTACCATTTTTGTGTACGATCTAGATTTTCCTTCTGTCTAGAAATAAATATACAGGGAAAAGAAATGAGTATGTAGTGGCATCTAGGAAATCTGTACGGAACATACACCATCTAAGCTGACCTAGAGAATCTAGAAAATTTGCACCATATACAGATTGCAGCTGTCCTGCTGTGGTAGGAATAATGCTAGGAAAGCTGCCTGCAGCCGGAATCTACGGATTTTTTTTCCTGAATACGCTCCATTTTCTCTCCATATATCATTATTTTCATCTTTCGTTTCATTTTTCTTTTTCTTAAATAATAATAATAATAATAATTAATAATAATAATAATAATAATAATAATAATAATAATAATAATAATAATAATAATAATAATAATAATAATAACTATCTTAAAACATAACAACGTTGCAAAAACGATTCATCAGTTTTTGACACGTAACGTGGAACTTATCACCGATATCAAGCCATACTACAAATACCAGCCAAGTTCAGTACTTGGAAACGATAAATACGAACTCATACTGGGATCAAGAAATCAGAACAGATGTAATGATACCTGCAAACAGACCCGACATCACTATCAATAAAATGGACCAACAAATAACGCTCATAGACGTAGCAGTACCATTGACTCATAACATACGTACAACATTCAGTGCGAAAATAAGGAAATATAAAGACCTGGCTGACAAAATTTAAAAAAAAGTTATGGAAGTGTCAGAAAATTACAGTAAGATCAATCATTATCTCAGCTACAGCAATTGTCTCAAAAAGCACTGTGACACAATTGAGCAGATAAACACAAAACATCTCGTAACTAATCTATACAAAAATTAGTAATGCTAAACATTTGTCATATGGTCAGAAAGTTCTTTGGAGGAAAACTCTTCAAATAATCTACACTTGTCAGAGTGGGCTGTTTGAAAATAATAATAGTAAATATAAAATAATCATAAAGGCAGTATTCAAGTATATCTTACACAATCGCCAGAACTCATTTAATTTTACCCCCAAACTTGGCATATGAGAGTAAATCTTGATTGTTTTTAACAACGCATTTGAAACATTTTCCTAAGTAGACTTTGGATTCTTCAGTTGTGGGTCATGAAAGTTGAGGTATGAACTTAAGAATAGTTATCGAATTACTGAATTCATCAGATCATGATTAAAATATAACTGTGTTTACACAGCTTATTAGGGGTCCTCATTTTTCGAGTTCTGATCCTCTTTTTTTTTTAAGTCTCATTCTCTAAAATAGTCCCATATTAACCCATAAGAAAAATTAGCCCAAAATAATTAAATGGTGCCTCAAGTGAAATCAAGTTTTGAATACGTTTACAATGTACAACATGAGGCAAAGATACCTACTACATTTGGAACGGCTTGGGGGAGTGACGTCGTATTTCGGCTAGGAGCAATGGAGACAGCATCACATCTATAGTATAATTCTGGCCACCATCTTCAAGTCTGCCATCTTGGATTCAGGTTCATTTAAAAAAAATAGGAAAAGAAGTGTAACATTCTTTCTGGGTAGCTGTCACTACAAATTCACATCTGACGTTACTTCTAACTCATCTTTAATCATTTAATAGTTATTAACTTTGTAATATATGTAACTTCAATTGCCTTTCCAAACTTAGACGGTACATTTGCCTCGTATTTGTATACTGTAAATGCATTCAAAACTTAAGGTCGCTTGATGCACCATTTAATATTATTCAATTAAGGTAACTTTTCTCATCGGTTACTTTGAACTCGGGGATGAGACTAAGAAAAAAAAACGTGGGAAGTCGGAAAATGAGGATCATCCTAATAAACTGTATACACTCAGTATATATAATTTATATAATTTCGAATCCGTGTCACTGAAAGAGCGCTCTCTAATAGTGGGTCACAAATATAGCGACCCAAGTTAACTGTGAACTCACAGTATTTTATTTTCTTACTTGAATAGTTTATTACTTTATGGTTTTATTGTGTATTTTGTTTTTAGTAATGGGAAGAAACAAACAAACGTTTTAGTAAATTATGTGCATACATTACTTCTATATTAATAAACTACAGAATGTCAATTATTCGCACAGGAAATATTTTTAGAGATATATAATATAAATGTTGTTCCGGTTCCAAAATACTTAATGGTGCAAGTTCGATTTCACAACTACAAGAGTTACGTAAACGCTCATCCCCATTCCCCTTCTCAGGGGTCACATTTTGAAAAAAATCCGTCCTATATACAGCCTAGGGTAAAAGAAGAATGCTTACACAAAGTTTTAGGGTTGCATATCTAATAGTTTAAGAGCTTTGGTGAACTGTAGGCAAACTTTTCCTCGTTAGGTTGTATGTTTGGCAAAATACCGTCTTATCTACAGCCTACGATGTAAAGTGGATATATCTTTAAAATTAGTTGAAATGTCCTTTTTCGCACGGGAAGAATAATGTTTATGCAAAATATTTGAAAATAAAGAACTGAGAAGGATAAACAATGATTGAAATGCTCGTTCTTTGCACTGGGAAGTATTTTAACCTGCACGCATCCCAATGAAAGCGTTACCCTTGTTATGCAGGCCACCAACATTGGTTTAAACTACGAAGTGTTGCCTAATATGGTAGGGGTTGTTGTTAAACGTAAGACGTAACCCCCTTCCCATACCTGTCGTCAGCGGTCCTGTGGATGTCTTAGCCTCACATTATATTTTTTTCTTCAGATTGTAAGTCATACATGTGTTCAGACGCTACAAGTTGTCTACCTCATAACAGTGTCAAAGTAATTAGAAACTTCCGCAGCCAATATGTACCGTTCTGTGTATAGTATATCACATAATAGCTTAGCTACTATGTATGGATATAAAATTAGCGTTGAGATTCTTGAACGTTCTCATAAAAATTACTAATCACGAATCATTATATTTTTTTACTTAATTCATTTAATCCTTTAATTGTACCTTATCATTCGCCGATGATCAAGTTAATATTTTCACTACTTCTTCAACGTAACTTTCTACCCGTTATATTCCATAACTTTCTTTCTTTAACACTTACAAAGGTGCTGTTGAAAGTCACGGGTATAAATCCATGTCGACTGTAAAATTGTTTAAATTTTATTAAGCAAATTGCCCCAAGTTATTTGTCATTAAAGCTATGAATATATTTGTAATTAATTTACATGTTATAAAAATTCTTTAGAAAATAAGTTATGCGAAAAACGAAGTGTATCAAGGAGTAAAAGTGTATCAAAAGTGAGTATGAAACTCTGTTGTTGTATATAATCGCCATGCTCTCGAAGCTTCGAGCCATAACTAACAAATCTTAAAATATTGCGTCAAACACATTATGACTGGCACCTATTTACGTAGGTTTCCTTAACTTCTTCTATTTATGGCTTGAAGCCTATACAACAGCGCCATCCTGGCTAACTTAATAGTTTCGGAGAGATTTGGTGACAAGTGAATCAGTGGCTTTACTCTTTTATATGCAGTTTTCGTCGAAAAACAAT
Source organism: Thermobia domestica (assembly GCF_964235325.1). Lineage (NCBI taxonomy): Eukaryota > Metazoa > Arthropoda > Insecta > Zygentoma > Lepismatidae > Thermobia > Thermobia domestica. Next base: position 288,689,750 of record NC_137457.1, read on the forward strand.
ATACAATTTAATAGATAGTGTTTGTGTTATGTTTTCGAAATCGCATTAGCACTACAAAATGTAGTGTGTGTTTCCTCAACAGATGTCAATACTCTTATGTTTGTAACATGCAACATAAACTAAATGGCCGGTACACGGCTCACTTTTGAAGAACTGCAGTCCATTATTTTAAAGTGGCATTTCGAAGTTTTAAAATGTCTCTGAAGTTCGTCAGTAGAGGCGTGAGCTTGAAACAGAACCTCCAACACAACTGAAAGTACACGGCTTTGTGACTAGTTCGAAATGCATGGTCCTACTTGTGATGATGTGCACAAGGGAATATCCGAAATATCTCATGCAGTTATATGCAAGTCCTGCTTCTTCGGTTACAGGTTTAGAAAAGTTTTGCAATCAGTTTGAGCACCTTCAGTAACTGTGGGGCTGCAGGAAACTTATACAGTATTGTGCTTCATTGCAATATGTATTAAGCTTGTAATATACAGAGTGTTTCCGATAACATTTGGGAGATGATTCCTGACACCAAGATAGCCCAATCTGGGTGCAGAAATCCGTCATTTCGGAGTTATAGGCTGCCGAAAACATGAAAAAAAAAATAACTTCAAAGGCCCATAGCTCCAATATTATGGGACCTACTGTTATCGGGTCAAGATTTCGCTTAGGGACTAGTATGTGCCCTATAAAAATATCCATGTTTCAGAATCCTGTGGTACTTCCACAACAATTTTTATAGAGCTAGTTGGTGAGTACTTCAAATTATACGCTCGTAGCCAAACTTCCTCTATAGAAATTGTTGTGTAAGTGTTGCAGGATTCTGAAACATGTATTTTTGGATAGCGCACATGTTAGTTCCTGAGTGAAGTCTTGACCCGAGGTCTTGATCCTAAGGTAAGTTCCATAGTATTGGAGCTAGGACCTTTCAAGTTCATTTTTTTCATTTTTTGGGGCAGCCTATAACTCCGAAAAGAAGAATTTATGCACCTAGGTTGGTCTATACTTTTTGTCTTATGTTGGTGTCAGGAATCACCTCTCAAAACGTTGTCGATGTTGTTTTGAAACACACTGTATAATAAAATTTAGCTGTAATATGCACTATACAGTTTTCTTTCATTAAAGTATGTGTACATTTTCTGACGAATTCTGACAGTGATACAATCAATGTTCACTTCAGGGGTTGGTCCGGGGGACTCAATGTGTGTTACTAGTATTATAACAGTACTACTTCAACTTCTTGTGTATTGAATTGAAAATCCCCCTCGGGGGGGGGGGGGCAATCCTGGAATCATCCCTAGCTACAACCCAGGCCATAATCATTATTTTTTTTTAAAAGGTGTGGGATATCTTAATAGACTTTAAATGGGAAAGGAGGCGTTGAGCGGAAAAATGCAAAAATACATGGTTCTCAGATTATCTACTATCTGTATGAAACACATAATCCCTTTGACAGCCCCAACAGCTGTTACTTGGCCTAAAACTATGTTCTCTACATTTGCTGTGAGTAAATAAGTTCAAAACAGACTTAGTTTCATTTTTGTTGTCGTTGCAATTGTTCCGGCAAGTTGAAAATGATTTCCCATCAGATGTCAACTTATTAAAAAGAAAAAGAAAAAAAAAAACATGAAAACAAAAACGAATCGATTAAACACAGGTTTTCTTTCCACTTCACGCTCTTCTTAACTTACATCCTTTTCCTTCTTCAGAGCAGGGTTGCCAGAACAATAAAAAGACATTTAATAATAATAGCCTCCATAAAATAAAAATAATTCAGAGTACATTTTTATAACTTTGAATAAATAGGTCATTTTTTTTCTTCAGAGAAAAAGAACTAGACTTTATAACTACCGTAATTTTATTGTTATTACCTGCTTTATATATGGAGTTTAGTTTTCTTTTTTGATACGAAATTTTGGAGTTATGTTGAAGAGTAGCTGAACATAATGGACAATAGGCAAATACTATTAAGAAAAACTGAATATAATATTAATTTAACGTTCCACAATTATTAGCCAGACTAAAGGAAACGACGATGATGATGAGATAAATGATAATGATGGAGATGGGAGTGGGGGAAGCGGGAGAACCCTGAGAAGCCCACTGATATATATATAGGGCCGGATCCAGAATTTTCTGACGGGGGGTACACCAATAACTACCAGTATATTTGAATTAAATGTAATTTAAAAAACTTTAGGCATCTGTGGTGTGAATTAGGAATTGCCCTGGAAGTGCTCAATGTCTGATCTCAGAAATCGAACCTACGACTTCCCGAAATCAAAGCCAACGCTTTACCAACTGAGGCACTGCCACTTTGTATCGGTATTATTTTCAGTATATAATTAGCTTGTAGTTTTAGATTAGTAATTTCTTTAATCATGGACACTTGGAATAAGATGGATACTTGTATTGTACAATCCTTATGAAAATGTTGCTATTTTTACTACTACTAATTTCTCATTTTAAATAGTGTATATTTACAACGAAGGAGGTTGCACGTGCATCGGTGCACCCCGTAAGTGTGGCACTGTATATATGGATGTATGTGTGTGTATGCTCAAGTATAACTCTGGATCCCCTGGAGCAATTTTTAACCAAACTTGGTACATATATTACTTATCGTCTGGGAAAAAAAAATAGTACTGTCGAAGCGAGAAAAAATGAAATGAAATCTTTAAGTTTTACGTCCCCTGTTTATGCCGATTAGGCTAAAGGAGACGGTGATGATGAGAAATGAACGAAATCGTGGAATGAAGAAAGTGCAAGGAAACGCGAGAACCCCGAGAAAACCCACACACACGGTGTTTGTCTACCACAAAGCTCACTTGGTGCGAGCTGGGATCAAACCAAGGACCCCATGCACCAGATGTGAAGGCTCTACCACTGAGCCAAAGCGACCCCTTATCGAAGCAAGACTTCTCTAGCACACCTAAGGGAGTGTGATGGAGAGACACATAAAATGATCATAAACGACCGATATTAGTGTCAAATTTATAGTTTTCGGAGTCCATGAGCTAATTGGCGAAAGTTCCGATGCCCTTTGAGTCGAAGTTCAGCCCCTAGTGAGGCTAAGGCTCCTTTGCACACCTATGAGTAGTACGAGGGGTAATATATAAAAATAATCTAAACCAGCCGATATTAGTGTTAAATTCTTCGTTTTCGAGATCACTGAGATGAACAGCGACACTTCCGATGATGTTTGATCCAAATCCAGCCCCTATTAGTACTCCTAAAAGGAGGGGAATGGTAACACGTGAAAATAAAAAATGACCGATATTACTATCAAATCTATAGTTTTGGAGGTCTCTAAGTTGGTTGGTGACATCTCTGACGCCCTTTAAGTCCAAGGACAGCTCGCAGTTGGAGTAAGAGTCCCTAGCACTCCCATGGGGAGGAGAGGAGGAGATATATAATATGGTCGAAAACTACCAATATTAGTATCGAATATATACTTTTTGAGGTCGATTAGATTAATACTAACATTCCCGATGATATTGAAGTCCGATTTAAGCTTCAATTAACATCCGGGGATGGAATGGTGAAATTTAAAAATATCGAAAACGACCGGCATTAGTGTCGAACCATTCGCTTTCAGCGTTGCAAAGTTAATTGGTGGCTGTCCTAATGCCATTTAAGTCCAAGTTCAGTCCCAATGAGGTCTTCCTTTCGTGCAGACATAAAATTATTAAAAACGACCGATATTAGGACCGAATTCATAGTTTTCAGGGTCACTAAGTCCATTGCTAGCAGTTCCGATTACTGTTAAGTTCCAGTTCAGTTTCCAGTAGGAGCAAGACCCCCCCCTAGCACACCTAGGGAGAGTGGAAGGGGAACATATATATGGAATTTAGTAAGTTACAGAATATTTAAGATTCGTTGAGATAATCAACTTTCTTTAGAAATTCTGGCCAAATTTCGGATGATGTGCTCTGTTGAGAAATGGTGCCCATCCTCCAATTTCTTTGCTTATGCTGCGCCACTGAATTTAATTTTACTATTGTCCTTAATTTGTATGGTTACACGAAAAAAAAAAAAACTGGGCAAAACTTGGGAAATGTTAAGAATGGAAACTGTTTAACCCAGCGTGAGTTTCCATACACAAGTAGTTTCCCAGTTATTAAGGTTTATTGTTATTGAATAATACGAAATGCCTACATATTCGTTTACAGCTTCATAAAAAATAAATGTTTAATAGCACTCCTCTCTATCTAAGTGTGAATACAGGTTTTTTCGAATAGTATGTTTGTTTACTGATTGGATTCACAAGTTTTTAGTACATTGAAGTAAAAATTACGGATTCAGTGCATCAACTCTGTTGTATATGTACGAGCGGCATATATTGTAATCACGCTCCATCCTAGCCATAGGGGCTAAGTACATGGTTCTGATTGGTTGAAGTTATCTGCTTCTCGCCACGTATCATATATATAGCACAAATCAAACGTTAGTTGCTGTTGGTCCTCGTAGCCGAGCGTGCTAGCGAACGGGACAGTAGTAGAAGTCATTTTAGGCGTGGGTTCAAACCCGGCCCAAGGAAAGTTATTTTATTATTTTTTAAAATTTTAATAGCACTTTTATCATTAAAATAAGATAAAAAATAATACTCATTTACTCTTTTACGTAATATATAATGCATAGAAAGTGATTTACTTACGTTACGAGACATGGCTGAGCGAGCGTTAGCGAGCAAAGGGTGGTTTAAGCCCCGCACGGCTCGTTTTGTTCGACCTTGACCCCTATGATAATACTACGTGATATTACGTCACACTCGGGTGGTGCAACTTCGAACCTCACCCGCTTCCTTGTGACCAACTAAAAAAAAAAAAAGTGGCTAGAGTAGCGCGTGAAAAAATGCGTGCGAGCGATTCATTATTCTATTCAAACCAATTTCTAATTCTTTTTTACACTAAAATTAATGATTTTAATTAGCAACAATATAGACAACAAAATGGAATAGAAAATGGAAGAGAACTTGTAATTTAAATATGCCTTCCTGTCATTTGGCTGCTCAAAGTCAACGGAAAACTACAGAAAAAATAGTTTTGAATGTCCAGAATTGGGATTCAAACAGTGTCAGAACTATCAGGTTATCGGTACGGGGCAGTAGAAAAATATTGCTTTAATGTATAGTGCCCACGAGACGTGACAAAACAAAAGTTTCATAACGAGTTACCAACGTGACTTCAGTTGTCTTAGTTTATACTTAGTACAACATAGAGTTCAGTTGATTTTTATTTTAATGTACCTTTCAGCAGCGAGGCTATATGAGACTGGACTCACTAATTAACGTGGAATCCGAACCACGAACTCTCGCTGGGAATCGAACCCGGGTCTCCCATGCCAAAGGCGCGTACGCTACCCACTTAGAGATGAAGGAGCTCAAATACAAAATAGAGAAGATTATTACATTTTGTGGGACACGAAATACAGATTTTATACAGTGAAAAATTTTAAACCTTCTTTGATGAGTGGTGTTACGCGTAACCCCTTAGTATACATGGAGTTAAATCGTAAACAACCCTAAACAATAAACAAAACGAACGAAAGCATTTTGCATATACTAATAGCAGTTGCAAAATTCTAAGAATGCCAAAACTTTCCCGTTTTTAACTCTTTTTGTGTATAAGCTATTTTCTTTGCTTTATATCAATTACGAAATACGTTTCAGTGTTACACATCGCCTAACGATGGAGACACTGTCTTCATTACAGGCTGGCCAAAAGGGTACAATGCTGAGTGTGTTTTAGTTTAGCAAGAACACGGAAGCAAGCTGTATATAAACTATCAATATGGGGCACAGCCGGTCTTTCTTTTCCCCTCAAGACAAAGCGTAAGCTGCTAGGTTACGAGGCAGTCAGAAGACTTTGTTATAAAAATTCTTTTTTTATTCTTTGCCTTTTGGCCATAAACACCTGCGAAGACTCTTCATTTGGTTTCCTTCTTCTTCACGCAGGATTCTTCTTCACCAGCAACAGACGTAAGTACCTTCCAATCAACGACCATTCTTTTTTTTCTCTTTATCTCTACTTTATTTGCACATTTCCGTTTTTCTTTATATTGTTATTGCCTCTGGGAAGAGAATTTTTAATAATAAATAACCACTGTTATAACCACTTGTGCTAATTTATGCCTTATTTGTATTTTATTGCGAGCACGTGTAACATGTAAAAGAAGTCTTTGATTAGTTTCCTATAATTTTTACTAGGTTATTTTATGATATCTGGTGACACATATTTAGCACGACATGCGTTCGTGTTTCTCGCGGTCGACGCGTCATGGGTGGTCATATTACATGGATAATATCTGCAATCCTGTAAGTAGAAGAATTGATGGATCCTCAACAGGGCCGGATTAAAGGGAGGCCTTCAGGTGGACAGGGGCTTCTACTCTTATCAAAATCTCAACCGGCTATCTAAAAAGAATCATAAACATACAATCATCATCATAAAATAAACCATGACCAAAAATAGGAAACATATTTTCTCTTAATTTTCCTATTGTACTTCCACAGAAAAGTATTAGGCGAAGTCAGCAAGGGCTATATATTTTTTTCGAGTGGGCATCCAGATGGGTTAATCCAGTTCTGATCATCAACAATCATGAACAGTGATGATTTCGGGGGGATAGCTCTGGAGAGAAATTGTCTCCTGTCACGGCGTTACGGAATTTCCCCCGAGGCCATATCTTCGCTCATGTTTAGTGTGAATTACGAGTCTTGTTGCAGTGCTATCTCTCATCCCTGTATATTTCAGAAAACTTCTTCCCCACTTACTCTATCATAAATAAGTGGCGTCACTAAGGCAGTGATAAAAGTGTTATTCAAAAAGCGCGCCGGTTTTCGATCGTCTGGCAAATTTTGTTTCTCGGTTGCCAACATTGTTTTGTGTTGTTGCTCTACCCACCAGCGGTGCAAATCTGTCTTCAACATTGGGGGAGACGGGTAAGACCGTTCTTATATATATATATATATATATATATATATATATATATATATATATATATATATATATATATATATATATAGAGAGAGAGAGAGAGAGAGAGAGAGAGATGTCTAAAATATTTATGAAGTTGAAACAGAATGTTATGGGGGATCAGAGGAGCAGAGTTGTCTTCAACTTTGGGAGGCGGGAAGATTTGAGGCTTATTCTGGGGGGGGGGACATCAATTTCATCTCACGTTCCTGTGTGGCAATCGGACAAAAATAATCAAATTTCTCCCCAAAACACATTTCAAATAGGATTGTTGGGGGCACAGTCCCCTTCAGTTCCAAGATTGGAAGGAACATGTCCCCCTTATCCCCCCGTGATTCGCGCCAGTGCTACCCACAAACACTTGTGTCAGTCCCCTCCTCGCACTTGTTAAAATTCAAGCACTGTTCAAAGAGTAAAGATCATTTAAATGTTAAAATGATTTAAATAGTTTGCATAGTAGAATACACAATGCAATATCTTCTAGATAGCCAGCTTCGTCTGGGTTCTTGAGTGAAAATAACGAAAGCGCCTCTGAAACTATGGTGAAACCGAGCATCATTATCATTATGATAATTACAAGTATCAAAACTTTATGTGCAATAGGCCTGTCTTTGTTAAAATCGAAGGATCTAGTAAGATGATTTGTTTTGTTTCAATGGTGCTACTTTTCATGGTCTTTAGAAGGAGAGAATCAGCCATTGCTGTAGGACAGCGTTTCCCAACCGGTGTGCCGCGACACACTGGTGTGCCGTGAATGGGCCGCCAGTGTGCCGCGAGGAATCGAAACAAACTTATTAATTTTATAGCAATCAAATTGCAAAACCTATTGAAAATTGTATATTTGTATTTCACATTAATATGAACCTCTACTATGAATCTACAATTTTAAGTTTCATACCGTGTTACTGTTCTGTACATTTCTAATATTGAAAAAAGTATTTGTTATCATTGTTATGACCATTATTGCTTCTTTATTGTTGCAGACTATTTCGTAACTTGAAAATTTAAAATATCATTCAATCCTTTCGACAAATTACCTATATTTGTGTTTTAAAAGTAAAATAGATTTGTTTGTTCGTTCGTTATTTAGTGATCTTTCTTCTTAGTAAAAGGTTGGATACAGTTGTTAAAAAGAAAACGTATTTTTAAAAACCTGAGTCCAATATTTCATTGCAATTGTTTTTTATTTTTAAATTAGAATGAAAAATAAGCGTAATGATTTACCAGCGGGAAAAAACAGTGATCGAGCTTTCTTCTCTGTGAGAAGATCAATAATCACAGAAAAAATACCACTGTGTTTTATATTTACAAATAATAATATCTATAAGTGTGCCGCGAGAATCCAAGTAACACCCGTAGTGTGCCGCAAGTTGAAAAAGGTTGGGAAACGCTGCTGTAGGAATGGCCCTCAGGAGAGAATGTTCCACATAACCAATCGGGAAACCATATATAAAAATAAATTTAAGATGTGCTCGTTATTATAACTTCTAGCGAGAGGATCAAGCTCCAATAATACGAGCTTCAAAAGAATTTGCTGGTTTAGAGCCCGACAAATAGTCTCCACTAGGGCCGATTCATTGATTGGGCTCCCCGATCGGGGCCCCGGTGAAATGTGTTACAGCACTGCATAGAATATAAGGTAGATTAATGCACTTCGGTGGATCATGCTATGGATATACCACATTGACTTGACACCTAGTCTTCCGTTCCAAACGCTGCTATCGGCTGAAGGAATTCCACTCCCTTTCGCTAAGGCTCTCTCGCTTAGCAACAGCTGAACCCTTATTGGCTCAATACGTGGGTGTGTCCAGAGAGTGAGCTTTAGTTCATATTTTTGCCACGGCTCAAGACATTTTGGCAGTACTATAGAATATAATTGGCGGATGGGTGTGTAAAGTGTGTTAAGTCAAAAATTAGTGTTTTTAGAGAAATCACATTTGGAAGTTCAGGCATAAATCCAGAATTCAGTTTTGGGAAAACGATTAGCTGTTGTAACTCTTCGTGTTAATAGGACTGTTATTTGGACTTATATCTGAAACCCAAAACCGGATTTTTGGACTTATATCTGAACTTTCAAATGCGACTTATCTAAAACACTAACTTTTGACTTAACGCACTTTACACACCCACCTATCAATTTACGGAGATATGTAACGGACCATAAGAGGTGAATAGGCTGCTCAGCACTATTTTTTTTCTCATTTAACCCAGGTCCGTAATTAGTGTTGCTCTCGAGACGAGACGAGATGAGAAATAAGACTTTTTCTTCTCTTGTCTCGTAAATTTTTATAGAAGTTTAGTATTGTCTTATCAAGACTGAAAAACTCTTAATCTCGTCTCATTTTGTAAATCTATGTACAAAGTTTATGCTCTGATTTTTCTCTCAATTTTATCTGAGATATCAGAATCCTTGAACGTCAAAAGAGCTTCATGAAAGGAGTGATATCATAACATTTATACGATATTTATTAGTGGAGTATTTAGCGTAATGACTTACGGATCTGTAAAACGTTGATAAATGATTTTCATTGTGTTCGCACAATCACATTATCAATTTCTATTATTTTTACTATAAATCATGTAGTCTAACTCTTAAAACATTGTCTGAGATCTAAAACTTGGATGAACTAGTGTTGCCCCCGAGACTCATGAAATTTTCGTCCCATCTCGAAAAAAAGATGAGGATTGTTATGTTTGTTGTCTCCTATCGAATTTGAAAATGGAGATTTTATCTCGACTCTTGTCTCGTTTTTGAGACGAGACGAAAAATTCCTTGTCGCATTGACAACACTAGTCGTAACTTTGGGTGACGAGAGTGCCGAGCCCCCGTACAGCAATCTGCATCCCGTGAAACTTTTGTTTAGATAAATATGTCTTAAAAAAGAAAAGCAATCAAGAATACAAGGTGAACTCAAATTATCTCCCTCTCGAGAAAGTTATCTCAGTCCCTTATGTCTTAGTGTTCTAGATACGGACCTACTTTAACCTACGAATGGTAATCACAGGATGACAAATTTCATGATTGGAATACCTACCACACGTTAAAACAATAGATTTGTGTTTTGTTTTGCTGATATGTTGTTAAATTCTTTTTTTTATTTATTTATTTTCTTCTTGTGTTATTAAGTTAGCGTTGGGAAAAGATGCCGAATGGTTTGACATACAAAGCTAATTGAGACAAATGTGTAGGTGCCTATAAGCCGCATCTTTTTTTCTTTACTTCCAAGAAACGCGTTAACTGCTGTAATTATCACGGTATTTAGTGCTACTGCTTGAAAAACGCCAAAGAAAGAAGGTATATTGAGTTTAAGTTTTCAGTTACTCAGTCTTCTGAAAAATCACGGAAGATGCAAAGACATCTTCATCTGTTAGATGAGGCTGCTATACATCTCATACGGATATAATATATCAGTGGTTAGTAATTACGTGAATAATTGTCACATATATTCTAAGATTATCAAGGAATTATTGCACACAGTACTTCTTAACATAATAGGTAGTCGTTTTCAGTAATATCTTGTAATATTACTTAAAATAATTCCTTGGGTACAAAACCTCGCCACCGCAAACCGCCCAGGACAAAATTTCGCCGGGCCAATATCTCGCCTGATTAAGACATCGTTGCCGAAAACCTCGCGTCCCAAAATCTCGCCTGGCCACTCGCGGTCCTAAATCTCGGGACACAGAATCTCAGCTGACCTAAATTAAGCCTTATCGACCAAAGCCAAACATAATTGTTTTTCTCGTTTTGAGGTCCTGAACACATATGTGAAGTTCAACGGTTGTTTTATTCAGTATAGGCATCCTATGACCAACTCTACTAATACCTTTAATGAGTCCTATCGTCATAATTAAGCGTTTCAAACCAAAGTCAAACTTTCTTCTTGGATTGAGGTCTTAAAGACGTATGTGAAGTTTATTTGTTGTTTTACTCAGTGTAGTCACCCTATGACTAATTCCACTAATTACTTTTAATTAGCCCTATCGCGTTTCCGACCAAAGTCGTAGTTTATTATTATTATTATTATTATTATTATTATTGAGGTACTGAACACGTATGTGAAGTTTGTAGGTTGTTTTATTCCAAGACTTCAAATACAAGAATTCGAGATTGTGGGTTTATTTTACACGTATATATCCATTCAATTTAAACCCGTCAATATTTATGCTTCTAACCTCAAAGGTAAACATGTTACTTAAGATTATTATTATTATTATTATTATTATTATTATTATTATTATTATTATTATTATTATTATTATTATTATTATTATTATTATTATTATTTGTAATATGGAATTTAATGTTAAAAAATTCGTTGGATAAATTTTATCGAGAGGTTTCATCCCGCAAGGTTTTGGCCAAGCGAGATTTTGGTCTGCGATGTTTTGGTTGGCAATATTTTGACCAGGCGAGATTTTTGCCGGCGAGGTTTTGGCCACACGAGGTCTTGGCCAGCGAGAATTTGGGAAACGATGTTTCGGTCGCGAAATTTTGACCGTATCCCAAAATAATAACTAACTCTATGGCCTATGGAACCTAGAAGTTTATTGCAGCCTTCAGAAAAGCTCTCCATTGATTTCTGTCATCAGCTATTTTGTATATTCCTATTTCTGCGAGGTTCATCTTAATATTGCCCTCTATCTGCGCCTGGGTCTTCGTAATGGTCTTTTCCGATTTAATTTCCAGTTAAAACTTTGATAGCTTTCCTACTTTCTTCCATTCTAGCTACATGACCTGCTCACCTAAGCCTCCTAGACCCTAACAATGTTTGGTAAATCATATAAATTATATAGTTCCTCGTTATGAGGATTCCGCCATTCCTCATTTCCGTTCCTCTTGGGTCCCAATATTCGTCTTAGGATCTTGTTGTCAAATACTTTCAATCTATGTTCATCCCTCAGAGTAAGCGACCATATTTCGCAACCATACAGCACGACAAAATAATACGTTACAGTAGAAGTAGCTTCAGAGTAGAACAATATTGAGAAATATATATTGATAAATAAATATGTAATACGTATATGCACATTATTGATTTAAACTTGAATCTTAGAGCGGTATACCATCACACAGTCTTCATGAAACATGATTATGTGGCAAATTATGTAGAAATGATTGTTCAGACAATTATGAAAATATTCATGAAAAAGCTCCATCCTAGTGTAATATGTAAATATACAGTATTGTAAATATAGAGCATTGTAAATATACACAGGGCCGGATTTCCCAATAGGCCCGGTAGGCCCGGGCCTATGGGCGCAAGCTCCCAGGAGGCGCACGGCCGAGAGAAAAAAATAAAAAATATGTAGAAATAAAAATAAATAGCCATAACTTAACATATTTTTTGAATTGATTTTAAAAAATCAGGCTAATAAAGCATTCTGATTTTGAAGTTCATTGGAACAAATAATTGTTGGTAAAGTTCACCAATCTTTTGTTAATACATTAACGGTATTTTGTTAAGCCCAGAACCAAGTATATTCCTCAAAAAACTTGCAATGATAAAATTGCATCGTGGAGTGGTGTTTAATCAATTAACATATAGGCCTGATATAATTTTTTTAATAAAGGTTTTTAGGAAAGTAACTTTAACCAGACTAGGGGGCGGAAAAAATTGTTGGGCCTAGGGGCGCCAAAATGCTAAATCCGGCCCTGAATATACAATACCAATTACAAGTAGTGTGTACGTAAAGAGCATGTGTTTGTCACCGTCAGGACATGAATAGAAAGAATCTATCATTTAACAGTAGATTTTGCTATATATACCGTACATAAATACAGTAAATAATAATTTCTTTCAGCAAAATAAAAGCTGACAATTATTGTTGGCAATGAATAACACACTTTTCAGTTCCACAAAAGTTATGGTTTTTTGATTTTCTCAAAAACTACACATGAGAATGTGCCCTTAAAGCATGTTATCTTGTTTAAGAGTTAAGTTACCGACATGTTTAAGAGTTAACCCTTTCGTGGGCAAGGAGAAGAAGAGTTCCCGCCAAGGAAACATAGGTATGCTCTTATTTGCTCCACTGGAAAGCGATATTCCCATTGGTTATGAGTCGTTTTCACTACGGAAATGGGAATTGCACTAGAGGAATCATTTCTTTTGGTAGCTTGGTTATTTTGAGTGCGTGATTGGTAACATGGAGGAGGTATAGTTCCATCACTTGTAGAAAAAATTGGCCCACGGAAGGGTTAAAGGCACATTTTATGTCGGAGCGTAGGTCCTACAAGTATATAGTATATAGAGTAGCATTTTTTTTGAAGATTGTTCAAACATATTGAAACGATATAACACTGAACAAGGAAGAAGTTTTACGAATTTAGTGATCTTCTACTGCCGTGATAAACTAAAACCCTATTACAAATACTTGTTCATGGCTTTAATTTTGTAATCTGACCTCACAATAGGTTGTTATAGAATATCCTAAACTCACAGCTAAATGTATGTCGAAGGAAGAACGAGAGGTAAGATTTATTTTATGCCAAAACAAAAATGACTTCGTATCTTTTTCTTCTTTTCCTCACAATTTCAATTAGGCAACAAATAAAACAAATGTGACAAGAACTATTCCTGCTGGTAGTAGTGGATAGCGCGTGCGACTTTGGTGCACGGAGTCCGGTGGAAGTTCTTTGAAATTTGAAAACATTGCGGTTGTTCGGATTCCGCCTTAAACTATAGGTCTATGTTTCATAGAACCTTGGCGCTAAAAAGAGCCCTAAATTCCAACTAACCAAATGTAACAAAAAGGTACGAATTTTGAGGCACTGATAATTTTGTTAGGCAACCAAAATGACACCTTGGTATGTTGGGTTGCATAACTCCATTGTGCTGGAAAACAGGACCCTAAACTCCAACCAACCAAATACGACAAAAACTTACGATCTTTCAGGCACTGATAATTTTGTTAGGCAACCAAAAATGAAATATTGATATGCTAGGTTGCATACCTTACAGGAAAACTGTCACCTTCAAATCCAATCCAGATACGCAGTCCAGAGCTGAACATAGAACTCACAGATATTGTATCATTAAAGGAACTTTCTTAATTGTAGAATCAACTACAGGATAACAAAGATAAAGCTAAAATTTCCTATTGTGCGTTAGTTTCTTTAAAAGACTTTTAATTAGAGGGAAAGAAACTTCCATCTTAAAATAAGCAGCTTTTTTTTCTACCTCTACAAAATAGCAATTGTTTTTTTTGGGGGGGGGATGCTTATACCGACAGCGTCGTATGTGTTTTATTTAGTGCGAATTTATCGGAGATTAATTTCCAGAGCCTATACAAGGTACGTTGAAGTTGCACTGTGAAGTAACATACGCAGCTAGCCCTTTAAGAGCTGTATTGTCAGGCAGGTAGTTCATTTTAATTTTGAATCCTTATTATTGTGACGCATTAGAACTACCAATTGATCAGATTATCAATAATAATAATAATAATAATAATAATAATAATAATAATAATAATAATAATAATAATAATAATATTGAATATTTCTCAATATGGAAACTACGTATAATTATTATTATTAAAATGCTTGACCTTTGACCCCAAAGGGGCTCAGTGGCTCAGTGGTAGAGCGATGATCTCTTGTCCGCTATACTGTATTCCTAGTTCGATCCCACACCATGTGAGTTTGTAGTGGACAACATTGTGTTCGTGGGTTCGCTCGAGATTCTTCCGCATTCTCATTCCACCAGTTTTTCATAGTTATTCACTTTCATTAATTATTCATATTTTTTGCCCATACGATACAATTGTGGGGCATAAAACATTTTATTTCGTTTGAGACACCTAATATTCGTACAGTATTATTTTTGTATTTCTTATTCACTTATATATATATATATATATATATATATATATATATAATCGTATAGTTCTCAAATTCTCCTCACTGAAATATCCGTGGAGATCATTTTCCTTAAAATCTTTTCTAGCGGAGAAATTCATGGTTTCACAGCCTGTTTCTTATAATAAATGAAAAATTGAGTCTACTAAATAAAATATGGCAAACTTGCTTTTTTAAAATTATAAGTAAGATAATTTACAGCTGTTTTAATTGAAACTTTTTATTTGAAAAGAAACTAAAAAACATTTCACGTCTATCGAATGGAAATGTTTGAGTAAGTTGTTAAATTATGATGACAGAAATTGAGCTTATTTTTTATTTTATTTTATGAAAAGAATGGACACAAATACTTTGTATAATGCGGATGGTTTGTTACAAGAAACCTGAACACTATGCAAAATCACGTCTATTTATTTTTATAAACTATCTAGAAAATGTTTTAAACATATAAGGGTTGTAACAAGAGGAAACAAAAACTATTTTTTTTTTAATTATTGTAAATGAAAATAATAATAGTAATAATAAAATCTTCTAGATTGGTAGTTTGACTGGTTAGAGTTCAGCGTACTTTTTCAGTATCGAGGCTATATTAGACGTGCATCTATAGTGTAAAATGAAATCTGAACCACCGTAAGACGTTCAGCTTCCAAGACTCTTAGTATCAAAGAATCGATTCTGGGATTCTGTGTACCATAGGCTCCGTAGTAGCTTTTACACCAGAGGAGAAGACATGATTATCTTCCAGTTCTAGGCCTAACGGTTATATACTCATATATCCTTTAGGCAGGGAGACAGATGATTAATAAAACTAAAATGATTATGAAATAAACTGATATGACAAAATTATTGGAGAAGACGGGAGAATCTCGAGAAAAACCCACAGATACGATGTGTCCACCACAATCACATAAACCTGGGGTTAAACCAGGAACCTCTCACACCAGAGATGTGTGAGCTCTCACTGAAACACCATATCCCTATTCAATATCTCTAATAGATGTATTTAACAATAGTATAAAATATTATTCAGTCTTCAGTTAAAATAATGGGGACTCGAGGCTACGCTACAAGATAGTGGATGTAGCCTATGAAATTTTTAAGTTTTATTTTTTTTTGCATGGTTTTCTGATAACTGTTTCATCAATCTTATCATAATCCATCGCATCAATAATCAATTCTAATACAATAACGTAAAATAACGTAATGACGAATCACTTAAAACAAGGGAAACTTGCATCTAGAGAAAGCAAGAACGAATAAGAAGCTTGAAGAAGAGTAAGAAACAAGTTCTATAAACAAAAGTATGAGAACTAAACAGCAACAATAATAATCAATTATTATAATAAATAATAATAATAATTTAGTTATTATTAACACTGAAAAATGTGAAATGAAAAAAGTATATTGTTTACAAATGGAGTTACACTCAATCTTATGTACTTCACATTCAGTAATTAATAATAGGACATAACCTATATTACCTACGAGACGTTTAGTTAATTAAAAACTAGTAAATCAATAAGCTTCATATCTCTCGCTATAAAAAGTCATTACAATTATAATTTAATATAATTATACACCCATGTAGTCGACTTGTATTTATATCCACGACTTTAAATAACACTTTTGTACGTGTTGAACTTGTCCTGTAATTCGTTTAATTCAATTTGCCGCTTCAAACAAATTGCACAATAAAAAATGTTGTATTTAGAAATGCATTACTTACTCTTTATCTGTTATGTTCATTAAGACAAAGTGACACACAATTTGCGAATAAATTATAGCCAATTATCTTATCAGACGTTGTTGGCTGATGATTTTCGAGGTCTACTCTTATAAGTGAAACTATCCAATTTATTTATTTATTTTTTTATTTTTTTAAAAACTTTAAATATGCACTTCCTTTTACTTATCAATGATCTAAAGTTGCGGAGTGTGTTAAATTAAATACATTAATTTAACGCTTTCATTTGTTTATTTTACATTTGCTGAAAAAAAATATGTACGGTAGTTAGCATGCAAATCCGTGTTAAATTATACAGTATGTGAATGTTTCGTTATGTTTATTAGAGTACGTAAAGTATTTTACACGAAGATATTGCATGTTTGTTTTATATTTCAATTCAGTCCCAGCTAAATGCACGGTGAATATCTTCTACATTTTTTTTTTATATAAAGACTATAAATGTGTTTCTCGAAATTCCTGTCTGAACATAGTCTTGTAACAATAGTTCTCATTTTCGTTAATTTATGGTTATTAGTATTCGATAGTTGAGCCTAAAATAGTTTTTGGCTGTTTGCTAACATCTTTTTATACGTTTTGATAGTGCTTGATTTATTTTGTAGTGTGCTATTGCTTCATCTTGTAAAGTTTTTTTTTTTACTTCATCTTGCACTATTCTTACCTGATTTTGTAGGTTTTTTTTTTTGCTCCATCTTGTAGTATTCTTACCTGATCTTGTAGAGTTTTTGCTTCATCTTGTAGTGTTCTTATTTGATCTTGTAGAGTTTTTGCTTCATTTGTTCCATCCAACACAAAGTACATACTAGGTATGTGTAAAGAATGTTCCTCGAGGTACATTGGAGTATACATGATAAGTACTTGAATAGAGAAATCATGTGAAATTCATACGAAGGGGATAAGGTTACTTCAGCCCTAAGGTACGTGCCTGACTCATATCGAGGAATGTACCTGATATGTGCATATCAAGTACCGGGTATGTACTTGACACATTTGCTGGCATATGTCAGGACTGTACTGGGCATAGGTCAGGAACATTCCTTTAAATACATAGGTATGTACCTGGAAGATATCAAATAAAGAAATCATGTGCTGTACATACCTATGTACAGGACCATATCTGTCTGTATTTTGAACGTATAAATTGTATGGAGAAATGTGAAATTAAAACATCACATACATACATTACGAAATATATAAAACATCAGCCCTTGGACTTTCATCCATAACTTATCTCGAAGAAACAAAAATTTTGTAGACGATGTTCCTTATTTGTTTTATATTAATTAAACATAATCAGTACACACCTCACGATGAACTACCGACTTCTTTCAAACCTCCTTTTTCCTATGAGCAACTGCGTCTGCGCGGGTGTAGACAAATGAATGTCGTAATGCGAAGAAACGTACGCGCGACTCAGCCGTGGTAAATGAGATATGTGCTATTCACGTTCCTCATATTCCAGTAAAGCATCCAAAATACCTTTCAAGTGTCAGAAACTCCTCGAAGAGTACTCACCTAGCGATACATGCTGGGACTATGAAATGTACACTCCTCAGGTACCAGGTACGTAAACGATTGGCACGGAAGTTGAATGATACGTGCCTAGCATGTACTTAGTAGGGTGGAATTGTATTCTTATTTGATCTTGTAGAGTCTTTTTTTTTGGCTTTATCTTGTAGTATTCTTTCTTAATCTTGAAGAGTTTTTTGCTTAATTTTATGAAAAATCTTACTTCATCGTGTAGATATTTTACTTTATCTTGTAGAGTTTTTACTCCATCTTGTACCAAACTTCATATCCTCCTGCACATGCATACATATATTCACAGACGTCTACATATTTTGCATACATTTCTATAAAGAGTACATAATCTTCTCAAAATTAGGATAAATACGCTTACTTCAAAGTTTTTGAAGAAAAGACATTGTGTAGGTGCAAATCCACTGCTGTTAGCAACTGCATAACATTTTCTTCCTTTAAAGGGTGGTCCTGTCTCGAAAGCTGAAGAATGGGTGTTGTGACAGAGAATCCGTCTCAAAACAGTATCGTTTTTAAAATGAGGTCAGCAGGTACTTTAGTTAACATGTAAACACGCCCATATTCTATATACATATGAGTATGTATACATGCATATAAACACAGAGTCACACATGGTGAAGTTCATTAAAGATACTTGAATGCTGCGCTCTTCAAGTGGAAGGCGATCTGTCTAACTGAAGTAGTCTTAACGTTACGCTTGTCAATCTTCATTTGTTTTTTCCTTTCAATAAAAGGAGACAAAAGTGGAATAAATATGCTTGTTGAAACTACTTCCTGTGACATATATACTAAAAGACAAAACATGAATGCAGTAGCACTCGTGTATAACGAATATTAAAGGTATTCTTAGTTTGTTTGTAATCAGTAGGTATTCAAGTAAGTTGAAAAGTATGTATTATAGTGATCTTGTTAAAGTTTACAAGGAATAGTATATTTTTACACTAACACCATGAGGAGCATTGCAACACTAGGCTCAATAATCTTGACGATGCTTTCATTAGATTACTTTTCTGTTCGATTGTTTGGTAAAATCAAATCATGCAACTTAAGTTTCACGCGCTTCTTTACTGAACTATTCTCTGTAGTTTCACGCAAACTACTCTGAAATTTTGTACACTTAAGTTTTTTATGAAAACCCGATGATAATACAATATTTTATCATATTTTTGTTGTAAAATATTAATAGTTACGTAGAAATAATTGTCGAGCACCTTCTTGTTATAGAACCTAAACCCTCACATAAGTTTGGTTGGTTCAAGATGACTAGACGTCTCTTGGCAAGGGCCGTAACTTGTGGGGGGCAGGGTGCCCCTCCAGGGAAGTTCCCAGCCGTTCGAGGAGTGCCTATTTTAAGACAAAATTTTCTTACTCCATATACAATACGAACATGAAATTATAAAAGAAGCATCAAACAGGTACACTACATTATGTAAACAAAACAACACACAAAAGGTAAATAAAAAAATGAGTCGTGGGCTCATTTAAGTAAAAAAAAAAGTCTACTATTAGGGGCTCTAGAAACAATATTTATTCATATGGCTTTGAGATTTGGCAAAATTGTCCCCTTAGTTAATTTGTCATGTATGAAAGGGGCGCAGGGCATGGGGGAGGGCTCACAGGCTCTGGGAGCCCACAAAGAGTAAAAGAAAGATGGAAAAAGGTGCACATTTTCAAATTTTGCGGAAGGGCCCAAATCAACTTTTTCTAGGGGGCCGAAATATTAATGTTTGCCCTCCCAGAAAAAAAATCTAAGTTACGGCGCTGCTCTTGGCTTCATATTAACTATAGTGATCGTAAGAAATCATGAAGCTTAACCTAGATCTACTAATTTCACCATCCAATAGAACGCGAGGATGTGTCTCAGTCTTCAACCCCCATCCATGAAATTTTGCCAAAGTTGTCTTTCGTGCTATGCAGAAAATGTCTTTTGAAGGTACAGTGTTGTCAAATTGCGGCTAAGTTTCGTTTTGTTATTATTCTTGTTGTCTTTGTTTTGTGTTTTTGCTATTATTATTGTTACTGTTTAATTTGAATAATTGATATTGTTCGTATTATAGGTCTTTAAGTGCTGTTTTCTTGTCGCTCGTTCTCCATGTGTTGTAAATTTTGCAGCAGTGTGGTGAACTTTTGTTGTTTCACGTTTTGTCAACTGTCCGTTCGGAACAAGGATGTTATAAAATAGAGGATCTGCTCATCCGTGTCTTCATCCTATGAACTCAATAAAGCCCAAAAAACAAGAGAGCATCGTCTGAGCCGGCACGCCTAGTTGGCTATTCTCGTTTCCGCCATGATAGTTGGCTCGAAACATTGCGATCTTAGTGGCGCGGAGCGGGCAGAGTAGGTGTGGTGAAACTGTGACGTATGGCTTCATGATTTTGTTGCATGGGCAGATCCTCTATTTTATAACATCCTTGGTTCGGAAGGCAGCTCTACGAATTCTTCCGTTGCATCACACGTGAGTCAAAGTGGTTCTATAATTGGAGTAGAGCTTCAGGAGTCTTTGTGGTCACTGTAGTTAGTTGTTCCGCCCGAGTTTTCACCCCGCTGTACAATACAGATTAAAATCATGGTTAACTGAAAGTTCTTATTCTGTACATTAACGATTATTATTATTATTTTTTAAGTTTGCACACCAACTATCCCAAACCCCATATAATTACGCATTTTTTCCCCAAGGATTTCGTTATACAGGCAAACGATAGTGCGGGTAGCGACATCTGCTTAGTATTATGATTAGCGTGGCTCCCAGACTGGGATGTATATAGTTTATTATTAGAATACTGATTATGGATTTTCCGAGTGCGGAAAGGATTCGTCCTTCTTAATTCAGTTTTAGTAAATCATTGTTATGAACATGTTGCATTTACTTAATTTTTTTAAACTAGTTTCTTTTATGTACTGTTCCCTAATTCTTTTTCTAAATAAATATTTGCGATAATTTTTTAATCTGACAAAGTTGAAGCTGCAGTTTCGATTACTCATAAGTCCGAGACGAAAAATCTGCACAAGTGGCCAGTTCATACAAGTCGAATTCGACAACTTCGTTGTCTACTTCTTTGAAATAGTTGCAGACACGATGCCGTTCTCAAAGAACACAAAAAAGATAAAAAGAAAAAGAAATAACTGTCAAGGAAGAAATGAAAACTCTCAGTTTAACGTCTCACGATTATGTCTAGTAGGCTTAGGGAGACGATGATTAAAGCAACTGAATGATGATGAAAGAATTGGTGGAATGAAAAATTGGGAGGAAATGAGAATACCCCATGAAACCCCATGTCCACCTCAAATTTGCTTGAGCGGGGATCGGGATGGTACCAGAAGCAAGCGCTGCACCAGTTTTTTAAAACTTAAGTACCTAATTACTATGTTTTGTATAATTTAACTCGTTTATCCAGTAACGACAGGGACACGAACACATAAACATCGAGGATAGTTAAAATTCCAAAAGCTCTCTCACCAGGAATCGAACCAGGCACCCCTACACCAAAGGTGCACGTACTAGCCACTAGACAGCGAGGAGAGCAAATGATTTTTTTTAAGTTTAACGTCCCACAATTATGCCCTTTAGGCTGAGAGACGATGATTGAATGTTGAGGGAATAATTGATGAAATGAGCAGGGGCGGATCCAGGGGGGGCGATCGGGGCAATCGCCCCCCCCCCAGAAGAGGATACTTTCTTATTTTACATATATAAATAAACCCATCCTAAAGTTTGGAGCCCTTAAAAGTAGCAGTATGACAACCCACCGCCCCTCCTCCAGAAGTCGGTTCTGGATCCGCCCCTGGGAATGAGAAAGTTGGAGGAAATGGGAGTAGTTTAAGAAAAGACACGATGTCCACGACAAATTTATTTGGCCGGGGTCGAACCAGAGACCCCACGCATTAAAGAGAAACGGTGCCACTGTGTAACCGTGTTCTCCTAACTGCCACGGTAGAGTATGCTAAATTGTGATGAACCACTTCGGATACTAGTGAAAAGCATAGAGTCAGGATGTAGTGGTGACAAGTACACCAACACTACACCAGACAAAGATGTGTCTTCATGTAAAATGCTTTTTCTAGCTCCTCAACAAAAAACTTACTGGTTATAGCTCAAATTAGAAATAAGCCAATAGTTAAAGAAAAATCAACTAACCTTAGACAACTGATCTGGGGAAAGTAAAATACCTACACCCTAACTAATACTTTGAAATAGATGCTATAAGGAAGTTGTACTTGTTTCATTACAAAACACATTACTGATAAAAGAGACATCGATTTAGATAAAACCTCTTACAAGCAGAAGCTCTCAAAAAAACAAATGAATAACGAATTGTGGGGGAATTGCAACGGACGCCGCATGTAGACACCTTACTTTTCATTTCGATAAAAGTAGTTGTAACTTTGGAAAGGAATTAAGAAGAAAGCCTGATAAATTAGAAACGACTTTCTCTTGTTCTTGTTGCCTTCTTTTGGGGCAGTGGAGCAATTGTACGTAACAGCGCGGAAAATAAAAGTTAACTCTTTCACAAAAAATCTTAATGCAAATTGAACCAGGAACAAAGTGTTATCGCAGTATGTGGCGTTATTTTTAAGGGAAATCTATGCTAGCTTTCTGTTAATCGGTTGCTGTGAATATTTTCCTTTGTTTATGAGGTCGATGTGTTTAAGTTTCTGCTGTTTATCGTTACTTATTAGTCTCGGTCAATTTTATTGTACTTCGAATTTCTTTGTAGTACTTCATTGTAACTTATACTAATAAAATTCACAATTTTCCTCTTTCTTTCTTTCAGGTCAGTACATGCAGAATTTTACTTCTCTATTACCTGGTAAGAACACTTTTGTTATTTGTTATTATTTTCTATATTGTTTCTTGTAAACATCCCATGAAATTGTATTAATTTAGCATATTACGAGGGTTAGCATGTAAGTCACGACAACTTTTCTTAGTATGAAAGTGGGACGAAACAAGACATCCTGAAATATGCAAATGGAAGGTTAGTACATATGTAAATGTTATATGTAGGTAGTTGGATGGAAATACATGTCCCCATCAGGATATAGTACGAGGAAAATAAATACAACGAATCGTTCGCTTCATACGTATTTCACTTTTAAGTACATTACAAACCATTACAAGCACAATTTTGACGTCATGCCTGCTTTCCTACTCGAAAATTACTGTTTTCTTTCAGTGCAGTTCATAACCATTGTCCTGTATATGTTTGTGAATGACATTGTTTTCGTTTTTTCTTCTTAATCTTACGTGGACCTTTTGTTGTTTCAGCCTTTTTCTATTTTTTTCTCTGTCTTACTAATGCACACCATATTGCACTCCTTGCAGCTATTTCTGTAAGCAATACCTTTCGTATTCTTTTCAATCAATACTTTTTCTTTCTTTTCTTGAAGATCTTTCTTCTTTTCCTGTTGATCGTATTCCTTCTTTCTTTTAACTGAGTTAAATTCAACTCGTACGTATACATATTATTATCAATTCGACTAATATGTGTATTCACTGATCAGTTAAAGATTATGATTAGATGCTACTTTCTGAACAAAGTCGTAGGGTTAACATAAGAGACACGGGACACAGCAGAACCGGTCGCCGGATCTCACTCGATCAGCCAGTGTAACACTTTTGCGTAGATTGGAGAAGGCCGTCGATATCTCGGAGCTTGATAAAGACCAGGTTGTAATGGCTGACCAGACACCTATGAAAAAGCATTTTGGAAACGATGTGATTTGTCGGGTGTTCGGTAGCTGCAGTGGTTAATGTTTTCCAAAGGTGGGACGGTGAAATGAGACCAAACGATAAGATATTAGACGACTAAATATCATTAAAGACGTCGGAGCTGGTACAACAGAATAGAGTGCAAATTGTGGCACAATTACCAGAAGATTTTAATAATGGACAAAGCACGAGTGTGTCTGAGTACATGGTTTACCGTATACTCTTAGATATGGAGCTCCACTGCCGACGATCCACAAGCATACCAATATTAACCACAAGGCATAATCGATAACGAGTGGAATGAGCAAGGGCCAATTCTCATTGGACCGCAGAGCAATAGCACAAGGTTGCATGGTCCAATGATTCATGATATTGCCTTCATCACACCGATGATTGGGTGAGAATTCGCCGTGTTCCTGGGGAACAGCTGTTCGAGACTTGCACAGAAGGATTAGACACAGACAGGCCGCTAGTTGCTCCATTATGGTTGGGAGAACATTCACATATTCATCCATGGACCCGACAGTGCGTGTGGAGGGCACCATGACGGCTCATAACTAGCGGCAGGTCATTGCTGATCACATACACCCATTTGCGTTCCCCGTATTTCCAGCTGGGAATAATATCTTTTAGCAGGACAATGCTCCTTGTACCAAGGTCAACATTGTGCTGCAGTGGTGAGTATCAATTGCTCCAATGACTCCCAAATTTACTCAATCGTAACCCAGTTGAACAGCTTTAGGATGTCATAACGCAAACATCAGATTCGAACTCATCGACCCTTCTACAGAATTTGCAGCAATTAAGTGACTTGTGTATACAGGTGTAGTACGTCGGCATGTCTCCAGCCATTTGTCAAGGCATTATGCTTCTATGCCCAAACCACATCGTTTGTGCCTCGGGAGTCAAAGCTGGGCATATCAGATATAATAGGTTTCATAATATTCTGACTTGTCAGTGTATATTGGGGGTATGTTCACGCATAACTTCGACATGAGTGCATGGTTTTTCTTTCTTCCTTTCCTCTTCTTCTCCTTCTTCTTTGTGAGAGGGTATACTTCCACTTAGATACCATGTAAATTTAATCAGAATCTAATGATACAATAGTCTTCGGAACTAGACCAAAAAGCTTCCCATGGCTGACAATATTAACAGCGTAATTATGTGTATGTTCACGTATACTATAATTCCTTAATGTGTAGACTGATTTGAAAAAAGAATAGAAATATTTGTTCGCGTATGTTCCGTTGGCCGATTCCTTTTATAGGAAGTTAGTGTCCTTAGTTTGGGTATCTACCTAAACAATTGGAAAAAGTGGAAAAAATAAAACAAACTTTAAAAAAATACATTAATCAACTTTGAACAAGTGCAAAATACAGAAAATAATGTGTGTATTTATGAATATACTATATTTGGCATAATTTGAGTGTAATTTGTCTTAAAATCTTCATATATATACCTTCTGCATATGAATGGACCCCCCAAATTTATAGAAAATTTGGCGCCCTTGCCTCAGTGGAACGGCAACATATTTACGATGGATTTCAACCAATCGAAGACTAAACTGCTTCTGTTCCTCGTGTTTTGTCAAGGCTTCCTTATATTTTTGGATAAGACTTATACCTCTTTCAGCTACGCACATCACCACAGCGAATTATTTTAATAATTCACAAACTTCTTGGAAAAAAGGATTATCTCGCCATCTACTGATCATAACGAAAGCTACGAACTTATATCTGTCCAGTTATTAGCACAGCTACTATGTTAAATTACACTGTAGTGTTGACACCTATAATGTAGTATACAAGAATGTAATGGGGCGTATACCCATTACCCACCTAATATTTTTATAGTGCAGCATATATTTAACTTAAATTTACAAATGAATTAGTAGATACGGAGGTAAGCATACGCTACATTTTCAAAACAGTCCAGTGTATACATCCCAAAAATTCTAGCATTAGATCATTGGTAATAGTACAAGAACAAAAAAGGTTTAAAATGGAGCGAGCTGTAAATATTGAGCCATAGGGCTGAAATTTTGCAGGCAAGTAGCTTTGTGGACGATTAACTTGAACAAGTTGATTTTTTATATTTGGTTTTGGACCACCCTAATATATATATATATATATATATATATATATATATATATATATATATATATATATATATATATATATATATATAATCACAAGATTTTCCTAAGCTCTATATCACTATCTGTTTTCTTTCTATCTTGACGTCATATACATTTAGATTGTAAAGAATTACAAGAGTTTAACGGTGTTACACATACATCTGACTGCGATACAAATAATCCTAACGATGGCGCACTTAGTTGAAAACCGCTGTAGATCCTACAAAAGAAATAAAAGACTGATCGATCAAAGTGTTACATTCTTGTGTTTTATAGGTGATGGTAATTTGTCAAAGATATACAGCATATCTGAAATTATTATTATTATTAATAATAATATAACAAGAGCTATTATCTGGTTTCGGTCGAAAATATCCCCTGCAGTTAAACCCCATCCTACCATTAATCCTAATTTTCAATAGTACCGTTATCTACTATCGCGTGATCTACCTTTCCCATTATTTTTTTCTCACTTCGCTATCATTGCAACCGAATGGTGCGGGGAGAGGAACAATCAAGTATTATAACACGATTCCATTGTTAAGTGACTGTCACCACAAAGGAGTTCCGGTGACAATAAAAACAGTGATATGATTCGTTCCCTATATTTAAACTTTCTACAGGAGAATGTGTTAGTTGAAAGAATTGATAGTCACAAACTATGTAGAGATGCACACTCGTCTCGTTCACTGAAAAAGGCGCTTTATGAAATTTGAGACGAGAGGAGACAAGTGTCTGCCCGTTTCGAAAATTTCAGACGAGACGACTCGTGAAATGTCTCGTCTCGTCTCGAATACCTCGAGAAAACAGTCTTATTTTTTTAAAAAAAATTCTAGCGTAAATTACCCACTTTGCTGGGATAAAATAAAAAAAAATAGTGGGTTAATTTCCGTAAGTCAATCACTTTTTACTATTACTGAAGGCTATCTGATATTGGTCATGTTCGATCATTTTTATATATTTCCCCCTATCCCAAGTTGCGGTGCTGAATTTGGATTTAAACAGCATTGGCAATGTTACTGTTCATCTCAGCGACCCCGAAAAACTATGGATTCGACACTAATATCGATCATTTTCGATCCTCCCCTCACTTAAGTTGCACCGTCAAAGTGAAATGATGAAAACAATTCTAGACCCAAACCTCATCTATGTTGAAAATTTGATCGTGGTCGGTCGTCTGGTTCAAGAATTATTAAGTCACAAACATAGTTACTTTCGTTCTTATTTATTCGAATAAAGCTTGATTTCGAAAAAAAGTATTAACTCAGAAAGAGCTATCTTATCTGTCTTTGAATCAATACTGTACCAGAATTCATTATTTTAAAAAGATTTAGAATACCTAAAGTTAATAGTTGACCTTATGATATCAAGCTTTATTAATTATTAAGTAAAAAATAGTGACTGCGGACACATTACATAAGATGCATACATAACAGTATTATTTTAAGGGCTATTATTATTATTATTATTATTATTATTATTATTATTATTATTATTATTATTATTATTATTATTATTATTATTATTATTATTATTATTATGTATATGACCTTGGATGTTTGAGTTCAGCCTGTATGAAATTTTGTGTACGCCATGATACAGGAATTGGGGCCGCGGTGGCTCAGTGATAGAGCGTTCACCTCTGGTACTTGGAATCCCGGGTTGAAATCCTGCTCCTGCCAAGTGAACTTTGTGCTGGGCAAACACCGTGTGCGTGGGTTTTCTCGGGGTTCTCCCGTTTCCTCCCACCTTCTTCATTCCACCATTTCATTCATCTCTCATCATCACCGTCTCCTTTAGCCTAACCGGCATAAGCATGGGACGTAAAGCTCAAAAATTTCATTTCATTTTTTTCCATGATACAGTATAATACAAATACGTATTCAGATTTCGTTTAGGTGTGAAGTTGAAGTATCGAGATTGACCAGTTTAACGTTGGTCTGGAGTTTAACGTCCCTCTCAGCACCGACACTATATGAGACGTAGATTGGGGATTTACACCCTGGGATAATTTCGAATGTGCGGCGGAGCGGTAATTGCCCCAGAGCCACCCCTTGAAACATTTATTAACTCACTTGAGTAAAATGCATTTGAAATGAATTATTAATTACCTACGATACTATGAAATCATTACAGGTTGCATTATAACTTTAAGTTAGGCTACTTAATTCAACTCTTCCGAGTAATATATGCTCTGTCATTTTCAATGCACAAATTAAGGCACGGTGGCTCAGTTGTAGAATGCTTATCTCTGGTGCGTGGGGGTCCCTGGTTCGAGTCCCGGCCAAGTAATTTTGTGTTGGACTAACATCATGTCCATGAGTATCCTCGGGTACTCCTGTTTCCTCCCACATTCTCGATCCACCATCATTCACTTGCCTTAATCATCCATCTCCCTCATCCTAAAGGGCATAATCGTGAGAACGTTAAGGGTCTTCACTGTAGCGAAATTAAACTACCGCTAATTTTTGAGTTTTTCTGTAATATCTTCAAATCAAATAAAAAATATTCAAAAAGCAGAAACATAGTAAAACTATGCAATACGATTTTCCATGTGATACCTTTACCACAATTCACCTATCCAGTTTTGGTATCACGCTATTTACATTACCCGCAAAAAAAAAATAAATAAATAAATAAATAAATAAAATAAAATAAAATAAAAAAAATAAATAAATAAAAATACTAAATCTATCTACAGTTGCAAATCGAGAGCAGATAGATGAGTTGTGATAACGGTATCAGATGCAAAATCATATTATCTAGTTCACTACGTTTTTGCTTTTCGAGTATTTTTATTTGTTTTGAAGATATTACAGAAAAACTCTAAAATTAGCGGTAGTTTAATTTCGCTGTAGTGAAGACCCTTAAACTAAATCATTTAATACACAAATACCATAATGCACAAATTACACTTTAACATCTTCGCATATTACATAACTAATGATTTTGGATTCTATTGCAGTTTATCAAATTCAGAACTCACTGCAGACCCAGGCTGTTTAAATCTTTTATTAGGATCACGTAATGGGACTTACAGGATTGTTCTGTTAGTAGTCGGTTCATCCATTCGTTACTCCGCACGCTAGCTCTTGAAAAAGACAAA
Organism: Thermobia domestica; assembly: GCF_964235325.1. Classification (NCBI taxonomy): domain Eukaryota; kingdom Metazoa; phylum Arthropoda; class Insecta; order Zygentoma; family Lepismatidae; genus Thermobia; species Thermobia domestica. The sequence continues at coordinate 288,718,809 of NC_137457.1, forward strand.
TTTTTGAATTCTGTGTCTCTAACACATAGCTAACGCAATTACCGGGAGTCAATCCGTCAATCCTTCGTTAATGGAGTCAATCAATTAATCCTTTGTTAATAGAGTAAATCCATTTATCCTTCCTGAATGGAGTGAATCCGTTAATTCTTTGTTAATAGAGTCAATCCATTAATCCTTCGTTAATGAAGTCAATCCGTTAATTCTTCGTTAATGGAATAAATCCATTAATCCTTTGTTAGTAGAGTAAATCCAATAATCCTTCTTTAATGGAGTCAATCCGTTAATTTTTTGTTAATTAAGTTAATCTATTAATGCTTCGTTAATAGACTCAATCCATTAATCCTTCGTTAATGCAATCAATCCGTTAATCCTTCGTTAATGGAGCCAATCTGTTAATCATTCGTTAATGGAGTCAATCCGTTAATTCTTTGTTAATAAAGTTAATCCATTAATCCTTCGTTAATTGAGTCAGTCCGTTAATTATTCGTTAACAGGGTCAATCCGTTAACATCTTAATGGGTAACGGTGAGTTTGACGGTGGCTATATATATATATATATATATCCATATCTAATACATGTAAGTTCTCACGATCCTTGTTTGCTGTCTTTAATTGAGTTTATTCAAGTTATAGATTGCTTATCCGGATGGAGGTACCGTGTTCGATAACGCTGCACAAGTAACTCAATTACATTAGTAATTGTGGCCATATAACCTAATGGTGCTTCTAGAAGGAAAAAATTGGGAAGGGGGCAGCCAGAATACCCATACTATGATGTATATATAATGAGTTTACGCAAATCATTTAATTTAAACGTTTATACGGATTTCGTTAACAGGAACTAAGAATATACTAAGAAAAATCCGTGATCCGTACGGCGGTATATTGTACAAATATACAGAATCCATATGTTTACCGCGTAAATCTGTACGAAGAATATGCTATCCACACGAAACATATGCTATATACGTACTGCCTCTTTCCCGCTTAGATGTTACATTATGCTGCTGAAGGATGTCTGACAGTCTTCCTTATATTACATACTATATGATTTTACTTACATACGTCAGCTATATATGTTATATACGTCCATCTGTATGTGGAATTCTTATCGCCTATACACAATTCTTTCTTTCATACGGAAAGTACGTATAGATGGGACACTTATACGGAAAGTATTCCTTACAACCTATATACAGTTCTTTCTTTCATACGGAAAGTACGTGTAGATGGAACACTTATACGGAAAGTATTCCTTACAACCTATATACAGTTCTTTCTTTCATACGGAAAGTACGTGTAGATGGAACACTTATACGGAAAGTATTCCTTACAACCTATATACAGTTCTTTCTTTGATACGGAAAGTACGTATAGATGGAACACTTATACGGAAAGTATTCCTTACAACCTATATACAGTTCTTTCTTTGATACGGAAAGTACGTATAAATGGAACACTTATACGGAAAGTATTCCTTACAACCTATATACAGTTCTTTCTTTGATACGGAAAGTACGTATAGATGGAACACTTATACGGAAAGTATTCCTTACAACCTATATACAGTTCTTTCTTTGATACGGAAAGTACGTATAGATGGAACACTTATACGGAAAGTATTGTAAAACAAACATTTTCAGTTATACGTTTGGTCTAGGATGTTACATATAGCCTACATTAAGTCCAAAAACTACATGATTTACGCATGTAACCTACGTTTTACGTATTCCACATATGTTTTTTCTCTGTGTAAAAAATGAATAATTTGTTTCACTAGTTACAGTTAGACATGCAATACGAATTAGTAATTAAGAAATTGCAGGCATTTATAGGTACGGTAGCTATATAAATTAGTCACAAGTCATTGCGCTTTATATCGCCAAAAATCGTAATTAATATTCAAGTTAGAAATTGTTGGGGAACATAAATGTTGAGTGTAAATATACAAATCATCAGTATTGATATTATCCTAGGAGTATCCAATAAAGAATAAAATGCAACCCTTACTTTATAAACTTTAAATAATACATAAGTAATAGCTTCAATTATTTTTGTCACTAAAATAACGCTCCCGGCCAGGATCCGCCACTGAAATAACCACTACTTTTGAAATACAAACGAACGTTTATCCTTTGATAAATTTGTATTCATCGTAATCTCACTTAATTGCCAATCTATCAAGGACTAAATCCTTTATAAAATCACTTCTTACAACGTATTATTCACAAACCACCGATTATACACAATACCACACTAGTCAAATGAGAACAGACTAACTACTAGTGTCAAGCGACTTATTGGAGAGATTAATTAAATGTAGTTTCACTTCCTTCATTGGGATGCATAAATTTCACATAAATAAACATTTATTAAAAGTTCGATTCCTCTTTGTGTTCCTATAGGAGTAGTCACTGTTATACACTGTTACTAACGATTCCGGTCCGGTCTGGTAACCTACAACGAACAGGCAACAGAGATGTAACTTACATGATCCTAGTAACCAGCAAAAGAACATTTTTTTATTTCTCTTTTACCTCGTCGTGCTGTTCTACTTGTTATTTTATTTCTTAACCAAAAATCTTGGCCTGACAGGTGTTAACAGTTAATGCCTGCTTCGGGTTTTCTTCTTTTTCTTCTTCCTGCAGTGTAGCCAGAAAAGCAGTCGGCATTTTTTTTCTTATCTTGTGTTTCTGTTCTCTTCTTCGCAGAATGAACGAAACAATTTCTTGGTATTTCTGCCGATGGCGCTGGGAAAAATAACATGAAAGAACTGGTATACATATATTTAAGCAATGCGGGTCAATTAACAGGATGACAACAGATATGTTATTATTATTTGTACATAATCAGTGAGGAAGGTATTTATGCCCCCGAAATCAGCTAGTTATTTTGAATACCTATAACAATTGAACTTCAAGTACGATAGACATCCCACCCTTATCATCCAAATAGCAACGGATCCCCTTGAATTGAAGTAATATATATATAGTGTTATTGATATAGTAGATTGATATATTAGTAGAAGAGTAGAAGGAATGTTAAATTTAGGGGAAGAAAGATAAATTTGGAAGAAGAAAGGTAAATTTAGTGGAAGAAGGGTGAATTGGGGAGAAGAATGGTAAATTTAGAAGAAGAAAGATGAATTGGGGGAAGAAAGATAAATTGGGGGAAGAATGGTACATTTGGGAGAAGAATAGTAGATTTTGGAGAAGAATGGTAAATTTGAGGGAAGAATAATAAATTTTGTGAAGGATAGATTTGGAGGAAGAGTGATAAATGTGGGGAAGAATGACACATTTGGGAGAACAATAGTAAATTTAGAAGAAGTTGTAAATTTGGAGGAACAAACGTAAATTTGGGGAAAGAAGGGTGAATTGGGGAGAAGAATGGTAAATTTAGAAGAAGAAAGATGAATTGGGGGAAGAATGATACATTTGGGAGAGGGATACTAGATTTTGGAGAAGAATGGTAAATTTGAGGGAAGAATAATAAATTTTGTGAAGGATGGATTTGGAGGAAGAGTGATAAATCTGGGGAAGAATGACACATTTGGGAGAAGAATAGTAAATTTAGAAGAAGTTGTAAATTTGGAGGAACAAACGTAAATTTGGGGAAAGAAGGGTGAATTTCGGGGAAGAATGATAAATTTTGGGAAGAAAGATGGATTTGGAGGAAGAACGATCAATGTGGTTAAGAAAGGTGAATTTGGAGAGACAAAGGCAAATTTGAGAAAACAAAGGCGAATTTCATTGAAGAATAGTAGATTTTGGAGAAGAATGGTAAATTTGAGGGAAGAATAATAAATTTTGTGAAGGATAGATTTGGAGGAAGAGTGATAAATGTGGGGAAGAATGACACATTTGGGAGAACAATAGTAAATTTAGAAGAAGTTGAATTTGGGTGGGAAAATGATAAATGTGAGGAAGAAAGGTGAGTTTGGAGGAAGTGCGATAAATCTAGGGGAAGAATGATAAATTATGGAGAAGACTAGTAAATTTGAGGAAAAGATAATAAATTTGATTGGGAAAGGTGAATTTGGTAAGAATAGTAAATTTGCTGGCAGAAAGGTAAATGTGTAGGCATAATGGTAAATTTAGGAGACACGGTAGTAAATTTGGAAGAAAAGCGGCAAAGTTGAGGACAAAAATGGTAAATTTGTAGGCATAATGTTAAATTTAATGGAAGAATGATACATTTGGAGGAGTAAGTTAAATTTAGGGACAGAATACTAAATTGGAGGAAAAATGGTAAATTTTGGGAGTGGCGCCCAAACCCTTGGAGAGGTGTGTACTCCCGTCCATCTCTGATACACGTATAAAACAGTAAGTTTTCATTTTTTTTTTTTTTTGTTTCTACAGTAAACTTAATACTTTTTTTTCTTCTCTTCATCTCTCACTTTGCAGAGTGAATACTGTTATCATATTGTGAACTCGACAAAGTATACAGTCTTCGTGCTCTTGATTTGCAGGTTTTTGGTTTCCAATGTGGTCAACCGCGCCCACAAAATTACCCTTCTCCAACACTGTCTTCACATGATCACGTACATCAAATGTACAATAACTGGTTGAACTCTTTCCTTTTTTCTTTTTCTTTCTCGCCTTTTTCTCAATTGTTATCATTGGTGATTCTAACGTTAACAATAAATCATTGTTGGCTAAAGAATTACTAGGTTTCAGTTACGAATGGAAGGCACTGCGAAAGATCTAGTATTAAATTTGCCAAATGGATAAAAAGAAATAGGTTATTGTCTTGCACTGAAATTTGCACCTGGATGATTGAGCCTCTGTAACCTGTGGCAAAATTCTTTTTGATCCATGAGATTCAATACAACCTAACTCAAACTACTTTGAATTCTTGTTATTGTGAAAAATTTTTTCAGTTGTTTGTTTGCCACTGTCCAGGTGAGCACCCAGAAATTTTTGTTGGGAGAAGTGCAAGCTTTGAAGGGGATGTCCAACAGGCCTGTAGCCAGCCCAAAAATTACGGGGGGGGGGGGGTCCGGCTGAAGTTAGGGGGGCCCGATGCAACCATATTATAGTTCATTTGCCACGTTATGCCTGTTAGACTAAATGAGGGGTGATTAAGGCAAACTTACTTGGCCGGGGATCGAATATGATAAATTTATATCGTTGTGTGAGATTCGCCGCAACTTAACTAGGATCGTTACCAAGACATAGAGTCTTTCAGCATCTCCACCATCTCAACACAATATCGTGTCGTGCCTTATTGGGATGTATTTGCTCTTCGGACACGATATTAGTTGCTTCTGTCTATTATCCGTAATAGACAGGAATTACAGAATTAACATGCGAGAGGTTATACTACAAATTAGATTCTGAACACATGCTATTAAATTAGTCATTTATTGTCAAGAATTAATGATGCTTATGTGTAGTGTGTATGTTTGAGAATAATTAGTTAATTGTCAGATCACATAAGATAGACTGTTGGCTATTCACTCAACTGAGAGCAACTCGAGATGTAATACCACATACCTGAAGTTGATGGATTCGAACTCATGGACTCTGAGTTCAGTCTTTGCGTCGTTTCCCAGTGGAAGGATTTCCACCGTTAAGACTCGCTGTTGATCCAACTGCCTATGGTCTGGGCTCCTGGTGGCTGATCCTCCACCACTGATCTTCCAGGACTGATCATTCAGGTCTGATCCTGATTCTCTTTGGCGTAACCTTTTTATGTCATCCTCTAGACGATGATGTTGTGGTTTCTTTCCTTACCAAATTTTGATGTTACTACATCTCTTTGCTGAAACCGTAGTTTCTACATTGTCTCTCAGTGATCAAATTTCCAAACAGTCTACGTTTGCGATTTCCACAATTTTACTCAACTTTTAGAATGTGTTAGTGTTAACAGAAATTTACAAAGTTTTACAATTTAATCTTTTCTCAATGTTTGTTGACATTGTGATGACACGTGCAGACTCGTGTCTGTATATCGTTACTTCATTCAAAACAAAACAAACATAAACATAATGTAATCTTATTTGGTAACTAGTCTGTCTGCATTATTTCTTACTTCTGAAATGCAAGCCAATTTAAAATATAATTTATTTTTCATTTTTAACTTTAGATAGCCAAATAAATGAATTTAACATAGAGAATTTATATCTAAATTTAACGTTCTTGGAACGCTTGGTTGGAATGATTTTTACTATTTCCAGTTTGAATACAGGGGTTAAGGGAAGTGAAAAATAATCCCTTCTCCTTATCCGATATTGTTTTTTTTTTTTTTTTTTTGTTTTATGTAGATCCATCTTAAAACCGGAAGTTGTTTCAGATTTCCATCACTTCCTATTTTAGTGCAGGGTTGAGAATGAAGATAAAATGTATTCTTGGGGGAGGGGGTGTTTAATCAATTATAGGAAACCGTTTTTGGGTATCTGTTATTATTTTCGCTCTATAGTGATTAACGTAAAAACCGGAAATGTTTGATCTCTACCACTTACGTTGGGTGGATCATCTCAGGCAACGAAATCGATTACATCCTGGCCAAATTTGATGGTGATCCATCGAGTAGTTTTTTGAGATTATTATTTCTTTTTATTTTGCCTCCCGGACGGACGCACAGACAGGGTAAATATATAAAGGAGTTTTGGTAAAGTGGATAACAGGCACACACAAGGGTGCCCATATTGTGGTTTCCAAGGGGAAGGGGGGCAAGTACAAGCGACATTCCAAATATAGTTTCAAATTTTGCTGTAACTAACGTAAAAATTCTATTGAGTTTTCGATATTCCGAAGTGCGATTTCTTCTAGGGGGGTGAGCGCCCCACCTTGCCCCCTGATGGGCGCTCTTGGGCACACACAAGGAAATTTTTGTTGGAAGGGGTCCAAACTTTGGGGATAGGGGTCCAATACAACAATCCACTACGTCTACGCAGTATTTATTGAACGGGCATTATTCTGCACCCGAAAAGATAATAAGTAATTGTAAAATACTTTCCTGTATTTTCGAAAAAAAAGATAGAACTAGATTGTTTTTATAAGGGAAAGAAATAAAATCTGTCAGTTTGATGTCTCACGGTTATGCCGGCTGAGCTAAAAGAGACGATGATGATGAGAAATGAATGGAAGGAATAAAGTAGGAGGAAACGGAAGAACCCCAAGATACCAGCACACACCGGTGATTGTCCACCACAAATTTCACTTGGTGCGAGCTGAGATCGAACCAGAGACCCCATACCCCAGAAGTGAACGCTCTGCCACTGAGCCACCATGACTCACTTTGTAACAGAAAGAGTACAGATGAAGCGTAAGATCAAGTTTTCATACTACATCAATTATTTCCCTGTTAACCCAGTATAGTTTTATTGAGAGACTGTAAAAATGTATGTTGCGTTAGGAAGCTTTGGAGGGGGTTTGGATCCAATATACTCTCCGTGGGTGCGCCAATCATGGATAGTCTGGAAACCTAATCTGACTTGCATTTTAAGATATCTTTTCTACTTTCATGTGTACGGTATACAGCAAAAAGTTAAATGTCTGTTTAAAGTAGATAAGGAAAATTAGGGTAGTGGGATAATGTTATAGACACGGTCTAAGAGCACGTGGCGTTTCTCCCCTCAGTTATATCATCTGTATGTAAGCAAAGCACAATTTCTCACTCTCTTGAACACTAATTCGTAACAAAGGACCGTGACTGATTACATACAAAAAACACAAACAAGAAAAAAGAAAGAAAGAAAAATGAATGAAAGAGGATGAATAAAGATACATTTACAGCTTAACAACATTAAGAAAAAAAAAGTGACATAATTTTATGTCACCATTAAGTGACATAAGACATTTTCAAGCTAACGCCTGAAGAAAAGTAACACTTGTTAAAAACACGCTAAAAAGTTTTATACGTATTGTAACTGTTGAAATTATAAAATATATATAAAAATAAATACTTTTTTTTATATAAAGGGTACATAATCCTAGAGGATAAAGGGTAATTCTCCCCACTTAATACTTTTGAAATATAATTTCTGTACTAACAAGTTATTAGGGGTGAATAAAGCGACTGTTGTTAAGAAGCTTACTAATTAATTACAGCAATTCATATGTAATTAAAATGTATTTTAATTAACAGGTGAATTAGTGCTATGAGATGGCACAAAAAACAACTAGGACCTTATGCAGAGTCGTTTCGACGTATGATTACCGCCAAACTAAGGGTTTGAATAACACATGGTTATCACAAGTGTATTCAGGATATGATTATCACGTAGTAGTTGACTAAGTTAATCACATGACTAATTAATTTACATCAGAGGGTACCCTGATTTAGCCACCGTTTAACCCAAGGATGTTATAAATAGAGGATCTGCCCAAATGTATCTTCATCCTATTAAATCGGTGAAGCCAAAAAGCAACCGAGCATCGGCACGTCTGATTGGCTACTCTCGTTTCTATGATCGTCTGATTGGCTACTTTCGTTTTCGCCATGATTGTTGGTTCAAAACATTGCTGTCTTATTGGGCGGAGTGGGCAGAGTAGGGGTGGCGAAACTGTGACGTATGGCTTCAAGATTTTATTGTAAGGGCAGATCCTCTATTTTATAAGATCCTTGGTTTAACCACGATAAACTTACATTATGAGAATACAAAGGTAATTAATTACCTGTCTTTCTTTCTTTCTTTCCTTCACCTCATCGGATGAGTTAACTATGGAGCAGCTATTAAGCCAAGTCCTCTACAATAGCAGAAGTGTTGCTTAAAGTGAACAGTGAGAGATGAGCAGAAAATATCCAGTTTTCTGAGGGATACATACAACTGACCGTACAACATAATCCTTTTGTTGTTGCTAATCTTAATTGATTTCTACTTATTCCTGCCATATATACATCCCTCAGAAATAAATATTAATTGTAACTCGGTTTCGTAATTATTTGTAGTCTGTTGTGATGTCAAACCACAAAGAAAATATTTCGAATTTCGTATTTCATATTTCGTATTTCGTATTTCATATATTTCCATTTTTACAGACTATACATATGCACGTCTACATTTCCATAGTTGCCACATTTATTATTTTCACCCGATGTATTGGGGTTATATTAGTTATAATCATACCCCAAAATCAACTTATTAGCTGAACTCCAAATTGACTTTAAATACCAGAAAGTACTCCCTCCTTAGTACTGAACTAATATGACACTAATCACATGACTAAAGCGTGATTAACGAATTATCTCTGAATACCAGTCCTAGAGTTTAGTATGATTTGGCAACATTGTAAAGAAATTAAAAGCGAAAAGCATAGTTAATCTCGTCTTGAACCTTCTGTGAGGTATTATATTTATAAGCCGTAGCTCTAACAGCCTGGTCTGCTATGTCTCTAAAAGTTGTCTTAAATAAATATATGTAGGCTACGAAAATGGCACGTGTCAAGATGGCCGAAATTGCCTGTTTTAAGTAAAAATGTTTTTCACACTGTCACTGTAAGTAAAAAGGAGAAGCGGCGCATGTACTCGTGGAAGATGTAACACAGTGTATGAAAATTGTATCAAACATTTAAATTGTTGAAAGTAAAAATTGTAAACAGTAATTTTTTTAAAAAGAAAATAGCGAGAGCAAAGCTCCCAAACACTTGTTCTTCACAGCGCCATCTCTTCTCCAAAGTTAATCTTTCTAAATTAATCACCTGACCTCAAAAGAATCTGTGATTTTCCTCTTCACATTTTTCTGTACTATGCACAACCCTCCGTAACATACAGTATATTTGCAGTATCCCAAGTTTAATAATTATGCTTGTTCAAATGTGTTGAAATATTCCAGTGCGAAGAGGTTTCTCTCTTTCTGTTTTAAATTATTTCTTATTCCTACGTCTACTATGATTATTTCGCACTCTATTTCTATATAAATCAACTCTTAAGGATTTTGAATTACTAAATACACTAGAACGGCTTCAAAATAAATACGAAAATGTTATGATATTATGCCTAATCATGCCATTTCAGATATTAATTTTCACTTCAGCAATTAAAAAAATGAAATGTTGAATTTTAATTTTAAATACCTTAACAGCCAGTTTCAAATGTGCTCCTGTGCAATCGAATTGTGTTTGTGCGTGTGCATTTCGCGTGCTCGGGGGTCTTGGGGTTTATTTTTTGAATAAGAACTTCGACGAATTTTGACTCAATATCATGAGGCATATAACATCTACATATTAGCCCTAAGTTACTTATATTTGAATTTCTGAAACTAAGTAAAACGTAGTTTACTCACTAAATGTTCAATGATAACTCACAAAATAATATGTATTTAAACTGATGTATTTTCCGAAGATTTTCTGTATTTACCTTTTTATTTTTCACAAAATTCCTTCTTTATAATTGAGAATACATGCACTATCAATCAGTGATGCCAACCTGGAACCTCATAAAATCCCATCTTGAAAACCAGAAATTTCCCTCGCGCTTCAAAAATTTACAAAATATGAAACCTGAAACTACTGTATGTCACTCATATCACTTTTCTCAATATTTAGATGAATTATTCGTAAATTCCGATCTTCTAAACTCCTAAGAAGTATTTTCTATTAGGAATTAAATAGCTTAAAATTACTATTGAAATCTTTGATGAAAACAAGCCCATTTTGTTGTAATGTTTCTTTCAGATACAATGTTCCGGGGGGTTCACTTCGTATTCCGGGGGACACTGCTGGTACTATTCCATTTATTATTATATTATAGACAAATTATTTTGGTCTGCCCTTGGAGGTACTTGCAGAGCTCCGGAGGGGGGGCAGTGCTCCCCTAAATACAGGTCTGGAAGAAACACTGTTTTGTTGTCAGAATTTAGTATTTCTATCACGCTTTTGTGCCATGTTCTACTGAACGTAATGAAACGAGATTAATTTAACTCTCCAATTATTCCGTATGGAACGTTTTAGAACTTGACTGCTTTCCGTTTGGTAATTTACTTTCTTCCATTCATGATTAAGAAAAAAAATCCAGAGTACAATTTACGTTTCTTGTTGCTTGTTTTCAGATTCACAAATTCCTGTTTAAATCACTTTCACACTAACATGCACTTTCCAAAAGCAAAAATCACTTTCACACTAAGGCCCGCTGTACACTATGAGATAAATCCTAGGAAATATTCTACCAAAGACATACCAAACGTTCTGAGCGCAGAATTGAACAAACTAAACGTTGGACACAAACTCATCACTAGAGCAACCCACATTATGCTTTATTTTTTGTTTAATTATGCTTTATTTATTTCAAATTATGCTTTATTATGCTTTATTCTTAATTTCAATCATTGTTTTACATTAATCCTATATAATGCATAATACTTATTATACCCTAAATATTAGTATCTTGATCTATTTATTAATATTTTATGCAACCAGTTTCTTTCATATTTAATGAACTTTCTACTTAATGCACTGTAAAGAGATATACTTTACTCGAGTCAGTTTTTTTTTTTAAATCACTTGTGTGAGCCTTAGAGGTGCATATATACAGAAAGGGACAGTAAAAGATGCCACCAAAATGTACAGAAGGTGCTCAAGTTCAAGAGGTACATAAAACAATATAGTGTGGAGTTCTTATGTATTATTCATTGTTGGCGGAAGTTTTCTTCTTCTCCTTTTTTTCTTTTCTCCGCATCAAAGGATTACACCGAAAAGTTTACAGAAATAAAAATAAACTTTTCATTGTTGCATTGTTATGTTCTCAATGATTTTGTATTGTAAATATTGGTTTTGAAAAACATTAATACAGTATGTTAAACTTGTAGTTAAAGAGATTTTTTAAAGAATTGTGCTAAATATTTTAAATTATGCTTTATTTTCTAAAATTATGCTTTTAAAATTAGTTTCTTCTGGACCCTCAAACAATCACAACCATGTTCAAGGTACTAACCATATGTGTAAACTCCTGTTATCCTTTTTATGCTTTTGGGTTGCTCTACTCATCACTAAACTGTTGAAGCCAGTACCACTTCAGCGAGCAGGATTGTAAGGAAGCTCTTCAATGACCAGAATACAGTAAAGAAGAAAATAATCCTAGCTAAGTCCCACTATAACAACACTAGAGAAAGTCTTAATAATAATAATAATAATAATAATAATAATAATAATAATAATAATAATAATAATAATAATAATAATAATAATAATAATAATACAATGACTGTAATCCCACCCAGCAACATAACTATCACTCATTGCCATCAGCTCCACCTACAGCATGTTCACTGGTCAGCACAAACTAAAAAGAAAAGAAAAAATATGATAAACTGGACGAGATACAGTAAAAATGGCCGACCTACATACGAAACGACCGACACCTTCTGTGCTTGTATACAGTATGCAAGTACACACAAGGAGGCAACTCAAACCACAAAAAGATGTGAATTAACATCGCCTTGTTGTGTAGCACAAGATACAGATGTATACTGTACAAGTTATAGTAATAATCCTATCTGTTAAGAAGCGTGACCAGTGCTTTGATAAAGCATGGCCTGGCAACCTTTCCGGATCTCTTACGGCACGAATTGATGTTATCGCGATTTGCTTCTGCTCTTGCAAGAGCGATTGCGTGATGTCATTGGGCTATTTATTACCCCCTTTCATTGGTTCAATTCTTCTTTAAAAGTTGATAGATAGACAGATAAAAAAAATAAAAAATAAAAGAAGATATTAATAATAAAAGACTTCCGCCATTAGTACCGCTTGTCATCAACAATAATTTGTTTTCTTTAAATTTTGCGTTAACTATCATTGAATCAGGCCTGATTTATTTCTCATGCAGCGTAGCTAAATGTAATGAGTTCTAGATGCTTCATGAACGATTTAATCCAATAAGATCCCGACCAATAAATGGCTTGGCTTGAAGAAAGATATGGACCGCTTTAGTGACGTAACTAAGGGGGAGCAAACAGGGCTTGTGCCCCGGGCGCTGGATTGAGGGTGGGCAAAACTGGATAAACATTTATTTCACTATAAGACAAGGAAAAGAATTTTAGGAAACTAAAGATTATAAATATATACAGTATCTTGTGACAAACACAGAATGCAAATCCTAAGCAAAAACACAGTTTACCCTCATGGATTTAAGGATTAGGAATGAGATTTTTGGGCTTTCGCCATATATGGAGATTGTTAGCCCATCACGTATCAAAGGTGACGTCTCTTGGTGATCAAACTGCCGGGGAAAGGGAAAGAAGAAAGGAATGGAGAAGGAAGGAAGCGGCCTGGGATCATTATATGAGGTACCATCCCGATATTGGTCTGGTGTGAATGAGGGAACCCTCACTCAAGATGGCTGGCCCCAAAATGTTTTAATTTTTCGACCGAGAGTCCCTACCGGAAATCGAACCCTGGACTGCTCGTTCCAAAGACGAGAGCATTAGTGACTACGCTACACGGAACCACCCTCATAGATTTAAGTCGAATTAAGCAATATGGGGGGGGGGGGGGTTATTAGAGTGAACTTTTATAAGGCAGCGAAAAAATTCAAATTTATTTTTTTTTTTTTTTTTAAAGAAAAATATTATACATCCCTCCGATTTTTTCTAGTTACGATCTAAGTTTAATCACTGTAGACAACTTCAAATCTATTTGATTTCAAAAATTTTTTTCTTGGTCTTTGGACAAAGTGCTTGCTCTGCTTTTAAAAGCAGACTTTGCCACTGTCTATTCATACTATTACAAAATATATAGATTCGCATACAATTGAGCGTGACAGAAAGTGAAATAACCAGATGATAATTAGCATCTAATTCAATTATTACTCTTTTCATTTTCAGGAGGTTGGCTGGAGTCACGAGCGCCACAGCAGTGGGAGAATGCTGCTGCTCAAGTTCCTCATCACCAGCCTTCTATTTGCTGGGGTAAGTTCAAATTTCATTGTTCTTTTCAAGTACTACAAGACGTGCCCTAACAAAGTCCGATAGTCGGAAGAAAGTAGAGCTCAATTGGTTGTTATGTTTCAATATTTAGCTTTGCTAATGTCCTCTAGTAGCTCAGTATTCACTAAATTATTACTGCGCCCCATAATAGTACGTTCTTTCGTGACCATAGCAAGGATCTTATAAAATAAAGGATCTGCCCTTACAACAAAATCTTGAAGCCAAACGTCACATTTTCGCCACCCCTACTCTGCCTACTCCGCCCAATAGGATCGCAATGTTTTGAGCCAACAATCATGGCGGAAACGAAAGTATCCAATCAGACAATGGCAGAAACGAGAGTAGCCAATCAGACGTGCCGATGCTCGGTTGTTTTTTGGCTTCATCGATTTAATAGGATGAAGATACATATGAGCAGATCCTCTATTTATAACATCCTTGGACCATAGATATTTCATGTTCTGCTCTTTCCGTTAAAAAAAACATCTCTGGTTTCCTTACGCGTTACCATTTTGAGTCACTATTGAAGATGATCAATAACACAAGACATTTACATTGTGAACAAGAAAGACCGACCAATTCCTATTGACTATGATAAATGGACCGGTTATACACGTACGCCAGTGTTGGGAGATTTAGTTGAAAGTTGGAGTGTAAGATTGTGTTCATGTTGGCTGGTGTCAAACGTAGAGCTCCGTGTTGTCAGTGGAGCTTTTGTCCAAAATGGAAGTCAATTGTAGCAACCACGCAATCGTTTACTATAGTAATCCATTGCAGAAAGCTCTGCGGAGCCATTTGGTATCAAAATTATGCTGCGACGCGTTAGTATGATTATATCACCAAACGTTGGACATCTTAATATTGACCTAGTGCAGAATCACTATCACTACACTTTCTATTTCAAGTATGCTCCTGCTGGTGCTGCTGTCGATGTGTATTTTCCTGTATCTCCCTAGAAAGAGGGGGGACAAGATGCTTTGGCCGAAATCTTTCAATAGTTGAATGTGGACAGGGTGGCCACATTGACGGGCTTCACTGTGCACTGTCTTGTTAGCCATTACGATCTTCACTCCTCGCCAAGGCCGAAAGATTGAATGACAAATTGGCAACACAGCTGACGTCATTCACTTCTTTTCCCGAAGCAAAGGGAAAGTTTCCTCCGTAAGATGGCAGTGAGGGTGGGGCTCAAGTATATTTCACATAGTTTCCTAGGGCACATTTGAAATAGAAAGACTCTAGATTCATTCATCTGTTTTTTTTTCCTTTCAATTTGCCAAAAATAAATAAATAAATAAATAAAAGCAATGTCGCTGCGGAGATTATGTGACCTTGCTAAGATATTTCGTTTGTCACTGCGTTGCAATATTATCATCATCTGACCAAATAGTTTAAACAGAACTGAGCAACAGTGCACATCGCCTGAATATAAGTGACTAAACTTGTATTTCCGTTTTAACCTGTATGTTTGCCGAATTGTAGACTTCTTCCTCTGGGGATTTCTGAAGACCCCCCGCGTCTTTAAAACCCAGTAATAACACTGGATGAACTGAATGTCCTCATTCGTTGATCCGTATTGAAATTGTAACTATTCCTGTCATCCAGCTGCAAGATACATTTGAACGTAATTTCATGACAATTTCACGAACGCTTCGAGAAGGTCGGTGGCTATCCGCGTAATGTGATCATCAAAACGTTGTCATAGACTAGAGAAACTCTGATTGAATTTGAAATACACTATTTCCACCCAGACTTTATGTGACTGTGTTCTATTGTAATAAAGTGTTTCTCACACAGTTTCGTCCTTTGATTTTCCCCTGAAAAATCAAGGACATTCATTATATATCGCACCAGTTTTATTCGAACTTCTCTGATCAGAATTAAACTTGGCTTAGTAGTAAGTTTTGATATATTATATAGGCATGCAAATTATTATGTAGTGCAGGTTTTTGATTATCGAGTTACGGGCAGACAATTTTTGAGTTATATTAAAAAAAAAATCGTATACCTAGCTGATTCGATCAGAATCGAACTTCGATGTAACGGGTAGACTTTTACCTGTTGCTTCATAAAAGTGTGTGAAATTTGTTGTGCACCCTTCTGGTTTCTAAGTTACGTACAATCAAAGTCCTAAATTAATTCGCTGGACATAGTAAAGAAAATGTAACAGATACTTTTTAAATAGCAATTAATGGTCAGTCTTTAGAAAGATATTAAAAAACAAATGAAGTATGATTTTTTTTTACGACTTCCCATATTTCAACTGTAACCTGGAGTGGATTCATGCTCTGTACAATGTATGAAAATAACAAATAAAACATTAACGCTTTTGTAGGGAACTATTTCTCTTCATGTTTTATCTTGTCACTTGATTGATGCTGAATGTTACGTGATAGTTGCTACGGAACATCGAGAGCCATTGGACTTCGTTTGTGGTACATTTTATTATATATATGTTATATATTCGCAGCTTGCTCTTCCAGTCCCACATTGTGTTCTTAACAGTGACAGATTGTGAGTGTGAAAACTTATACACAATGATTATAGTTAACTTATTAGAATGGAAATTTATGACAGCCGTAAACATATTTAATCGTCTTGCATCAATCAACGAAATGGGCGTTACACACACACAAGTCAATGTTTTCCAAGCGTTATTCATCATTATTAGTCTTTCCAGTCCCCTAACAAACAGGGCCAACATTTTAGAAATGTACACAGCACAATTATATCGTTGGTTGATAATAATAATAATAATAATAATAATAATAATAATAATAATAATAATAATAATAATAATAATAATAATAGGGTCTAATAATAAAAGTTCTGGTACATAGTAAAAAGGATCACGAACTAGAAGTTTCAATTTCATCCGGTAGATGTCATCCGCTGGAGGACGTTTGCTACCATCTAACGGTGAGATGTGTAATTTCTACCACTTAGAAAAAGAAAAAAAATGCTTTTGTTCAAGAGTTATCGTCTGCATTGAACGGATCGACATAAGCAACCGTTACCCATTAAGATGTTAACGATTGATTCCGTTAAAGAACTTAAATCCAATAATTGCTCAACCTATCTATTGTAGAAAAAAATAATTCAAAAGTTGATTTCGTTCAAGAGTTATCGTGTGTACTAACGGATAGACATAAGTCACCGTTACCCGTTAAAAATGTTAACGGATTCACTCCTTTGACGAACTTGGCCGAAATAATTGCTCTAGTTATCCATTACAAAAGGCAGAATTAAAAAAAAATCTTTCGTTCAAGAGTTATCGTGTGCACTAACGGATGAACATATTTCTAAATCACCGTTACCCGTCACGATGTTAACGGATTGACTCCGTTAAGGAGCTCGGCGAAGATAATTGCTCTAGTTTTATATTGCAAAAACAAAATTTAAAAAGGTTTTAGTTCAATAGTTATCGTATGCACTA
Organism: Thermobia domestica; assembly: GCF_964235325.1. Classification (NCBI taxonomy): domain Eukaryota; kingdom Metazoa; phylum Arthropoda; class Insecta; order Zygentoma; family Lepismatidae; genus Thermobia; species Thermobia domestica. Next base: position 288,736,109 of record NC_137457.1, read on the forward strand.
ACGGATGGATATATTTCTAAGTCACCGTTACCCGTCACGATGTTATCATATGCACTAACGGATGGATATATTTCTAAGTCATTGTAACCCGTCACGATGATAACGGATTGACTCCGTTAAGGAACTCGGCGAAGATAATTGCTCTAGCTTTATATTGCACAAACAAAATTAAAAAGAAAAAGGTTTTCATTCAAGAGTTATCGTGTGCACTAACGGATGGACATAAGTCACCGTTATCCATTAAGATATTAACGGATAGACTCCGTTAACAAACTTGGTCGAGATAATTACTAGCTATCTATTGAAAAAAAAAACAGAATTAAAAGAAGTTTTCTTTCAAGAGATAACAAATGTGGTTTAAATGTCGTTGTATCACATACCCTTCGTGGAATTCTCGTGACACTGAAGGGTTATGTTATGATCACTTGTAGGCGATTTTTTTAAAGGCATACATTTGGTAAGTAAAGTTACAAAAGGAGACGAGACCTCTACGAGAATTACGAAAAGAGACGAGGAAAATCGTACTTCTCGTCTCTCTTGTGAGCAACACTAAAAATGTTATTTAAACACACTAATCTCCGTGGTGATTTTTTTGTTTTTTCCCCCTATGGGGCCGCTATAATGATTTTGTAAATGATTAAAAAAAATAAAAAAAAATGCAACATTACTGCCCGTTAGCACAATACTCTTCGAAGGAACTACGCCGGTTTCTTCTAATGGAAAAGTCTCACCAAAATCGGATTAACGGCCTCCTAAGCAAGTAATGAAACAGAGTCCCTATATAGGCCTCGAGGGGACCTACGCGGCCCGTTAAGAAGGAAAACTGGGTCTCGCCTTTGCAGCGAGTGGTCGCGGGATCGATTCCGCATAGATAAACTCTATCAAAAAGATGTAACAGTTTTTTTTAGGCCAGTTATGATGAGTGAGGTGAATTTACCGAGCTATGTGTGTCACCGATGGACGTCATTCCTCATGTGTATGACAGGCTAACATGCATAGATGCTGAAGACCCAGAAATCTAATCCCTAATTCCTAAGAAAGGAAACCGTAAATCCCAAGGGGCTTTCGCGGTGATTTTTACCTTTAGTAATGTAGACTATGTATAATAATAATAATAATAATAATAATAATAATAATAATAATAATAATAATAATAATAATAATAATAATAATAATAATAATAATAATAATAGAAATTGCTAAAAGCTTTTAATAACGAATGAGAGGGCTTACTACAATCAAAACAGAAACAACTTACAAAAGCATGAGTTCCATACACAGATTGGACAGTTCCATACAACCACTTGAACTGATGTAATCCGGCTCTCTTGTAGTCGAAAATAGCGTTGTGGGGAACGGCCTGTATTGTTAGAGTTAATCTTGCATGATAGTCTGTAGGTGCGCATCCGGAATTTTTTTGTTGGGATGGGTGCAAAGTTTTTTCTGGGGGGGGGGTCCAATACGTCTATATATAGTATCAAACCTGTGTTATTGTGCACCCGAAACGACGATAAGTAATTGTTAATTACTACCGCTTATATTCTCAGAAAATCTGATAAAACTAGATTATTTTTAATAAGGAAAGAGAGATGTAAAATCAAATATTTAGACTACCTCCATAATTTCTCTGTTAAACATGAGGAATGATCAAAAATAAAGGTTACAAACCTTATTATGGCTTGTATGTGAGACATAACTGGAAAATCAACACACCACTTATCAATAGCTCTCAACGTAACCACAATTTTTCTTCAACCGCTTATCACAACGGCAGATAAAGTTTCTGTACCATTTGCATAGAAATTCGCGTCAAGTTCTGGCAACTATGAGGCAGCGGTTCTGACCTAATCACAGATAATGGTGGCCAGCCATTTTTTTTGTCCAGGGCCGTAACTTGTTGGGGTGGGTGGGCAGGAGAAGCAATTGCCCCCCCTTCCAGGGAAGCTTCACGCCGTTCGAGGGGGGGGGCACTTAAAGACAAAATTTTCTTATTCCATGTACGATACGAACAAGAAATTATAAATGAAACATTAAATAGGTTTACTACATTACATAAACAAAACAGCACACAAAAGGTAAATAAAACAAAAAGGAGTCATGGGCCAATTTCAGTAAAAAAGTCTACCATTAGGGGCCCTATAAATAATATTTATTTGTATGGTTTTGAGATTTCTCAATATTGTCCCCTTAATTAGTCATTTATGGAAGGGGCCCAGGGGCGTAACTAACGGCACCACAAACCTCGCTGTGCGGGAGGGTCCACAGGTTCCGAGAGCAAATAAAATGTAAGAGAAAGATGGAAAGAGGGGGCTCAAGAATTAAAAAAGCAACTTTTCTAGGGGGCCCAAATACGCGTATTAATGCTTGCCCCCCCCCCCCCAGAAAAAAATATAAAGTTAGGACGCTGGCTAGGTCAGGGCTATAGAAGGGGTGCTTTAGTCGTTCCAAGTGTGACGTCAGTGGTTGAAGTACTGGATCTACCGCTGTGTCCAGGGTTCTAATTAACAATATCGGTCTGTCTTTCTTTGAAGGCACGATATCACTTCCCTACTTGTTGCTTTGAAATATAGCTCTCCCCATACAATCTACGTATGAATGTCAGCAGATGTAGTGTTTTTGCCCCACAGAAACCGCACCACTGACTTCACTTTTACTCTTGACCAATTTTCTAGACGAGTCATCATTTTTAAATGTCCGCTTCTCGGGTATACATTATCATAGTCCGAAGTCTTCAAACCTTCACCAAGACAGACATATTATTTTGTTAAGTTACCGTGAATAACATAGAAGATTTATGCTTTGTAACCTTTTCTTCCGAGCATCCCTCGTATGTTATGAAAGTGTACAAATGTTAAATCGGGTTTCGAAGTATTTTAGGGGGGCGGGACAAGCCCAGTGGATCTCCCGTGAGTGCACTCCTCCTGGTCTGTGTACCCGTGAACTGTACCAGATGTAACTCCTCTGTCGTGTTTCGGAGCTACGCTAATGGGACGCCCTTTTAGCAGTAAGAGCAACTGTTAACTTAAAATATGTTATTTAAATAAGGGGCGAAACAATCAGTGAAAAAGGATTAACAAAAAGTAGAAAAATTGAAAATCGCATCTCTAGTGCATTAAAAAAAGGGTGGCGTGGTGGCTCAGTGGTAGAGCGTTCACCTCTGGTGCTTGGGGTCCCTGGTTCCACCCCAGCTCGCGCCGTGTGGACTTTGTGCTGGACAAACACCGGTTTTCTTGGGGTTCTCCCGTTTCCTCCCACTTTCTTCATTACACCATTTCACTCATCTCTCATCATCACCGTCTCCTTTAGCCTAACCGGCATAATCGTGGGACATACAACTTAAAGATTTCATTTCATTTCATCTTTGCATTTAGAAAGAAAAAAAAAAGAGAGAGCCGAAAAACTAAATGAAATGCATTAAGGACGTTCTGCAGAAGGTCATTGGCAAGCCTAATGGACTGAGGTCAGTGTACACAAAATACTATTGACCCAGTTGCTGTGACAAAAATGTATACAATTTCGTCCAATCCAACTGTTTGTAGCTGCCGTACTGGTAGGTACTGACTGGTTGGTCCTCTGGCGGCGTTCACCTGAACTATACCCAGTACAGGCCACAAGCTGTTTTGTTACACAAGCAATGAGGAGGAATAAATCGCTTGTGAGAGCATGTTACGGATTGAAACAAGTATACGTACACACATACATGTATGTATTATATACGTACATGTACGGCTAATGGCTATGCCAAGTCAATTTTCGAAACAAGGAAAGGAATTTGAGTTCAGATGGAACGTAGAAGAAGAACGTTAAACATTGCCATTAGGTGTTGTGAACATACCGGCAATTAAACTGTTTATCACACAGAGATTCTTCCGCGGTCTGTTAAGCGTTTTCATGTTTCATTTATGTTTTATAATAAAAATATCTAGAAAGGATATGACGAAAATTTGGTGGTGTAGGAAATTGCTGGCCAAAAATAATAATTAAGAAAAAAAAATAACTGGAAACGGGTAATATTAAAACCAGATTAAAAAAAAAAAAATCTACAGTATTAACGTTTAGTGGAGTAGACTATCCAAAGGTGAGACATATACCCAGGGGCGTACCTTTTTGGGGATTCGCCCAGCCGAAACTTCGTAAAAATGAAATGAAATCTTTTAGTTTTACGTTCCACGGTTATGCCGGCCAGTCTAAAGGAGACGATGATGATAAGAAATGAACGCAATGGTAGAATGAATAAAGTGGGTGGAAACGAGAGAACCCAGAGAAAACCCACGAACACGGTGTTCGTTCACTACAAAGCCTATTAGGCGCGAGCTAGGATCGAACTAAGGGCCCCATGTACCAGAGGTGAACGCTCTATCACTGACCTACCGTACCCCCTCCCCAAACTTCGTAACTCGACTAGGCAAGGTTAGGGCAACTGAGAAAGGCGGACACGAAACCAGTAAACACACATACACATAGACGACGAGGAAATGTTTTTGTCATATTAAATTGATAACTAGCTGAACTTGCGCCCTCTACACAGCGCATTATTCAAATCTGTACATGTCCCTTTACAGACACAAGTGAAGGACGTCTTGATAAAAATAGAAGTATCATAAAGTGAGATTTTTTCGATTCTTTTTTCAATATCTCTCACCATTTGCAAGATTTGAGCTTACTTTCGGTTTGAGTTTCTAATTCATGTATGATCAGTGTTTTCTTTCTTCTTGCACTCAGTATGTAATGAGCAAACATATTACACACACAATTAATTATAATGTCAGTGATATGCTATATGGTGTTCATTGGGCCAAACACTCCAAACAATAAAGAATCATCTTAGACTGGAGAAATGGTTATCCTTCGTTTTTCATTATCATTTGGCCATGAAACAAACTTCGGAGAGATATACTAACCCCGTATACAAATGTGTGGTGTTGGAATGTATAGCTCGTAGGATATGATGCTTTACTTTTCTAAAATTTCAATACTTCAAGTGTACCTTTAAAATGTAATAAAGAAATAACGAGAATTAAAAAGAAATGTTTAATTAGAGTTGAACAACCTACAGAAAATTTTCAATCGATCAGTGTAAACGGCATCTTTCTAGAGCTCTAGAAATGGAAAAAAAAAACATTCCTAGACCCAAACTTTAAAAAGAAAAAAAATCGTTCCAGGACTTGCCAAAAGGAATAATACTTAATAATAATAATAATATTTGTTGAATAATTTCAGTTCATCTTTCATTGCAAATCTATCTATGAATAACGATATCCGCAGAACTGTGTAAGCTGTTTTTAATTTGTAATATCAATTTTCATGTATAAGACCATAAATCCTGAGATTTAAAAAAGAAGAAATTGTATTTTGATCATATCATGATATTCAACTTGTGAAAAAGTCTCTTATAACGAGTATCTGATTTCGATTCATTTTCAAGTTCTCAGATAAAAGTGTTGCGTTGCCTTTGTGTAGCTTCCATATATATGCATGGAAGCTTTAATCCATCATGTATAAACGGAACATAACAAGCTTTGAGAATTCTGTCAATCAACCTAACATGCAATATAATTCCATGACACTTACAGCGTAATATCAACATATTTGCTCAATATATGTAACCCAAGCAAAGAAAAATATGTTTCTATCAAGAACATGATGCGAGAGGTTATGAATTGCAAAAAGAAGAGAAAAAAAACCGTGGGAAGAGTTCAATAGTTCACTTAGTATACAAAATGGTTCGAAATCTTCAATTGCTAAGAATGACGTTTTGAATACGGAATGAAGCCGGATGGTTTGTTGACCTAATGTGTAGGTGAGTAATATCCTACAAAAAAAATCCATATGAACTAGCTCTTCTGATATATGTCATCATATGTGTAGGCCTATGTACTGTTTATAGATACAGAATGACTACAACTTAATATGTAATACTCATTATTGAATTTTCAATGTAAATATTAGAACACCAAATTTGACATGCACAGTATCCAGAACTGATATAAAAACAAATCTGCAGGTGTTGCATTTATGCTTTGTAGATTAAATGAGAGGAAGATTTAATGAAATAACAACTGAGATTGTACCGCTGATTGAGTAGATCTCAAAGAAAGCAAATAATTCTTATATTGAGATCACTTTAACTCTTGTTCTTTTGAGCCAATCAAGTGTAATTCCAAATATTCTCGGTGTTGCCACATTTATAGCCACATGGATAAACTATTTCCACCGTTCGTTTTCGAGAAGAGACGGGAATTTTCTCCTCTCGTTAGCAACAAAAATATTCAGAATAATGCATTAAGTCTGTGGACCTTCGGCACATGGCCCGCAGGCCACAGGCAGCCCGCACATCTAGTTGCCGTAGTATGCGCCCTTTTTTTAAAAAAAAAAAAATAGTCTGCACTAAACATGAAAACAAGTTGAAATGAAAATTATTATTATTTTTTTAAATTTCACATATCATGCTTCAGCTCTTTAGGTTAGAGATGACGGAGCGAATGGCAAATGAAAGAATTGGTGGAATGTGAAAGTGGGAGGAAATGGGGGAAAACGAGAAAATCCATATACACAATGTTGTCCATTATAAACTCACATGCATCCCTAGTAGCAAGATTGATTGGCCCAACGTTGGTTAAATGTATGGTTGGTCAACCAACTATTCCCCCGACTTTCACGCAACGATACTAGAATTGACTGTATTCCCAACCAAGAAATATGTTACTTCAGTGTTGGCTAAATGTCGGGGAATCGCTCTTTTGGTTGGGAAATGGTTACCAAAGTGGCCAAACCTTACGTTGGGCCAACGTTTGTATGTCGCATCGCCGCCATTTTCCCAACGTTGGGCCAACCGATTTTGCTACTAGGGATTGGATCAAACTAGTACCAGAAATTAGCTCTTTAGGACCGAGGGGCATTGTACCTCCCCTCCCTATAAAATCCGATTAAAAACTATTCTAGCATAGTATTGCTTAGTAGCTTTCTGGCGTAATTGAAATTGTTAAATTTGACATCAGTGTTTGATCGCTTGAAGACCCTTACAACACAAATATTCACTTGCATAGCTTCAATTAATACTCTCTGATGTAAGACTCTCTGGTAACTTAATATGGCAGATCCATTAACATGTTGAGAAATTTCTTTCTAATAATTCAATTGTTCTATCATTTGGAATTATACAAAAATATGTCTGTTAGCCTTTGTGAGTTAATTTAAAGATTGGTGTTAATTAAGGGAAAGCAGTATCGTATAGTTCTCGAATTCTCCTCACTGAAATCTCCGTGGAGATAATTTTTTTCTTAAAATCATTTCCAGGAGAGAAATTCATGCTTTCACACCCTGTTTCTTATAATAAACACAAATATAAACGTATAATTTAATTCGCGAAAAAGGGTTTTGATTGGTAAAACTTGAATAATATTGTTCAACATCTGTACAATCATCACCAAAAGTTTCAGGTCATGTGAATTTGTGATGGATTATCTCGGAATTTGTCATGTTCTCTCCCACATTCTCATTTTACTAATTATTTCATCATCACCCATTTGCACTGATCACCCGTCTCCTGTAGTCTACTGTAGAGGGGGACACAGTCGCTCAGGGTCTCTGGTGCGTTACCTCTGGTGTGTAGAATCCCAGGTTCGATCCCGGCCAAGTAAGTTTGTGGTGGACAGCGTCATATCCTGGGATTTTTCGGGGTACTCCCATTTCCTCCCACTTTCTCATTCCACCAAGTCTTCCATCATCATTAAATTGCTTTAATCATCGTCTCCCTTAGCCTAAAGAGCATAATCGTGTGACGTCAAAGTGAAAGACTTTATTTCATTTTTTTTTCATTTACCCTATAGGGTATTATCGTGGAACGTAAGACCGAAATATTTCACTTTAGAGGCCTCACCCCGGCGAAATTAAAATACCGCTAATTTTACAGTAATTACGTGATATCTTCAAATAGATAAAAGATAATCGAAATATGGAACAAGAGCACCCTAGACAATATTATTTTGCGTGAGGTACCGTTATCACAAGTCACCTAGTGGCTTTCCGTTTCCAGCTGTTTAGAAACGCGAAAATAAATGCCGATTTTTAAAAATGGCTCTAAATCGAAAGCAGATAAGTGAGTCGTGATAACGGTATCTTTTGTAAAATGCTATTGTCTAGGACGCTCTTGTTCCATATTTCGATTATCTTTTATCTATTTGAAGATATCACATAATTATTATAAAATTAGCGGTATTTTAATTTCGCCGGGAGGAGGCCTCTTAAGATAGACTGGATATGAACATTCCTTTTCAGTACCTAGGCTATATGAGTCAGTTACCGCTTAAACAAAGATCTTGTCCTGATAAACAATCTAATCCAGGAATCATACATGCAGAAAACATCCCATTGTTAGCCACTTGACTATGAATGGGCAGTTGAGCCATTAGCGTGCCCTAAATCTGAGGATTCTAAATGAGTGTGTTGATTTAAATACTTAGGTAAGAGAAATGTGAATTATTGTCTGAAAATAGTCTAATGTTGAGGTATATGATGTTCAAAATAAGATAAATGAATATCATTGTCTTTAATTTAAGTTGAATTAGATCATATCCAAGAAAACTAGGAAAACCTGGAAAATGTCTAATTTATTTAAAAATTTTCAAAGTTCGGCTACGCTGTCAGGGAAGCTTACTTAATCTAAATTAGGTTTTACAACCAGAATATAACTATAGTACTAACATATACTTCTTGTAACAACACTAATCGATCACCGTTAAGTGGCCTCGTGTAGCGTAATAACTAGCGTTCTCGTCTTTAGTGAGAGCAGTACCGAATTCGATTCCCGATGAGGACAGACGGTCGAAAACGTGTTAAAGCTTTTTCAGGCCTGCCATCCTGAGTGAGGTTTTCCTGGGTTTTTCCCTTTCATATCAGACAAATGTCAGGTTGGTATCTAACATGACAGTTTCCTTCTTTTCCCAATTCTTTCTTCCTTCCCTTTCCTACAGATAGTGTGATCGTTGAGGGAGAGCATCCCTCATACATGACGGGCTAACATGGCCATAGATGCCGAAAGCCCAGAAATCTAATTTCTAATCCTAATCCTAATGACGGGCTAACATGGTCATATATGCTGAAAGCCCAGAAATCTAATTCCTAATCCTAATCCTAATGACGGGCTAACATGGTCATATATGCTGAAAGCCCAGAAATCTAATTCCTAATCCTAATCCTAATGACGGGCTAACATAGCCATAAATGCCGAAAGCCCAGAAATCTAATTTCTAATCCTAATCCTAGTGACGGGCTAACATGGTCATATATGCTGAAAGCCCAGAAATCTAATTCCTAATCCTAATCCTAATGACGGGCTAACATAGCCATAAATGCCGAAAGCCCAGAAATCTAATTCCTAATCCTAATCCTAGTGATGGGCTAACATGGCCATAGATGCCGAAAGCCTAGAGAAATCTAATTCCTAATCCTAATCCTAATGACGGGCTAACATAGCCATAAATGCCGAAAGCCCAGAAATCTAAATCCTAATCCTAATCCCTGATCACCGCTAACATTTCAGATTTACATTTTTCTATATATCAACTTCTTATCTCTACCTAATTCTTCTTTCTACTTCCTGTCTCATTTCTGCACTGATTCAGATAATATCTTGTTATAATGCATGTACTATTGTATCAAATTCATAATTATATTATAGCCTGCCCTTGATGTACTTTATCATTCGTAATGTTTTACTATACATACTACTAATTCTTGTTATCAATTTCTCAGCAGCTTTTCATCTTTCATTTATCTAACTAATTGCTTATATTCTTACGGTATTTCTTGTTTTACTACGAGCCATCCCAAATTTTTTGAACTAATACATTTTCGAGATAAACTATCCCCAAAATAAGTAACAATTTTGAACCAATACTCTTTAGGCATACACTACCTCCAAAATACATGCAACTATTTTGAACTAATACTTTTTCGAGATCCATTATCCCTCCCAGAAAGAACGTATGTAACTACTTTGTGAACTAACACTCTTTAACTGTACACTATCTCCAAAATATGTAACTATTTTTTTAAATACTTTTTGAGATTCACTATCTCCAAAAAACCTTGTGTAACTACTTTTAATTAATATTCTTCCGAGTTCCACTATCGCAAAAATATGTAACAATTTTGAACTAATACTCTTTAGGCATACACTAGACCTATCTCCAAAGAATGTAACTATTTTGAACTAACACTTTTTCGAGATGCACTATTCCTCAAAAACCCTTATGTAACTATTTCAAACTAATTCTCTTTAGCCATACAAAAATGAAATGAAATCTTCCGGTTATTCCGACTGGGCTAAAGGAGATGGTGATAATGAGAAATGAATGAAATGCTTGAATGAAGAAAGTGAAAGGAAACGGGAGAACTCCGAGGAAACCCACGCACACTATGTTTGTCCACCACAAAGATGCATGAATAGAACCCCATGCACCAGAGGTGAACGCTCTACCACTGAGCCACTGTGGCCTCTTAGCCATACATTATTTCCAAAATATGTAACTATTTTCAACTAATACTTTTCTAGATGCAATATCCGCCCCCCCAAAAAACTTATGTAACTATTTTGAACTAACACTTTTCCGAGATATATTTATCTCCAAAATGTACAACTACTTGAACTAATACTCATCCGACATAAACTATCCCCAAAATATGTAAATATTTGGAACCAATAATTTTTAGGTATACACTATCTCCAAAGTACTTAACTATCTTCAACTAATATTTTTTTCGAGATACACTTACGTAATCTTATGAAACTATTTTGAACTAATACTTTTCGAGATACACTATCTCCAGCTACTTGAACTAATATTTTTCCGAGATACACTTTCCCCAAAATATGTACCTATTTTGAACTATTTTTTCTGGTATACAATATCTCCAGAATATGTACCTATTTTGAACTTTTTTTCCGAAATCCACTATTATCAAATATGTAATTACTTTGAACTAATACTTGGGGCTGCAGTGGCTCAGTGGTAGAGCCTTCACGTCTGGTGCACGGGCTCCTTGTTTCGATCACAGCTCGCGCCAAGTGAACCTTATGATGGACAAACACCGTGTGCGAGGGTTTTCTCGGAGTTTTCCCGTTTCGTCCCCTTTTTTCATTCCACTATTTCATTCATTTCTCATCATCACATTTTCCATTAGCCAAGCCGACATAACCATAGGACGAAAAACTTAAGATTTTCAATCATTTGATTTTGAACGAATACTCTTCAGAGATGCAGACTCTAAGTTCAATCCTTGGTGGAAGAGTACTGAAAGCATTACGTGGTTCAAATTCCACTTTAAACTTTTAAGTCCATGTTTCATATCCGATCGATGTTGAAATTGGACGCTTAATTTCAACAAACAAACAAACAATCTTCCGAGGTACATTGTGTTCGAAGTATATAAGTAAGTAGTTCGAGCTAATATTTATCCCCCAAGATATATCATCTTTCAAATATGTAATATTTTGAATTGATATTCTTCCGAGATACACTATCTCTAAAAATATGCCTTAAAAAATGTTCAAACTTGAGCTCCGCAGATTTCCAACTTTGAGAACTTTGAATCATTTGTGTTATTTTAACTTGTTCTAAGTTGAGCTACACTGTGTCCAAAATATGAGAAATCCGAGTCGTTGGCCTTGTCCTTTTGGTGTTACTTTTAAGAGGTAGAGGCACAGGTTGGTTAGTCCACTTGTTTTGGACGTTCCTTTTAGGAAGAAGCAAACGAGCACTTACCTATACCCAGTATAGCTTGTTTAGCTTCCCAGTCTGGGGCAGCCCAGAGCTGGGGGCAAATAACGCCTCATTGACCTAATCTCGTGTGAACTTTAGGTCATGGTTAAAGACGCCCAAGGCTAACAGCGGAACACGTGAGAACTACGCATAACACAGCAAATGATGGCTTCGCCTCACCGCACTGCGCCAAGCCTCCGTGGTTTGTAGCTGGTTCACAGGTTTCACGCAACCTGAGGAGAAGAGACTATGTCAGTTCATTCATACGACGAGTACGCGTGCCAATTTTCCCCTCTTGAAGGCCAATCAGTGATCGTGCGAACTGCATACATGTATATGGAAAGTTTAGACATGTTGACGACGCCTCGACATATCGTTGACTCCCATTACAACTTGTAATAGCAGATCTATAAGGAAGACATATGTGGATTGATGCCGGTATAGAACAGAGGTGCCGGTAACATAAATACTGTATACTTATTTCTGTATACTTATTTCTAAGCGTATTTCTTCGTGTATTTTCAAACGTTTCTGGAATATTCAGAGATATTTATAACTTTTCCAGCATTTTCTAGAAACTTTTTTATTTATCTGTTCTACTAGATTTTTTTTTTAAAGACAATTTATTAAGACTTGTTTTGGACTTATTAAGTATTCTGCCTTTTGGTAAATTCTGGGACTAATGAGATTTTTTCGTTTTTTCTTTCTCTCTCTCTCTTTCTTTCTTTCTTTCTTTTTTTTCACACTTTAGATTTGAGCCTGGAAATGTTTTTTCCATATTTCTCGATCTTCACTTTCCTCTTTCAACTTCCAATATTTTCTTCTATTTTTCAAATGATCGTTCAGTTGTGTTCTTCTTATTATTATTCTTCGCTTTTTTCCCCCATCTTTCCTTCTATGGCGGTATGAAGAAGACAATTTCTTCGCATGATGTGTCCAATTCAATTGGCCTTCCTACGAAGGATGGTGGCTAGAAGTGTCCTCTTCTCTCCTATCCGTTTTAAAACATATTCGTTTGTTACTCTCTCTGTGCATTTTATCTTCTACATCTTCCTCCAACACTACATTTCGAAGCTCTCTAAATATTTCTTTAACTTCCGTAATGTTCAAGTGTCTGAATCATACAGTGTAGTACTCCATATGTAGCACTTGGCTAGCTTCTTCCACAAAACAATATTAATGCTGCTAGTTAACAGTGAAATTTTCTTGAACGCTTCTATGGCTATGGCTATTCTTGACCTGATCTCTTTGGTGCAGCAAGCGTCTCTCGTCAATATATATATATATATATATATATATATATATATATATATATATATATATATATATATATATATATATATATATATATAGGGTGGTAGGTAACTCCACCGACAAACTTTGGGAGCTGATTCCTTATATGAAATGAAAGAAAAAAAAGTTCTGATAAACATAGGTCGAAAAACGTATCCTTTCAGAGTTATGAACCGCCGAAAATCCGAAAATTCATGTTTCTAAACGCTCTACTTTAGAAACTACAGGACCGATCCCAAGCGGTTTAAGGGATTATAAAGGAACTAGTATGCGATCTATCTAAATAACCATGTTTTACCATCCTCCGTTATCGGCGAAACGAACACGTCATTAGTATTTAAAGGAGTATCCCTATATCTCAGCTTCCTTTTCACAGTTCGTTTCGCCGATAACGGACTATGGAAAACGGACTACGGACTACATTTAGATAGATCGCATACTAGTTCCTTTGTAATTCCTGAAACCGCTTGGGATAGGTCCTATAGTTTCGAAGGCAGGGCGTTTCGAAACATGATTTTTCGAATTTTCGGCGGTTCATAACTCTGAAACGAGACGTTTTTCGACCTATGTTTATCAGAACTTTTTTCTTTCATTTCATATAAGGAATCACCTCCCAAAGTTTGTCGGTGGTGTTACCTACCATCCTGTATATATATATATATATATATATATATATATATATATATATATATATATATATATATATATATATATATATATTCTTACTTCAACCCCACGTTTACCATACAGGAGGCGATTCAACCCCTCTAAACGATCATTCTGGATACACTAGTGGTAACAGCTCACGCACAATTTTCGGGAAAATCAGGAAAAAAACAATTTTTTACTTCATGTAAATCTAACAATTGATGGTGTATGACAACCACGCCATCAATTAATATGAAACTGATGGCAAAGTATGCACTAATTAAGGTTTTCATTATGAAATTACCAAGATGGCAGTAAACGGTATGGTTAATTAGACTAAAATACCCAAAATTATTATTAATAATTCATTGAACTTTTTTGTTTAACTATAATGCTATCAGGGGACACCGAAGTGTAGTGGTTACAGCGTGGGACTCTCGTCCGCGTAGTCTAGGGTTTTGATTCCCAGCCGGTGCTCCACAATTTTTGACGTCCGCCTAGCGTCATGAGGCAAACTGGGGAGTCGCGTGAATAAAAGGCTAGAAAGTTCCTGATGCGTCTGTTAGAGCATGCTGACCACATGTTCGTCACTAAGGTGGACGTAGTTCAGCCGATCACTAACAGATGGTGTTGGAGCAGCTCAAACTCACAAATGGCTGTTACGACAGGTGGTTTGGTTTATAATATTATCCGTCGATAATAAGACATATATTAATGAATGGATGACATTGAACTGAACAAAATGACATGGTTGAAAGTGAATTCCAATGCGTAGTTTTTGAAAAATCAAGAAAAATGTTTTATTATGAAGATATACCGTTCATTGCCAATCTGATGCAATTGAGAGTTTTTCTTCTGCCGGAATACATGATTTATTTATGTATGTACTGTATACGATAAATATAAGCAGATAAATAGTAGTTTATCAATCTCATACAGGTGATAACTTTTATTCTGTCGGAGTACATTATTTATTTATGTATGTACTGTATATGATAAATACACACATATAAATAGCAGATTATCAATCTGATACAGGCGATAACTTTTATTCAGCCGGAATACATAATTTGTTTTTGTATTTACTGTATATGATAAATACATACAGATAAATAGCAGATTATCAATCTGATACAGGTGATAACTTTTATTCTGTCGGGGTGCATTATTTATTTATGTATGTACTATATATGATAAACACACAAAAATAAATAGCAGATTATCAATCTGATACAGGTGATAACTTTTATTCTGCCGGAATACGTGATTTGTTTTTGTATTTACTGTATAAGATAAATATACACAGTTAAATAGCAGATTATCAATCTGATACTGCTAATAATTTTTATTCTGTCGGAACACATTATTTCTTTATGTATATTATTCATTGTAGCTTCGGAAAATTTAAGGTTGCTAATAAAACTCCAACTGACCAAAGCAGTAATATATTTTAATGGTATATACAATATATATACTGCTTTGATCAGTTGGGGTTATGTTAGCAATATTGTTTATGTATGTACTGTATATGAAAAATATACGCACTGTTACATATCAGATAGTGGGTACTGTTATTCAATTTCTCCTAACAGTGGCACCAAGAGCGCACCCATCAAAAGGTCCACTGGAACCGAACTATCCCGAAATACATTTACACGCTTTCTTAAGAGTCTTCACCCCGGCGAAATTAAAATACCGCTATTTTTACAATAATTATGTAATATCTTCAAATAGATAAAAGATAATCGAAATGTGGAACAAGAGCGCCCTAGACAATATTATTTTACATGATATGATCTCTTGTTCCATATTTCAATTATCTTTTATCTATTTGAAGATATCACATAATTACTGTAAAATTACCGGTATTTTAATTTCGCCGGGATGAAGACTCTTAAAAAATTTTTACTAGTTCAGCAGAGAATTGATTGATGTAACATAAACATTTGGTCTTACACTTCATATATACGCTTCCTTATAATCTAGTTCTATCATTTTTTTATGAGCATATAGGTGGCAGGATTTATTAATTATTTATCTTCTTTCGGATGTAAAATAACATCGGTTCAATACTTCATAAATTTAATGCCTTGTAGTATTTGATCCCCCACCCCCCAAAACACTTTGGATCCCTCCTAACTAAAATTTCTGGGTGCTCACCTGAGTCACACTCATATTGATTGTAAAATAATAATAATAATAATAATAATAATAATAATAATAATAATAATAATAATAATAATAATAATAATAATAATAATAACTTTCAACCATCATCTCCCGAATAAGTATTAATATTGAACGCTAATTTTTATATTATTCAATTTATTTATTTATTTATTTATTTATTCATATTTGTAATCCTGCATCCTGCATCTACCTTTCACTTCAGACCGAGTAAAGCTTTCGTGCCAAAGACCGACTCTTCAGAGACAGTTAAACCTAGAAAATATGTAAATGAACAGCATATGACATGCATTCAATAATTTGTTTAGCGCAGTAGTAGATTTTTGTGCATATCACTCAGCACGTAAACATATAAATTGCCTTTAAACTTAAGGCGTCTGATTCCAGAGCAAGCAGTGGAACGTATATATATATGTAAGACACACATACACACCTCATTGCATACAAATCCACACGCAACACAAGTGCTACTACTGAAAGAACACATATATCCACACTCATCATAGGTAACTGTAATGCCACTTAAAATTCCTCAACAAGTTTTCTCACTCGGATGCGTGACCTGCAAATTAAAAGGAAGTGTTCTTTTCAAAAAGAAGACACTGGTTCATTAGGCGAAAAGATAAAAGAAATTAAAAGAAAGAAAAAAAAGTTTTTTTTTGGTTTGCCCTACCCCATAGGGATTTTAGATCAATGGAGTGAGGGGGCTTTAATTTTGGTATCCCAAAGCATGCCTATTGTCTTTTTTGCTGTAGGATACTTCTCTTTCAGAAAATGATATTGTTGCATACGTGTATTGGCTTCCACACGTTCAACGTGCCCTACAACATTATTCAATGTTATTTGACATTGTATGTACATTGTTTCATCTGAATCGAAGTAATAAGAAACACATTGTTTATAGTGTTTTTCTTTCTATTGTTTTGGAAACTTATAATAACTACTATATCATTAAGATGATATAGTAGTCGATTGTTTCTTGTTAAATAAGCACTCGATATGGATCCTACTGTGGTAAATAGACCCTATTCCGTCGGTAAAATAGTTCTGTTCTCGGATCTCCGGGACAGGATAGTTGCAAGTGGTCTATAGAAGAAAGGTAAGGAAGTATTAGGATTTAGATGTCTGGGCTTTTGGCATCTATGGCCATTTAGCCCGTCACATTTGAGAGATGACATACCTTGGCGAACACACTATCCAGGGAAAGGGAAGGAAGGAAGCGGACTGGGACCTCTAAGTTAGGTACCACCTCAGCATTTGCCTGGTGTGAAAGAGGAAAACCCAGCAAAACCTCATTCAGGATGGCTGGCCCGAAAAACCTTTTTACACTTTTTCTACCGAGTGCCTCCAGCGGGAATCGAACCGGGACCGTTCGCACCGCGTAATTGATTATAAGAAATATTTAAAATTTCTAGAAAGACTCTTTTAAGATTGAAAACAGCTTCAAGTAGAAATCTTAAAAGATACAATATACCTAAAAAAAAATCACCAAAAGGTGGACTTGATTCTTTTATGCACAGAACACGCCATGTGTAACATATTTCTTTGGAGCCCACCGGAAATAAATGAGGCCGAAAGTACTGACGGAAACACGCCATACTTGGTCCGTCTGTAGTAAGGGTTACTGAATGCTTCTTTGTAGAAGCTTTTCAGTTGCATCTGTAATTGTATGGCTTTTTTTAAAAAAGTTGTGCTAACAAAAACAAAAGAAATTCACATAAATCCTTCCAACATCCTGTTGAAGGACTGATTGCAAGATTAAGTGCTACCGAAACTATACACTGTGCCAATGAGAGAGAAAAAAGCTGAAAAATGTTACAAATATTAGGTCTTGAAAATCCTTCTCAACCTATTCACCGCAATATAAATATCTTTTTTTTTTTTCATTTTAATCTATTGAGTTATTGCAGTGAAGAATAATAAAAGTTAATAGTTCCTTCTTATAAGCCCAGTGAGGCAGAAAAGCGCCGGAGGCCGAAATGAAAAGAGAGCTCTTCGGTTGTTGAAGATTTAAGAGCATTTATACATACAGATTAGAGACAGTTGCAAAAGAAAAAAAGACGTTTTATGGAGTAAAACTTAACAAAGCACGTTTATAGCATGCTGCTCTTAAATCCTTTTTTTCATTGTTTTTATTTTGCTCATCGTTTGTAGTAATGTGAATTATGCCCATAAATCTTCTCAGTTGTTGATGGCCGAGGAGTTCAGTTGTGTAACATTTTCCTGATTATGCCTTTTTCATCGGTTTCACTGACATGTTTATTTGTTTTGCTTGGTTCAAATAAAGACCTATACGTTCAGTTGTGTTTGAAAAAAAAAAAAAATGAGTGCTCAATCACATTTATTAGATATAGTATTTTATAATTTACGAACATTATTCTAATATTTTTGAGGGGGTGACAGGGAGGGAAGATGAAAGGAAAGCGAAGAATAGGAAAGAACACAAGTGATCGATGATTTGAAAAAGAAAATAAAATATTGGGAGTTAGAAGAGGAAGCTGAAAATCGAGAAACATGGAAGAAATATTTCCAGACCCAAACTGACAAATAAGAAAAAAAAAACTCATTAGTCCTAGCACCTGCTGAAAGGCACAATACTTAATAATCACTTAACAAATATTATTAGACTAAGAGTTAAGATGAAAGCAAAAAAAACATTAAATGTTGATCACGTATATAGCGATATCGTAATTATGCCATTTTTGAAGTCTTGTTTATGGGTTTATGTCAGTGTTGACAAATAACATCAGCTACTGACACATATCTGTTGGTATTGTTGTAGGAGGATAAAAAGAAAGACAACAAATAAATAACAGTAACTACCGTTTGATACACCCACCCCAAATATTTTTCCTCTTCGTTGGAACCTACATTTCTTGAAGAAAGACAGAAAGAAAGAGACCGCAAGATTACGTGACTATCTGCAGTGTATTTAGGCCAATGCACTTAGATTTGTATACTTGTAACATTACAAAAGACTTTTTTCTTTGAACACTTCATCATATGAAGAAATATTGTAAACAAAACGAAAAACATGGGCATATAATTTTATTTCTGTTTTAAGATTAACAATGAAAAAAGTATAATCTTGTATGGAAAAATTATTTACATACAACTGGCAACTATGAAGGTCGTTCCTTGATTTCTTTTGTTTGATTTTTCTTTCTTTGCTTTGAACTTTTCTATTTTCTCCCAAACGTACAAAACAATCTGTTGTTGCTCTTTCATTCAAACGTCAGGACTGTTGTTCAAACAAAGGGTTGTTTGTGCTGTTGTTACAGCATAAGATGTCTTCCTTTTTACATACAAACTTTTATAGGCGGGGAAAATCCTCGCCACATTGTCGTGATTTGTTTTGGTGCGCTACTTAAACAAAACAATAACAACTTCCGTTGCTTGCTACGCGAGAGAAGAAAATTGCATGCCTTCGATACTCGTATTGTAAACGTCTTGTCTTGTCTGCAAAACAATTATAATGTATGAAAGTGTATTGCATTTTTTAAAAAAAAGAATTACTTCACTCCACTTCACTTCACTTCAGTGCAATATCTGTTTTTATATTATCTGTTCTGGTGATTAATTAGTTTATGATGATTGTACGTACATACAACTGCAGTGTCCTGAGTTCCTCTCTAAATCTATGTTTGTTTGAACAATATCCGTTATGCAAATGTCCCACAAAACTAGTTACGCAATGAGGTTGACTCCTTAAAGGACATTGTTAGCATAACACGGACAAGCGTGTTTTGTATGCAGAAGAGCATAACAAACATACCATAAGGCATTACAGCGGATACTACCTCTTTCGGAAATAAAAAAAGCTAATAGCAAGGCGCCGATTTCTCTGTAAATTTGGAGGGCCCATTCAGATGCAGAAAGTATATATATGAGGATTTTAAGTCAAATTGCATTCAAATTATGCCAAATATTGTATATTCATAAATACAATAGAGGGTCCCACATGAGCTTTGGGGGGAGGGGGCCAGGATCGGCGCCCTTGGCTAATTGGTTGGCATTTTGTTCAGAAACTACGTGACAACTTAAGTCTATTAACACGTTGGCTACCAATGCCCCATATATGGGACACAGCGGATTTTACGAGGGACCGATCCATAGACATAAACCGCCACTATAGACCGGTCATAAGAAAATTACCTTACCCACGGACCATCTGCTAGAACGAGCCCGAGCGTCTCACATATGGGACGCTGGTCCTTGGTGAAAACCAATGCGTCCCAAATATACTTTTTGTGTCGGTAGCGAACGTGTTAAACGATTTTCGGTACAGATTAAGAATATTAAGACCAATTTGCCAGATTTACAGTAAAATCTAGTATTTACAAAGATGGAGAAGCAATCACATACAGTCTAGTATTGTATGTGGAGAAGCAATCACATACAATATAAACTCTTTAGGCAGTATTCAGAGAGAATTCGTTAATCAAGCGTTAGTCACGTGATTAGTTAGTGTCGCATTAGTTCTGTAGTAAGGAGGGTGTACTTTTTGGTATTCAGAGTCTGCTTGGAGTTCGGCTACTAAGTTGATTTGGGTATGATTAACTAATGTAACCCCAACACATCGAGTGAGAAAAATAAATGTGGCAACTACGGAAATCTAGACGTGCGCATGTGTAGTCTGTAAAAATGAAAATATTTGAAATACGAAATTCGAAATATTTTCTTTGGGGTTTGACATCACAGCAACTTAAAAATAATTATGAAATCGGATTATAATAAATAAGTTTATTGACTTCTGATGGATGTATTTATGGCAGGAATAATTAGAAGTCTTTTAATATTAGCGACAATAGATGAATTATGTTGTAATTATAAGGGAAGATCATTTATCGATCAGTTGTATCCATTCCTTAGAAAACTGGACATTTTCTACTCATTTCTCACTATTCACTTTAAGAATCAGTTCTGCTATTGTAGAGGACGAGCTAAATAGTTGCTTCATAGTTAATTCACCCGGTTAGGTGAAAGGACCTTTGTATTCTTTTGTATTCTCATAAAGTAAGTTTATTGTGGCTAAATCAGTTTACCTTCTGTCCTAAATTAATTAGTCACATGTGATTAACTTAGTCAACTACTATGCTAATCAGACATTCTGAATACTCTTCTGATAATCATGTGGTAGTCAAACCCATAATACAGCGCTGATCACACGCCAACATGACTTTGCATAAGGCCCTCTAATACCTTACATAACACTTCCGAAGGTATTTTAAAGTCACATTTATTATAAATAGCACCTGTTCCAATGCCTTTAGCGTCCTAACCCTCATCACTGCTCTTTTTTTTGTCACTATCACTTTACTTTATGCTAAGTCTCTCTGGTTCGATTGCAAGCCAAGTGAGTTTGTGATGGACAACGTAGTCGTGGGTTCTCTCGCGGTTGTCTGGTTTCCTTCCTCATTCTCATTCCACAAATTAATTCCTAATACTTCACTTTCATTATTCACCAGTCTCTGTTTGCCTAAAGGGTATAAGCATGGACGTTAAAATGAAATATAATGTATTCCATTTCATTTTTTCCGCGCTACTGCTGTTCCAGACCCCATAATACCTACTGAAACACAAACAACTATTCTTATGCAGAAATATCTAGTACAAATGGAAAGTTATTAATAGATTAATAGTTTTTAAATCATTAATAGATTATTTTCTGCGTATGTGTATATCCAGTCAGTGAATCAAATATGGCGATGAACAGTTTGAGGTCATTTACGTAGTCAGTGAATACTAAAAGTATGACACAAAATAAACTATTCTACAAAAAAATTACTTTATCATTGAGAGCTAAACTTTCATATTATGACGCAAAATAGTCCAGCATCGTGTATTAGTCCATTTTGTCACTAATGCAATAATAAGCTCCTCTACCATCACTCAATGGTTATCATCAGGGGGCGGAAATTCATGACCTAAAAATATAGATATATATCATCTATAAAATACCCTTAAAAACCATGAAAAAATGACCTAAAAATTATGAAAATGACGATTAAATTTGTAACTGTATCTTTAAAAGAATACAACAAACATACCAAATAATGGGCATCGTGTCTGAGATACCAGAAAAAGATAAGGTAGCTTCTTCAGCTTCAGGTAAGGTAGCTTTGTACGTTTGATTTTAAATGAAAATAAACAAATAAAATATAAGTGTAAACAATTTAGTGATTAACACAAATGCAGCAAGTTATTCAGCATAAAATGTACGTATTTCCCCCATCTCGGCGAACTATGTAGCATGATGTATTTCAATCTCCTTCTCGATACTGCAAAAATAAAGAAATAATACCTCCATGCAAATCGTGTAATTACCTGTATTGTTTAGAATTAACAAATTGTATTTGAAAAATCGGAAAGTGAAAATCAGAGACACATTCGAGTGACGGGTGAATTTTCTTACACTCCCTCATTCCAACAAGGTACAGATTGTTTTCCCACTTATCTTACATATGACTGCACTACACCACCATTATCTCGATAACAGGAACAAAGACTAATGTCTGTAGTTCATAACCTCCTTCGTTTACTTGTAAATTGTCATCTTAAAAGAAAATATGTTTACGAAATGAAATGAAGTGAAATCTTTTACTTTTACGTCCCCCGGTTATGCCGGCTAGGCTAAAGGAGACGGTGATAATGAGAAACGAATGAACTAGTAGAGTGAAGAAAATGGGAGGAAACGGGGGAATCCAGAGAAAACTCACGCACACTGTGTTCGTCCACCACAAAGGTCACTTGGCGCGAGTTGAGATCGAACCAAGGACCCCATGCACCGGAGGTGAACGCTCTACCACTGAACCACCGCGGCCCCCAAAATGTGTTTATATTTGTGCAAAGTCTTGAGCATATTGTTAACATGAAACGAATAATAAAACATGGAAGAAACATATCAAAAATGACGAAAAATCACCGAAACAGAAAAAAACGACAAAAAATGATCTCAAAATTGAAAATTGTCAAAAAACACTTCAAAATTACCTTTTTTTTTGTTTCAGAACGAAGTGTAATATTATATGTATTTGCTGGGCATTATATCCGCGATACCAGAAAAAAGCTGTTATTTTATCAAGTTCCGACCTCTAGTTATCAGAAAAGGTTACTACGGTTCATTGTCACAGATATAAATTTGCGTCACGGAACTTTTAGGTACCATAGCAACATCTTTAGCCGTACAGATATTGGACCCAAGTTGCAGTTTTGAGCAATCTGCTGTTAATTTGTGGAAGTTATCTAGAATATGGTAGATATTTCAGGTGTGGAATCGGGGTTGGTGAAAGAATTATAAAGCTCGCTGTAAACGTATTAGCGAGCTTTACATACAAGTATATTAAACGCGGCTCTCCACAGACAGGAGAACATTACTTAACTTGATTTAGCTTTTATTTCACTGAAAAAAAAAAAAGGGGAAAAACTTCTCTCTCTAGCGCGGCATTTCGTACGGAGTAATGTTGGTTGCATAAGCAACAGGCATTATCCGTTCTTAACAACTCCAGCAGCTTTAACAACTAACAACTTTGGATATTTTCTATATTGTGGATTAGTCAAACACAAATTAATAAGGTATTTTCAAAGACAAGTAAATAAATAGTTGTATGCGAGATTGCCCATATTAACTATACGTATACAGGTGAACCTCGATAACTGGAATGCTTTCACATTCCCTTGAACTCTCCATAACACTCCATGTTAAAATAACCTCTATAAGTCGAATGTTTAAAAATTACAACCTCGATAATTCGAATTTTAAGGGTTTCATAATCATATTTTAAAAAAAACCTCGATAGCTCAAACTTTCATATCTGCGAACATCTACAAGTCGAAGTTTTCCTCTATAAGTCGAGTTTCTTTCGATGTTACCTCGATAACAGGAAACTATAGCTCTATGCTATTACGTATTTGTCATTGTTGTTAGTCCTGTCGTTGTGGCTAATGTGTACACTCATTACACCACACCACAAGTAATTGTGTTTCACTCATATCTAGACATGAAAGCACCCCTCCAAAACAATACATGTGCAGTGTTTTATTTTTGGTAGCCATCTTATTTAATTAAAAAAAAAAAAACTTTCACAACTTCGAGGTCTAGAGGTTATATAGTCACTTTCAATGAAAAGCACTGAACCTCAGTATTTCGAATTTTTGTTGGGGCTACGTTGATAACTCGAACGTTGATTACTGGAAAATCTCGATAACTCGAAGTTTTGTGTAGTTTTTATAGCAGCGTTCCCCAACCTTTTTCAACTTACGGCACACTATGGATGTTATCTATATTCTCGCGGCACACTTATAGATATATTAAACACAATGGTATTTTTTTTCTGTGATTATTGATCTCCTTCTCACAGAGAAGAAAGCTCTATTACTGGTTTTTCTCTGTGGTAAATCATTACGCTTATTTTTCATTCTAATTTTAAAATAGAAAACAATTGCAATGGAATATTGGACTCAGGTTTTTAAAAATACGCTTTCTTTTTAAAAACTGTATTCAACCTTTTACTAAGAAGGAAAATCACTAAATAACGAAAGAACAAACAAATGTATTTTACGTTTAAAACACAAATGTAGGTAATTTGTCGAAAGGATTGAATATTTTAAATTTTCAAGTTACGAAGTAGTCTGCAACAATAAACAAGCAATAATGGTCATAACAATGACAACAAATACTTTTTTCAACATTAGAAATATACAGAACAGTAACTTGCTATGAAACTTAAAATTGTAGATTCATAGTAGAGGTTCATAGTAATGTGAAATAAAAATATACATTTTCTCCTACATTTTACAATTTGATTGCTATAAAATTAATAATTTTGTTTTGATTCCTCGCGGCACACCAGCGGCCCATTCACGGCACACCGGTTGGGAAACGCTGTTCTATAGGTTTGAGTTATTGGTGTTCCATCATATTGTAAAAAAAAAAGGCATGTTACATCGTCTGCTGAACCGTTTGAAATGAATTTTTGAACATATTTATTACCTATATCGAATTGGGTTTTTATGATGTCACTGATACCAAAAATAGAATATGTCAGGAGCAGCTCAAGTTAATGATATCAAACTTGGTAGCTAAGCTCCTTAATAAAATTAAGCGGATACGCCTCCCAGTGTATTTAAAAAATTCGTATTTAATGGGAGAGGAGAATAACCTCTATAATTTAACTATATATATATATATATATATATATATATATATATATATATATATATATATATATATATATATATATATATATATATAATTAGATTAATATTGTCTGTCTCATCATCACGAAAAAACGGTTTGACCGTTTTAAATAAATTCTTGAACATAGTTAACACTCGGATTGAGATGGGATTTTAAGGATTTTGGTTGACCAAAAACTACTTCATGTATTTACTCTGTCTGTTCGGGAGATATGAAATCTTAAGAAGAAATTGACGGGTCGCTATCAATTTTGACCCAAATAAAGAGGGTTGAAAGTTAGAAATAGACTTTGTTGATAGACATGATTCATCCAGTTGATTCCAAGATACAGGCAATCAAAAAAAAAAAAAGTTTTCCGTGTATTCTTATGGGAGTAATTATGGATATCCCCCTTGCTTGATAGACTACCCGCAGTTACTGTTAGGTTAGCGGGTTAGTATAATGCTCAGGATGCGGAAATCACTAATCTGCCCGCGTAACACAACGCTAAAATAAAACTAAGTGAATTGATACTAGACAAATCTAAAGACATAAATATATTTTCTATTTCCAAACATTAATTCATCTCATTAAAAGTTTTGAGTAGGGAATGGAGGGCGAAGAGAAATGCGAAATTTCGTACTTCAATTTTCTCTTTGTACACACAGTGATAAACCAAACTCTTTTCCGTGGTATACACTATGTTGCTTTTACTCGTTATTTGTTTTATCTCAAAATCCAAAATCTTTTCCAAGGGTAATACGAGCTTACTATTATTATTATTATAAAACATGTCCAACAGAATCTCAAATTATTACAGCCAATTTCCATTGTATACTAGTTTCCCCTAAATAAAGATTGTATTAATCGTAAACTTCAATGTAATAATATAAATATTAACTATAACTAATGTTTCTATACAATAGATAATGCGTAACTTAATATAGAAACTGACTCGTTCCCAAAAATTTCAATACATCAACAGAACCAGTAATCTCGTCGTTCGAGTATATTAATCACTTTGAATGTCACTTCAAAATCAGTACTGATCTACATTCGTCGTAAGCAGGGGTGAACCTATAGGGAGAGTCTACGGCGTCCGGACTCCCCTCCAAGAAACTTCCTAACTGAACACACATTTGCACACTTTTTCTTAATAAAAGTACACTTGTTTAACAGCGAAAATGTTTGATGTAACATGAAAATTTGATCTTACATTTCATCTGTACTGTTTCTCTTACAAAAACAATGTAGCTCTATCATTCCCCCCCCCCCCCCTGAAAATAAAGGTGGAAGTATTTTACAATTACGTATCGTCTTTTCGGCCGCAGAATGATACCTTCAATACTCACAAACGTAGTGGCTTGTAATATTGGACCGACCTCCCCCAAAAGTTTGGACCCCTTCCAACAAAAAATGCTGGTCGCGCACCTTAGTCTGAGTCTATTTAAAGAGAAGGGGCACAGGCTACCGAGTGAGGTAGCATTTTATGTATTTGACATGCAAATCAGTGTAGAATTCATTATTCTTTGAGAGAAGGAAGAACAACCGTTTCTGCACACTTTAAGAAAGGAGAATGCTAAATTTGGAGGTGGAGTTGTACCCAAGCTATTGGAGGGATGGGACACCGCAAGTACTTCTGCTAGTAAACAAATAAATGATAAACCTTTAGATTAATACCTAGGCTTGTTAGACAGTTTTAATGATAAATAAATAATGTTTTCTTTTTCCACTTTTTTACTCCTTCTTTCAACATAAAACACGACATAACTGCGTCAATGTAATTTGATCACATATTTGTGAAGAGAGTTAACCATATAATCAAAAGCTATGCCGCTTTGGAAAAAGAAAAAAAAAAGAAAGAAACAAATAAAAGAAAAGGCTTCAAGGAAAGGGCAGAGAAGCGTCTAATCAAAAAGATTCATTCTCACTTGCTTGTCTACCTATATATGTAACCATGGCATGAACTGGTATCTTGTCCGTGTTTAACCCCGCGGCAGAAGACGGGACTATTAGCTATTACGAGCACAACGAAGCACCCGACGTGCATGGAATTCTTAGCAATGATGTCTTTTTGGTAGGTAAAGTAAGGGGCAGTGGGACACACGGAAGAAGAAAGGTGCACACACACACACACACACACATACATAGATATACACATGTAATTTGATTTACACATATTATAACCAATGTTGTTGTACATATGAGCACATCCAAAAATACTTAACGGTATTTGTGTGAATGTGTGTGTACTTAACATAATGCGGCACGGTCGACAGTTCCAATTTACTGAAACATGTCGCGTTACGCTCTTTGATTCTAACTAGTTGTTTGCCTCGTTTAGCAATCAATTTTAACATTGTTAAATCCTCGCCTTTTTTGCTCTTAGAAGTTCTTATTAGTGTCATTAAATTTAATTTGTCACACATATTACATTTGCTTAGTGACATAGGCTACACTGCAATCTGTAAGAACCTAACACACTCAAATTAAAACGACTCATTGACAACGGCGCCGATTTCTCTGTAAATTTGGGGGGAGGGGCATTCAGATGCAGAAGGTATATATATGAAGATTTTAAGACAAATTGCACCCAAATTATGCCAAATATTTGCATACTTATATATACAATAGGTGCCCACATGAGCTTTTGGGGGGCCCGGGCCCCATCGGTTCCCCAGGATCGGTGCCCTCACTAATTAAGAAGTATGTTGTCTTAACATTGCTGTTAAAAGCACAGATTCTCGTAATTGTAATAGTTTTGATGTTAAAAATAATTGATCGTTATTTCAGGATCAATCATTGTTGTTTTAATGTAAAACAATTGATAGTTATTGTTCTAATACCAACTAGCTGAACCTGTGCTATTTGCACAGTGCATAGTTCTAATATAAGCATGAATCTCCTACCCACTTATCACTATATCTGTGCAAGTCCCTTTACGAATACAAGTAAATGACAGGAAGATTCTCAAAGGGAGGGAATTACTATAGACGAACATATAAATGTAGTATTTTATATATAGGAGATTCATGCATTAAGGATGTTGGGGAAAAGTTTGTGGCAAACTTGGATAAGTAATAGATGATACCAAATGTAAATATTTTTTCTTATAATTACATATTCGAGTACGTCTCATTGTGGGTCCAGAAGCCTTCGAAGTTGCCAGCTTGTAATAGGTTTTGTCATTCAGATTAAAGCAAAGCGCCTGAAATATTCATCAACCCGCTATACTTAGCTCCTCTGCTGGTTGCCTTTCACAAGGGTATCAACGTAATTTCAATATCAAACTAACAGAGCCAAAACGACGCGTGGAATAGAAAAATAAAGTTTTTTTTTTTGACAATTTGAATGAGAACTGGCACACCTACACAGAAATTTGGAAAATGAAATGAAATCTTTAAGTTCTACGTCCTACAGTTATGCCGGTTAGGCTAAAGGAGACGGTGATTATGAGAAATGAATGAAATGGTGGAATAAAGAAAGTGGTAGGAAACGGGAGAACCCCGAGAAAACCCACGAGCACAGTGTTTGTCCATCACAAAGTCCACACGGCGCGAGCTGGGATCGAACCAGAGATCCCAAGCATCGGAGGTGAACGCTCTACCACTGAGCCACCGCGCCCCCCCCCCACAAAAATTTGGAATTAACCATCGTAAACGACACGTTTATAGCACTTGTGGTTTCCGAGATCTCATTGTCGAAAGGATTGGCCACAAACATTAACTTTTCTAGCATTTTAGTAAATAGATCGTTATTATTTAATAATAAACAACAATTGACTGTTTATCAAGATCGTTGCTTTTAGATTAATCATCACTATTGTAATATTAAACAATCATTGATTATTGTTTAAAGAAACATCTTTATTGTTTTAACTAATTGTTAGGTTCCAAGCCAGGTGCGCATTCAGAGCTCCTTCGTGGCTAAGAGGTTAGCGTACGTGCCTATGTTGTGGGAGATCCGGGTTCGATTCCCGGTGGGAGCTCATGTGGTTCGAATTCCACGTTAATCAGTAGGTCCACGTCTCATATAGCCTCGCTGCTGAGCGGGACGTTAAACTCAAAATCAACTCAACTCAACTCAGGTGCGCATTGGGAAATTTTTGTTGAGAGGGGTATAATACTACAAGACACTACATCTATGTAATATTGACCCGGTCACACACGTACATAGGAATTTATTTCGGGAGAGTCCATGTTCAATATGGGTATAAATTATATTCAAATTTGGAAAATCACTCCTAAAATTAAATTAAGTTTACAGAAAATTCAGGATTTCGGGGGTTCGGAGGGGAAGGTCCGAGCCCCAGGCCCATTCTTGCATATGTTCTTGGAACTGCTGTTATTCTGCACCCCCAAAAACGATAGGCCTTTATTAAGTACTGGCATCTATATTCTCAGAAAATAAATATAGAACTAAATTGTTTCTGTTAGAAAAGAAAGGGTACAAATGAAGTGTAAGTTCAAATCTTTAGGTTACATCAATCATTTCTCCGTTAAACAAGTAAATTTATTAAGAAAGTATACAAATGTAAGTCGAATTATAAAGTTTTGGGGGTCTGAACCCAGTGGAACACCCACGCGGGTGCGCCTCTGACCTAAGCCTTCGGCTTACTGTATACGTTAAACTACTTTACTAATAATTTATAACAACAACAACAACAACAACAACAACAACAACTACTACTACTACTACTACTACTACTACTACTACTACTACCACCACCACTACTGCTACTACTACTACTACTAATAATAATAATTCTCTCTACTCGGAGAGGTTGACTACATATCTTTTGGATCTATGCTCGGCATAGTTCTGCTATCTGGTGCGATTCTTTTTTATCTCTGGTGCGATTCTTTCAAAGTAGCAGAGACACTTCCCGTTAAAGGAGTTAACGTAAATATATTGAGAATTAATACTAGAGATGCAAAAAAGCCGGCTTTTTTGAATCGATAGTTTTTTTCACATAAAAACCCGGCTTTTTTGGAAAAAAACCGAGAATTTTGGAAATTTTGGCTTTTTTCATTTTCATGATTTTTCTATCCAAATAGCTTTCTTATAGTATATTCTATAGTTAGATAAGATTTCCACGACCTGAATGCCATATTTAGCTCTGTAATTCACCATCAAGATGGATGGAGCACATATTTTAAAAATTAAAGCTAACATGAAGAATGTAGTATTTGAGGGCAATTTTACAGTTTATTTAACTTTATTTTAACTTTTGAGTTAACGACATTTTTTTCCTTCTCTAGATCATTTTAGTTTGTCATCCGTGTTTCATTTCTAAGAGCTTAGTACTCCAGCTTCTAGCACGAAAGTTAAACTTACGTTTTTCTATATATCCGTCAAAGCATACGTTTTTCAATATGTCCGTCAAACTGTATTTCCACATTTCTGTTATACTGTAGTTGTGCAATGATTTAGCAATAATTTTCCAGATACAACCTTGAATACCAATTTATACAAATAATCAATAGCGGATTTAGAAAAGTACTTTGGGAGGGGTTTCTCTGATTGTTTCGTTTTCTAAAAAGTACTAATTTTATTTGGGAGCAGCTTGAAGTTTATGAGTACAGGCATAACTAATATTTCATTTCGTTTATATGTTTAGCAATAATCTTCCGGATACAACCTTGAAGATCATTGTATACTGAGAATCAGTGGCGAATTTAAAAAAGTGTTTTGGGAGGGGTTTTCTTACTACTAATGTTTAGTTTTTCTAAACATTCGTAATTTTTATTTGACGGGAGCTTAAAGTTTATGAGTAAAGGCATAACTAATAGATATTTCGTTCGTTTTAGACATTCCACAACTTTGGAGAACAGGCTTCAGTCCGAAAGACCGATCCTCTAACCTTCGCAAAACTGTCACTGCTTTTAATTAGTAATAATAACGATTTAAAAACAATAAGAAAGGAAGTCGGCCAACTCCTACACTCCTCGTCGGCCAGTACACGCACTATTTCTACATTCTCAGATGGAATGAAGGAAGGCTTTGTCAGAATGGTCGAATGCTGGGTTGAATCCCGGACTTCCCGATAGAAGCGCAAAAGCCAACCACTCAGTCACGTTTGTTGTGCAGTTGTATTTAGCTTAACTTAAATATATTCCGTAGTCTTTTTTTTTTTTTTTTTTTTTTTTTGTTCCGTAATGATATGTTGAATCCCTCTTGTTAAAAATTCAGAAAACTTGAGGACTGGGTAAACCGTGATGGTGGTCAAGGGCGCCCATGTTGTGGTTTCCAAGGAGGGGCAAGTATAAGCGACGTTTCAAAAATAGTTTCAAATTTTGCTGTAACTAATGTAAAAATCCTATTGGATTTTCAATATTCTGAAGTACATTTTCCTCTAGGGGAGGCAAGCGCCCCCTTAACCCCCCTGATGGGCGCCCTTGATGGTGGTTATAAAAAACTTGACTGTAGAATTTCAAGAATATACAGAACCATGTGCAGCCTTTAATTGTATCATACAAATCTAAGTATTTCTCTTATGTTTTATTTTAATTTTATTTTGTTTCAAAAAGAGGGTATGGAATATTTTGAAGTAAAAATACTACATACAATTTTGCTAGTTATTTGTGTATTTTTTGAAAGAAGTTTTTACTCTTAGGGTTGGCTCGTTTACACCAGCTGTTTTTTTTAAATAACTGGTTTAAACTAAAAAAATTAAAAGAACAAAAATGCGAATCGTGTGAACTTCATGGTGACGTTTCACATGTCAAACCATCTGCATTAGTCTTATTTCCTTTTCACCTTTTAATCAAGGTGTCCCATGTTCAATTCTCGGTCGAACCACAACCCTTCTTTCATGTGTAAACCAAGTACTCTTTCGGATGTCACTTTAAGCGAAAGTCTTCTCCTTGATAACCTCGGTATTACGTAAGGATGTTAAGCCTAAACATACAAAACGAAACCAAATTATATATTTCTGCATGCCTGTTGTTTTATAAAGAAGCGAAGGTTGCTTAAATATATTGATTAAAATTGGTAAAATTTATCGATTGCCTACTTAGCTTCCAACATTAGCTTGGATTGGACTTTCAATGATACCTACATACTAAATTTGTAATTTAATACCTCAGTTTTAGAAAAATAAACACACTGCTGAACAAGACTGCACTTATTTAATATAAAAACACATTTACACGTGACGTTTCGATCTTCTATCCAAGATCCTCATCAGACGTACACTCACGTCTGATGAGGATCTTGGATAGAAGATCGAAACGTCACGTGTAAATGTGTTTTTATATTAAATAAGTGGTCTTGTTCAGCAGTGTGTTTATTTTTCTGATTTTATTCGTAAGACGTTGACTATGATTGTGTGTCACTCAGTTTTAGCGCACTGATTATAATGCGTTGACCTTTAAATTTTACATGCAAATTAAATTTTACAGGATTTTCCCGTTATTGTTTTACATTTAAAAGAATGACGGGATTTTCCCGATGGCTAGGGCGGGAGTTTCTCAATTTAAGAAATTTACTGACCGGACTTCTTTAAGCTTATGGGACCTCTTCCAGCATAACCCCGTTGTTGAATAATAACTCCAAGGCGAAACAAACTTATTTCTGTGAATATGTAATATAAATACATAAAGCAAAATATCTAAATCAAAAAACCTTGTTTAAACCCCAAAAAAGCCTGGTTTAAACTGCCCCCCCAAAACGGGTTTTTGGCATTTTCAGAAACAACCATGGTTCTTGCCAACCCTGCTTACTTTTGTATATAGAAGGTTAAAAAATCTTATTATATACATTGGTTAATCCTTTGGAATTCATAATGTAAAAATGTTGAAGTAAAATTGTTTAAAATATCTTCGAAATTCATGGTTTACTTTCGAGGTTTTATATTATTATCGGCATCAACCAATGACTTTCTGTGTTATAGAGAAGCGAAACAAAGTCTGCTTTATCGATTTAAAGCAGAATTTTGAAAAAAGCCCAAAATTTCCCAAGCAAAAAAGCAAAGCAGAAAAAACCGAGTTTTTTTCCAAAAAAGCCGGTTTTTTTCCGAACCCTTGCATCTCTAATTAATACCATATATTGTAAAACGTGTACCTTAGGTTCGCTCTTCATTTATTCCCACAGCGAATTGAACCTAATTCTCCGACGTGAAAAATTGAGAATGAAAAAAAAAAAAGTTTATTTACTTTGTGCTTTAAATGTGTTATTTTGTTCTTTTGAATGTGAAAATCAGTTAACGAAATAAAGGTATCACGTACGTCTGACGTGAGATCTCCCACGTACACTTAAAGCGTAGCACAATCTTTAACTAATAATTAAATTCCCATAAGAATAAGAATTTAAAATCAATTGAGAAAAGCAGTTGGCAACATTGAAGTGCAGAATGGAATAATATGCAAATGATGATACCAATTTCTTGTAGGTTAAAAGAAAAGAAAAAAAAGCCATACCTTGTTATTTCCTGGAACGAACAATGGTTTTCGCTTGTAGGATGTGCAATGCTTAATTCTTTGAAACCGAATCTCACGATCTCATCCATATTCATAAGCTCTCAGGTATTCAAGCTGCATGGGAACATGGACAAAAATATGCATGAATTATGTTTCTTTTATAAATACCTGCAAAGGAAATCATTTTAAACTCGTTCCCTTTAAAAAGGAGCATTTAGTAAGTCCACTGCACAGATTGATGTTTAGTAGCATGATAAACAAAAATCTAAATTTTGTAAGAAAATATTTGTTTGAATTATTTCAAAGGAGAATCACAATGTTTGAAATATAACATTAAAATGTTACAGTTGATTAGCAAGGTTCAGGAAGACTGAAGTTCGATTCTCAGTGGGAATGGATGTTTTCCGGCTCCCATGTTAAATATTGGTCTGAATTAGAACTAGTAGCTTCTCATAGAAACTTAGATCAAGTTTACATTAGCATCTGGGGCTGCTATCCTTAACAAGACACAAAAAATATCACCAATTTCAGCATCGAGAACATATTAGGAAATGAAAAAAATCTAATATTTCTTTTATTAACGCGCCTGCTTGCAACAGATGCAGGGCCCTCCAGCTTCGCCCTGTCCTGACGTGAACCAGACGCAATTCTAGTTTGTAGCGATCACCTAGCATAGATTGATGCATGTTCTTCGCACTGTAGAAACAATTGCATGGCAGCACTACTTTCTACTGTGGAATGATACAAATTCCAAAAGCTAATGGAAAGTCAAGACAAGAAATTTAAGTCGTCGAATAGCTCCAAAGGCTACATGAAATAAGTCGTCTATCTTCCATATACTATTGAATTCAATTTCTAGCAGGTTCGTTTCTTGAAAAGCTTAATATCCCACAATTATGTACTGGGGCTAAGGAAGACTGTGATGGTGATGATAACGAACAAAATGGTAGGATGAAAAAAACTGCGAGGGAACGCCAAGAAAACTGTCCACACAAAGTCCACTTGGCGAGAGCTATGATCAAAATAAGGACTCCACACACCAGAAATGAGCGCTTAGTTCCACCCTAGTTTAATAGAAAATACATTTGTGAAACAAACATAATTTGAGAGGGAGAAGTTTATACGAAGTGATAAAACACGTTACTTAATATGTAAGTTCTTAATGTTGAAAAAGGACAAAGGAGAAATCTTTAACAAGTGTCAATTGTCCGTAAGGGATGGGTCCTCCTAAAGTAAATCCGCGTGCATATGCAACTACTCTCATAACGAACATTATGTAAAGTCGTTAAGGTCCCGTTTTAGCCAGGAAAGTCCCTTGTTTCAACTGTTGCTCCGTATCTTTCTGATACTCAAACGAGACGCATAAATGTCCCGTTTTCCTGCAAATATGGACAAAGTGATCCGTACTTATTATTCAAAACATAATCGATCAAAGCAAGTTCTCATGCTTTGGTTAAAATGACTGTATAGAACAAATTTTCGTACCAATACTTATTAGGAACTTTTACGCCATACCTGGAACTGTCAATTGATAGGTATTGCTTAAGGAACGCTGAGATACCACCCTTACTTGTGTATTATGTAATGCGTACTGGTGTTCAAAACGCAATTTGGGAATTTTACCCCCCCCCCCCCCCACTCTCCGGTTTTACAAGTTAAAATTCGACGGCTTAATATCATAGGGACGTATCTACAAAAAGTTTTTTTTTGTTTGTAGAAAACAAAAACTTTTTTCGTATTTGATGTTAGTTTTTGGTAATCCAAAATGCTTTTTATTTAATCAGCCGTTCTTTACAAGAAAGTGTGACTTATAATCATTTCACAGAAAGAAACATTCGACCTTTGATAATGTCAGAAATATTCGTATCTCAAGAAAAACAATTTTTTTTGTGGATACGTTTCTTTGACACTAAGCCGTCGAATTCTGGTCAATTTAAATGTAGTAAGAGTTCATTTCTAAGAAAAAACTGAAAAAAAATCCATTATCCGGACAGCGGTATATTGTACACATATACGGAATCTGTATGTTTACTACGGAAATCTGTACATAGCATACGTTTCCATATGCTTCATACGTACTGACTATTTCCTGTTTAGATATGTATCATGTCGTTGCAGGATATCTGACATCTAACAGTCTTCCGTATATTACATACGTATACGTATGTTACATACGTCAACTATATGTTATATACGTCCATCTGTATGTGAGATCCTGACCGCCTATATACACAGTTGTTTGTTTCATACCGAAAGTATGTTTATTCGGAATACTTACACGTGAAGTACGTATAAAACATACGTTTGCTGCATGGTGTACGTTAGGTTGTACGTTAAGTCCAAAAACTACAGAATTTACGCATGATATCTACTGTTTACGTACGAAATATGTTTTTTTCTCTGTGCACAAGTTCATATTTCAATTCGAAATCAATAGGACAGTACGCAACGCTCTACCACTGAGCCACCACCTTCCGCTCTAACAGATCCGTATTCTTCATTAATCTACAGGACAGAAATATGGAATGTGAAACAATATATATATATATATATATATATATATATATATATATATATATATATATATATATATATATATATATATATATATATATATATATAAAACCAGCAAACACCAATTCAACCAACGCAACGCAATTTGCAAGTCTTAAATAAAATTCAAGAATGCCTGAGAAAGTGACTCTTAGATATTCATAAAAGAATACAAAACGTTTTTAATGGAGATGATGATTATAACTTACATTTAAGACAGCAACTGAGCTAGGAGTCACAGAATACTGTAATTCTTCTTTTCTTCTCCCACGGTAAGCCACAGAATGTAAGAGTATATGAAGAGAACAATTGCTGAAATTCTTGTATCACTTTAAACTTTGTATAACATCGACATAATTGTTAACGGTGTTGTATGCGAAACCGGTGAGACTTGCCATATTCCATTCACATTATTCTCTCTTAAAAGAAAGACAGGGAGAGAAAGACATAAAACAGTCTCTTTTAACTAGTAATACTGTGGTGTAAGTCTTCTCAATGTGGAATTTGCTTTCATTTTGAAGCTTGCACTGTTATGATTTATGCGTTTTGTTATACTGTTTATTTCTGTGCAGATTTATTGTACGGATGCATACAATAAAATCGTTATATAGATATATATCGACTTTTCATATCTTAAACAATCATTTTTCTTGGGGGACTTGCATTCCTCTGCACTGTTTCTTCCAGACTTTTTTGGGGGGCACTGCTCGTGGAGCTCTGAGAGTGCTCTCCCCGGAGGAGACCAAATAATACGTCTATACTATATAATATTAAATAGAATAGTACCAGCAGTGCCTCCCTGGAACATTAAGTGTGCACCCGGAACATTGTCTTAAAAAAATCCTCTGTACAGATTTACTTTAGGAAGGATTCAGTGTACGTACGCGTTAAGAACTATCGTGGAAAAGACTAACCAACTTGTGCTATGTGATCATTAAAAAGCACGAATGCTATCTAACCAAGTCAGGCAGAAGCGCAACAGAGGAACCCGAGCGGAAGGGGTCTGTCCGTAGGGAGCTGGCCTGTAAGCGAAGGTGGATATACACATAAACGAGGATACCGCAAAACACTATATGGCATAAAATTACTTACCTTACGTGTTGAATTATGTGTTTGTATGATACTAAAAACGTTAGAGGTAATATCCCGATATTTTTCATAGCTTGTATATTTGTGATCTAAAGAAACAATATATTACTAACGTACAATTTCACCACTATGTGGACATTTCTTTAGTTGCGCGTCATAAATTAGATTTCAGATACGTCACTTCACTTCACTTTGTATAATATGGCTACTAGGTACATCATGGGCGAATCCATGCATAACAGGTTTGACTTCCATTAATTTATTTTTACGTAGATGCGCATCTCACAGATAAGAACACAACATAATTAATTAGCTACACACTAGTGTATTAAAATATTGCCATAAATTTGTTCTGTAAATTTTACAAATCTCTGGATCCGTACAAAAAAACTCTGCACCTTTACTTCATCTAACCTAATCTAAGGTAATCAAGATAAACTTTCTCCACACTACGCTCTCGCGAAGGTCTGATAAAACTAAATATAAGTGTTTCTCTTTTAACCATCAAATCTCGTACACAGAGGCTTAAAATGTATTCAAGCGTGTATGAAGAATTAATTATAATTTTCATGATAACAAGAACATATTTTTTGAACACTTTATATCATTTTAATTAATTTGTGTTGGAAAGGGAACTTCTAAAATTTTATTACGCGTTTCACGTAAAACAAAATTATTCAAAGATGAGACACATAGGTGCACCCTGCAGAGGGGAGGGTCCACTGGATCTGGACCCACCCAAAAACTTCCTAACTCAACATACATTTGTACACTTTCTCAAGAAATGTATACTTTTTTAACAGGGAAATAATTGAGTAGCGTGAAACATATACCAATGGATAGATTTGAGTGATCTGAACATACTGATTTGGGTGCAATAGTGTACGTAGTATTTAATCACTCAATCTTTTCAGGAGAAGTGTTCGATTTGATTTTAGTTTAGTGTCTCTTCTCAGCATCCATGCTAAATGAGACGTGGACCTACGTCTTAACTTAGAATCCGAAACAGACGAGCTCCTGTTGGTAATCGAACCTGCGGGTCTCCACGTCAAATGCGCGAGCGTTAATCGCTTAGCCACAAGGGAGCTCTCAAAACAAGCGTGACTTTTGTATATATACGAGAACTATTTGCAGTTGTTTAAACAAGAACTACGACATATTCCCTCTATCAATTGTATGTGTGACATTTGTTTACAGTTCAAGCCACGGGTCGAATCATAGTTCTGCAATCGAGAATTGAATTCGAATCTTCAGACCATAGACCAGAAAACTCACTATTTAGTCACGAAAAGAGCTTGTTGTGTATTGACACTAAAGTTAGATTAATATAATCTTTTACAATTCGTTTGATTTTGATGTGGATTTTTAGTTTAGCGTCCCTTTCAGCAGCGAGGATATGTGAGACATGGACCTATAGCTTAATATGGAATCCGGAACACATGAGCTCTGGCTGGGAATCGAACCAGGGTCTCTCACATGAAAGGCGCGTATGCTAACCGCTTAGCCACGGGGGAGCTCCTTTCGCAATTCGTCTTTATAATAAATTAGAAATAAGAAATTTAATTATTTTTAACAAAGTATATGATATGATTGATACTGAAATTAAATAAAATGAGACTTTCAGTTTTACATATCATGATTATGTCCTGTAGGCTGAAGCAGACGAATAATTAAGGAAAGTGAGTGAATATGAAGGAATTTATGGAATGAAAATGTGTGAGGAAACCGGCCGAACACCAAGAAAATTTATAGACACTATATATATATACCATAAATTCGCATGTGTGTAATGTTTTCGTTAACCACTCAAGTCAGTTCGACGTACATGTATACGGACTCTCATAGTGCTTCTAGAGGCGGTTCGACGTGCATGTATACGTCCCGTGTAGTAGTGACGAAATGATGCATATTATGACATTTGTTGTTCGAGGAGTTAAATAATCGTTTCTTTTAACAACTGATATGGCATCGTGGTTTCTTACACAAAATCGTAGAAATGCAATGCAAAGGCAAAATTAGGTAGCAAAATGTGTTGCATCTATGATCAACATTTAATACCGAATTTGAACTTTTTTTTTGTGAAAAAAATTGCGCTATTCGATATCGTTGTCTTTTCTTCGTTATAGAAGGATTCTCTTTCAATCTCACTAGGGGCGTATCGTCCATCGTCCCTGAGTAAACGGAATAAAGCATTAAAGTAAACCGCGATAAAGACAGTAAAGGGGATCACACAAACCTTTCATTTATGAATGAATGGGATATGGTTAGCCACTGTTAAAGCCACAGTTACTCGTTTATATGTTTTTCAAAGATAAGGTATATAAAAATAATAGCTTCAATTATTTTTGTCACTCAAAAAAAAACTGGGGGAGCTTAGGCCCCTCCGGCTTTGGACAAGATCCGCCACTGATAAAAGGGTAGTATAGATTTTCGTGTTTAATTTTAATACGTGATACTTTTCTGATATCCTCAATCTGAAATACAAAAGCAATAACTATGCCTCATTAAGGAAGTTCATTAGTGATCACGGAAATCACAAAAGAACCTTTAAAAAAAGAAAAAAGAAAAAAGGGAGATAGATAGATCAATTGGTATCGAATTTCAACAGCGAAAAGTCAGACAAAATACACTGTAATTTTCATTCCGACCGACAAATAAATAAAAAAAAATCCTATAATTTTCCCAATAACAGAGACAGAAAGAGAGAGATTATCTCTGAACAGAAATATTGGTGTGTTGAATCTTCCACTCACGTACTTCGATTGGATGTTATAGGAGGCCTTGATGCTATGTACTGCTGGCCGACTGACCTGCCCTCTGCTGGGAAAGATCCGTTACTTTTAGTACTACGTGATGAAGAGAATCATGGGTAAAGAATATTCTCTTGGCAATTCTTTTTTAATAGTTCTTCGTCTTCTTTTTTCTTGTTTTCTTGTTCTCCATTGACATATATATTACACAATTAGTCAAATCTTTTACAATTATGACTTATACATAATAATTTTAAAGCTTTTGTTAATTTATTATTGTAATAATTGTAGTAATAAATGTACGAAATAGCTGCATACCAGATACAAGCTTTGTCTGGTTTAATTGATATCTTCGAGAATTATCTGATTTGTTATGCAATAATTCTTTAGATTAACGTGTCGTTAATTACTACTTCACATCTCGGTAAGAGCATTTTACTGTTATAATTTATCGCAATGGGATCACGATTTAGCACAACAAGTCATTAAGATAGTTGGTTTGTCTGATCGCAGTTTAGCTTCTCCTTTCAGCGCTGCAGCTATTTGAGACTTGGACCTACAGTTAAGGTGGATTTCGAACCAAAGTTATGTGTTCAAATTTTTCTAGGTTCTCCCATAGCGAATCGAAACTGAGGCTGCGTGCTAGGCACCAGACCAGCGGGTTGGACTTAATATAAAAATGAAAATGAAATGAAATCTTTGAGTTTTACGTCCCACGATTATGCCGGTTAGGCTAAAGGAGACGGTGATGGTGAGTGGGAGGAAACGCGAGAACCCCGAGAAAACCCACGCACACGGTGTTTGTCCACCACAAAGTTCACTTGGCGGGGGCTGGGATCGAACCCGGGACCCCAAGCACCAGAGGTGAACGCTCTACCACTGAGCCACCGCAGCCCCAGGACTAAATATAGTTGAGCATATAATGAATACTATAAAGTAGTTTCCTGGGCGAGGTGCATTTACCTCACTCAGTGATGTGCACATAATGTAATCAAAGGAGGGAATTTAATCCCAAGGTTAGATATTGCCTTAGATATGAGTGATATTTTGTTCATATCTTAATATGGTAAAACGATATTTCTCCAGCGAAGTAACTAGGCTAATTGTCGCCCGGGGCAGGTACTCGCCTTAGCGCTACCCTGACCAACTAAACCAAGACGTTCCATCAAGTATTTGTCCAATTTTGGGCCCTCTCAATTCGGATCCTGGGGCACAAGCCCCGTTTGCCCCCTAGTTACGTCACTTTATTTCTCCATAATATCTTGTAGAAAGAAGGACTGGAAACCCTTTACGTACGCCATTGACATAACTAGGTCTTCCAGATTAGGATATCCTTCCTCATCGGTAGAAAGATGGTCTGAATTCAAATAAATATTGTATGCTTTTTTAAAATTTAAATAGTACTGCTGAAAGTAACGCTGCTCACAAGTAGAGACGAAATGAAAAAAAAAAAAAAAAAGACTTTCTCGTCTCAATTCTCGAAAAATTCTTTCTCGAAACGTTTTTCTTGTCTCCTTTTAAAAATTTTATGTACAAAATTTATGCTCTGATTTTTTTTTTCTTAATTTCATCTAGAATTTATAAAAATCCTTCCGCGTCACTACAGGTTCACGAAATGTGCGATGTAACATTTAAACCATATTCATTGTTAAACTATAGTGTGTAAATGACTTGTGTATCTTTAAAACGTTGATAAATGATCATTGTATTCGTAAAATAGCTTTATCAATTTATAATTTGTCTCGACTCGAGAATGAGATGAGATTTTTTTTTTTTTTTATTTCTCGCTTTCAAAATGTTTTCTCATCTTGTCAGCAATACTAGTTCAAAGTCTTATTGTATGTACGAATGAGATTATTGTAATTTATCAAAGTAGTTTTGTACCAATATGCACGGTGGCTCAATAGTAGAGCGCTTATTTTTGCTGCGTGGGGTCCACGGTTCAATCCCAGACCAAGTAAGTTTTTGGAGGATAACATCGTGTCCGTGGGTTTTCTCGGGGTACTCCCGTTTCCTCCCACCTTTTCATTTTGCCATTTTTTTTCCACCATCATTCACTTGCCTTAACCATTCGTCTCCATTAGCCTAAAAGGGCACAATCGTGGGTTGTTCAACTGAAAGATTTTATTTCATTTCTGTATGTATGAACTTCCTCAATATTTTTTCCTGAGAAATTTATAGTCTAATAGCTGACATGGAAGGTTGATTACTATCACTTGAAAAATAAGAACGTTGATTTCTATTATTATTATTATTATTAATAATAATAATAATAATAATAATAATAATAATAATAATAATAATAATAATAATAATAATAATAATAATAATAATAATAATAATAATAAAAGTTTGAAGGGAAACGTTGGAAGGCCTTTATAAAACGAAGGTGTTGTTTCAAATTACAAATCACACCTTTCACAACATATATATGTGTTGAAATTGTAACACACATATATAGGGTGTCCCAAAAGTAGGTATACAGCCCTGTATTGATCAAGTATAACATTCTAGTTTATAGATTTATTTGCTTCGGCTGTTGCAAGCTTAAGGCATAAGTAAAAACACATTAAGAAAAATAATTTAAAAAAAAACTAAGCCTACCTGATTGATAACAATAAGAAGTGATAAAAATGCAATGAGCTGACTAGCACAGTACTGTGTACCTACTTTTGGGCCACCCTGTATAATTAAATATTGCGGTCTCAGTTCGTTTAAAATTATTTTAGTATGCACCAAAACTTACCACTATAATTATTACAATAAATTAAACTACTTTTATCCCTTTTAAACTTTGTATTTCCTTAATATTTATCATTAATTTCGCAGAAATTAGAAATACACTTCAATCAGCTATGGCTTCCTCACTTATTATATCTTTAACCAGTGTTGCCACAGTCCTAGCTCTGAAGTGGGCTGAAAAATAGTACCAAATTGAAGCAAAAAGGGCTGAATTTTATACCAGTGTAATACACGGCTCTATAACACGAAACTGAAAGAGGTAATGTTGTAGAACAACCCCCCCTCTTCCAAGATCACAAATCAATGTGTCGATATAGATCTATAAAACGCAGAAATGTTTGGATATCTTTATATTCGTCAATATGGCGCCACTAATAAACAACTTAGCCCTCTAAGCCAGCAATTATGTCAATGTATTTTTCGTGCTATTATCTTCTGGTGTAGAATCTTTGCAATGACATAAATTATAGACTTACTTGGACACATGCTGGTCTTCTTCAGAATATTCAACACTTGA
The DNA here is from genome assembly GCF_964235325.1 of Thermobia domestica. Classification (NCBI taxonomy): domain Eukaryota; kingdom Metazoa; phylum Arthropoda; class Insecta; order Zygentoma; family Lepismatidae; genus Thermobia; species Thermobia domestica. Next base: position 288,779,248 of record NC_137457.1, read on the forward strand.
TTCAATGTGTTTGTGTGGTTCTATTTCTTTTTAAGGTTTGAAGATAGTATTTCCACCACACTGTATCCTTCTCGTCTCCTTCATGCATGGCGCGCATGCACCCACCTAGCGTTATTTGTATCCCAGTATAGTTCGAATTACGAATTTTCCACACAAAGTTCCTAAGTGTTAAGTGGTGCAACGCCACAGGATGAGATGCAGGAAAATCATACTGACACTTTAGAAAATGTGACAAGTATTTGTTAAATGGTGCTGAATTGGGTAGAATTGTACCAACTTTTTCACAAAAGGGGTTGAAAATGCCAGCGTGGTACCAACGGGCCGATGAATGACAAAAAGGGCTGAATTTGGTACAATTGTACCAAGTGTGGCAACACTGTCTTTAACTGTATAAATATAACAAGTTTAAACATGTTTGGCAACAAGCTTTGTTATCATAAGGTACCGGACTATTGTCCTTATTGCAATATCACTAAATATACATAATCAGTGTGCCTTTCGCTAGTACTTTGGTAGTAGATCTAGTGCCTTTTATGTTTCTGTGTTCTAGTACGTTCACAAACAAATCTAGTACTTTTCTCCTCCTATTCTTTTCTCATAAATTCATTTGGGAAAGAAATAGGAATCTCATGAAAATTTGGCAATGTACAAAAATTTCACTGTTTCTGGTAACGTTTTTTGTGTTGTTTTTTTTTTCAACAGCGGTATTTACAAGAGCGAAGTGGGACTTAAGTGCCTCCTCCAACTAATAAATAGCCACAGTAAACAATATTAAATATTTGGTGATCCGTTTAAACAGTAGACTATTAAGGAATTAACCCTTTGACTGCCACAATGTATTAACGAAAACTATATCTATCTCTGGGGCCAAAACGTAATTTTGATTTTTCTCATTTTATTTGGACCGATTCTGCGTACTGCATGTGTATAATCTTAGAAAACCAAAAACATGTGAGGCATTCTTTAAGTCCCACGCGGCACAATTTTATACAAACAGTGAGGCATAGCGTTGATGCCTCACGGCGGTTAAAGAGTTAAAACTCGGATTTTCTTAATAAGCCCATTTTACGATATTACTTGTTTTCTCCCGACATCCTCTATATTTGTCACACTTGTGTTACTTTAGTGATTTTACAGTGAGTTCTAATACGATAATTAAGCATGCATTCCGCTAGGATTTTTAGTTTGGGAGTGTAAAGTCAAATTTCGGATGGTTTAAGTGGTTTGCACAGTTTGAATTGAATTTTGAGGTGTAAAAAATTTAAAGTTGGGGGTTCTTTAACCCTTATCCGGGCAAGACATTTTTGTAACGTAAACGGGCAACCGGGGCCTGTGAGGCCCAGTATATATTTTAAGTGCAGAATACACAAAATCAATGCCTATTGTCACTTACTGTTTAGACTAGTCTAGAATGTAGTCTAGAATGTACCGGTATATATTTTTGTCAAGTAGCAAAACTTCGTGTCACGCTTTTGTAAGCGAAGCAGAATAGCAAATCCGGTCCAGACATTTTTGTAACGTAAACGTGCAACCGGGGCCTGTCAGGCCCAGTATATATTTTAAGTGCAGAACACTCAAAATTCAATGTCTGTTGCCGCATACTGTTCCGACTAAAGGTTACAATAGTCACGTGTTCAATATATAATTATGTGACAATTTGATCTAATATTTGACAGGAATTTCACTAAAGTTATACGGGGCCTCCTAGGCCCGGGTTGCCCGGTTACGTCAGGAAAAGATTTTCAAATTAAAAAAAAAAAAAAAAAACATTAGCTTTACCAACTCGATATGTTCATGATTTTAACTTCGACGAAAGATAGAATAATTCAGTATTTTATGTCTTCGAAATATGTATGGTTATTGAGAAATTTTAGAAAAATGAAGCTACTGGGCCTGGGAGGCCCCGGTTGCCCGGATAAGGGTGAAATAATGTGGGGATTACTCCTCCACCTAGAGGGGAAGTGAGCTGACGGAAACCTTCTAATAGCATATTAATATCGTAAAATGTCACAAACAGGGTGAAATTGGAGCAGATAAAATTTTAATACTCTTTCACCAGATCTAGTACTTTTTTCTGCATAGGTTAGTACGAAATATTTTTGCTGGGTGGTTTCAGTGTACATAAACGTTATCGGTGCAAAATATATAATCTTCACAACTTTAGCTGCCTCTCAAATACCTATTGATCTGTGTAAGTAATAGGGATTCATGATTTAAAGATCACCACCATTCAAGTGTAATGCAACAGTTTAATTATGTTACTAGTACTTCTTAATTTTTCAATCTTTTGAGACTGAACAAGATGGCAGATTAAAAGGATCTTTTTTTGTTTTTCTTTGTCAAAGATTCAGACGAGTCACGATTTTTATGAAAGAAAACTAATTAAAGTAATAACAATAATAATAATAAAAAAATAAAACAGAACCACTTATCAACACATGCAAGAGACTTCTTTGACGTTGCTATCAACAAATTTGATTCTTCGTTATTATTTCTTTTCGGAATTTTCTTTCTTCACTTCAAGAAGTGAAAAGAAAAATAAAACATAAATACCGTTAAGTTTCAGTAGTTGGAATACGAGCGCTCTAACGCGTTAACTAAACTGGATTGAGTCTATATTAACAAGTTAGCTGGATAAAAAAAAGACCTCTTTTTTTATCTCTCTATGTCTGTATGCGATCCTGTTTATGATCTGTAGAATTATGTAACATGAAACAAAAAAAAAGTAGCTATCCATGATTTAAGATGGAAGATAGTGGAACAAAGAAACGAAAATAAAATAAAAAAAATAAATAAGAAGAACAAGCTATGTGGGAGTTCTAGAACTGATTGACCGGCCGTGTCTCTACAATCAATTTTCTCTCCTGTTAAGTACTATTTAATGCAGTAATGTCCTTTTTAGAATGCATCAAAAACAGAGAGGATCTTGTTTTCCCCTGTTGACCTAAATCCTGTTGTTTGAACACAGTTTTCCGATGTTAGTTTGTAGATAAACTTTTCGGATAATGTAGTTCTTTGCTTACCATTACAAATTTATTATGTGGTATTAATGAAGTTTATTTGTGGCATAAATCAGAAGCAGCTAACGGAATGTTAGCAGTTAATAACAAGGCCGCGAAGGGGGGGGGGAAGAATACCATTCACCATATAAAAAAAGTAGTTGTGTTTAAACAACACACACACACACACACAAAATAGTGGCCATTTAGCGGTTGAATTAAAATATATAAACCTTGGCTACCCAGTAATGAAAGAATGAACCTCACATATTTACTATCGTTTCTGCCACATAATGCTCAGTAAACAGAACAAATAGCACATTTTACCTTTCTGTTCGTAGGGCTACAATCGAGAACGCATCACTGTTAGGACTATGTCAGTCACGTTCAAGGGCGCCGTGAAGATTTTATGTATATCAAGATTTTAAGACAAATTGCACTCAAATTATGCCAAATATTGTATATTCATAAATACAATAGGGGAGCCCACATGAACTTTGGAGGGGGGGACGGCCCCTTCAGGATCAGCACCCTTGGACTTACGTTAAGAGAAATCAAACAACTGTAGATAAAATCTTCATATCTACTGTATATTTTCATCTACAGTAATTATGTAATTAAATGAATAACATTTTCTAACAGAAAAAACAGTCAACAGCATCAGATTGGCAATGAATTTTAGAATTTTAGAATTTATTTAGAAGAAGAAGAAAAATATATATGATATCTACTAATGAACTATATTGGATTTGTAATCTTTGATATTAATACAATCAAATTTTGTGTTAGGTACACCAATGTAATAGAATTATATTAATGTGAAATTCATACATATTAAAATATCATTAAGAAATTACACTATAACGCAAGGAACATAAATGTAATGAAGAAAAAAAATATGTAATAAGTATATACACGTATGGCAATGGCAACTCCCTTTTCCCCGAGTGATACATCTCGAAACTCAAGAAGATATACCACCCCGGCGGTTCAGGATACCATATACTCAGGGGTGCCCACAAAGGGGGGCTGACGCAAACTGCGTCATTGAAATATTTGGGGGGTTAAAAACCTATATAAATATGTTTGAGGGGGTGTAAAAATTAATCGAAAAGATTTTTTTTTACATGGAAGAACACCTACGGATAGACAATTGAGTGCGTCATGGACATGGGGGGGGGGAAATACTGATATACTCCACTAACAAGTGTTATATTAATGTAATGGAACATCTATAAGTAATGTCAGGAAACGAATTCCAGAAGAGATTTTGTCCTGGCGATACTAAATATTTTTGTGTATGAAAGAGCTATGAAAAGATAAGACAATGGGTTCACATGAGCAATATGTAAACCTGATTTTCCGTTGTTTATCTTACTTTAATGTATCAAATTTTTAATGTCCACTCTTCGGTAACATTTTATCTTTTAATTTAAGTATCTTTATATTCTTTAAACTAATCTTTTGTATATTTTAACGTCTCTTTCTTCCTTAATTTGGATTGAGAGTTCATTAGAAATCTTTGGAGTTTTATACGTTAGAAAGGGCTATATTAAGTTATAGATTTTCTGGTTCCAATAACTTCTAAATTTTTGTGTTACACTTCCGGTTGTGTATAAGACGACATAGGAATTAGAAATTATATTTCTGGGGAATACTGACATCTATGACCTATCTACGCCTAATGCGTAAAAGGGATGACGTAATTCGGTGATCACATTACTCGGAAATTGGGGAAGGAAGAAAAGAAGCGATCTAGGACGGTTATGTTATCCCGGCATTTCTCTGGTATGAATGAAGAAAAACCAGGAATTACATCACTCAGGATGCGTGGCCTGTAACAGCTTTTACACTTTTTCGACCGAGTGTTGTCCCCACCACGAATTGAACCCAGGATCACTCGTACTAAAGGCGTGAGCGTCTAGAAATTTTTATCCCTCCTCAACTTCTTTTGAGGGTTTACTGTGATGCTATACCATTAGAAACAATACAATCGATATGACGACTGTTCTACGTCGTTGCCGGCCTTATACGGCGAAATGTGGACACTTTGAACATTTATGTCCTTAAGTTAGAAAACACCACAGACAATTTTACACTTGTCTGATTTAATTAGTAAGATATCATTTTTAAAGATTGTATATATATATATATATATATATATATATATATATATATATATATATATATATATATATATATATATATATTATTTATATAGCGGGTGGCCCAAAAGTAGGTTTTAGAGGTTTTTGCTCGCAAATAATTGATAGCACATCATACCAAATGTTTCTTATTCCTCTGAAGATCATAAAATAGTGACTTTGACAAAGATTTCAAATAAATTCGCCCTTCAAATATCTTTTTGAGTAGATGTACCAAATTTTATGCTTGTCTTAGCTCGTAGTTTATTGCAATACTTTCTTTATTTGTCGATACTTACTGAATCATGCACATTGATAAAGGTTGGCCCATAATTATCTATATGATGTTTCAAAAGGCTGTGGTAAAGAAACTAGCGACATAACTTGAACATAAAATTAAAAATAAACACATTGCTGTCATACCTTTCCTTAAAAGAATTTTAATTTCAGTTCTTCATGGCATGCACCATCCAAATCGATATATGCCTGAAGATGAATTGTAACGTTGTCACAAGCAGCTTGACAGACCCGTACTGATATCCTACGGAACTCTTCTGTGATAGTTCGGCCAAATTGCACGTGTAATGTTCATACACTTTGTCCTTTAAAACACCCCACAAGAAAAAAGTTAGGTGATGTTAAATCGGGAGATCGAGCTGACCACTTCACAGACCCACGTCGACCGATCCAGCGGTTCGGGAATGTTTCGTTCAGCCACTCTCGCACTGGTATGGCATAGTATGGCTCCCACTCTCAGAGTACACAGTGTTGCCGTATCGAAACATTTGTCCAGAATTACAAATACTACAGTCAGTAGAGGATCATATAAATAATTATGGGCCACCCCGTATTTTAATACAGTTTTCAAAGTGTGTAAGAGAAGAGAGATGTAAAATCCAAGAATCACAAATGACAATACTGAAAAAAAGTGTTAAACGGTGTTAAATGTCTGCAGTGTGTTTTATTTATTTATTTATTTTTAGCCCATTGCTTTATATGTGGAATTATTTTTATATATTTTTTTTCTTGAAATGGACTGAATTTTAATGGTTTCGTTTTACTAATTTCTTCTTTAAATCTAATATCTTTTGTGGTGTAAAATTTTAATGTTTAATTTGAGTAATATTAGGTTTTATTATTATTATTCAAATTCATTAAAAAAAGACATGTAACTAAACATGAGGAATATATTAGTAAAATTACATAATCATAATTCCAGATCGTTTTAAAGAAAATAGGAAGATTAATCTATTATATCATACAATAGCAAATATGATTTTTTATCTGATCGCATCACGCAATAACTACTGAACTGATTCAAATAATACTTGGTATAATTACCAACTTTAAACCCCTCAGGGATAATATATTAAATTAATTAAAATGTATATCCTAAATGGGAGGATTAAAATGTATTTCCTAATTGAGTGGTAACATATAAAAATAACCGAACACGACGCATAATAGTGTTCAAATTCGTAGTTATGGTAGTGACATACTGACACTCTCAATATCATTGAAATCCGGGTTCAGCTTTAATCTGAATAGAGGAGTCGTAAGATGAAAAGAGGGTCATGTTACGGATTGTAATTATTATAGTTTCATTGTAATGTATATCCTAAGGGGGAAGAGGTTCAAATATGAGGGTCGTCCGGAAAGTAAAGAACGTTTTGGTGTGGTTAAATAAAAATAAAAGATATCAGCACAAAACTTTATTTACAAAGTCACAGGACCTTACTCTACTTTTTTATGTAATCGCCATAGTTGTCAAGACACTTTCTATAAAGTGAGACCAGGTTTTCAATGCCGATGCTATATTCATCTGCCGTCAAGATGTGAGCTAGGCGGTCACTGTTTGCTTGAGTTCCTCGTCGTTTACGAACTGTTTTCCACCCCCCACCCCCAAAATCGTGTAACGTGCTCAAAGTGAAACGTCGGTTTTCTTGAACATTTTTTTCGACCTTTTACTTCAGTCTTTTTCGATACAATTGATGGCCTCCCACTCCGATCTTCATCATGCACGCTGATCCTTCCTTCATTAAACATAATGTACTATTTCCTCATTAATGACTCGTTCATTGCACTATCACCATAAACGTTCCTTATTAGCCTATAAATTTCAATAGGCTTAACTTTTAGCACGTTAAGAAAACGAATGAAACTCCGTACTTCACATTTGGCGGGATTTTCGATTGGCGCCACCATTTTGAATCGCTGCAAAAACAAGTAGTGTGTCCACACAGCGTTGAGACTCAGCTCACACTGAGGTGAAGGAAGGAGATAACTGTCGCGCACGCGATCGCAGTAGTACGCAATCTTTCTTTACTTTCTGGATGGCCCTCGTACTTTCCATAAATATATTCCCTCCGTTCAAAGAAGGGATGTTTCAACTAGTCGCCCACATAAATAATTGGGCTAAGAAATAAATGTGACATAGGTACTCAATATCCACCATCTTGAGTTCTCTTGGGTTGTTTTAAATATCAATATATCTAAACCGTCTCTCATTGAGCAACTTCTGCTGATTCTGTTATATTCTATATTGTTGATTGATGGCTTTCCAGTTAAGACCTAAGGTTCATTTTTCTCTTGTAATATTTATTTTTAATGTGAATTGAATAGTATTGTTAATAATAATGACTAAAATGTGGATTTTTCTTCTTGTTTTTTGCAGCTGGTTGGCGGGGAAGAAAAAGTCGACGTCGTTGAAGCCGTCCCAGCAGAAGTAGAAGAACAACACCTCGCTCAGGACAGGGAAGACACAGAAGGAAGTCCACTTCCAGATCAACTGGCTTTGGAAACTGTTGAGAAGGATTCTGGCATACATCCTGGATCAGATTATGGTGGTCCACCACCTCGCCACTCGGGACACCCATTGGCAATTCCTGTACGTAATGGACCACTTGTACTGCCACCCCATGTCCATGGAAAGCCTCCTCCAGGATTCGTACATGGAAAACCCCCAGGACCTGTCTTCGATCGCAACCACGACCACTACCATGGACCTCCTCCTCCTCCCCCACCACCATCAAACAAGCATGGCCATCCCCCACCACCACCTCAGCCACAAAGAGGGGATGGTAACAATGAGAACCTGAAGGCTCAAGGTACACAACATATTGCTCATGTATACGACGCACCGCCTCTGTTACACGACAAACTCCATCTTCCTCACGATGGTGGCGATTTCAATATTCTACCCCCGTCAGGACCCACAGGACCTGTGCCTGGATTTAGTCTTGGATCTCTGGGAGCAGGTGATCCATGGCCAGCACCTATGCCGGATATGCCAAAGATAATCTCCTTAGATGTTAAATGCGAGAAGAATCTAATGAAAGTATACGTAGGCTTTGACAAACCATTCTACGGAATTATCTTTAGCAAAGGTCATTATAGTAACGTGAATTGTGTACATCTTCCCGCTGGTCTCGGTAGAACGTCGGCAAACTTCGACATTAGCATACACTCCTGTGGAACTACTGGAAATACCGAGAACGGGTTATATGGCTATGGAGCCGATTCAGGGTCAGGTACATATTTTGAAAACATTATTGTAATTCAATATGATCCTCAAGTGCAAGAAGTTTGGGATCAAGCCAGGAAACTTCGCTGCACGTGGCATGACCAATACGAAAAATCCGTAACATTCCGTCCCTTCCCAGTCGATATGCTTGACGTCGTCCGTGCTGATTTTGCCGGAGACAACGTCGGATGCTGGATGCAGATACAGGTTGGCAAAGGCCCATGGGCATCCGAAGTCTCTGGTCTCGTAAAGATTGGACAAACAATGACTATGGTGCTTGCTATTAAAGATGACGACAACAAGTTTGACATGCTGGTGCGAAATTGTATGGCTCACGATGGTAAACGTGCTCCTATTCAATTGGTTGATCAAAAGGGTTGTGTAACAAGACCAAAATTAATGTCGAGGTTTACCAAAATCAAGAACTTTGGTGCTAGTGCTTCAGTTCTTTCGTACGCGCACTTCCAAGCGTTTAAGTTCCCAGATTCTATGGAAGTCCACTTCCAGTGTACTATCCAGATATGTAGGTACCAATGTCCAGAACAGTGTTCTGACCCAATTATCCACTTGGACACTCATCTGAAAGAAGCATATGGACCTCCAATTGATGCCTATCAACCAGCCGGGCGTCCACGTGATGAGAGAAGAGTCCGAAGATCAGTTCCTGCAGATGCCGACGACGACGACGCTGCTGAGGAAGCAGAAGATCCAGAGAAAGAAGTTGGACTTAACAAGATCATCAGGGTTGTTTCAACTGGAGATCTAACTTTTGCGCTGGAGAATGCCCGGGACAATACAACCACAATGGTGTTCCCAGCGAAAAACGAAGATTCAGGACTTATTTGTATGACAACTCCAGGATTTGCAGCAACTCTAGTCGTACTTCTTGCCATTCTGATTATTTCTTGTCTTCTTTCTGCTTTCCTTTGTGTGAGGTTGAGGCCATTCTCAGGTGATAAGTCACTCGTATCCACAATTAATAACCCTACATTTACACAGAAGAACAAAACTCGGTTCTAAATAAGTTCGAGAAACAGCAAAAAAGGCAAAAACAATTCATACTCACTTTCGGGTCGGTGCTGAAAATAAAAACTGTTTATAAAGAATTGGATTTGGACCAATGAGGGCAAGGAATGATAAAGAAGGAAAAAAATATTTACAGTGCAATTTTGTAGTTTTGCGTAAATCCCCGGTGAAATCCAAAGATGTACCACTTAAGAACGTTCAAGTCATGTTTGTTTTGTTTTTGGTATCAGGTGTTTAGTGTTGCTATTCGTTCTGGTAACGGTGACGCTAACCCTGCTCTCTAGTGCGCTTTGATCCGTGGGATGTTGTATCCCTAAGTATTGATAATAATACTATAAGTTATCATAACACTAAATATATAGTATAGTGAACGGGGTCTTACTTGCGATAACTAGTAAGAGAGAATAGTTTACGAAGTTGCAAACACTGCAAATCTTAGATAATTTTGTCTTCTATTGAAGATACTTTAACATATGTGATATTCTACACTTAAACGTTAAAAAAAGAAACCTTCATTGCCTTGCCCCCTTTTTCTATTCACATTTCGAAAATAAATATAGATAAAGCAATGAACTGCACACCTCTGAATCCCACGGATCATTCTAGTTCTGTTATAACGTGAAATAAAACTGAAAATATATATACATATTTTGGTGATTTGTCCACCACAGTTGCTTGCAAGGCATAAAAAAAGAAAACATATATATGTCCTGCTGGTCGAGGTGAAGCCCGAGAAACCTCTCAGGACAAATAGAAATGTTACTAAGTTCAGGTGGTTAAATGGACTGGAGAGTAGTTTATTTTTTTTACATATTTTACTCATAAACTTATATAGTGGAGACAAATAGAAACACTTTCTTGTGTGAGGTCAACTCTTTCAAGAAGGTTGGGTTATGTAGTTTTTGAGACTCTCCAATTAAAAAAAAAAGTCTTGCAAAGCACAGTGGATGGGGTGTTTCTTTCCTTTTCTTGTGTTATCTTGTCTGTACTTTGCTTTGGTCTTATTAGAAATAGATGGATACAAATTTGATTTCCTCTGCATTTTCTTTTGGGGTATCACTGTCTATAAGTAGAACATTTTTCGATAACGTACGAGCGAATAATTGAAGTTTAGGTAAATTTATGGTGGATAAGCTTGTGTTTGATATGGTGGATATTAGCTCAGATCTACAATGAAATCTAGCAAAGAAAATACGAATGTTCAAAATTTGAATTAAAGATATATATTTTTCATTGATCGATATATAAGCTCGTAACTCCACTTAGCTTTTCGATTAAACGGGTAATCTACAAGGATAAATAATGTAAAAAACTTAGCTAGTTAAATTTAAAATATGTTCATAGCTTAAAGTAATATCAATCAAAATTTCTATAAAACAAATAACACATTTTTGTCTCCCATACTTGGTGACAAACTTTTGTGAGCTTAGCTTTAAAATAGCAACAACTATTTTATATACTAAGTCTATGAATATATATATATATATATATATATATATATATATATATATATATATATATATATATAATTAACGAAATAGAATAAAACTTAGCTAGTTGTTTTATCAAGTTGAATTTATAATTTAAGAAAAAACAATCTTATTAAAATTCAAACTTGTTGCTAAGCTGTGGAAGATTCCAGCATCACTACGCAATTTTTAAGACGTTCGTTTGACAGAAGGTGTGAAGAATGCATTGTAATTGTAACTACCTTGTAATATCTCTCAGAATATGCCAGAGGAATCAAATTTGCAAATTTTTAAAAATCATATTAAACAAATTGACAGTCATTATTATCTACTTAAGGTGCTTTGTTTTGTCTATTACCATTTCTTCTCTGTAGACTGTCTATTTTTTTCATTTACATTTGTTTTCTTTTTTGTATGGAAAACAGTGGGTGACCTTTTTTTTTGAAACTCTGTATAACTTTACCTTTTTTGTTTTCATATTGTGTAATGCTGTACCAGAAGTTCAGAAAAGATAGAAAAAAAGACTGTATCTTATCGACATTTCAATTCATTAGTAATAATTCATTTTGAAGCCATCTCAGTGATAGTCTTTCAGGGATAAATATTTATAGAAACGATTATTTTATATTCTTTGGTGGTGTACATTTTTTTTTTTTATTTCTATCAATGACGGATGATCTCAATAAGATGTTTAAAATCTTTTTTGAGATCTATTTAAGTCACTCTTGTTACTTTTCACTCTACTGCTACCCTTTTTTCAACCTTACCTCCCTCCCAAACAATTTTTAAAATGCAACTTTAACGTGAAATGTTAGTATTTCGAGGGAAACGATACAAACAATTTTTATGTAGGGTAGATGGTTTATTTGAAGAAAAAAAAAAACGATTAAGTGAGTTTCTGTGAATGTAAGAGAGAACTTGAAAAATTGTTTATATGTTTCACCTCAGGATTTGCAAACAGGCCTCATTTAAAACTTCATAATCGTTGTCACAATTTATTTAAGTTATTTGTGTGTTTTTTTCTAAGGAAGTATTTTTTAATTTATTTTATATGCATATATTTGTTTTTGTTCTATTTTCTAAATCTATCTTTAGTGTGTGTATGCGTGTGACCTGCATGTGATTTTCAAAACTTGCACCTTCAACTTTTTTAATGGAATTAACCCTTTCTTCTTCTTCATAATTATTATTTGTAATTAATTCTATTCAAACTGTGTTTTTGCACTGCCACATATCACGCCAGTATAACTACATATTCAATCATAGACACACACATAAGTTTTCACTGGTTTTATTAAGTTTATTGCTTAGAGACTTTATTTTCAGCCTAATCATAAATAACAAATGCCTTTTCTGTTTTCAACAACTTTAATTCTAGTTATAGTGACTTATATTACAGTAAAATTAACATTTGAATTATAATCAGTACGTAATTTCTTACATTAAGTTTTATGTAATTGCTATCGTATTTATGATAATCAAACTTCCATTTTCGTACTAGTTTCGTGTTAACAACAAGTTAGAAAAAAAAACAATTTGTAAACTTCATTTGCTATTAAAAGCAAAAGAGCATAAGCGAAACAGAAAATTGCGCTGAGACGCCATATTTCTATCACTTTGATGTGAAATATGGGTCGCACGTAATTGCAGAAAATTTTATGATCCAAATAGTGAATATCAACAAACGAAAACTTAACTAGTACTCTTGTAAATTTTTATTTTTCTACTAGTATCTAAATAGTACTAGTAGAAAACTTTACACGTAATAAAACAGGCAATTTCGTATCATTATTTTCACATTATTTGAATGCGAACAGTGTCGATCCAGAATGTATTTATCTATATCAGCCAACATTTTAAGATAATAAATCAAAATTGCTGTTTAATAATAATCAAATAAACTTTTTAACAAATGATTTATTGCAGAAAAAATCTTTGTACGTTTCCAAATTGGGAGCTGCAAGAAATTATGATTGTAATTAAATTATATCCTACCTTGTTTTAGAATTATATGTTTCATGTAATGTTTCACGAATTCACAATAATCAACAGCATTCGTGTGATTTCCTGTGAAGACAACGAAATAATTTTACATTATTTTATTATATTTTACAAAGAGTTATAACACACTCAAAAAATACTAGATATTCTTTGTGTTTAACATAGAATAAATGAAAACTAACATTAGAATCATACTAAACTCTTCTGTTGACTTCAGTTGTTTACAACTTCCACTTATTTCAACTTTTCTTTATTATTTAAAACCTTTCTTCTCTGAACACGTTTGCCAGTCTCTTCATTCCTTCTTGACGGAACGTGTTCTTGATGAAAATGATTTGCTCATTTTTTATTTATATATATCATATAAATATATATATTTATATACAAGTATACATCAATGTGCAGGTAAAAAAAAAGACACGATTTAATGAAGTTTTTTTTTCTTAAATAGGCTTGTGTTGTAAATCTGTTGCTTTTGGTTTGGCACATGATTCTTTTCTTGTTAAATGTGTCCCAAATTATTACTATTATTACATACCTTTTTTCTCTATATACACGTGAAAAAAGAGCTAATAATGCAAGAAATACTTAACATTTCACTGGGACTAAATTATGAACTCAGTCCCTGTTTTGTAAATAATAGTGTTTGTGTGTGTGAATGAGTGATGATTGCTACAGATACATGTATATGCTCGTGTGTGTATATAATTTGTGTTTTTTATTCAGATGAATACTTCTGTTTTTTTCTTTCCTTTTCTGTTCATCACTTGAGTAATAAAAAACCCAGGAGACATTGATACATGTCATCTGTAAACAATGGAGTGAATGATTGATGAATGATTCGTCATTAAAACATGACAAGAACTAACGATGTAATTTGAAAGTTTTGAAATAAAAAAAAATAACATTACTTTGTATATGTGTGTGTTATTTTGTTTATTTTCTTTAAAATCCTAAACTCAACGGGCCTTATACAGAATAGTTCTGACGCGTGATTAGTGCCATACTAAAGAGATCGACGAACATATGTTTTCTGCAGGCATTTAGTATTACGCTAATCATACGTCAAAACGACTCTGCATAAGACCCATCCTGTTTACAATACGTCCAATCCCACAACGCAGTTATAAAAGTCTTACATACCAGTGGCGTAGTCAGAGGAAGACCGAAACGACTCAATCCCCCTTATTGTGCTGATATCAGTGTTGCCAGATTGGGCTATAAGTAGCGGATTGGGTGAATTTTTAAGTGCTTACGGTACCAAAATTTCAAATTGATCGGCATGTTACTTTTTGGGCTACTTTTAATTATCTACAGACTATAATTCTTAAGAATGCGCTACTCCTTTATTTTCATATATGAAATCACAAATTTTTAGTTTTATATAATACAATAAAAGTTTTATTTGCTAAGTATTTTATTCACAATGATCAATGAATAACAGTTATATAAAAGGTAACACGTTTGTTACTAATTTAATTTTTGTTTCGGTAATTTTTATTCTACAGATTCGACAACACTATAGGTCTTCCAGTAAGAGAAAGTCTCTGACAGTTCGCAGCGGCGTTGCCACTACTCACATCTCAATGCTTAAGGACCGAGCGAAAAAGATACCATAAATAAACACATTTACCTAAACAAACAGGCGGTACAAATCACCTAGACTATGAAATTGTTACGACAAAATAAAAAAATATTTATGTATTTTATAATACGCAACTATAATATACCCAAAATGCGAAAACCCAAGGAGATAACGAAAGATAATAGCCATCGCAACACAACCTATGTTATTATAAAAAGAAAAAAGCATTTCAAGATTTTTCATTAATTGTATCTTGTATTTTTTTTTAAACATTTACATTGGCTGCTAATGCTTATGGGTACGAAAGGTGCGGACAAGAAAGAGAAAATATGTAGGCATGGACTTTTGTCAGTTGAGATTGTTTCATCTTTGCCTAAGGGAAAATCGTTGAAACTCAGTCACAACGGCGTGTTTCTTCCAGACATGTTTTGAGGGCACTGACCCCCGGAGTTCTGAGAGTGCCCCCCGGAGCAATCCAAAATAATATGTTTATAATATAATAATAAATGGAATAGTACCGTGTGAAAATAATATATGTCCCTCCGAATATTAAGAACGCTCCCCGGAACATTTTTTTTCTGTAAGAAACACTGACAACGGCTAACCCCGACTTTCGAACCCACAACCTCTCCAATGCTAAGCCAACACTCTACCACTGAGCCACGGTTGCTCGATGTAATATATATATTTGTAAAAGCAATTAAAAAGAAAGAAGTCCTTACTGGTATTAAAGACTTACCTTCTTAATTTCATTCAAGCGGACTCACACCACAATCTTCGTATATATCTGATTCCTCCAGGTCCTTGTCTGTCTCGTTTTCACTACTACTGTCACTGTCTCCCAGGGAAATTACAAGTTGATCAACGGTATCTTCCAGTAACCCCTCTTTCTTCCAGGCTTCACGTATTATTGTCCACGTATGTTGGACGACGTCGTACCAGTTCTTTGCTGTTATGTTGTCAATTGCCTCGCAAGCTAACTTTTCTACGGCAGTCAAAGTAAAGTTTTTGTTTTGATCGGCAACGTAGTTCTTAATTTGAGCCCAAATCAATTCAATTGAATTAAAATGACAGTGGTATGGTGGGAGGCGAATTACTTTGTGTCCAGGCGTTCGGAGCACTTCAACCGTTGGAACATTGAGATTATTTGGGCACTTCTCCTTTGTTATTCTCTTCACTGTTGTTGTGCCAATTTTGAGAGCTGCAGCAACTCTTTCAACTACTTTTGTAAGTGGAATCAAGGGGCCACCATTGTCTCTTTCTTGCTCGAAATATGTCCGCAAATTAAAAATCAACTCACGACATTGACTGTTCAAAGTAGCACCTCTGCCGAATTTGCTTTTCTTGCTATTAGGGGCCATTGGAAAATATGAACGAAGGCAAAACTAACACAAAACACGATAATACACTGAAAATGCAAGTAAATACAAATACGCCAGCAAGTATGAAAGAATAGCAAATCACACACCAAACACTGACAGATAATCACTAACTAGCACAGCCACTTAAAATAAATATTTGAATATTTAACTTAAAAACAACAAAGGATTAACAGTATCTTTTTTTCTTCTCACTCAACTAGAAGAGTTACATATAAATGACAGTGAGATTGACCGGTCTGAAAACCGGCAACGTTGTAACATCTGTTTGGAATTTTGGGTAGAAACCAGCTTTTTTTTTTTGAGTGTTGCCAACGACACAGTAAACGTACTAATTCTATGATCAGATACCATATAACTTCGTACTAAGCTGAATAGTAGTAGTACGTTTTATTGTGCTGAAATCCGTCAGGAGCAAATTATAACTGTTTTTCAAATTATCGTTGTGAATTTATTACAATAATAAAAGTTATCTTTTTTAAAAAAAAGAAAGAAAAAATAGTATATTTTCATAAGTTTCCCCTTTTTCCTGTGCTGAGAGGTCTTGCCAAGAAGAGAGGATGTGAAACGAATAATGCTGCGAAGTGGCCAGTTGAACAACAGCAGAGTTTGAGGGATCGAGGAACGGTCAGCACATGCCGCTTGGTATTGTTTCAAAAGCCCCCTACTGCATTAGGTTTCTTCCACCCTCCTCGTCTTCTCCACTTCTGAAGGAAAGTTTACCGTGACGATATTCGGGTTGAAGAATTCGTGAAGAAAGAAAAGTTCATGACGATTAAAAAAAAAAAAAAAAAGATAGAATTCGCTTGCTTAGCGGAGCTGTGAATTTGGAAAGCTTAATGTTCGAGTTGAAGAATTCAAATCATACTCGAACCTGGCCATCTTGACTAACGTTTTCCATAGTTCTACTAGGGAATGAAGGGACGGTACCCTGTCCGCAAGCTACAATAACCAATTAACGGGACGTGTAACTCCACAAAAGAAGGACGAGTGAAAAAGCCTGAATAATCCATAAACAAAAAGTTTTACTATTTTAAAAATATGAATGCACTAAAAGGAGCCATTTCTTTTTCATTTTCCATTATGCCACCAGTAAACAACGAAAAAGCGCTTTTTAAATTCTACTTTAAAAATTCAACAACGAAGCCAAAGGGCCTGACTAACGATTTTCCAGGGATTCACTCAGTCTCATTAGGAGATGGCGGGATGGTAACTTATTAATAATAAGGCCATGGTACTTCCGTCCTTTTTCTGCCCATGAACCATAGTAGTCATTGATGATAACACAGGCAAACTAATTTTCTTGAGGCCATAGGCACCCATACGGTTTTCCTTCGTAGGATGTAAAGCTTTACATGAATCGCAATAAGGAAGTACTGTATACAGAACTTGAGTTTTTTAATTGTACAAATTGTACAGCATTAAGACTTTATATATAGGCCTGATGGAGGTGTTCCCTGTTCTGTATTTATTTATTTATTTATTTATGTATTTACTAGCTGAAATTCCACAACCGAATAGGTTTATAGAAAGTATTTGAACCCTTTCCTCCTTAGGATACACATTACAATGAAAGTGGAATGATAAATCTGTAATGTCCCCTATTTTCATCCCGTCAGCTTCTCATGCCAATGGGGAATGAATTTGGACTTAAACGGAGTCGATAGTACTGTTGATAACGAGACGAGAAGTACTTTTTTGAATTCGAGAATTGAGACTCGTAGGCAACAGTAGTTAAACCGTCTTAGACCCCAAACACTACTTTAGAGCTCTCTCGTGACTAAGCGGTAAATGTATGCGCCTTTGGCGTGCGAGACCCAGATTTGATCCCGGCGGGAGCTCATGTGGTACGGATTCCACAATAAACTCTGGGTACACGTCTCATATGGCTTTGCTGCTGAAAGGGACGCTAAAGTCCAAATTAAATCAAACCAAACACTGCTTTTGTGTTATATGAATAATAGTATTAAAAACTATAAATTGATAAAGTGATTGTACGAACACAATGAAGAGCGTATTAATGTTTAAATATACGCATGTCATTACACATTACACTGCAATATCACATTTATTTTCTCTATTTGTGGCCTCTCGTGACACGGAATGATTCTAATGAAATTAAGAATAAAATCAGGATATTTTGTACATAAATTTACAAACCGAGACAAGACGAGAAATGTTTTTCTCGAGAATTGAGACGAGAAAAAATTCTTCGAGAATCAAAGCGAGATTTCTAGAAAACTTATGAGACTAGACAAGAAAACGTTATTTTCTAGTCTCTTCTCGACTCGTTTCGTGATTTGGGGCAGCGGTGGCTCAGTGGTAGAGCGTTCACTTCTGGTGCATGGGGTTCTGGGTTCAAACCCTGCTCCTGCCAAGTGAACTTTGTAGTGGATAAACACCGTGTACGTGGGTTTCCTCGGGGTGCTCCCGTTTCCTTCCACTTTCTTCATTTCATCATTTCATTCATTTCTCATCATCACCGTCTTCTTTAGCCTAGCAGGCATAAACGTAGAAAGTAAAATTCAAAGATTTTATTTCATTTCATTTTTTCGTTTCGTGATCAACACTAATTGGATGTGTCAGTAGTCACCTCACAATCAGTTACCCCTACATGTCACCTCCTCTTACCCTCACTTCTGACTCACATGCCAATGGGAAATGAATTTGGACTGACGGGGACGTCATTATTCATCTCAGCGACCGCGAAAGCTATGTATTAGACAACAATATCAGTAGTTTTCTACTATCTTTATATTACCTCTCCATTTTTTTTCGGAAAAAAGATCCCCGCTGCCCCATTTTAATCAAAGCAAGTATTATTTTAATTTTTGGGCTCAGTAGTTATTGCATGATTTTTTTTTTTTGGTATAAAGTATGAATCCCACTCCTCTTAAAATGTGTAATTTATTCAACTTAATATCATACAAACCGAAGGTTGACAATCATGCTACATATCATTTTAATTCATTCAGTAGTTATTCCATGATATGATTTTTCGTATAAGGTATGATCCCCCTTTCCGCTAGCAGTTTAATTAATTTAACATAATATGAACTGTGGGGTGCCTAAAGTTGATAATGATGTCAAGAATCATTTTAATTGGTTCAGTAGTTATTGTATGATGCGATCAGAAGAAACTTATATACGCATTTATATGCTAATCAATCTTGCAGTTTTATGTCCCATGGTTATGCCGCCGGCTAGGCTAAAGGAGACGGTGATGATGAGAAATTAATGAAATGATGGAATGAAGAAGTGGGAGGAAACGGGAGAACCCCGAGGAAACCTACGCACACGGTGTTTGTCCACCACAAGGTTCACTTGGCGGGGGCTGGGATCGAACCCGGGACTCCAAGCACCAGAGGTGAACGCTCTACCACTGAGCCACCGCGGCCTCTTTTATATGTTAGACTTATTTATTTATTGAGCAGCACATAGAAGTCTGTTCGATTCGAAAGTAAAAAAAAAAAAAAGGAAGGAAAAGAAAAAATCGGATAATGTAAAAAGAAACAGAAACAAAGGACATATGAAGAAACAATATTATATGTGAAGGGAGTAAAAGAATCTTTTCACCTATAGTAGCAGTTTCTTCAATGGAGTAAAACAGATTGACGCGGTTGGTAACACTACCGTCAAACTAGCGGCTGCAATTTCCCTCCGCACGTGGTAAGAAATGTCAGAGACCATCTCTTACTGGAAGCCCTCTAGTCGTGTTGAGTTGTGCTGTTGCAGTATCACTGATCGTGGTGCTGTCTCTCATCCTAATAGTTGAACGGAGCTGTGTAAATATGAACATTGCAAATTTAATGTGTTACGGTATTGTCCACATTAACATAATGAGTAACTACAAGAAAACTTGCAAAATCCGTTGATACTAGATGAAAAATTTACAAATGAATTAAAAAAGTGAGGAGTAAGTGAACAAGCATACTCTAAACGTTGTAAAGTGACTTAAGTAAACATGTCTCATTGGAAATAAGAAAGGTCGCTCATTCTATACTATCACTGTCTGTCCAGTTCATTGCAGACTGCAGTTCCTACTGCTCCTGACGTAGTAGGGAGTTTGTGGTAACACGCTACCTGCCAACAGTCCGAAGCTGCAGTCGCCACCTAACTGTTGCTAACCCAGAAATTTGACTATTTCCATTAAGTCGATAAGGATATATTTATGATTAGTTAAAGTATACAGTTACACAATGATTTAATTTTATGTTTAGGCTACAAAAAGTTCAAATCCGCTACTTTTGGAGCACAAACCTCGCTACTTTTTAATCTTCAAATCTGTCTCAACACTGACTGATACTGAAAATAGATTATACTTACATGCAGTATGTTCCATTTGTGATGCCGATATTACTATCATATTTTTAAAAAATAACAATAAAACAAGTATTGTATACAGCGGTCACGTTTTATTTTTTTAAAAAAAACTTATTTCCCAGAAGCTTTATATTTAATGCATTATAAAATTCTCAGGAAAATAACTATATGTTGTATCCTTAATCTCTTTGAGCTCTTTCCCCTAGCTTTTGCGTCACCTGCGGATGCAAAAGCATGAAAAATAAAGAAATGTTTTTAAATATTCCGAAATATTACTAAGGTCCTGCTTAGCTTATGCATATTTATGATTGGCATGAAACTTCATTTCTGGTTCTCATTTTTTCTCGCACAAATCTACTTTGTGCAAATAACTATCGCCAAACTAGAATATTTGGTCATCAATGGCTACTGAAAGTTTAGCTCTACATATTTATATATACTTATGGTATAAGCCTCCTTGATGGGTTTCTGGCTACGTCACTGACACACGGAGATCACAATTTGAGTCCAGTTGCATCAATCTGTGTAAAATTATTATTATTATTATTATTATTATTATTATTATTATTATTATTATTTATAATATAATAATAATAATAATAATAATAATAATAATAATAATAATAATAATAATAATAATAATAATAATAATAATAATGTTATTTGAATGTTATGATTAGCTTAAAAATACAAATAAATAGAGCAATTTTAACCAGGTGAACAAGATATCTATTTCTCAAGACTATTCCACAATAAATTATCTACTTTATAAATTAAAATTCAATTCCAAAATTCACTTTTCTTTGTAACTCTTATTCTACGTTTTTTTTTTTTTTTTTTTTTTTTTTACAAAAACTAAAACGTAGTTATCCATTAAAACTAATTGAATTAATGTTATGAAGTGTTAATGAAAAAAGAAAAATTGGAAATAAAAAGTTATCAGTACATGTGGGAAAATAACGGAAATTCTAGAAAAAAATAAATTTAAGACTCGGTATTTATCATGTATTTCAGCATTAGGAAATATAATAGCTGTTAACGGCGGCATGTGTTTCGGGATTCATTTTTAATATCCATTTGCTTTTGAGCTTACATTTAGTAAATGATTTTTGCAACGCACTAAACCGACATAAGTAAAAAAGGACCCGAAATAATGAAAATGATATGAAATCTTTGAGTTTTACGTCCCACTATTATGCCGGTAGGCTAAAGGAGACGGTGATGATGAGAAATGAATGAAATGGTAGAATGAAGAAAGTGGAAGGAAACGAAGAACCCCGGGAAAACACATGAGCACGATGTTTGTCCACCACAAGTCCACACGGTGCGAGCTGGGATCGAACCATAGACCCCAAGCACCGATTGTGAACGCTCTACCACTGAGCCACCGCGACCCCCCGAAATAATGAGTTGTTAGTCATTGCTATTTATAAGTTCATAGAAGGAACCATTTCTATGCTGGAGTTAGTGCTAGGTGGAGACCCCTTTTGCGGCACACGAAACTTTAAATGTATGTGACGTGATTATCAGTAAATCCCACATGACGTCCTGTGACAGCTGGTACCAGACGTCATGGACTGCCTCAAGCAAGTGTCGTTTGTTTGCGGGTATGTACTGCCATTTGTGCAATTTTATTTGCACTAAGATGTCACATGATTAATGTCCAGGCCACGGCAGAGTTTGAACCCCATTTTGATTCTTCCAGTGGATGGGCCACTTTGGCTTATGACATGGTGACCCGCAGTGTGCGATTTAAGTTATTGATATTTTGGAAGGCTGTGGATAAAATGAGACCCAAAGAGACCCAAAAGTTTGAAAGTGCAATAATTAAATATGATGCAATGAACCTCCTCCTAGAAACACACACGAATATGGTGATCTGACAAAGAATTATGAAAGTCACGTCTAAATATTAACGCTGACACCTCTAATTTGTCATGATTTTATGGTATATACAATATTGAAAATATTTAATTTTAAAAAGTTTTGCAGTAAGGTATAATCCAGGCCAATACGGGCAGAGAAACAAAAAAAATCTTACCTTGATAGTCTCATATGTTATTGAATTTAGCAGATGTTAAAGTTCAGGACAAAGTAAGAATCTAGTATTTTTTGTCGATAAAAAAATCCTAGCCTGAGATACAGGACTTTAAAGATGGCTCCTTGGGCACAATTTCTCAGTGCGATTTTCAGGAGGATATTAAAATGTTTCTGCATCTCATTAATTAAATTCAGCAAGATCTCTGAAACGGTTCATGATAGTTTGTTACTTTTTATTTTATTTGAAAGATAATAATTTACTGATTTAAATTATATCCTATATGTCCAAGTGAGTGTATTAAAACTTCTGATTTCTTTTATTTTTTTAAATCAAGAAAGTCAACCCCAAGAATGTTGATCATTTTTTTCATTCACCAAAATCATACAATACTACATTCTCTAAAAAAGGAGAACTTCTACTTTTCAGTTGGATAGAATTTAAACAATTGAAAGTTTTGCCATATATTAAACTAGTTTTCGTTACCAATTTCTCACATATTGGTCTCATAAAATCAAAATCTAGTGTTATTTGACATGACATTTTAATCTATACTATTGTATAATAGAGTAGAAGTTTGTGAATTATCATCGCCCAGGTCACACTACTATAAATACTTACGTGAAAATTAGAGAGAATCAGGCCCGTATCCACGGGGGGGCAAGAGGGCCCCCCTAAATTTTGGCTGGCCCCCATAAAATTTCACGGTAGGCTTGCAAATGAACTATAATATGGTGATGAAGTATAATATGATTGGGTCGGGCCCCCCCTAATTTCTACTGCCCCCCCTAAATTTTTGGGCTGGCTACGGGCCTGGAGAGAATACTCTTTTTTGCCAACAAATCAAGGATTTCTGGAATTAATGAGATTAGCCTCTTTTGTTGGGGAAAAGACGCTAATCCTCTAAGAATAGTGTGTCTCAGGAATCTATGGCATAAGGGAGATAAAACTCTGGTATGAAAATTTGACGCGAAGCGCTTACCTTACCCCCCCCCCAAAAAAAAAAAAATCAGGTCAAAAATTGCCATAGTCAAAGAAGCATTCAGCAAGAAAAGATCACTAACTAGCAGGCTTAATATTAGTGTAATGAAGAAGTTGATCAAGTTTTACGTATGGAATATTGAAATGTACGATTCAGAAACTTAGACATTAAGGAAGTTAGAGAAGAAATATTTAGAGACCTTCGAAATGTGGTATTGAAGGAAGATGGAGAAGATAAAATGGACAGAGAGAATAACAAACGAAGGTGTTTTAAAACAGATAGGAGAGAAGAGGATGCTTTTAGCCAGCATCCTTTGTAGAAAGGCCAATGGGATTGGACACATCTTTCGAAGAAATTGTCTTCTTCATACCGTCATAGAAGGAAAGGTGGAAGGAAAGAGAGGAATAGGAAGAAGAAGAACAGAACTGATCGATGATTTGAAAAATAGAAGAAAATATTAGAAATTGAAAGAGGAAGATGTTCACTCTACCTTGGGACGGGTTGTAAATCTTGTCACAAGGCTTCTAACAAGTATGTGTTATTTCTGAATGATTCCATCGCTGTGACGCATCTCGAGCTACGCACGGCGATTTAACATTGTAAGAAGACTGCAGATAAGGGAATGGACCTCAGTAAAGAACGAAGCGAGAAAAGGTGTAAGTAGACTCCAATCTAGATGACATGAACTGTAAACATATGTTTATACATGTTGATTAAAACTATTATTCAATCTTCCGTTATGTCGTTTATTAATTCCATATCATTTATCGGCAGTTTGTCAAACTACATGTTCTGTTGCATATAATTACATATTATTTCATATACTTTGTATTTATTCATTAATTTCTTTAACCATATTTCATAGTATATATACTTAACAAGCAGAACTACATTCATAAGCATTAAATACACACTTCTTATAAGTGACTAAACAGATATATCAGAGATACATATTTTTGATTGGAGTTCACAGAAATACCACGAAAGTTAGAAACTCATATTAAAGTAATTCATAGCTACACTATTAAACATTAAACACACGTTGTTTCAAAATTACTTAATTATGTCAGAATATCGTGACAAACTATGACAAATAAATATTATTGTCAATAGAATTAGAATAAATTATTGGCGAGTAATACTCAGAAGGCATTTTGTTTAATTTGTTTTGTTGAAAGGACTTTGTATTTGGTAGTTTATTGGCAGGGTTTTGAGAGGCCTTTATGTTTGAAGTTCTTCCGGCAGGACATTTCTGTCCATAAACAACTGGGCACACATTACCTTCAAGTAGAGCCGGACACATATAATTTCGTAAAGGCTCTTCTGGCGTTGTTTTCGCGGAAAATTCCTTTTCTTTCGGCAATGTGTGTGTCTTTGGTCTTTGCTTTTTATCCTTGTAATCGAACCTACTACCGACAACCTCACTCTTTGGCTCGATTCCTGACACTCGTATTCTAGATCTGCTACCATCTTGATATTTTCTGCCGCCTATCAAAACAGGAGGTTCAACCACAGTATACTCAAATTTATCTTTGTTTAATCAGAAAGTTCCGAATGTAGGGACTCGCTTAAGTTGAAAATGTAAAATTTTGTTATATAAAGTCTTCGAACACAGGTTTTAGCGTTTTTGAAAGTTCCACTTCTAAGGGAAAAAAATTAAATATTGGAATTTGCTTTTATTTATTTACATAGTACCGAATATGGAGACTTGGCTTAAGTTAGGGACGTATATTTCGGCATATAAATTCCTAAATATAAATGATGATAGGACATGTCTTTCAGCATTTTAGTAAATCCCATTCCTTACGAGGAGAAAAAACATTACTATAATACCCAATTTCTCCTTCTTCATTGAGAAAATACTCATTATGAGAATTTGCTTAAGTTGCAAGATGTGAAAATCGGTATATAAACTCTTAAATAAAAACAATATTCAGATACATATTTCAGAATCTGCGAAAATTTCACTTCTAAAGGAGATAAGGGGGGGGGGGGACAATTTCTGTAATATTAAGATTTCCAATTATTTTTACTCAAAAGGTGCTGAATGTAAGGACTCACTTCAGGTGTGAAATTTAAGTGAACTCTTAATTTAAAATAAAGGAAACACGTATTCCAGCGTTTTCGAAAATTCCATTCCTTGGAAGTGGACTGGGGGTGGGGTGGGGACGGGAAAATATGTACTATTATATGGAACAGTGAGATTGATTCACTGAAAATTCAGGGCATACTAATATATCTAGAAACGTGAGGTTTGGGCAGAAATCTCCTATTGTTACATGAATAATGAATAAGAAAGAAACTTTATAAAATACATATGCTAAGGGAGGTAAAGAGGATTCAAATTTTTTCTTCAGAGTAGAATATTACATAAATTATTGAAGTTAAGGAGACGAAACTCGGAATATAAACTCCTCATTAATAAATGAGTGGACACATATCACAGGGTTTTAAAGGATTTCCGTTTTAAGAAGAAAGGGGCATTTTCTATTTTGTTTCTCCCACCGTTGTCTATTATTTGTGACCACATCATGGGAAAATGGCCGAAAATAAATTTTGAAACGCACTTAGTGCCTACCTCGAGCTAGATTTTAATCACCAAGGGCGTATCCTAATGAAATATAGGGTTTAAAATTAACGAGAAAACAGAGTATCTCACGACCCGTTCAAGCTGGGAAGATGAAAATTTGTAAATTAACTCCTAATTACAAATATGCGGATACTTTCAAAATTCCAGTTTCAAGAGAAGGGAGCGTGCAATTTCTATATTCTTTCACTACATTGGAATAGACGTTGTCTGTTGTTTGTAATCGCATCACGGGAAACGGGTTCCCCGTTTAAAATGAACCTTGGATGATTTTCTGCTTCAAAATGTTTATTATTTCATATTGATTAACGGGCGTATCCTAAGGGAGTATGAGAGTTCAAAATTTATACCAAAAATAGAATGTCTTATGGGCTTTTAAAATTACACTTTCATTGAAATATCTATCCTAAGATGGGATAGAGGTGCAGATATTTTGCATAAACCTATTCTTCCTGTGATAGAAATGGGCATTTGAGCTGGTTCTGCATACAGATAAGTAACAGACTCAGAGCTTTCAAACATATTGAAGCTTCCAGAATATATGCACAATTTCCAAAACATGTTGCAGATTCCAAGGCATACCAGTTCTGTGCACTCTGCTGAGAACTAAAATTAGTAATTCAATGAACTAAAAATGTGTTTAACTGCACCAGTATCTTTCGTTGATATTGACTGATGCCCTTCAGTTGAACCAATAGGAACTGGGGCATCCACTATGTTGAAAAAAATCGTGAATTGAAAGTGAGTTCTGTTGGTGGTGTTGCTGTCTTGCAGGTAGAAACCTATATCGAGGACGCCGGTACATGTGCTAGCAAAAGTTTGTGATGACTTAATTTAACTCACAATTGATACCTATAACATCTGCAAACCACCAGTCTCAGTCATTCACACAAGCCACAAACATCCTCCTTCGTAGGTTGTAAATCTGAATATTCTCCTGCCGTTTCTGAGATTTTGATTAGAGAAATGAAATTTCTTCTTTCTTGATCTTTAAAGTTTGTGCAATGTAAGTCCAAATCCATTCATAGAGATAGTTTGGTTGGACCATTCTTCTATTTTCTGTTGTCAGAATTTTTCAACTTACTTCTTGAGCAACAGAATGAAGGTTGTTGATGTGCATGACTTTAGTACTCTTGCAAAATCCCCGATATTCTCAATTGCAGCTATACTTGGGCTGTAAAGATCATGTTTCATAGTGTAAGGCTTTAGAAGGCCCCGCTAGACCATTGCAAGTTTCCTTCCCATGACCTGCAGTGCTATATACTCACTCAATTGGCACAAGTGACTTCGTCAATTTAGACAGTTGGTCACGATTTTTGAAGTGATTAGGGGCATCACCAGAAATAATGACGATCTTTTCTGCTTGTGATTGCAAGTGTTAAAGAATTTTATGTATTGCCAACTGTGCATGTGCTAAGACATGTTCTCTGTCATCACTTACAATTGCAATACTTGTGTGGTCTTGTTTATAAAATATGTGACTTCTATAGAAATTGAAATTTAGTTATTATTCCAGTGATACGGCAGCCTTGTATTTCTTGTGGCAGAATCACAGGCCGGTTTACAGCAAAATCACGGTGAAACACTAAACACAATTGTTCAGCGTTCACACGTTTCCTCACTTTTGTAATGAATTGTTGAGTGCTTTCATTGCTCATTTCCCAAATTCATCAACAAAGGTATCAATGGCAAAAATTGTCTTAATGAGGTTATTCTTCTGCCCTGTTGCATATGTACCGTGTCATGCGAAAACGAACTAAGCGCCACTTTCATACTTTTAAGAAAATTACGTATAAAGGTTGATGTCCAGCATTAATGTAGCCGTAATCAAAAGTGAAATTATGTTTTTTTTTTTTTTTTTTTTTTTTTTTTTTTTTTTTGGAAAGGTGTTGGTTTTCCTCTCTTTTCGATTGTGCAAAACGTTCTAATCCTTATCAGGAACCGATCGTCGCATTTACGTGGATTTTCAAAGTTTGGCGCGTAGTTCATTTTTGCATAACACGGTACATATGTAACCTGAAAACAGTCATCTGCTATATTTTCCAGACTGAGTGTCTGTAGGGCGAATTACATAAACAGACATCTCTAGGTGTATATGGAACCACTTACTTAGGTGGTAATGCATAAAATGTTCATCTTTCATGTGAAGTACTGTATGTTCCTTCTTATATATGGCGAAAGTTCTTATATATGGAACCACCCACTTACTGTAGGTCGTAATACATAAAATGTTAATCTTCTAATGTGGAATATTGTATGTTCCTTCTTATATATGGCGAAAGTTGCTTTAATACTGCTGGTCATATATCCTTAAATTTTTACCACTTTTTCTCCTACAACTGTTATAATTTTAGTGTCTTTTTTTTTGTTGACGCTCTGACAGGAACAGTCCCAATTATCTTCCAAATAAAATGACTGCAATTTGAAATGTACAAAGTACATCATTCACAGAATGACCATAATACGAATCCGGTTTACCGAACTCTCCTTTTGCAGACTTCACATTTCTTGTTCTGTCCACCATGTATTTTTGTTGCAGAGTGTGGCAAAAAAAAAAAAAAAAAAGTTAATTGTTAGGACTTGCACCTTTTCATCGTAGTATATACAAGATTCAACAGATGAATTGATTCTTGATGTAAATTCCTGGTAAGTTATACAAGCTTCTTTTGGTTCATTTTCTTCTGAAAATGGAACTTCTACTTTGAAAAGTTTGGTTAGTTTTGATTTGGTGTACTCACCCACAGCTGCAATAATTTTACTGTGCTTTCTTGAAGTATACAGCTTATGAGTTGATTTTACTGACCATGATTTCTCAACAGGACTAACACTAATTTCCATAGCTGACTGATTCAGGGAATGTATAAAGGTAAGCAAGAAAATTCTGTCGTTTTTTCACCCACCACCTTCGAACATCGATATGTCAAATACGACGAACTTGGAAGATCAAAAATAGTCCCTATCAGCATCGACGAACTTCTGCCAACCTTCTGGAAGGCCATGGATTCCATCACGTGGAACGTGGTGGGCTGTGAAGCGAAGAAGGTATCAAGTGCATTTTGCACCTCTACTATGGATTTGAACTGGTGTCCTCTAAGGTGATTGTCCAAGGAATGGAATAGGAGACAATCGGAGGGTGCGATATCCGGAGAGTATGGCAGATGCAATGGTGTTTCCTATCCAAAGCGCAGAATGGTGTCATCCTAGCCACGTACGGTTTAGTGTTGTCCTGTAACAGAAGGACCCCTTTGCGATTCAGAAGTGCTGGTTCCAGAGTTTTGAGTTCTTCTTGAACATGCCTCAATTGCTGAGAGTACACAGTTGTATTGATGCTGTGACCAGCTGGTAGCAGTTCCCGATGCATGATGGCGTGAGCAGTCCACCAAACACAGAGGAGGACCTTCTTGTGGTGCAGTGCTGGTTTCGGCTGTTTTGGAATCGGATCATGGGATGCTAACCAATGATGACTGTGCCGTGGAGCTTCGTACAGACCCACTTCTCTTCACATGTCAACACCCTGTCAGAAATAGCTCCTTCCTCAGACGAGACAGCAAAGAAACACAGGTGTCTGCTCGCGTTGCCTTCTGGCCCGGAATCAAATAATGTGGGACCCATCGATCCAACTTGTAGTGCTTCCCAAATTGATGGAGGTGCTGCCGAATGGTTTCTCTATTCACACTGAATTGTGGTCCCAATTTCTCACATGTCTAGCCACTGTTTGCCTCAACTACTGCCTGAAGATCTTCATTTTGTACGTGTGTTGGTCTTCCGGCACGTGGTGCGTCTTCGAGTGTTTCGTCACTGTCGTTAAACTTGTTAAACCACCGCTGCGCTGTGCGCGTAGTCAAGATACACTCACCAAAGACTTGGCATATCTTCCTCCCCGTTGCAGCGGCGTTTTTGCCCAGTTTGAACTCGTACAGCATAGACGCCCGTATGACGCTCTGTGGAGGTCCCATATTCCTTACGCAAGTTTACGGTGTAACTGAACTGCCACAACTAGGTACCCACACCAACAACTGACCTTCGCCTTATTTCCATTCGCATTCAATTCACAGTGTGAGGGCCAATTGAACAGAGACCTCCACAAAAAGTGACAGAACTTTCTTGGTTACTTTTATAGTTCCACTACAGATACAAAATATTCTTCACCCACACCATAAGAGACTTCTTGGTCAGTTTGTCTCATTATTAATATTCTGTCAAAGCATTTAGAACACAGAAAGTCATCACTGGAAACATCTTGGCTTTGAAACAAAGTCTTGAACAATCTGATTCCAAACCTGAAGAAAATTATAATTCTATATATCACTCCTTTATCGATATGGGACAACTAAACTCTCTTGTGGCTCCAGTCAGAGGAGATTTGAAACTCAGTCTTTTAAACAAAACACCGTACAACTCAATCAATCGGCAGGAAGCTTACATAAATTTGATGAACTGCTCTCTTGGTTTGCCTGATGATAACTGAGTTGTCAATTCATGTGTTCTCCCTTTTAGACCAAACACACAGAATTAACTGGATGATTTTAGATTGTTCTAGAAGGTTCTGTTACGTTCTAGAATTATCTAGGCGGTTTAACAATGTTCGAGGAGGTTCTGTTACATTCTGGAACTATCTGGATGGCTTTTGAATGTTTTGAAAGGTTCTGGTATATTTTGAAATTATCTGGATGGTTCCAGAATGTTCTAAAGGGTTCTATTATATTCTGGAATTATCTGGATGGTTCCAGAACGTTCTAAGAGGTTCTTCTGGAATATTCTGGAATATTCTAGATGGTTCTACATTGTTTCAGAAGACCATTAATGATTTGGAAGGTTTTATGTAAAGAAAATCCAGAACAATAAAAGTTCACAAGTTTCAACTTTGTTTAATTTATCATTTTTATTCCAGCACATTGAACATATTGGTCCGAGAGTGGATTTTCCAGAACCAAAGTGACGTGTTCTCCTTCTGATGTGTAGTACCTTTAAGCATAGAACTCCTGTGAAGTTCTCAGCAATTTTGGGATTGATGTTCAGACAGAAAGAAAACTTAAAAACTCAATCAAGTTATTAGCCGCGAATGTTAAAACATTAACATTATTGATATAAGCTATTAAACTCAAAAGTGACAAACACCGTGCTCGTGGGTTTTCTCGGGGTTCTCCCGTTTCCTCCCACTTTCTTCATTCCACCATTTCACTCATCTCTCATCATCACCGTCTCCTTTAGCCTAACCGGCATAACCGTGGGACGTAAAACTCAAAGATTTCATTTCATTTTTTAAACTCAAAAGTGGAAGTTCTCCTGCTCAGAGAATGTAGTACTGTAAGGTACTAATAAACAGTAAAATTATAAACATTTTTTGGAATTGGTATTTTTCTTTGATTAAAAAATATCAAATGACTCCAGAACTTGGACATATACAGTGTGTTTGAAAAGGAACTCCCTAGTTTTAATGTGTCCTAGAATTTATACAAAGTGACATACACTATTCTCGTTTGTGATGTTTGATTCATCAACTCTCCAAGTTTGGTTTCCCTGCAGTTGGCAGGTCTGCTTGACCTTGAGACGGCACCAGTGCTGTTTTTTCCTCTATTTCCTCAGTTAAGTCCAGGCAGGCGTGCAGTGCAGAGCAACTCACCTTGGCCACCACGAAGCCCATACTTAACCCCACTGGACTTTTTCTTTTGGGGCCACATAAAAAAATGTTGTGTACAATGAAAAGATCAGAGACATCAATCATTTACGGGAAAGAATCGTCGCGGCGGTTGGGGCAGTTACACCTGAAATGTTGGCGAATGCGTGGCGAGAAGTGGAATATCGTCTCCACATGTGCAGGGCCACAAATGGATCCCACGTTGAAGTCTACCAACATAAAAAAAAAAAAAAAAAAAACTTGAAGGAATTCTCTTTCATGATATGTACTCATTGATGTAAGTATTCATTCATTTCCCAATTAAATTTATACTTAAAACTAGGGAGTTCTTTTCCAAACACCCTGTATTTCCAAACGGAGGATGTCATTTGAATTAGCAAATGATTATGTTTCAAATAAAACAAGAAACAATCAAATATCTTAAAGCGCTCCAGAGATGTAACATTTTAATATTTTGCTGAAAATCACACGTGAGAAATAGCGCTCTATATTTCGGGCCAAGATCTTTTTAAGAGAAAATTTAAAAAAAGTATGGGTTTCTTACTTTATTCTAAATTTTAACATTTTTTAAAGTTCAATAACATCTGCGACTCAAGGTAACGAATTTCTATGGGGGAGCATGATGGTTCAGTGGTAGAGCGCTTACCTCTGGTCCGTGGGATCCTTGGTTCGATCCCGAGGCAAGTGAACTTTGGTGGACAACATCATGTCCTTGGGTTTTCTCTGGGGTTGTCACGTTTCATCGCACATTATCATTTCACAATACTTTCATCATCATTCACTTGCGTTAATCATCATCTCCCTTAGATCTAAAAAGGCATAAACGTGGGACGTTAAACTCATATATTTTCTGAATTTCTCTGAACTAGGCTATACTATTACAAGACTAATAGTTTTGAGAAATATACTCCTGGTGACCCGTGATCCATAACTTGTGGGTGTCCCGTAACAGTTCGCCTATTTCAAAGAATAATAACCTATCTTACAATACCTAATATATCTGTCAATATTGGTCTGCCTATCACAAAAAAAAAAATAAATAAAAAATGAGGTTTCTATGACTATCTTTCCAATGTATAGCAGACATCATGACTCTTACAGCATCCTGTCTCACCGCAGGATAGTTGAAGTTTGCTGAATCACTGTCGGTCGATCACTCGCAGACTTATTGTTGATAACTGTTCGAGAATTGAAATAGTAATAATTAACATTAACAATAGTAATAATTAGTTGGAAAAGTAACAATTAATTACTGTAATTATCAAATAATTCCTGCAACGCCCGAGAAAAAATATATATCCTAAAATACGGTGCAATCAGAAATTCAACAAAGTAATTCGGGTTGCATATAGTCGAGGGGTAAGAAAGCTTTCACACTAGTTTTCTCCGATCTGAATGATTTAACACTGGTGATAGATATTTAGTTCATTGGACTGCCTATATGGCGGCGTTGCTCAACTTTTGCCAGAATATCATACATTTTTGTGTGATTGGTCGCCCACGGCGAGAAGCATGTTGCAGATCGAAATTTCAAGAACGAAAGAGATTGTTTTACTGACTTTCGTGCCTATGTCTCCTGTCTCAAGTGCCTATTTAAAACAAAACTATAGGGAGTCACGATGGCCATTGGTAGAGGCTTACATCTCGTTTCAAGAGCCGGACGTTTGATCCTAGACCATGCGAGTTCGTGACGAACAACATTGAGAGAGAGAGAGAGAGAAAGAGAGGGAGAGAGAGAGAGATTAAAATGTGGGAACAGAGAGGAATACATTCACGTACGCAAGCTTAGAATTGGAGTAACAAAAAATCGGACAACATTCATATTCTGAGCAAAATTGTGATTTTGTGAAGCATAAGAATCCAACATTCTCAGTCTAACCTGTGAGAATGCCACCCGTAGTTGTCGAATTAAGGGGTCTAATCACTGCGAAATTAAAATACCGCTAATTTTACAGTAATTATGTGATATCTATCTTCAAATAGATAAAAGATAATCGAAAAGTGGAACGAGAGCGCGCTAGACAATATTATTTTACAAGAGATAACGTTATCACGAGTCACCTAGTAGCTTTACGTTTGTAGCCATTTATAAACCCGAAAATAAATGCCGATTTTCTAAGTAGCTGGAAATCGAAATCAGATAAGTGAGTCGTGATAACGGTATTTCATGTAAAATAATATTATCTACGAGTTTTTGTTCCACATTTTGATTATCTTTTATCTATTTGAAGATCACATTATTACTGTAAAATTAGCCGTATTTTAATTTAGCAGTGATGGGGCCTCTTTAAGATGCAGAACTTAGTTGATCAGTTGATTGTACAGTGAGAGAAAGATCTTAACATATATAGAATGAAGATTTTTTTTGAAAAAAAAAAAAAAGTCATAGCCTTCGAACCAAAGAACTTTCGGTTATGAAGCCACGACGACGTTAACCACTCAACCATGAAGAAGGCTATTTGATAAACCAGGTTCTGGGATATCTCAAGAATACCAACACTTTTGAGGCATGCAGATTGAAAATATTTATTACTTCTATTACTCAAACAGGCGTTGCCATGTGTCGAAAAAATAATGTTTGAGAAGCATGGTAGTCACGAAAGTTCAACATTTGAAGTACTACAAGGTCTCACAAGTAAACATTCTCACCCAACAATCGGGATTTAGAAATAGTATTTAAAGTACTATTCCATATTTTTAATTCATACGCTTCAAATTCTAAGACAGAATTCGCGACAACAAAAGATTTTGAACTGAATAATAACATGAATTTTCTGCTTTCAGTCGACAATTAATTCTTTTCGTATTGCAGCCATGTTTTATTACACTCACTTTTTAGCTATTATAGTAATCAACAGTTATACATCTGTGAGAAAACATTTTTAATACATTTTCAATGAAATTTTAATGTAAAAGAAAACCATTTACGACAGACCAATGTGCAATGTGGAGGCAAAATTTCACACTTTCATCTCGGCACAAACATCATCTTTCTTCAATTATTCATTCGCTAAAAGCTGACTGAATTTCTGAGCCATATTTTGACTACGATAGAACGAGAGTATAAATCCCTTTCAGATTAGAAATAGAATTCGGATCGCTCGGTTGGAAAGCAGGCGCTAGCGAGTAAACCGGCTTTCAAGTGTTAGTGGTGTAACTTTTGCGATCTTCAGAATCTTGTGTAATCCATTTATGAAAGGAGCGAAATTTTTGGTCGCCATGTGGTCATTGCAGACGAAATGTTTTACTTTGCCGATAGGCACCTAAGTTTTTATTTTGTTATGGTGGCCGAACTCTCTGATTTGGCAACTGGACTCAAACTACAAGTTCTGTACCTTGATTTATGATATTACACTTCGCGCATACTCTTAATATAAAGTTTTACTTTAGTCAGACTTCATTTTTAATTAAATCCAAATAACCTTGTTTCTTCACTCGAACATTTCTATTACATAGTGACAGCTACTATATTGTTTCATACGAATTTTCCAGAATATTAATTTGTTAATTAATTAATAATTTAATGTTTTGAAATTCAATGCAGGAATATTGCCGAATAAGAATTTCGCTAGTTATGAAACTTTTTACCACCAACCAGTATACTAAGATCAATGTGTTGAGAATAACTGACCTATTGAATTTAAGAGAAAAGCAATGATTTTATATTAAACAAGAACATGAATTTTATTAGTAACTAACAAATGTTCCTATTCGGGTCAATTCATCGAAAAAGAAACGCCAACCTAAAACAAATTCCAACAAAAGGTCTGCGAACGGTTTTTGTTTCTACCAGGTACGCTGATTATCAGGAAGAAAGTTTACCAAAATCTGGCAACCTGAAGTTGCTTTTTTTTTCTTTTTTTTTTTCAAGATGGCCATCGACCCGATCGACTCCCCTGGATCTGCCGATGGTACTATCAAAGAAGATATATTCCTGTATGTTACTACTCGTAATAAAGTAAGCATTCTATTTTTTTTTTTTTTTTTTTTTTTTTTTTTTTTTTTTTTTTTTTTTTTTATCTGACGGAGTAAAGGTATAAATTCATCAGTTTTAGAACATAACTTCTAGGGAAGAGACTTCAACTTCCAGTCATTAGGTTATGCTCTCTGGCACAGATGTAAAGAAAAGCTCTATTATTTGAAATAATTATATATTTAATGTAAGATCAATTATAATTAGATTAATATTTAACAGAAAAAAAATACACATTAATTCTGATGAAAAGATTAATAATAATAATAGTAAGGACACAAAAATGAAATGGCATCAGTATAAAGTTCTTAATAGTTCCTGAAGAGGCGCTCTCATCCTTGAATTTTTAATACAGATGCTGCCATCTATGAAGCATTTATTTACTTACACTGTAGTACGTATCTCTGATATTTGGATGAAGAATCCATCTTCCGATATTTTCGTGTTATGTTTGCTGTAATAACGTTTGCACGAAGAGGGGATTGAATCACAAGAAGTACTATTCCTGTCAGAGGTGACCATTGAGTGATGTCCTAAAATTTTCACAGGGATATAAACTGTTTCGTGAACATCTATGATTGGAAAAAAAGACATACAGTAGGAAGTCGAAAATCTGAACTAATTGGGACCAC
The DNA here is from genome assembly GCF_964235325.1 of Thermobia domestica. Taxonomy (NCBI): domain Eukaryota; kingdom Metazoa; phylum Arthropoda; class Insecta; order Zygentoma; family Lepismatidae; genus Thermobia; species Thermobia domestica. The sequence goes on from NC_137457.1 coordinate 288,815,547, forward strand.
AGACAGTTCGGATTTTCGAAAATGACTGAGAAAATGACATTTAGACTTAAATATACTGTACGTTATGCTCTTTTATCGATACAGTGATTATACAGTACATACAGTAATTACAACACCGTACGTAAGGCTACTTACATTTAATGTTTCTGAAGAACCTGCTCGTACACTAAATTACATTGTTCTTGTAACTCACATTTAAAACTTAACTTGTATAGGCCTAAGGGAAAATAAAAATAAAATTATGTATGACAAGCAATTACATATGAATGAGCTTTTGTAAAAACACTGATTTCACACAACGCCGACGGACAAACCTATTGTTTGTTTATCGCTAGGGTTGGAAAATATGTAAAAAGCTTCTAGGGACTGCGTTCGGGTTTTTGACGTTTGGATTATCGACGTTCTACTGTATATGACAAAAGATAAGTTTTTTTTAAAAAATGAAAAATATAAAACGCTTGAATTAACATTTCCATTAAAATATAAGCACTGCGAGACTATTTTATAGTCTAAAAGCATTGTATGCTATTTTCTTGATAATTAGATAAATTACTCCATTAATCAGGAACGTATATAGGAATTTATTTTGGCGGGCTAGGTTCAAATATTTCGGGAGGTCCAAATTTAATATTAGGACAAATTATAGTACAATTTGTAAAATCACAAATTGGCACTCAATATTAAGTTCTATAAAAAAGATTACCATCTTTCATCTGTAGCTGTGTTTGCTTTATCTTTCACTAACATAATAGGTTATTATTTAAAGAAAGAAAACAGACTCAACGAGATGGTATTTGTAGTGTTTAGTAATTTCTGAGTGCGAGTACTCTTTCCGTGTTCCTCATTGTTCATGATGGGGTAACATACAGGGTGTTCGGAATGGGACTGACGGTTTTTAAAAGTGTATAGTTCTAATACGGTCAGAGATACATAAGAAAAATACGCATTTTAAAGAAGAACTCAAAATGTTTATTTGGGTTTACATACAAGTCATTCTAACTCAGTGTAACTCCACGTGAGCTCCATTTGTAACTCTAACAATATCTAGCCTGAACTCAATCTCTCTCCACGTATTCTGTAACATCTGAGGTGTTACTGAAGCAATCGCATTCATAATACGGTTCTTCAGTTCATCAAGGTTACGCACCTTTTCACCAGAATACACAAGGTCTTTCACATATCCCCACAAGAAGAAGTCCAGGGGTATGACATCAGGAGAGCGTGGAGGCTACCTAATTGACCATCATGGTCTATCCAACGGCTAGGAAATTCAGTAACAAGGTATTCCCTCACTTGAAGGCTACAATGTGGCGGGGCACCATCCAATTGGAATATCAGTTGAGGTTGCAAATGTTGTAACTGAGGAACATCAAAGTGTTGAAGCATGTCTAAGAACACATTTCCTGTTATGGTTTGCTCTATGAAAAAGAAGGGGCCTATAACTGTATTATGTGTTAAATCACACCAAACATTCAATTTGGGACTGTCTCTAGAATGATCTGTGTACGCATGCGGATTCTCAGATCCCCATATTCTAACATTGTGTCTGTTAACACAACCAGACAAGTGAAAAGTTGCCTCATCAGAGAAAACAACGTTCAATAGGAAATTATGGTCATAATCAATCCTGTCCAGAATTTCAGTAGCAAATGCTGCTCTCTGTGGCTTATCGTTGGGCTTATCTTACAACAATTGAATCTTATATGCGCAGAAACGCAATCGTTTATGTACCACATCGTGCACTGTTGACTTTGGAATTGCCAATTGCCTGTTCGCTGCGCGAATTGACTTCCTCGGGCTACATGAGAAACACTCTCTTATTACTTCCACATTTTCTTCTGACCCGTAAGGGAAATTCTGAGAACAGGGGGTTGGAAATTACCTTAGAAACATGCAGAATTATAGTTATGCTTACAACAACAATAAAATTATATTATACATGTAGTAGTCTTCGCCTAGGTGAGATTTTGCTCCCAGACCACCTAACCAATTTGTTCGGAATACGGCCTCGCACAATATAATATAATGCTACGTGCTACTGTGGCACAATATTTCGCTTTCTTCCTACTGTGTCTTCCACAGAATTTAATTGAGCTAAAACGCTGTCACTGAATTCAAACACCTCGCAAAGCATTTTAGTGAACCCCCCTGTTTTTTTTGTGTTTTTTTGGCCCTTCTACGTTAAGAGGCAAAAAATGTTCAAATACATGTTTCATTACTTTAAATGAATAATCAAACTAGCAACTTTCATGTCTCTAGTCGTTAGGGATACCGAGATATAGGCGTCTTATAACAATAATAATAATAATAATAATAATAATAATAATAATAATAATAATAATAATAATAATAATAATAATAATAATAATAATAATAATAATAATAATAATAATAATAATAATACAAAACGCTGAAATACGTATTGAATTGTTTTAAGTGAGAAGTCCATATACCAAATTCCATGTTTCTAACCTTCAAAGATTGTTAGATATTGATATCTTATAATAATTGCAATCCCCGTCCCTTTTTCTTTGCACCACTTTTCCGCATTTTACTAAAGTATCAAAAAATGTTGAAACGCGTGTCAAATTATTATAAATGAGAAATATAAATACAAATTTCAAGTCTCTAACCTTAAGAGATGATTATCTTATTAAAATAATTTCCACCCCATTCCTTTCTTTGAATTTCCCAAAAATCCTTCCTTGATGATACCCTAGATCACAAATCTTATCTGCTGTCCGAATTTCAAGTTTCTATCTTAAGCGGTTTGACCTGTGCGAAGATCAAGACCACTTCTTTTATATACACTGAGAAAAAAAATGTAGGTGGCGTACTTAAAAAGATAGGTTACATGCGTAATTCCTGTAGTTTTTGGACTTAACGTACAGCAGACGTATAACTGAAAACGCATGTTTTATAACACTTTCTGTATAAGTGTTCCATCTATACGTACTTTCCGTATGAAACAATGTAGGCGGTCAGGATCTCACATACAAGTGGACGTATATAACATATAGCTGACGAAGGTAATATAAGTATATGCATGTGATATACGTAAAACTGTTAGATGTCAGACATAGTGATGGGCAGTGAGAATATTCCCGGTGGGAAGGAAAATAAAAAATGGGAATATTCCTGTTTTTTTCCCTGGCATATAAATTCCCGGGAAGGAATTTATTTAGGGATGCGCACGAGTCGAGACATGTCTCGAATCTCGACTCGACTCGACTCGAATTCGAGTCGAGATTCGAGTCGAGACACACTTTGTAAAATTCGAGACGAGTCGAGACAAACGTGTTTCTCGACTCGAATTTTGGAGTCGAGACACGAGTCGAGTCGAGACAGCTCATAAAAATCTCGACTCGACTCGAATGTCTCGAAAATTTTTCTAAAACTTTTAATATTATTATGAAGAAATTATTCATTCAGGAACAGCCTTGAAACCAATTCCAGCATTTATTACTTTAGAAAGGTACAGAACGTATAAATTTAATAGTTAATCTTCCGAGATCAAGATTTAATTTTCAGCTCAATTCAGTTAATTAAAACTAGTAATTAATGTCGTGATATTTGATTGTACTTCAAATACAATAATAATTTAATAATAATAATAATAATAATAATAATAATAATAATAATAATAATAATAATAATAATAATAATAATTGATTATCTAGTTTGTATAAAACTATTATCCGTAGCCTATATCTAGTCTGTATAAGAACATTGCAATAAAGTGAACATCATAAATTCTCTGAATGAGCAATTGGCAGTCTATAGTAATTTAGCATAGTTATAACTATTGTGTTTTTATTTCCATGAACGCCATAGGGCTACATAACTTCTGGACAGGGCCGGATTTAGGGGGGTGCAAAGGTGCACGCTACCCCCCTTTGTTGTAAATATACCTATCTAAAATGAGAAGCTAGCAGTGAAAATACCGCGACACTGGTGTGTCGTGAATGGGCCACTGGTGTACCGCGAGGATATCAAAACAAAATTATTAATTCTATAGCAATCAAATTGCAAAACGTAGGGGAAAATGTATATTTGTATTGCACATTACTATGAACCTCTACTATGAATCTACAATTTTAAGTTACATGCCGTGTTACTTTTCTGTACATTTCTAATGTTGAAAAAAGTATTTCTTATTGTTATGACCATTATTGCTTCTTTATCGTTACAGACTATTTCGTATCTTGAAAATTTAAAATATCATTCAATCCTTTCGATAAATTATTCACATTTGTGTTTTAAAAGTAAAATAGATTTATTTGTTCGTTCGTTATTTAATGATCTTCATTCTTAGTAAAAGGTTGGATACAGTTTTCGAAAGAGTAAGCGTATTTTTAATAACCTGAGTCCAACATTTCATTGCAGTTATTTTCTCCTTTTAAATTAGAATGAAAAATAAGCATAGTGATTTACCACGAGGAAAACCCAGTGATCGAGCTTTTTTCTCTGTGCGAAGGAAATCAGTAATCAAAGAAAAAAATACCAGTGTGTTTTATATTTACAAATAATAATATTTATAAGTGTGCCGCGAGAAACCATGTTACACCCGTAGTGTGCTGCAAGTTGAAAAAGGTTGGGAAGCGCTGGTTTAGAGGAAAGAATAATTGGTACACTCTCTCCTCCCTGCTCTCTCTCTGCCTAGTATATTTTCTTTATTTTATTGTCTCCGAAACACCATTCCAGACAAATGCTTTTCGGTAGAAAAGCTAGGAACAAACCATCCCGCTCTTGGACAAAGTGGGCAACATGCGGTAGTCAGGTCAATGAACCTGCTTTGGAAATTTTCGTGCAATTTAGGTTACTGAGAGGGTGTAGTTTCTTCAACTATGCCGCCTTCTAGTATGGCTCGTGCCATAAATAAGTCATCGTCTGATCATATGGGAAACACTGCTAGTTGTCCTTGCCTGACATCTGTTTCATACGTATTCATATTAGCCAGTGACAGCGATAAAGAGCGCGCATACCCTGGGTTGCGGGGGAGCATACTTGAGGGAGCCTCTAAAGGTACTCAGCAAGGCTCCTTTTACTTGTCATTTATAATTTTAATGCATTTTGAAAGCGTTTCTACACAGCTTATAATTAATTCTAACAGTTTCACAGAATAAAACCAGTTGAGAATGTTCCATGAGCATTGCCAGAACGAACTTAAAAAGAATGGAGATATGGAGCGGGAAGGAAAACTGTCATTGTTCCTACCTCGCAAAAATTAGTAATTAGTAAAATATTATCTCTCTATGACTTACAGTTCTCGAGATATGGCTGCTTAAATATCTAGAAATTTGAACTTTTTGGCCAGTATTTGGAGAACGGTGGCCAGTTGGCCAGTAGACAGTTAATCAGTGGACACTGGTTATTATTTGGTATTAAAATGTTCACCACCCTCTTAGGTATTGATCAATACCAATATGATCTCTCTACAACTTACGGCTCCCAAGCTATTGCTCCTTAAATATCTAGAAATTGGCCATTTTTGGCCAACATCACGGGAACGGTAAGTTATAGAGAGATGATATTGGTGTTAATCAATATCTAAGAGAAAGGTAAACAATTTGGTACCGATATTAATTAGTGGCCACTGGCCATTGGCCAAACCAGTGGCCAGTTGAACAGTGGCCACCGGTTACTATTTGGTACCAAAAAGTTTACCATCTTCTTAGGTATTGATCAATATCAATGTCATCTCTCTACAACTTATGGTCCCTCAGCTATGGCTCCTTAAATAGCTAGAAATTGGCCATGTTTTTGGCCAATATCACGGGAACGGTAAGTCATAGAGAGATGATATTGGTGTTAGTCAATACCTAAGAGGATGGTATGCATTTTAGTACCGATATTAATTGGTGACCACTATACAACTGGCCATTGGCCAAACTAGTGGCCAATTGGCCAGTGTTAATCGGTTACTATTTGGTACCAAAATGTTCACCATTCTCTTAGGTAATGAACAACATCAATGTGATCTCTCTGTGACTTATGGTTCCCGAGATATGGCTCCTTAAATCTCTGGAAGTCGGCTATTTTTTGGCCAATATCTTGGGAACGGTAAGAGTGACGCGAAAAATTTAATCACTTTTTCTGATAGTTTTTGAAGCTCTATCAAATACACGGTTCAAAATTGAAAAATCGCAAATAACAGACAGACGGACAGACAGACACACAGACATAAAGAATTCAGTATCGAACTTTTTAAGTTCGTTGATAATGAAGTAATAATTAAAATCAAATAATGAGGAATGACTGTGAACATGAATGTCAGGTTCCTCTTTGCGATTTTCCAAAGATTTTATTTTCCAGTGTAACATTTGAATATTATTATGTTAGTCTATAATGCCATATTTTCGATATCGTGTATCTTAGACTAGAATTACAGTGTATTACAATAAATTATCGTATTTACCAGAAATATCTTCCAAGAAAATAATTCGAGATATAACAACTTGTTATTTGAAGAAGACAGTTGCTTACTGACAAGGGCGTGGCTCCACTGAGATCCGAACGAGACAATTGTGTTCGCATTGGATATGTTATAACTAGACGAATCCCGAAGTTATACGTGTCACCGGGCGGGATATCGTGAGTTACAACATATTCAACGAACTTAAAAAGTTCGTTACTGAATTCTCTATGTCTGTGTGTCTATCTGTCCGTCTGTCTGTTATTTGCATTTTTTTCAATTTTATACACTGCATTAGATAGAGCATCAAAAACTATCAGACAAAATGATTAAATTTTTCGCGTCAATCTAACCGTTCGCAAGATAGTGGCCAAAAAATGACCGATTTACAGAAATTTAAGTAGCCATATATCGGGAACCGTAACTCATAGAGAGATCATATTGGTGTTGATCAATATCTAAAAGGATGGTAAACATTTTGGTACCAAATAGGAACCGGTAGTCACTGTCCAACTGGCCAGTAGTTTGGCCAATGGCCAGTTGGCCAGTGGCCACCAATTAATATAAGGACAAAAATTTTTAACATTCTATTAGGGATTGATTACCACCAATATCATATCTCTATGGCTTACCGTTCCCGTGATATTGGCCAAAAACATGGCCAATTTCTAGATATTTATAAAGCCATAGGTAGGAAATTACCTGCTAGAATGTTTTGAACCGAGTCATTTGTTCGGAAACGATTGGGTAAATGGAAAACATGTATCCCATCATTTTCAAGGCCACACTTTTTTGGGGTAAAAACTTTTTACTAAAAAGTTTGCCCCAGGGTTCCCCGCAGGGCCCCAGACGGGATCCAACTAAAAAGTTTCAAATGGCAAGGGGGGTTAAGTAGCACATCGTTTGAAATCTATTGTAAAATGAAGGAAAATGGAGCAAGTCTCGACTCTCTACGACAACCCTGTGCAAAATGGCGGCGGGTCAAAATGAAAACAAAAACTTAATTGAAAAGTCCACGCCACCCGTATAAATCGAAAATGGTGAGACAAATGTAAAAACAAGAAAGGACGTGTGGTATTACGAGATCGAGCTGAAGAGAATTTCACAGTAAATATCAAGCTCAAGCTCGAATTAGTGAGAAACTTGACTAGTGTGATCCTCATTGAGATTAGCGAACGCGAGCTCCATTGAGGATAGAGAGCATGAGCCCGAGTGAGTCACGGTTGCAAAATTACCAATTTTACTTCTTTCTTTCTTTCTTTCTTTTCTTTTCTTTCTTTTTTCTACTCCAATGCGTAAGGTTTATGAACAGCAGAATTGCTTGCTAGAAAGACCTTAATTAGCATTGCTTGAATTATCCATATACTAGGAACTGCTTAGATATCTAATGCAACTTACGTTCGCCTTTTTTACAATTCAGGTTGTAATTAAAACCTTGAATACTGAGCAGATGAGCACGCAGAATGTTTTGTTGGGGTGTATTTCTAATACGCAATTAATTCTTCATAAACAAATACAACTCTATAGTATCTGAAGCGGCTTGAGTTGGATTGAATGAAAACGTGAACATGTATTCGAACTGCGCAATGTATTGTTAATTATCATGAACTGGAACAATTAGAAAAAAAAATGGAAGCGCGACTGATGAGCACCAAACATCATAATTTCAAAAGGCATGGTCAAAGCTCACACCTCAAAGACCAGAAAAAAAGATTGCCCCATCAACTAACCGTTGTCTTGTCCAAGTCAGATGCTTCTTTTCATTGTAAAATTTCCTGCAAGTTAATCAGCATGTTTAAAATTTCCTACATTTTAAATTTATTTAGTATGTACTGATCAGTCATAACATTATGACTACCAACCTACTATCGATATAATTTCCGTCCAGGCGATATCTGTGTCACCTGCCGACGAATGCCTCCTAGACATTCACGCGTACGGTACATGTAGTATCAGTGAGAGTGCTGGCCGTGTGTAGAATGGGGAAGGCGCGCGATCTGAGTTTGACCGGTTGTAATGGCCCGCAGACTCGGCAGGAGAATTTCGGAAACTGCAGGACTTGTCGGATGTTCGAGGAGTGCTGTGGTGAGTGTCTTCAACAAGTCGCGAAACCAAGGGAAAACGACGTCCAAACGTCGAGGGGTTGGGCGCTCCCACCACATTACAGATGTCGGGCGTCATAGGCTGGGCAGACTGGTAAAACAAGACAGGCAGCGAACTGTGGCAGAGCTAAATCATACTTTATTACTGGGCAAAGTACAAGTGCGTTTGAACACACAGTGCACCGAACACCCCTAACGATGGACCTCCGAAGCCCATGTCCCATCTGTGTGCGAATGTTAACACCACGACATCGGCAACTACGACTGAAATGAACACATGACCATCGTCATTAAACCTTAGCACAGTGGCAGAGCGTTGCATTGTCTGATGAATCCCGATACCTTCTTCATCATGACGATGGGAGGGTGCGAATCCGTCGTGTTTCAAGAGAACAGTTCTTTGACACCTGTACTGCGGGACGGAGACAAGCTGGCGGTGGCTTAATTATGCTCCGGAAAACATTCACGTGAGCATCCATGTGTCTAGTGAAGCTCGAGCAAGGCACCATGACGGCCAAGGCGTATCACACACTGCTTGCAGACGACGACCATGTTTCCCAACGGGAGTGTCATTTTTCGAAAAGATAATGCACCATATCACAAGGCCAGGATTGTGATGGAGTGGTTCGAGGAACACAGAGGCAAGTTCCAAGTGATGTGCTGGCCGCCCAACTCGCCTGATCTGACCTAATCGAACACAAATGGGATGTGATTGAACATGACTTCAGAGCGCATCGCCCCTCCCCGGAATTTACGGGAATTAGATGACCTGTGTGCAAGAGCGCCGATCCTGGGGGGCCGAGGGGGCTCCCCCAAAGCTCATGTGAGCCCCCGCATTGTATTTATGAATATACAGTATTTGGCATAATTTGAATACAATTTGAATTAAAATCCTCATATATATGCCTTCTGCATCTGAATGCCCCCCACATTTACAGAAAAATCGGCGCCCTTGCCTATGTGTACCAATCAACTCTCTCCAGTGACCTTTCAAGGATCATTGTGTCCATGCCAAAACGCGTCGCCCTTGTTATCCGTGCCAAAGTTGGACACACTGACAATAAGGTAGGTAGTCATAATATTCTGGCTGATGTGTGCGTATATTTTAACTCGTATATTTTGTCTCGACTCGAATTCGAGTCGAGTCGAGACAGAGACTGTCGAGTCGAGACACGAGTCGAGACAGAAACATATTTTCGAGTCGAGACACGAGTCGAGACAACATTTTCTCGAGACGAGTCGAGACAGGCTTAAATCTCGACTCGACTCGACTCGAATGCATCCCTAAATTTATTTCCATTTCTTTATTTATCTTTCAATTTATAAGAACCATGTGCCTAATTACTTTATTTTCGTTTATTATTATTTACTTCTAGGTTTTAAGTAATTTGGAGATTGAAAAGGATACCATTCCAACAAGTGCCAGAATTACCATATATTAGTGCATATAAATGTTTTGGCCCTCAATATAATCAGTATTGTACAAAGGAAATACGTTTAAGAACATTCGAACATTGGCCTGTTTCAATAAAACAACGTCCGGAACAATTGGGGATTAAAAAGATAAAATTCTTTGACAGTACTTTATATAACTAATAATATGATATTTTAAGTTCCATTTCCATTTGCAGTAGAAAGTAGCAAAGTACTAATTTACAAATGATGAGAAGGAGGCAGTTTGTAAAGTTTTGTAGAAATTCTGTAGAAATAGAGATGAAGTACTATCAATGCACTCGAAACCACCGTTAGTAATAGACATCGGTCTGTCTCCTGTCTCTGACTCAAATTTCTGAAACTCAAATTTCTTACATGTGAATTAACGCATGAAATTTCGAGTAACAGGTAGAAAGAAAGGTCGTGTGTGGCAATGTTAAGTGCTAAATTATAAAACTAGGTCAGTATCTTGCAAATATTGTGAACATAAATATGTATGCGCAAATGTGTCTTCTAAGACATGGTGAGATATGTGTCTTCTGACAGCTACCCAACCCAATTTGTTTATAACGTTCAAAAATTTAATATGTTTATAATATCAATAGTAGAGTCAAGTTTAGAAGATCCACTTACGTTTAATTTAAACTGTTTAGCGGTGTAAAAGTATGTGGACTTACTATACCATTTTTTCACATATTTACTTGCATACAACATATTGTAAGTAAATATACATTTATGCGTACTCTCTAAATATAATAAAATATTAATAAAACAACACAATGCCGTTCAGAATATACATTTTGAAGAATCCTCTGGACATAACAGTTACAATACACGGTGATAAGAAACGAATTTACCTTTGAAATCGTAATATAGTAATAGAATTCATTTTTCTTTGTGCTTGCACATAAATTCCCGGAATATTCCCATTTTTGGGAATCTTCCTGGTAATTTTCCCAGGGAATATTCCCGAAAAACATCTTCCCGGAAATTCACCCATCACTAGTCAGACATCCTGCAACGGCATGATGTAACATTTGAGGGCAGTGCCTATGTAGCATACGGATAACGTATGCTCCGTACTGATTTCTATAGTAAGCAAGAGTATACCGTATATTTGTACGATATACCGCTGTCCGGAGAACGGATTTTTCTCTGTGTATGATTACAATAACAGCTTGTATTATCTCCAAAGAAAATATAAATACCATTAAAAGTCACAATAAATGTTTCCGTGTTCATCCCCAAGAGTCACAGTTCTTTGTTGATCTAGCAGCTAGCGAACGTACCTTTGATCTTTGATACATGTGGTTTGATACCCGGTGAGTGAACATCGAACGCACTACAGTGATTCAGATCCAACTTTAAACTCTAGTTCTCGTTCTGTAAACACCGCTTTTGACGAACGACGTAAATACATATATATCAATCAACCAATCGAAAAGTCTCATCTCGGATTCAGAGAGCTTTTCGGTAAGGAGCGCTGAAGATTCTATATTTCTCTTCATTCAAGGTAAACGTAATTGAAGTTTCGGGTTTTGAATTCCATCCCCACATCTTTTGTCTTCTAGGACACAATTTTAAAATATTCATTTTTAGTTCAAAGAGTGAGCCGTCTTTTCTTCTTCCTACAGCTGTTCATCCAACGAATGAATCATTCTCGCTCATTTGCGGCTTATGGTGACCGTCTCAAGGAACTAGGGACAGAAGTATCACAATTCAAATAGTCTGTATTAAGTACCATTAAGCACTATACATTTTGATTATATTCGGCTAGGCTTGTCACACAGATTGGATCGATCAGGAAAAGACAATATTCTATTTGTATTTCCGAACAATAAATGCTGGAAGTAAACGACCTTTGGGGAGGGGACGGTTGGTCCCTCCGCCCCCACATGGATCCGCCAGTGGTTGACAGGAAATCTGTAGATTTAAGACTTCACTTGTTACATTACGCCTGAATATTTGTCGTCATGTTGACATTGCGTCCTTTGGCATTTGACGAGTTTACTGTTTTGTTTGGTAGAGATGTCTACAGGCGGAATTTAGGGCACACTTGACGCCCATGAAGTTTCTTTGGGCGATATACTAATTTTCCGTTGTAAATGACACTATCAACTTAAACTGCACCATAAGAATGCTTTTAAGAACGGCAAAATGTTTACAAAGCAATAAAATATAGTCTACCAAGTAAATTAACTTGGTTTCGTCATAACCAAATCAGGCCCCCTTCACTACTTTTTTTCGGGGAAGAATCATACATTTGCGGGGAATGGCGCCCAACCATTTCGGGGGGCACAGAGCTGTATTTGAGGGTAGGTAAATATGGAAGACTATAGGAAAAGAATTGCGACAATTTATAAAATTACACATATGAACTTTCATGTCATAAATGATTGTAATGCTACACAGTAAAAAATGGTGGTTAATTCAACTCAAATTTAACACAGGGCAGTGGTTCCAGCGTGACTACAACTATGCGGTGTTAATTCAACACAGACCCCGCGGTGTTAGCGTTTAACACTGGCGGTGTGTTACGTTTTTAACACACAACCGGTGTTGAGCGGTGTTAAATTCGGATCTGTGTTATTATTTTCGGTGTTGATTCGACACCATGTCATTGTCGGTAGTGTGGGGAAAAGTGTTGAGTGTTACTTGTGGCGGTGTTGCACCAACACGAAGAAAGTAACACAGTGTGTAGTGTTAATTATTTTGTGTTAATATTACACATGTCAAGTATTAATATAACACAGTTCCTATGTTATTTTAACATCATTTTCGTATTATTTCAACACACAATCTGTGTCATAATTCAAGGTCAAAGGCGTATAAGTAACACCGTTTTGGTGTTAATTCAACACTCCCTGTGTTAAAATTCTAGGTCAGACCACCAGACTAACACAGTTTTTGGTGTTAGTTCGACTCCAGTTCTGTGTTACTACGACACCTATTTCCGTGTTGAAATAACTCCGTGTGCGGTGTTAATGGAACCATTTGTCTGTGTTAGAAAAGCTTGTGGTGTGCACGCTTACGATGCTCAGAGATTCTACTTTTAAAATAAGAATAGTAAACTACGGAACACTTCATGTAGAAATCTTCATGAACTTTTTTTTCCTCCTTTCCAATACTTATTGTGAAGTATTTCTTGATGGTTCGAAACACAACTTTCACCAACAATTTGTTCAAGAATGATAGGAAACTCTTACCAATATGCTTATAGTATGTTTGCCCCTTAATCGTGTTTCTACTGGTTTCCCGCCATTTTTGAAAATACAGTCCCCGATGTTGACTGGTGAGCTCTAGTGCAGTGTAGAAGTGACAGTAATACGGTGTTGTTTTTCGCTGTTGACACATTTCTTCAGAAACATTATGTAAAACAATTAAGAACACATCACTCGGTTTGCACGTTGAAATTTTGCGAATACCTGGATCTGTTTAAGTATTGCTTTGTACTGTGTTTGACTGTAGCTTCAATTCATAAGCCTTTATAATTATAGACGGTCAGCAAATTTGGCAATCACTCAGAAAACAACACCGAAGATTCTACACTTGTGCAATTTAACACACAGGCTGGGTGTCATTTCAACTACTGGCATTTGACACGCAACTCCAAATGAAGAGTGAATTGTTCTGACCACCTGTTTGTGTTATATTTTAATACAATCGTGTTAATACATAGGCATGTCGTTGAAATAACACAACGATTTTTTTTTACAGTGTATGCTTTTAGCAGTGCATTACATCTTGTTTTCAACCTTATTCTTAGCAGCTGTTCAAGGATATCGATACAAAAAAAAGTGACAAGATTCGCCTAATAACCTCAGGCAAAGGAATTTACATCTCATGAGAAAAAAAATAGGCGAATCTTGAATCCTAGATTCGCTTTTGAAGATTCGCATCATGCGAAATTATGTTGGTATGTTGATAGGTTTATGACAGTTATTACAGTAAGAATATATTTTCAAAAGTTCATATTAAAACAGTGCAAGCATAATTATGTGACTAAGTATGTCTGAAATGGGACTTAGTCCCATCAAAGTTACTCTAAATTTACCAAAAAGGACCATTTTTTAAAAAAATCAACGGGGAGTGTAGTGAAACAACACAGTGGTGGTAAATTGCGTGTGATTCCACTGCAAAAGCGAAGTTTTCGGACAAAATACCCTATACGGTGCTATGGTCCCGGTTTCGATTCCCGGTGAGGGTACATTTGAATGAAAAAGGTGGTTCGGATTCCACTATAAGCAATAAGTGCGCGTCTCCTTTAGCCGTCATATCATTACCGTGGAACGTTAAGCTCAAGCAACAAATCAAAATACCGTATGCATAGAGATCTACACATTTGTAATAGTGTCCTACATTTGACTCTCTCCTCTTTAAGGGAAAAATTTTCTGAATGTACCAGAAATTGAATTCCTTACACATTCATCTTTGAATGCATCAAATGAGTACAGTCGGGAGCTTTTCGTGAGAAATGAAGAATTCCATGGACACATAACGTCAAGGTTTATCGGTGACTTCCTAACTCCTCGTGAATCCTGGGTTCTATACCAATCATATATATATATATATATATATATATATATATATATATATATATATATATATTACTTTTGATACATCAGAAGATTTTGGTACGATTTGTGTAGCCGCAATCTTAACGCGCGCTAAAGAAAATGTCAAGAGTATTAATAAACTGAAATCATGGTGAAATATTGATTCATACTTTTCCGGAGGTTTCGCCTCTTAAGCGCCACCTATCTAAAACGGTGACGTTTTTTGTAGAAACCTTCCTACTCCTGATCCTGGACTTTTCTCCGCGTTTTTACAGGACACTGTTCATCAGACTTATCTCAGCCAAGGGTGTACAGTGTCACTGCATTAATAGGGGAACTGTCTTACCTGGACTACTATCCAAACGGGTAGTCCGACCTTGAGTTCATTCACACATCTCATTATCATCATATATACATTAGTCACGCTAGTTTTTTGCATCTGGGCAGTTGCCCAACGGACGGTCTTTAAAGATGGCGGATTCACGCACCAACTCTGGCAAACGCATGGGCAGTCGGCACACTACTCTTCCTTCTGTCGTAGACGAACCTCCTGTGTGTCCCACGAAGGTGAGGCCACGGAAGGGATCGTCAAAAGCGCAGACAAGTGCCACAACTTCTCGCACACGCAGAGATTCTCATACTTCCGTTGCATCTGTGGAATCCACGACCTCCGTTCGATCCAGATCACCTCAGTCTAAAGACAGCTATGCGTCAAGGGTGCAAGATTCCCCGCCAAAGAAAAAACATCATCACGAAGACTCTGGTACTGACAATATGGAAATAGGAGCTTCCGAATCGCCAACTTCACGTGTTCCAACTTTTTCTATATTACTCCGTAATTATGACAGCAAGTTTTCCAATGAGAAGTTTGTCTCACTCCAACTTCGCAAATATCTACCACGTGCTGCTCTCAAAGAAATAGTTCATACCCGAAATGGGTACATTCTCAAAACAGCAGACCCTGATCTTTATACCACAATTCGCAACAAGGTCCCAATAGATACTTTCGGGGCAAATGCCGAAATCACTCGACTGACAGATTCATTTCGCAAACAACCACCTCCACCACGGCGGCCTTCCTTTCTCTCTGTGGTTATCCGCGGGGTAGATCCATCATACACAGATGAGGAAATCCATGAGGAATTAAAACTCGATGGATACTCTATAACTAAAGTACTTAGGATCCGTAACGACCGTGGGCCCACCTACATGGTTCGTATTCTTACTCCGCATCAAGACACGATTGACGATCTCCTCGCTCATGGGGCATATATTTATAATCGCAAACACAGAGTTGAACCATCGCGTTCACTAGCACCATTGCCCATACGCTGCGAGCGCTGTCAGGAATACAATACTCATACCACATCTGAATGTAAAAACAACTACAAGTGCAGATACTGTGCCGGACCCCACTCAACACGGCTCTGCACCAATTTAAACCAACCAGCGAAGTGCTCGACGTGTCCTGACAACCATCCCACTTATAGTTACAAGTGTAAAGCCAAGCCGGAACCAACACCAGCCCATCCCGAACTTGTTGTTCCACTACGTACGGCATCCGTCGCCCCTTCCACTCCACCATCCACTGACACCCCTGTCACATTAAATCAATTGCTAACCTTTTTCACTCTGGCACTCCAGAATATTCACCCCTTCATACGGCCACACATTTTACAGCAAATTACTCTGGCAGCCAAAACCACATTTCATATCAATTTTACAGCTACGTATTCTGGCAATACAGTACATTTTCATGCATCTCCAACCACTCACATCAGTTAATCACTCCTACATCATGGCTTTGAACTTTCTGTATTTGAATATTAGATCATTCACCACAAACAAACTCCTGTTTGAGACTCTCCTTCGGGAGGAACGTATCACAGTTTTCCTGCTAAATGAAACATTCTTGACAAAAGCAACTCCATGTCGCATACCAGGCTACACTATACTCAGGGCAGACAATCAGATCCCAGCACAACGCGCAAATGGGGGCGTGGCAATTGGTTTCTCTCCGCATCTCCCATATCGTCAGCATCATTGTGTCATTAATCTGTTACCTGAACATCTCATCACCACTATATATTTCAAATCTCTCAACATCACGTTTGCAACCATTTACGTACGTCCTGGTCACCCTCTACCGACTCAGTTTGTTCAGTATATCTCAAACACATACCGTCACTATATCATAATGGCCGATTTCAATCTCCATAGTCGCTCACATCTGGATCGTGTCACTTTCGAAGCTTTTATAACCACAAGTACAACTGGAATCATACATCCTCTCCCAAAGCCTACTCGACCCATCTCCAACACAACGCCCGACATTGTCATCACCTCTGCAAATCTCTCCACCCGTAGCGTCCTTAATGTTCTTGATACAATCGGTAGCGATCACGCTCCTGTCCAGTTTAAGCTTCAACTCCACCCTACTGCATCACCTCGATCGCAGATGCCTTCCCGTACTTGTTATCGCTTCGATAAAGCAAACTGGACCCATTATCACAATTACTTGACGCAACATACATCTCATCTCACATCACCCACTACCGAAGAGGAACTATATTCTACTATTGATTCTATTACCACTTCCATCCAGGAAGTCAGTCAACTTTATATACCAACTAGTAAATGCACTCCATATCAGCCACGCCTACCACCACAATATCTGAATATGATAACCCGTTCACGTCAACTTTTCCGAGATTACCTTTGCACCAGAAACCCCGAATCATTACATCATCATAAACAATTACAGCGCACAGTGCACAATTACATTAAAGCATACAAATTACGATGCTGGGTCAAAACCTGCAACAACCTAGCGACCACCAGTCATCCAACAAGATACTGGAAAAGATTCAACGCTTTATGCGGCAAGTCCAGCAACACTCCATACCCCATACTGATTGGGAACTCTGCTCCTCCCACAGATACAGATACAGCAAATGCTTTTGCCGATCACTTCCAGACAATCTTCACACCCCCACCCTCTGAGGGCAGGCCACACATAGCTGATCGAATAAACCCATCTACCCCCTTTTTACAGCCTAGTCATCTACATGTACTCAACCAAAATCAACCCATCACCGCCCCCATAACAGTAACAGAGCTCAGCGATATCATACGTTATAAACGAAATACAGCACCAGGGTTAGATAACATCACATATCGCCAAATCCGAGAGTGTCCTTCTACCTTGCTACTTCTTCTTGCAAATATTTTCACCTTCATCCTGCGTACTGGATACTTTCCTATGTCTTGGAAAACCTCAAAAACTCTTATGTTCCCAAAACCGCATAAACCACCCCACGAACTCTCTTCCTACAGACCGATTCAACTAACAGCAACATTCAGCAAGATACTTGAACGTATTCTCGTAAAACGCCTCCATAGCTACCTCACTCGCAGAAACATCCTACCTCTCACCCAAGCAGGATTCCGCCCTATGTTTTCTATAAATGATCAGGTTTTACGCCTCACCAGCCTAATCAGCACGCATTACAATTCAGTGAATCCATCATGTTTGGTGCTCTTTGATTTGGAAAAGCTTTTGACAAAGTGTGGCATCTCGGTCTAATTCACAAACTCATCAGACTTCAGCTACCTACCGAATACATACGTCTCATTTTTAACTTTCTCTCCGGCCGCCTTACATATGTTGCCATTCGCAATAGCCTGTCTCATCCGATTTTCTTATTATCAGGAGTTCCGCAAGGTTCCGCTCTTTCCCCTCTCCTATACATTCTATTTGTAGCTGACATGCCACGCCTCCCAGATCACGTCCACGCCTTTCAGTACGCAGATGACACTGCTTTTCTTGCTCTTGGCACATCTATTCAACATATCAACCGTATCTTGCAAATCGCTATAGACGACTTCTGCCGCTGGTGTAGATACTGGAAACTTACCATAAATGCTACCAAGACACAGGCCATCATCTTTCTCCCGAAGCGGAAAACATCTAAAGTACGCAGAAATAGACGTTGTCTTTCTCTCCATGTGGATCAGGTTCCGTTGCAAGCTACCAGGACAGTAACTTACTTAGGCATCACTTTTGATACTCATCTTACATGGATGCAACATCTTAAAGCAATTACGACAAAAACTTATAACAGACTTAATTTACTTAAACGTCTCGCCGGTACAACTTGGGGTCTATCACCGCACACTATTCTAAACACTTACAAGGTTTTTCTTCGCCCTACTTTAACCTATGGGTTTACAGCTTGGATAGCCGCTTCCGACAAATTCTACCATAAGCTACTTGTCCTTGAACGCCACGCTTTCCGTATAGCCTTTCGTATACAATTGCCCAGCCCAACACGTGACCTTTATAGCCGTATTTTTTTTCCAACGTTGCAATTTCACCTCGAAACCCTCCGACTCTCTTACATCCGTAGCCGTTTTCAAGCTCACCATCCTCTTCTGTTTGACACAATGCATTATTTAGCATTACATCCTACGCCTTCACGACATGTACACACTCCCTTATCCCTTCTTTTCACGTTATATCACTACACACTTCCTCCCGATGATCCCATGCTTATGCTTCTAGATGATTACATCATTCATACTCATCTTCCCCTCATTTTCCCATCATTTCACGCACAGTGATTTCCTTTGTATACTAACTTGGGTTCCCACCGTCTTACATCATAGCCTAGAGTCCCCCTAGGCAAGAAGATAACCTCATGCGTCTATTAACATCTCACCGTTGTGTTGTTTTGTGCATTGCACCTCACTCCATCCTTCATCTCCATCATCACCTAACTAAAGAATCGTATCTTACACTACATCGTTTCTATATTTCCTAATTTCACAATAAGCCTCTTTTCATCCATGTTATATTTCTCTCTTATTATGTATGCTATTTCCATCACTTTCTCAGTACTGACAATCTCACTTTCCATTTCATTATTATTATTATCATTATTGTTATTAGTATTATTATTATTATAAACTAACAATCACAATGTTTGTAATAAATAATTTATTTGTAATTCCTAACAACTAATGAATGTATGTATGTCTTTCATTCCTGGAATTTTCATCACTGTATCAATATATGTAAACTATGAACGTTCTTTCTCCAAGCCAAATGTTAAGGAACGCAAAGTTCCTTAAGTCCAGCATTTCAACGAATAAAGATGTAATAAAGCACTTAGACCACCTCCCGACCTTTAAACCTCAGTCTCCTCACAGTACTTCCCTCAAACAGGGCGTAACCCTGTAAAAGGTAGCTAGCTTTGGCTAGCATTGTAAAAAAAAAATAAAAATAAAAATAAAAAAATATTGATTAGAGAAAGCATTCGATCGAATTTGGCATTATGGTCTATTTTACAAATTGCTTAAATTTGGACTACCACTGACATATGTTAGAGTAATTTTCTCATTCATAATGAATCGAATCGCATATGTATGTATCAACAATACCATTTCCCATCCCATCTTTCCATACACAGGAGTACCTCAAGGGTCCAGCTTGTCTCCTCTTCTATACATTTTGTATGCATCAGACGTACCAGTACCTGCTCCTCCAACTTATTTATTTCAATATGCTGATGATACTGTTTTCCTAACTCTTGGAAGAACTATACAACATATTAATAGAAGCTTACAACTCACAGTTAATCAATTTCTTGCGTGGTGTACGAAATGGAAACTTACTGTAAATGAGGAGAAAACTCAAACACTTGTCATCATACCACCTAAATGCCGCAGTAAAGTTCACCGCAACCCTAAGCTGCTTGATATCACTGTTGGAACACACCGATTAAAACCGACTAACTCAGTGACGTATTTAGGAATAACATACGATAACAAACTACAATGGACGGCTCATTTCCAGAAACTTGTGCTTAAAGCAAAAAATAGGCTACAATTGCTTCGCAGACTCGTAGGACAGCACTGGGGGCTAAATTCAAGACTGCTTATTAACACTTATAAAGCGTTCATGCGTAGCATACTTACATTCGGACATATTGCTTGGTCCCCAGCACAGTCTAGATTCTACAATAGGCTCGAAATTATGGAGCGCCATGCAGTGCGCTTAGCATACCGCATCAAATTACCATATCCTAACCGAGAACTATATAATCGAATAGACTTTCCACCACTTGTAGAACATATCTCACTCTTACGTAAACGATACATAGCCAAATGCCTAGAATCTCATAAAGATATTTTTCTGGACACAATATTCATAGACTCAGAGCAGGATTCCACTTTCAAATATTGTCATACACCGTTAAGTATATTGATCACACTTCACGTAAACAGCCTTCCTATGGATCACTTTCATCGCAGATTCTTCCAACGTCAAATCATTCATCAAGTCATCCCTCATCTTTTTCCATAGCTGCACAGTTCTTCCTCAACAATAATCTGGGCTCCCCATGTCTACATCAGTCTTGAGCCGCCCCAAGACAGAAGCCTAACATGCATTCGTTATTATTAACCATTTCATTGTGTTGTGGCGTATAATGCACTTTCATCTCATCAATCATGCTAATATATATTTATAAAAATTCTAATTATATTCAACATAGTATATATCCTTTCAGTTTTTTTTCATTATTTTTTCGCTTATTCCTTGTTTATAAATTTCTCATGTTATATATATAAATATTGAGCAACTCAACATACTTCGAACCTAACTTCTCTTGTAGTTAGTTACTGTACTAAGCTGTGACCAAGTATTGCAAACGTACTTGCGAGAACAGTACACAAAAGAAGTCTGACAAAAGATCCTCATCTTCTGGAGGGTTTTACCTTAAATTTTTGAAGGTCATTGTTGTTTCCACACTCTGACCACCTGTTTTGTCGCTTTGCTTGGGCTGTGCCACTTATTCTTCACCGTATAGATATACCTTATGCGGTGCATACTCTTTATTGCACCATGCATAAGCTACCAGCATTAATTCAAGGTCCTACACCTAAACCCGTGGTGGATGCCAAACGAGATCCCCGAAGTAATCGGCGTAGCCGCCAGTTATCGGAAGGTAGTCTAGAGTCTGCTGAGAAGAGATCCCGCTCTCGTTCTCCTACCTTTCTCAAAGGTTCAGAAGATCCAGAACCGATGCAGACCACTGCATCAAATCCTACCACGTCCACTGTTGCTATGCAACAGTCATATGCAGCCACTCTTGCTCGACCAAAGCTATATTCATTCCTTCTGACCAATTTCGATCCCAAGTATAGTAACACTCGCCATATCTTCAACCAAATCATCAAATACCTACCGCGAGCCAGTATCCACCAGATTGTCTTCACCAGGGGTGGTGTTATTATCAAGTCCGAAGATGAAAATTTTGGTACAACGCTTCGTAATAAGACGAGTTACGAAATTTTCGGAAAAGCTGCACAATTATCGAAGCTTCCAGATAAAATCAAGCAAAATCCTCCACCTCCCAGAACACCCATGATGTCGGTTGTTATTACAGGAGTGTTACCGGAAATAACTGATGAAGAAGTGCTTGAGGAATTAAAGGCTGAGGGCATTGAGGTGTCGAAATGTATTCGTATCAAAAATAATAATGGACCAACATACATGATTCGAGTTCTGACCACTTCTCAAGCTGCCATTGATACCTTGTTACAAGAGGGCGCGTTTATCTTTAAAAAGCGTCACAGGGTAGAACCATCTCGTACCTACCTCTTCCAGTCCGGTGCGAGCGGTGTCAAGTATCAAGCAATCAACATGTGACTGCTAAATGTCCAAATGTTGCAAAATGTGGATACTGTACTGGCAATCATGAGACCAAAGACTGTCCGAATATATTAAAACCCCCTCAATGTTCTACTTGTTCAAGTGACAAACATCCGACATATAGCTATAAATGTAAAGCTAAACCGCCAGCCAATCCGGATCATCCTGAGATGACCGTCCCGCTCCGTACCACAGATTCAACCGTGCCTGTATCGCAATCTATTACATCTCCATTAATTGTTGAAAACTTTCTTCGATATATTACCCTTATACTGTAAAATATCTTTCCTCTTCAACGCCAACTTATTCTCGATCATGTCATTGCAGCTGCATCAGCTATCTTTCAAGACAATCTGTATGCTACTTACTCCGGACCTTATGTTCATTTTCACATCGTACCTAAAGACACAGCAGTCTAAATCCATAACGTTGTATGTAAACATGGCTCTTACAATTCTTTTTATGAACATTCGCTCCTTAGCGTCACACCGTATACTATTTGAACAGTTACTGCTAGAGGAGAATATCGATATCTTTCTACTGAATGAAACTGCGCTCAAACCAACCACATATATCCGCTTTCCTCGCTATAACTTTCTTCGCTGTGACTATGCAGACAATAATGCACGAGCCCAAGGCGGTGCTGCAATCGGAATACGCCATAAAATCATTCATAGAGATCACTCCATTGCTCTCCATTATCAGTTTCCTGAGCACTTAGTAACAACAGTTTACCTTCCAAATCTTGCACTAATTGTGGCTACAATCTACATCCGTCCCGGTCATGTCATTCCTCTTGAGTTTTTCACGTATTTGTTTCAGCAATTTCGATACCTATTAATATTGGCTGACATTAATATCCATAGTCGTTCTGTAAGAGATAAAGAACTTTTTCTCGACCATATAACACTTAATTTACATGGACATGTTCATCATTTACCAAAACATACGCGTCCAAGCAGCCAGACGACACCTGACGTTGTTATTAGCACGGCTTCAATTGTCGATAAATGCACCATACAAATTCTTGATTGTATAGGTAGCGACCACCTTCCGATAAAAGTGCTTGTCAACCATAAAAGACAACGGGCTGAACCAAGTTTAAGAACCATCAAGATATACGACAAGGCTAACTGGGAACAGTATCGCTCTGATATAGATGCCACTCTTGCTAATTTAGCACCACCTACAACTGAATTAGACCTTGAGAACGCCATCTATAGCATCGTAGAGGCTATAACAAGTAGCGCTGACAAACATATACCTCAGTACCACGGCAAGACATATCAGCCAATGTTACCACCTCAATACTTGGCTCTCGTTCGTAAATCTCGACATTACTTTCGGGAATACTAAAGAACTCGAAACCCAGAGTATTTGACACAAGCCCGTAGATGGCAACGGACGGTGCATAATTATATTATTGCTCACAAACGGCTTAACTGGAGCAAAACCTGCAATCAGCTGAATACAGAATCACACCCGACGAAATATTGGAAGAAGTTTAATCTTCTAACTGGTCAGAAAGTAAGTTCTACTTATCCTCTTCTACATAACGACCAGCCTTTACATACAGACAAAGAGAAAGCAGACGTTTTCGCCACCCATCTGCAGACAGTCTTTACACCTCCTCCAAGCATTCACCGCCGCAGTCCCAAAGTTTCAGAAGACGCAATTAACAAATTACTACGTGGGTTGCTATATATATTTCTGGCCTAGGCAACACTAAGTGTTGCCAGGTGCAATCTGACATTTCCATTGGAAAGTTTGACATTTTGTAGCATAAATGTACTCAGAACTTTTTGACTTACGACAATTTTTTTTTCTTTTACAGGTACTTGAAGAAATCAACTTGGCAAAAAAATGGAATTAACTCGTGAACATTTTCGTGCGATCATTTTTCACAACTTTCGACGTGGATTATCACGACAAGAGTGCATCGATGAACTTAAATCTTTGTATGGCGACGAAGCACCATCCTATAGCACTGTGAAAAACTGGTACAACGAATTCAATCGTGGCCGACGCTCGCTCAAAGACGAATTCCGTGAAGGTCGTCCAAAAACAGCCGTTGTGCCAGAAAACATCGATGCCGTACGTGAACTGATAATGCAAGACCGTCATGTGACTTACCGTGAGATAGAGGCATGCCTAGGCATTTCTTCCACCAGCATACATTCGATATTGCATGAACACCTGGCCGTAAAAAAGGTTTGTTCTCGTTGGATCCCGCACAATTTGACAATCGCTCAAAAGAAAGCTCGTGTGGATTGGTGTAAAGAAATGCTGAAAAAATACGATCGCGGTGCTTCAAAAGACGTTTATAAGATCGTCACAGGTGACGAATCATGGATCTATGCGTATGAGCCCGAAACAAAACAGCAATCGACCGTGTGGGTCTTCCAAGACGAGCCAAATCCAACGAAAGTTGTTCGTGGAAGAAGCACTTCGAAGCAAATGGTCGCCTGTTTCTTCGGCATAACTGGTCATGTGGCGACTGTTCCGCTTGAGCAACGTAGGACGGTCAATTCTGAGTGGTACACCACCATTTGTTTGCCTGAAGTCTTCGGAGAAATTCGAAAAATGAACAAGAGAAGACGAATCATTGTGCACCATGACAATGCGAGCTCTCACACATCGGCTCAAACCAGCGCATTTTTGACCGGCCAAAACGTCGAAGTGATGGGTCATCCGCCGTACAGCCCTGACTTGGCACCCAATGACTTCTTTTTATTCCCACACATCAAGAAAAAAATGCGTGGTCAACGATTTTCGTCGCCAGAAAATGCTGTTGAAGCATTCAAAAACCATGTTTTGGAGGTGTCTCAATCGGAGTGGAAAAAGTGCTTCGAAAATTGGTTTGAGCGCATGCAAAAGTGTATAAATCTTGATGGAGAATATTTTGAAAAACAATAAAACCATTTTCGTTGATAAATATTCGTATTTTCATTATTAGGCCAGAAATATATATAGCAGCCCTCGTACAACCTTCCGTCCATCACACTTTAGACATCAATAATCCTTTGACTAGGGACATCACTTCTGGAGATATTCATTCCGTTATTAAGCGCAAACGTAGCACTGCTCGTGGCTTCGGTCAAATATCGTACAGACTTCTTAAAGAATGTTCAGTAAGCTTCTTCATTTTTCTGGCCACAGTATATACCTTTATAATCCGTACTGGATACTATCCTTCCGATTGGAAGGTTTCAAAAGTTTGCATGTTTCTTAAACCGAACAAACCGCCAGATTCTGTACAATCATATCGTCCCATCCAGCTTACTTCCACCTTGGGCAAAGTCTTTGAAAAAATACTCGTATTACGTTTACACCCCTATATCTCTGAACGTCAACTTTTACCACTTCATCAGACTGGATTTAGACCTCATTACAGTATAAATGATCAATTATTACGCTTAACTACAATTCTTACTAATCAATATAATAAATCTCTTCCATCCTGTCTTATACTAATGGATCTTGAAAAGGCATTCGACCGAATTTGGCACTACGGATTACTTTATAAACTGCTTAAGTTGGGTATCCCTCTTTCATATATGCGAGTCATATATTCGTTCATACTTAACCGTATTGCATATGTCAGCGTAAACAAGTCCTTATCTCATCCAGTCTTCCCACACACAGGGGTGCCGCAAGGCTCTAGTATATCGCCTCTTTTATACATCTTATATGCTTCAGATTTGCCATCTCCAGCTCCGAACACTTATCTATTCCAATATGCTGACGATACAGCCTTCCTAACATTAGAAAAAACAATACAACAAATTAACATAGATTTGCAGGCTGCGATTACAGCTTTCCTCGACTGGTGTGGCAAGTGGTATTGTCAGTTAACGAAGACAAAACTCAGACACTAGTTGTTCTCCCCCCTAAGTGTCGTAGTAAAGTTCGACGTAACCCAAATTTATTGCAGATACGGGTAGGCGAACACATTCTTCATCCTTCCAAAACAGTTACGTATTTAGGTATCGTCTTTGACGAGAAACTACGATGGATACCCCAACTTCAGAAACTTGCTACGAAGGCTAAAAATAGACTACAACTTCTGCGACGTCTTGTTGGTCAGAACTGGGGTCTAAACTCTAAGTTACTGCTTAACACCTACAAAGCCTTCATGAGAAGTGTACTCACTTTTGGTCACCTAGCATGGTGTTCAGCCCCTCAGAAATTTTATAATAGACTAGAAATTCTAGAGAGACACGCCATTCGCTTAGCATATTGGATCAAACTCCCATACCATAATACTGATTTATATGACAAAATTGACTTTCCTCCGCTCGTTCACCACATCGCCCACTTGCGTCTAAAGTTTATAGCCAAGAATCTCCAGGATCGAAAGGATATCTTTCTAGATACAATATTTACAGACTTACAGCAAGAATCTCCATATAAATACTATTATACACCACTCCGAATCTTGCTTTCACTATACCTTCGCAGTATTCCAACAGATCATCATCATACAGAGTTCTTCCATCATCACCTCATTCACCAGCATATTCCTAATCTTTTTCCATTATAGCACTGTCTCTCTACACCACTAATAAGGGCTCTCCATATGTCTCTCATCAGTCCTGAGCTGCCCCAGGACAGAAGATTAACATGCATTTGTCCATTGTAACATCACTATAATGTATTGTGGCGTCAAGAGCACCTCGTTCATCACCATACATTAGTCGTCAATTTCTAACTTAATATATTTGAACAATACTCCGTATATTCCTCATTTTTTGCTTCTGCACTATTTATTATCACTGTTTTTGCACACAGGTTATTGTTTTGTATGTGCACCTTTGTTCACTAGTTTAATATTATTGTTGTAACATTTGTTTAATATGTTATTATTATTATTATTATTATTATTATTGTTTATGTATATTCCTTTAAAGCTCACTAACCACCTATAAATTAAAGAAAGAAAAATGATGATCCCAAACCCCAGGCCAAGAGAGAGGGCGAAACCCTCTAGTGGCAGATTGTAATAACCTCCATGATACTAGATTGGTATTACACAGAATTGCTCTTCCACTAATTGATGCCCCTCAATTTCTGAATAAAGAAATAAAGTATTACCTACACCTACTCACCTCAAAAAAAAAAAAAATATTATATATATTGAGCATACTCTCGATCGATATTTAATTTGATCCAAACAGCTGTGACGTACCAGACGTCAGAACAGCTGCATTTTGATTCCTTCCTGTTCCTCATCCCGGATTCTTTCTCTTGCATTACTTTTGAGCTCTGTCCGTCAGACTTATTTAGTCAAGGGCGTCCAGTGCTACGAGTTTGGCAAGTGAATTTATCTAACCTTGACGGCTATCCGAACGGGTCGTCTTACCATCATTGCTCATCTCATCTCATCTCATCTCATCTCATCTACTCATACTCATCAGTCGGCTTCCGGAGTAGTTTTAGGCCTTGTGCCTAGTCTGCGGTTTTCACTATGACGGATCCTGGCTCTCAACCTGGTCTTTCATCAGCTGGTAAACACGAAGGCTTACCACCGGTGTTCGTAGCTCCCCCTGCTGTTTCCACGAAGGTGGAGAAGCAGAGAGACTACAAACAACGCCAATGACGTGCCTCAGAACGATCAAACGCCTCCACAGCATCGAACGCATCTAGTCGTTCCAGATCTCCACTTGGCCAGGAACTTTACGCGGATCGAGTGAAAAACTCTCCACCAAAAAAGAAACCACATTTAGTTAACGACCAGAACTCCAATATGGAAGCAGAACCATCTACCATCCATCACTCATCTCATTCAAGCAACTCATCTTCATCTCAAAAACCCACTCTTTACACCTTTCTCTTACAAAACTTCGACACCAAATATACCAACGAAAAGTTTGTCACTGTTCAGCTTCGCAAGTATCTTCCTCGCGCTCAGCTTTCTGAAGTCATTAAAACCCGGAATGGAATCATTTTAAAGTCACCAGATCCCAATTTTCCAATCACAGTTCGTAACAAAGCATCATTCGAGATATTTGGCAAACAGGCATCCATTACTCCACTGAACTCTACCCGTCAGAAGCAACCTCCTCCGCCAAAACGACCGCCACTACTTTCTGTAGTCATTCGAGGCTTCGACCCATCGTATAACGATGATGAGATACAGGAGGAACTCCAGTATGAGGGTCACACGGTGAGCAAAGTTATGCGAATTCGCAATGACTCTGGTCCTACCTACATGGTACGGGTACTAACATCGTCGCAAGACGCAATTGACACTCTGCTCACCCAAGGGGCTTATATCTATAGTCGTAAACATCGGGTTGAACCATCTCGATCCTCTGCTCCATTACCGCTCAGATGTGAAAAGTGCCGAACATACAACTCTCATCCTACTTCCGCATGCAAAAATCCGTATGTTTGTGGCTATTGCTCAGGACCTCATTCCACTCGAACATGTCCAAACATGACGCAACCCCCTAAGTGTCCCACTTGTACTGACCAACATCCTGCTTACAGTTATAAGTGCAAGGGAAAACCATCGGCCCAAGCAGCACACCCTGAGCTCGTTGTTCCACTACGCACTCCAGAAACCTTAAATACTTCTACCAACCAATCTGTAGATGAATCTGTCACTATCAGCAGACTGCTCGAGTTTCTCGCCTCACCCTCCAAAACATCCATCCATTTCAGAGACAACACGTTCTTCATCACATCATTCAAGCTGCCAAATCTGTATTTCATGTTTATCTTCACGCTACTTATTCCAACAACTACGTCTATTTTCATACCAGCAGGCTTGAAACTCCAGTTTAAATTCCTCCACTATGGATATTGTATTTTTATTTCTGAATATTCGTTCTCCACTCAAGGACAAAACAGTCTTCGAAACGCTACTTCTAGAAGAACACGTTTCCGCCTTTCTTTTAAATGAAACCTTTCTGAAACCATCTACCACATGCAGCATTCCTCGCTACATACTATTACGACACGATAATCGACCTCCATTTCTCCGAGCGAATGGTGGCGCTGCAATTGGTCTCTTAAATAAATTACCTTTTCGACATCACCACTGTCCTCTTCTGCAACTTCCAGAACATGTCATCACCACACTCTATTTCAAAAATATCACCATTACTCTTGCGAGCATTTATGTTCGCCCAGGGGTTCCAATCCCTCACGAGTTCTTCTCACACATTTCCAACACATACCATCATTATATGATTCTTGCCGATATCAACATTCACAGTCGCTCGGCTACCGAGAAAACTGCCTTCACCAATTTCATTACAGCGAATACGACTGGTACCCTCATTGATCTTCCTTCGGCAACTCGTCCCATTTCAGATACCACACCCGACATAGCAATAATTTCCACCAGTATTATCAATCATTGTACAGTTTCAGTTCTAGACTTACTAGGTAGCGATCATGCACCTATCAAAGTAACTTATCACACTGGCCACGCTACTCGTCAATCATTACCTTCTCCTCGCTTCTCTCCACGATATGATAAGGCTGACTGGCCTGGTTACCGCACCTACATTTCTAACGCCTTAAGCGACTATGAAGAGCCAACCACCGATAGCGACCTTTCACATCAAGTAACTGTCATCACTAGTACTATCCAACAGGCTTCTACACTATATATTCCGCAAACCGAATCTATACCCTACCGCCCGAAACTACCTCCTCACTAT
The DNA here is from genome assembly GCF_964235325.1 of Thermobia domestica. NCBI lineage: Eukaryota > Metazoa > Arthropoda > Insecta > Zygentoma > Lepismatidae > Thermobia > Thermobia domestica. Next base: position 288,845,444 of record NC_137457.1, read on the forward strand.
CTAGCTTTAGTTCGTCGCTCCCGTCAATTCTATCGTGAATATCTTCGTACACGCAATCCCGACGCTCTCAGGCTTCATTATCAGTTACAACGAACAGTACGTAATTACATCTCTGCGTATAAACTCCGGCAATGGGTGAAAACTTGCAACCATCTCTCTGACATCTCTCATCCGACGCGCTATTGGAAACGTTTTAACGCTCTCTGTTGTAAGCATACCAAACCCTCTTATCCGTTACTTCTCCAAGATACACCCTTGCACTCCGATGTGGACAAAGCAAATGCATTTGCAGATTATCTTCAGACAATCTTCACACCTCAAGCACCAGAGCCCACAGGTTCCACCCATCCCGTCGAAAGAATCAATCCCGCTTCTCGCATACTTCAACCAAATACCACTCACACTCTTCCAGAGCACGTCCTTACCAGCCCCATTACAGTACCTGAAATCACATCTGTCCTTCAACGGAAACGGAATACAGCACCTGGTTTCAATAACATTACCTACAGACATATTAAAGAAGGTCCCATGGTACTGCATGTTCTCTTGGTATTGCTATATACATTCATCCCCCGTACTGGGTTTTTCCCCGTTGAATGGAAGGTCTCCAAAACGCTAATGTTTTTGAAGCCCAATAAGCCACCATCAGCTGTATCATCTTACCGGCCAATACAATTAACTAGTACATTCAGTAAAATCTTCGAGAGGATCCTTGTGAAACGTTTACATCCATATCTGCTAGACCGACAGTTAATACCCACTCACCAAGCGGGCTTCCGTCCAGCTTTCTCAATCAACGATCAACTGTTGCGACTCACCACTCTTATCACCAACCATTTTAACTCCATTCGACCTTCTTGTTTACTTCTCTTTGATCTGGAGAAAGCGTTCGACAAAGTGTGGCATCTGGCCCTTCTATATAAACTCATTCATTTTAAACTTCCTCTGCCATACATCCGCATTATCTATCATTTCCTCGTTGGACGAATTTCTTACATCGCCGTCAACGACCAACTGTCTCACCCTATATTTCTTCTCTCTGGTGTACCGCAAGGATCTGCTCTCTCTCCACTTTTATACATTCCCTTCGTAGCTGATCTTCCGCATCTCCCTCCCGATGTGCATCTTTTGCAATATGCCGATGATACAGCATTTCTAGCTCTGGGAAACACTATCTCTCACATCAACATCGTCTTACAGGAATCAATTGACAGCTTTGTTCACTGGTGTACTAAATGGCATCTCAAGATCAACGCAGCGAAGACTCAAGCAATAGTTTTAATACCTCCACGTAAGCGCACTAAAGTCTATAGAAATCCTTCTCTGTTGTCACTACGTGTACAAGATACTCCTATTCTGGCCACTAAAACAGTCACATACTTAGGCATCGTCTTTGACCATCATCTAACTTGGAAACAACACCTCAAACATGTCGCAACTAAAGCCTACAACAGACTCAATCTCCTAAAACGTTTAACAGGCACCACCTGGGGTCTAAAACCCCATACTGTTCTTAATACATATAAGGTTTTCCTTCGACCTGTTTTGACCTACGGTTTCACCTCCTGGATTTCAGCACCTCCTTCGTACTATACCAAATTGGCCATTTTAGAGCGACATGCATTTCGTATTGCCTTCAGGATTACTCTTTCCAGCCCTACCCGTGCACTCTATTCACGCATCTCTTTTCCCGTTCTTTATTCACATCTAGAAGCCCTCCGTCTCAAATTTATAACTAGTCGCTATACAACACATCAGCCTCTTCTTTTGGAAACCATGCGCCATCTTGCTCTTTATTCATCACCGCCACGCTTTCACTTTACCCCCCTCCATCTACTTTTTACACTATATTGCTATACACTTCCCCCAGACCATTTGGACCATCTTATACTACAAGATTATCTTTTGCATGCTCATCTTCCTCATATCTTTCCATCTTTTTTTTGCACAGTGATCTCATCATGACTAACAGGGCTCATCTCGTCTTCATCAGCCTAGAGTAGCCCCTAGGCAGAAGGTAACTGCATTCGTTCTGCTAACCCGCTCTCATCTTGTGTTGTGGCGTGATTGCACCTCACCTCGTCCCTCATTCTCATTCTATTTTCTACTCTCAATATATATATATATTTATTTATATCCATTTATCTTACAGCACTAATTATTTCACATTGCACTTAATTTATCATTTACTCAAGTCTATACCTGCACTTACTTACACTATTATTTGTTCAATTATTTGCTTATTTGTTAGATTTAACTATATACTCGTTGTATTCTGTTTATCATCCGCACCTTAATTATGATTATGATCGCAAAGATCATAATGTCCCAACTTTATATTATTTGTTATGTTTCTGAAATAAAGATATATAGTTATCTCCCTTAGCCCAACACCTATCCTTTACAGCCTCCTTTTCTCTCCACACCTCGTCCTTGAAAGAGGGTGTAGCCCTCTAAAAGGTAGCTAGCCTCTGGCTAGCATTAAAAATATATATATATTGAGTTTCACAGAACGAAACGTAATGGAAATCCAACATCTTGCTCTCAGGAAATGTTCTTCGCATAGCGCCATAGATCAAAGAATGTCCCTCTCAGAGAGACACTGAAAACATGTCATGGATAGGGGTCGACGACCGAAACACCCTCATATTTTATTGGATAATGAAATTGATATACTTATGTCAAGCTTCATGTTTTCTTGCGATCACTTTAGTGAAACAAAGAGAAGCTATATTTACATACACAGAGAAGTGGGAGAGGCTTCGTGGCAGATAAATGCCATCAACAATATAGTACTTTCTTTTGTGTAAGTATTGTGCAACACAGGGCATCGGGTGACTAAGTGTGAAGTAAACACACCGCCACGCCTTCGAAACGGAAATGCGTATTTAATTTAAATCTAGAGAAAGAATATACTTTCATTTTAAAAAAATGCAAAGTCGGATCACAAAATATAATCTGGGAATCATGTTTATACCCCTCTCCAGCCCCGGATTCATATGTGTCCCATTTTTGCAAAATTAAAATTCTGGTCACCTTGAGGCTACTCTCATCTTCCAGGAAGCGAACCGCCCCCTTCAAACGATACTTCTGGATCCGCTAGTGCTGTCAACCCACTGACGAACAATTTTCCCCACTAAATGAAAACTGAAGCAACCATTTAGCAAGAAAGCAGCAGTCATTCAGGTTTTGCTTGCACAAGGGAAGGGGGGGAGGAGACAAGACACTGCGATGTAAATAGTATTTCACTTCTTCATTAATATATTATTAAAGTATTGGTTAAATTTATATATATCTGAAATTCAGTGGAGAATATATAAATATCATGTCCCATCTGAAACCCTAAATTACACCACTGCCGAGAACGACCGTCATCGACAATACTGATGAATGGTTTTCTCATTCTTCAACTTTATACAAGCTAATTTTTATATTCTCAATAGATGGCAGCGTAAAAGTTTCTTGGATGCTTCAAGAGTTTTGAAAAATGTGTACACCCACTGAAATATTTTCACACACACTCCAATTACTAACAATACTTTTAAGGAAGTTTGTTTACGTTTCTCTCTCATAATATAATACCTAATAGATATTTTAAAATTTACTACAACTTTCGCTGATATAAATGTTCTACTTTAGGTATATTAGGAAAAGGCGAGTAGTTTCGTTGTCTCATATAGCCTCGGGACGTTAAACCCGAGTGGTTCGGAAACTATTTTTGTAAAACGTGGATTTGATTTCACGTTTATTATTAAATCAACCAAAAAAATTTCTCTTTAGTGCTTATTCATCCTTATTGTTTTTAAGTCAGTTATCAATGATGGTGGAAGCTGAAGCACTTAAAGTGTCAAGTATTCTTTATAAACTAACCAGTAACTTTTTGATTATAGTTTATAACGCCTTAATTTTATGGTTCGAAGTTAAGGGAGACAGTGGTAATTTCAGGGCAGAGGAATAAGGAAGACGATGCACCAGATGTGAGAGGTCTATATATATATATATATATATATATAAAGTCAGCGGCTCCTGACAAGCAACAGTTTTTACTGAAATAGTCTTAAGAATAACGGAAAGTTTCCGAGTAATGTAAAATCCATAGTTGATTAGGATTAGGGATTACATTTCTGGGCTCTCGACAACTAGGCCTATCTCAATGTTACCCCGTCACTAGGGTTGCCAACTGGCCGGTTTTTGACCGTCCTGGCCGGAAATATTGATGTTATTTTGATTAAAGCCGGTGACCGGATAAACTTCTTACCAGCCCCTTTATAACCGGTTTTCTCAAATTTTTTATCTAGTTCGAAGCAATCTCATCTAGTTCGAAGTATAGATTTAAAAAGTAACTTTCGTTCTGTAAATCCAAACTGTCATCTTTCACCATAATCTGTTTAGATAATTTTAAAGAGAGGACGGACTGTATCAGGGAAAATTTCACATTTACTTGTAGGGAATTTAACACATTTATTGAGAGTGAAAAAAGACTTCTTAAAGCAATTTCCTGTAGTTGAAGTACAAGTTTAAAGAGTAAATTTCGTTTTCCAAATCCGAAATTGTCACGTAAGGATTAATAAATATGCTTTTCTTCATCTGTATCGATAATTTTAAAGAAGTGACAGTTACTGGTAAATATAATAAAATGATCAATGCTGATTTCAGTTTCTCATTTGTAGAACAATGTATCTGGTAAGCTTATTAGTGAATGTACTAAGGATATACAGAATAATTGTGCTAATGCACTTTTGTTCACGATAGTACATTTTCTTCTCATGGATGGATCTGAACAAAGATACTTCACACTTACAAGGAACCCTAGGTATCTATCAGAGCCCGATTTTCATGCAACTTTGTATATATAGAGATTACCTCGGGAAACTCGCACAGCCAAAATTGTAGCTGCAGAGTCCAAGACGTTGGGGCACTAGAACCCGAGAGAGATCAAAAGTGGAACGTCAGTACATTAAGGACATGGTGAGAAAATGCACGTTTTTCTTTAAAACTAATCATTGTAGCGACACGAAATGAGCATACATGGATACGAGATGGTCGATATGATTTGTTAAAGGTTATAAAAAGAATATCCGCCATCTTGAAAGAGGCCATGTTGAAACTGATGTGATTGGTGTAAATGAGAAGAGGGTCGTCCGATGCATTAATTTGAACGTAAATAGCCACAAAAACCTATTGGTGAAGTCTATTGTGGGATTATATTATTCCTGTGCTTCTGATAGAGTGGTTTAGGTACAAGATAAGCAAAGTGTATGTCATGACACTCGAGCAGGGTATGGAGCGCTATAGGTGGACTTATATGACGTTCTGATTTCTGTTCGAATTAAGTCAAGTCTAATAAAAAGTTACTAGTTAATATCAACCATGACATTATTATGAAGATTGAACTCGTCATATCAGTACATCCACACCAATTACATGGTGACTGTGACACAAGTGATGTAGTGCTAAAATTATATTTCGCTCGGTTTTCTATTTGCACTGATCCCACTCATTGCGCTCCATAATCTGCATCTGCTTGAGTGTTATAAGATACACTTTGCTCATCTTGTACCTAATGCACAGGAATAATGTAATACCACAAAAGACTTCACCAACAGACCAGAAGCACAGAAATAATGTAATCCAACAACAGACTTCACCAATAGGTTTTTGTGGCTATTTACGTTCAAATTAATGCATCGGATGACCCTCTTCTCATTTACACCAATCACACCAGTTTCAACATGGCCTCTTTCAAGATGGCGGATATTCTTTTTATAACTTTTAACAGATCATATCGACCATCTCGTATCCATGTTTGCTCATTTCGTGTCGCTACAATGATTAGTTTTAAAGAAAAACGTGCATTTTCTCACCATGTGCTTAATGTATTGACGTTCCACTTTTGATCTTTCTCGGGCCCTAGTGTCCCAACGTCTTGGACTCTGCAGCTACAATTTTGGCTGTGCGAGTTTCCCGAGGTACTCTCTCTATATACAAAGTTGCATGAAAATCGGGCTCTGATAGATACCTAGGGTTCCTTGTTAGACCTATTTTACAGCGGATTTTGATAGAGGTGTCTTTTTTCTAATTTTTCAGAGTTGGCAACCCTACTGTCACGTATGACGGGTTATGTCCTCGGCGATCACACTGCCCGGGGATTTGGGTAGATAAAAAGGACTGGGGAGGAAGGAAGTGGCTTGGAGCCATTATATTAGACTTCATCCCAGCATTTGCCTAGAGTGAATAAGGAAAATCCCAGGAAGTTTCAGGGTGGCTGGCCTGAAAAAGCTGTTACACTTTTTTGACCGAGTGTCCCCACCGGGAATCGAACCCGGGACCGCTCGTACAAGAAATGAAATGAAATATTTCATTTTTTTCGTCTCGCAATTATACCGGCTAGGCTAAAAGAGACGGTGATGATGAGAAATGAGTTCAAAGTCGAATGAGAAAAGTGAAAGGAAAGGCGAGAAACCCGACAAACCCCACGAACACGGAATTTGTCCCCTACAAAGTACATTTGGCGCGAGCTGGGATCGAACCAGGGGCCCCACGCACCAGAAGTGAACGCTCTACCACTGAGACACCGTGCCCCTCGCCTGTACCGGAAATCCACAGTTGAAATCCACCCGAGTCCAAAATCTGTTTTAGCCTTTAGGTCCGAGCCTGTGTGATAATCAAACGAGCCTGAAATAAGCCCGAATTACAGAAACTTAGCGCAAAAATTGTATTTTTATTTATGGCAATTACAATTTTAATTTTACAGTTGTACTTTAAATCTTCTCCAGAAAGAACGCCCCAATAAATATCATTGTAGATACAAAATCCCTGATAAATTTAAAAATTTACAACCCTAGCCCTAAGTGATATTCCTATATGTTTTGTATGTCTGAGTCCGGTTTGCGGGCCCGGCCGGGCCTAAGCCCGTTTGCTCAGCCCGAGCCCGTGCAGACGTCTACTCTATAGTGACAAACATTAAAATCAGAAATGGTATCTCGATTAATAACTTTTGACTCAAATATGCCGTTTGGTGATCCACCTTAAGGATGCAAGGTGATCTGAGGAAAGAAAACTGAAAAGGGAAGGGAAAAATAGGAATTTTTTGGTATAACTGTACCCTTAGACTATCGATCGTAAGGTAAAATCCATTCAAGAATTTGAGCCCCTTTAATCATATGTCTCAGAGTGATTGACAGGATACCTCTGCGAATACGACGGTGTTGCCTAATTTTTCGAAGTAAGTGCAGAACAAAGGGTAATATCAAAACTTATTACATATTGAATTTCTATTGTACTTAACAGCATCACGGATACAGATATATTCAGGACATATGATTAGAGGGGCTCAAATTCTTGGATGGGTTTTACCTTACGATCGATAGTCTAAGGGTACAGTTATACCAAAAAATTCCTAATTTCCCTTCCCTTTTCAGTTTTCTTTCCTCAGATCACCTTGCATCCTTAAGGTGGATCACCACCCGGAAGTTAATACATATTTTAGCTCATTCCCTTAATTACTGCGTAATGAAACGTTACATATTATAAATATTGTAATATAAGATAGAGTTATGTTCCAGCTACAACATAAGACTCTGATTCATTTGGTTGTGTGTTCTGATATCGAAAAAGATAGCAAATAAAAGAAATATTTGATTCGTTTTACAATGAGCACACAAGATGGCACCTCCTGTCAGATCTAACTAGAAGTGCTCAGTTTTATGAAATGCTCATTTGTGTGTGGAGAGTATTTTAGAATAACGTTCTTATTACGAAATAAATATATTGTTTGAGCGTTTCTCGTGTTATGTTTCACATTTTATTTCAATTTTAATTTATATGTAAGGAAATAGATTTTGAGAAGAAACTTGCGCAGAAAGCCATAATGCGTTACTGCCAAATTTGTACGTTTACTGTCGTAGTCACAATAAGAAGATCCCTAGATTCTAGCGTTGCAGTTCGTAAAGCGGAACTTAGCTGTGAATTGCGGTAAGGGACGCAAACTAGCTTCTCCAATAAATATCCAAGCAGAATTCCATCATTATTTCTTTTATTATCTGACACCAGTAAACATTCGACACTATCTGGCAACGCCGTATTATTTAAGCAGCGTTTAGCATAGCACCGAGGACACCTAGTGATCCACCTTAAGAGAACAGCTTGTTGGTGCCGAGTTTAGTGACGAATTTTTCTCACTCAGAGATAAACCAAGGTTGGCAGCCAAAACGTTCTAAGAGCCTCTGCATTTCAATTAGCAACCTCACATTTGCAGTGAAGAGAACACCTACGACCCTGTTTTAAATATCACTGAGCAAGCAGAATAGACGTGTGAGAGAGAGAGAGAAAGAGAGAGACTAGTTAGTATTGCCACTTAATCATCTACTTTAAGAAACAAACACATTTGTTTTTTGTAAGAGGAAAAGAGATGCGAACCATGATTCACTGATTCAGCATACGAGTCCAGTATCCTGATTACATTTAATACTGCATGTTTCTTTCGTCCCATTGAAGGACGGAAAGGGAAGAATCAAATACGAAAATTTCGGTATAATGTTAGCTCGTGTAGTGTAGCCAAGCGATCTAATGCATTAGGCAAAATAGTTTGAATTTACATCTTTTATTAAATACTTCACAATTCTGTTATCACACGCGATTCTCATATCACATTATTATTAAAATACAGCGATATTTGTAGATAACTCATTTCTAAGTGGTTGTGTTCTCAATAAACACAGAGACAGTAATGAGAAGCCAGTAAACCTAGCGTTGATAAAAGACTGTGATAGTTGGCAAACATGCGTAGTCGATGGTTTTGTACACTCATGTCCAAAATTATTGTCGCATGTCTATAAATATGTTGTATGAATATAATTTGACAACGAATTCGCCCGGTATTTCTTATAATATTAGAATGTGTATAATCGGCAAAGACATGTATGTGGCAAATTTCATGTCAAAAGAGCAATAAATAAGAACAATAAAACGAAAAGAAAATGTTCCTGTCCACTTAGCAACATTTTTCTTTACTTATTATAATTTTCGTATTTATAATTATTTTCCTATGAAATTTACCACAAATATACATTTCCCGATTATACACGTAGTTTTAGTATTAAAAGTACCCTGGAAAATCATTATCAAATTTTATTATTACAAGAAGACAGTTATAGATATGCGACAATCATTTTGGACATGAGTGTACATACTCTACTCGTGTATTCATGGCTTATTGAATACTGCTCACACTTGTTTTATTCTATTTTACATATGGAGGGAACAGGGTAAAAACGATAATAGAAAACTGAAAAATGGCGGAGATTAATAGGTGAATACAGCATATTCAATAGTTTGACCGTGTTAACAGAAGACGGGAAACCCGAACAGTGTCCGTAGGATTCCTTAAGAAAACTTCCCTTGACTTACACAAAATTTTCCCCTTTTCTCATGACAATAGTTATGTGATAAAATTTATTTAACTATAATAAATGAAGTGCCACCGACATTTGTTTTGTTAATTTGTTTTTGCTTCTATTTCTATAACTTTTTCTTCAGTTTTTTTAAACAAAAAATACAAATACAATAAACCAAGAATAGGTACAAATTATGCTCCTTTGAACACACATAAACACACACTATTGCTATTGTATTCGTTCATTTCTGAGGAACAAAGGAAAGTTTAAATATTATATACTACTGGTCAATTAGTCCTCTCAAGAATATCCCTGGATTTTCACGTTTTATCGAAAAAATCCCTTTTTCCCTTTTAAAGTATGATGGTGGCGGTAACAGAACTTGAATACGTTTAAATTTCCTAAGTGTCCTCATATGGCCGAGGGATTTCAGGCATGTAGATGTACTTTTGATGTTTACAAATATGGACTCGAACCCCTCACCTCCCTCGTTTTTACTTTTGTTTTTTACTTTTGGCAGCTACAGCGGAAAGTTTGTTTTATTCTTTACGAATTGCAAATGGAGTTTACATTCAAAATAAGAGGAATTATGGCGGCATTTACTTGGATATATATTTAAATTGCACAAAGGGATAAACACAATGCGCAAAGACAAAACCTATTACCGGTATTGAACGTTATCAATAATAATTACTACGAAAGACTAAAACGAACAGTTGAGCTTCTACGATTTTGGCTAAAGTATGTTATGGACTACTATGTTCAATACATCTCAGCGGACTCGAACCCACGTCCACGCGCACCACGACGTAACTAAATATTGTGTGCCTTATTGCACAAAAACTTATTCGACAAAAATATGTGTAATATTGCTCCCGACTTTTATGTCTACGTAGGATCGATCCATGTGCATGTCATATGGACTTGATGGGATAAACACTATGTGCCTGGCTTTTCTGGAAACGGAAGAGAAAATGGGACCAGAACCTAATCTTCAAAGAATCATTTGCGAAATTGATGCCGTGCGTGTGGCGTCGCAAGTATAAAAGCATACCACATAATTGCTCGTTGAAGTGTAAACTATCTGCCGTAAAAGTAAAATATTTTATAGATATTATTATTACACTTATAAGCGTACTTTGCACTTGCACGACACAATCACTACAAAATATATTATTTCTGTACTTAATCCTGGGTTGTATGTTAATTTCGTTTATTAGTGGGCACTAATTTATCTACAGGTCGTCGAACAAATGAATTTCGGCGCACACTTTGATGTAAATAACCTTACAGAAAGAAACCGGTTTGTTACACCGATCAACTCTAAACATCGTAATATTTGGCTCATGATTTTAGATAGAAAGATAGTGTAGGGAAAACGTGCTTCACTTCTGAGTTGTATAACTAGTTAACATAGGTTCAAAATCTGTTCAAGCCGAAGAATTGCTTTTTTAACAAAGTAATCCTGAAGAATCGAAAAGTGATATCTCGTACTCAATGGGCAATCTTTAAGAATGTGGTGGCAAACACCTGTATAATGATAGAGATCATTTACGAATCTTGATTGGGAAATTGTAGATATCATCTATGTGGATTACGAGGACAGTGCGAAACACCTAATTAACACTTAACTGATCTAGAATCCACTTTTCATGTTATCTTAGAAACAATATGCCATTACTTAAATTTTCAGTAGAGTAATCTTTGAATATCAGTATCGTGCTGGACTTGTAAATAGAAAATATTGGTTCGATTCCCCAGCAGATAGTATCTTTTCGCATAAAATAATGGCTACAACCAGAGATTTATCTGCGGTTTGAGATCCTACAAGGCATCACTGACGAGAATGCGAGTAAACAGTGTGTGCGTTCTTTATCATACAGTATTGATAAGTAGTTTTCATATTTATATTCGTCTTTCTCTTTCTTGACATTCCTTTAGTATGCCTCTGCACCTTTCTCTCTATCTCTCTCTTGTTAATTGTTATCTTCGTCTCTTACATGTTGCTTCTCTCTTTCTTTCTCTCTCTCTCACACACACACTTGCAAAAAACAAACACATACATTCCTTTTATGCGTGTAGGTATTCCGGAGATAAAACCGAACCAATTTTGACAAATCCCTAATAAACAGAAGGATCCTGGTTCAAAACTTGACTCGTTCCCGTTAGGAAAATTTAATTAACTGAGAATTTTAGAGTCGTGTGTTTTGTGCTCTGGGAATAACATCTCCAATCCTGGACCATTCTGAACGAAATACTGTTTCAACGCAAGGCAGCAAGTAAAATCTCTTCTTTGTCTTCCAGGTTGCCGAGTCTTAATCGAATCACCGCAGCAGTACGGGTTCGAGTCTGCTACCAGTGGTGGTTCATGATCTAACCCACATCACCAGTCTGACACCATGTCCCGTTTCAGCTTTCGCGTGTTCATTCTGTCTTGCAAATTAGAATTTTATATTGACAGTAAGTGAAATCGATAGTGGGTGTTCGGAACAGTTAAATCTTTATATATGACTAGAAAACGGGCCCAGTTTTTGATTATTTCAATCGAAGCGTTTATTTATATTAGTTCGATACAAAATTCGTTTACATCCTATAATTTATTTCAACGTCCTATTATTTAATGTGTTTCACGTTTAAAATACGAAATATGCAAGGTACGTCTATAAGGAATATCCAATTTTGCTTTTGAACATTTGTAAGTTTTCATTACGATACAGTTTAGATTTTTAATATAGGCTCTTTCTGCTGGAAATTTAGTAGAAAAATCCGATTGATTTGTTTCAATTTGCATTGTAGTCTAAAATGGAAGGTATAAGGCACTATGTATTATGACACATGATAATAATATTAGCATTTTATTAAAAAAACAGTGAATACTATGATGGTTTTGTGGATAAAAGAAATTTTAACAAAACGAAAATTGGAGTCAAATCACCCCGCACATCATACACATATATTTTTCATAAAATTTCAGTAGAGATACTAAACCTGAAAACTAACAAAAGTGAAGTTACATTATTGAAACACATAATGTAAAACATCCTGAGTTTTACATAATATACCCTACTGCATCATGTAAAACAAAAATAAGGTTTGAACAACATTGATTTTTTCTTCGAATGTTTGAGGCTAAATATAATCACTGCAGCCTTCAGTTGCAGTTGAGGTGGAATCAAATTTTTTTCGGGTCCGAATAATTTTTAACCATACTGTGTAACAATGTTGTATGTAATCATGTTTTACTGTATAATTTTCAGTTTACATACTAAAAAATCCGTTTTGTTTTCGTCCAAATAAAATTAATTTAGAAGTGTCAGAATAATAAGAAATATAGGTCTTCGGAAAATAATTTTCTATTTATATATTATTTTCTCCGCAAATTTTGCGTATGGGCATCTTATTTGGATGAATATAAAATATGCATTCTTATTTCGATGTAATTCATAGATCATCACTTGGGTAGAATTTTCTGAATTTTTCACCAATCCGATTTTTGTTAGAATGCTTTGGACCCCCTTCATCCCGATGAGATACCCATATCCTGCTAAAATCCGGTTTGATCCAGTTTTTACAATTTTTATTCGTTTTGTATTTTACGCCGTGAATTTTCTGCGTTGTGATTGGGAACTAGATGCCACCTTAGTGATTTGGCGCGTCTCTACTTTGTTCTTTGTCGTGTAGACTCAAAGGAGTAAAGTGTTCATATCGACACAGGTACAATTTTAATCAATTCTACAGGAAAAGTTACCAGAAATCAGGTAACGTTGTCTAAATCATGAAATAAACAGTTTGGAAGCAAATGGAATCCTGAATTATTAAAATTTCGAGCTGTGAAACAGGAAGATGTGGAATCAATTGCCGTGATCATCACGTTTGATGCTGCAATCATTCTAGGACAGGAATAAAGTGATACTGGATTTTGATTTTTCGTAGTGTGAGCTTTTAGACTAAGAGCTGGAGGTTCGAAATTCACTTCAGGATTTTCCCCGTTCTTACAAACTTATATCCGATAGCCTGTCCATGCATACTTTCGTGTGTGTGTGTAGTATACTTGTAATTTAGGGGATAACATGGCTGTATACGTAGGTTTTGTAGCAGTCAAGTTAAATTTTAAAATGTCAGAATAAACTCTAATAGGGACTTCTATTTACTCTTAATTTGACCTAGCTTCCAAACTTAGTGTGGGTTAAATAATGACGTAAGCATTCCTTTCTCTCTGGAAGGGAATCTTCCTTAATCTATTCATTTGGGATCAATTTTAATAATAATATAATTTAGAAAATGGGTTAGTTTTGGCACAAGGACCATTCCGTCCTAATTATCCCCAATTCTTTTTTCGCATTAGAACAGATTGAAGATATGTTGGTGTTCAGAAAAGTGTGATTTTATTTAGTGTAGATATGTAGAATTGGATGTTCTGTAGTAATATGTGTAGTTTAGTATGTTGTGAGTATATGTAATGTATGTGTGAGAGTGTTTGATAACTTATTTAAGGACTAGAATAACTTATTTAAGAACCAGTATTGTTGACTTTTCAATTATTCATCTCTTTCGGCCTAACCTAATAGGTAACTCGTTCGTAAATCAAATCTGTCATGATTCTGCATATTTATTTCATAATATACAACATGTAGTTTGTTTTAATCGTACACAGCGCATTTCCTAGTACACATAATTATCACTTGACAGCGCCCTCTGACATCGAGGAAACGATCTCATAACGCTAGTCTTTTGTTTAACGAAATAGTTATGAAGCTGATCAATGAAAAATGCGAGTATTTTTTTTAAATATATCTTAATTTCCACGATGGATACTGTTTTCGTGAGTAACTAAATCTTTAAAATATACTATTGAGATCTCATCCCAGAAGTGGCTATACGTTCTATTAACAAATACATGCATATTGATGAAAAACAAACTTTGCTTACTTTTTTTTAACTATAATCGGTTGTTAAGAATTCTACTCCCGTCGTCGGAGACTGGAATTGTTGCTACTTCATATTTTCAAATCTTTTTTTCTGCGAATATTTGTTGATTTCAGAATATATATATAGTTATAAATGAGTACGATACAGAAATATCTATGAATCGTTTTACATAGAAAAGTGCATGTTAGAACTGTAAATAAGTAAATAACATTAAATTCTGTTTGCATACATACGTTTACCAAGGTGCAGTGTGTAAATATAGGGTATCGTTACTATTGGGAGTAGTGAGTGTTGGTTCAAAGCTAGGAAGCTACAAAGTTTCTGTGTAGTCGTCATTGCTCGAGATTTTTTTTATTTAAGTCTATAACCCCTATTCCATCATTCTTATTGAATAATGTGAATATGGGTTATAACGAATAGGTTAAGTATTTACTCATAGTGGCGTGTATAGTTTTGAGCGTATTTAAAAATCGGGTGTCTGGAAATGAATCTTTATATAAAATATAGATAAATAAATTTGAATAAGTAATTATATGTGAGAGTAGTACATGTAGTTGAATAATGGGTAACCTTATAGTAGATGTGAGCCGAGTTTACTCTTTTGCCACTGGATAGGGTCGTGACTTAAAAACAGTTGTGTGACTGTTTATGTTGTAACGTTTATTTTTCCCATAATGTTAATTTAATGTAGATGTTTTATTTTATATTTATATCTAGTACGAATCATAAAATTTTAAATAAATTTTGGAGAAAAGAAAAAAAAATCCTATTCATGATGTTTTCCTTTTAGGCCATAATTACTGGTTCGTCTATACCCCACCGAACAGATGCCCGAAGAGTAGTGTGGCCATCACCACCATTCGCGCGCCAATCCAATGCAGTACAGAACAACCACAATGGCTTAAAAGGATTAACTCAAATTCTGACCAGACAAGTTTTGTTTCTAAAATTAACGAACGTTTATTGCATCTGACTATTAAAAAAATGTTGTGTCATTAATTCCAAGATCTTGCTGAAGCGACACCCAGCATCGAAACCTTTAAGCTTTATTTAAATGAAGACTATCATTAATCTTATTTATAGTACTTCAACTTGAAGACAATATTAATCAATCAACTGTATGTACAAATATGTACTGATTTCGATTTGACCAAATAAAAATGTAAATATCTGTATATCTTTATTGCAATTTCATATTCTTTAATTAACAATAATACTCCTTCATCTCTTAAGGAGTCATTTTCAAGAATAGATAACAAGATTCCTTTAAGAAATTGGAAAAGGAAAATAACTCATTGCTACCACTAAACATAGTATAGTTTACAGTTGAGGTTAACTCCGTATCTCACCAGGCGTGCCCATACTTATAATCTCCAATCAATAAACACACAACACAAAAAAAATGTTACTATTATTTTCCCTATAATTCAGCATATTTGAAATACTGAATACATTCCCTTTACGGAGGACAAAGGCTTGATATCTATATCTCATTTCATTCAACAATATTCACTTAGTTATCCGCACGACCGTGCATGACATTAATATCAAAGCAATACAACACACAATAAGAAAGAAATCTACCTAACTAATCTAATCTAACCTAACCTATAACTATCCTACTTTTACCTCATCTAGTACGAATATTGAAACCACATTTCATATTTAAGAGGGCGGATAACTTGCACATTATATATATATATATATATATATATATATATATATATATATATATATATATATATTCACATCATACGAAATTCACACAATAATAAAAGAAATCAGACACATAGATAAATTGCACGCTATAACTGGAGTTGCCTCAACATCTATTTATGCTATCAGGAATAACAAATTTATTTTTCACTAGTTTCTCGAAAGTATGCAAATGAGGTTTTGATTATGCAACATAATTCAATTTCGGTGGAATTTTGAATGTATATGTTAACAGTATCACAACAACAACGCTCATGAAAGAAGGAAAAAAAATCCTAACTTAAAGTGACTATGTAATCAGTACCGTCAACAGTATCAATATATATATCAAATAACATGTTTTTAAGATGTCAACATCAAGACGATGTGCAGAGCTTTCACTATCTGGTCTCATAGCAGCTGCTAATTATAAGACTCGAAGTTCATGACTATTAGATTTTGTCGTTCCTCATTTCCTTCTCCTTTAAAGACTGTCTGAGCTTGTGTAACTTAACGATATGCTTAACAACTCTTCATCATCATCACATACATAATGGAGAAATGACTATTGTCCCTGTTTAACAATTTCGAATTTAGTCATCAAAACAATGTCACTGATACCCCAAAGTCACTAATACTCCAAAGGGTTTAAAGAGAATTTCTCATGGAACTTCTAGAGGTCAACAAAATGGAGGATATAGTCACTAACCTGTATCCTGAGATGCTCACACAGTATCAAAATCTTACCACCTGGTTGACTGTCTGGTTGGTTCCAACATTACCTGAGCATCCTCCTTGTTCCCAAATTACCCTGAATAGCACCAAGAAAACATCTTGGACGGCTTCCATCTCTTTTGATCAACCTCCAGTTGAATTGCCATGTTAAAGATAGGCCGTTCCCAGAAGAAACATTTTTCGTCACAATTTATATATATCACAAGAGCCCTATTTTTGCCTAATTATGTGCCAGGTTAGTCCAATTTCAGGTTTTGACAGGTTTTACGGTCCAAAATTTCCTTTTAAATGCACATTTCCTTTTTATATTTTAGCAGGGCTCTTGGGCTCTTTTCCTGTTATATTTTATATAGGATCTTCTGTACACCTCACACACACCCTCTTGACAACACTAGATTTAACTATAATAAGTATTGATATTTAATTTTTATGGCTCGTAAAATATAAAATCAGTTTTAACAAAAAGAAAAGAGAATTTATTTATTTATTTCCGCATATTCCATTATTCTTTTTCTTCTATATTGAGTATTTAATGTGGCTATTCCCACTTTGAGACAACAACATGGCAGACATTTGTTTACATCTCAGAGATACGCACAATTTGTGCAAGGTCAGGCTTCAAAACCCCAGAACAGGTAAGTTTATCATGGAACACATTAAGGTGTTCGTACTTTTATAAGAATAATGGCAATTATGCTAAATATAATTTGAATCTCTATAAAGATAAACAATAAATTCTACCTTTCTTCCGGTCAAATATTAGGCCTAAAATTATGTAAACAAAAATAGCTATCAATGTCATATTGTCGGTACTGATTTACAATATGCTAGTCAGCAGTAATACATATAATAAAAATAACCTACCGATAAAATGTACAAGGAGTACTGTAATATAGAATTTTATCTAATGTTACCGGTAGTGAAAACATACCGTAACATTTTTCCCCGGCCGTTAAGAAAAAAAATATGAAGAATGTTTAAAGATAAATATTTTTTTTATTTGTAATTCTTTAATAAATCTACTCTCTTCTCCGCCGAACAATCAAAAAGCTTTACATTACTTAAATTTTGATTCGGCCCTTCTCTCCCTTTCAAATCTTTCAAAAACACAGAATTGTGATGAATTCGAACCACTACATAAGGACCAGTGTATACGGGCATATATTTATGAGTGATTCTTTTGTATGCACCTAAAAGAAAGTGGGTCTTAACCATTACTAAATTACCCTCCTGTATAACTACGGGTTGCGCTGATTTAGCACATAATTTCCGTTTACCTTTGGTTAACATTCGAGGAAACGCCTGTAGATATCGCCTTGATTCCTCTACCCCCTGCAATTCCAGTGGCCAAGGGAAACTTTCTTTAAATCTATCAATAGCTGAATATGAAATGAAAAGTTCAGCTGGACTATTTATCACGTTGTTGTACGAATAATTTAATAAATTTTGAGCATCTTTTAATACATTTTTCCATTTAGTGTGATTCTCGTAACACATTAATCGAACAATTCAGTTTAATTCCCGATGGGAACATTCCACGATTCCGTTGGCCTTAGGATTATAGGGTGTAGTAAGAATATGATGTATCTTATGCTCCAAACAATAATTTTTCCAGCGATTGGAGACAAACTATGTTCTTAAAATGTTTATAAGTCAAATTAAATCTGCAATTTCAGTAAGATTGTTTTTCATAGAGAGAGAGAAAGAAGTTCCGGAAAGCAGACGCCTACCCTTGAGGGCGACTGTATATTGTATTTTCCGGTCCAGTATAAAAACTATTATTCGAATTACTTGGATACACTCCTACTGCAGAATATGGGGGAGTCAGAGCAGATGTCACTGTAGTAATTCCCGGAACCGGTAGAGAGGTATTCGGTGTAAATAACGTGACCGGAGGTAATGCGCTAAATGGTGGCTTTGCTTCATATATATTTGTCACATATGGTGGGGGAATATTACCATAATTTATTCCTGGAACAAAAGAATTACTGTTATTCGTTCCGGAACGCCAACCTTGGTTAAAGGAACCGAATCTTCTATTAGCACGTTCATTTTTACGTTGAGTACTATAATTTTTGTTTCTGGAAAAATTCTTTCTATATCCAGTCGAGTAATTTTTTTCAAATTTAGGTTCCATGTTTATAGGTTCCGTTTGAGCCGAATTGTCAGTTCTCGAGAGCTTATTGTGACCTATACTAGCTTGTCTAATATTGGGTCTCTTTAATTGAATCTTCAAATTTGACGCATTTCCGGAATTACCAGTAGATTCACCCTCCAATTCTGTTAATCTCATCATTAAATCGTGAACAGAATTTACAGAACCCAATTTTAATATTTTTTCTCGTCAGCAGGTAAACAATCAAGAATTAAGTCCTTTAATTCCGAATCTGAAGGTGAACTTACGACCAAGTGATATGAATCAATTATCGACCAGGCAAAATCAGATAAAGAAGAAAACTTAGATTTGTCATATCTCATCGAATAGAGATGGCGTTTCTGCGCCCTCTCCATCCGAGGATATATACTGATTCTTGAAGAGGTTGACGAAATCCCGGAAAGTTCTAATTTTGTGCGAAATACTACGATACCAGGATTTCGCAGAGTCTTCCAGACACCTAGCTATAATGTATCTTCGATCTTTTTCTCTTAATTGATACATACTCATGGTTTGGAGTAAACCCTCCAAGAATATTCTACCCGAAGCAGTCATTTTACCATCAAATTTTGGAAAATTGTGCATTTCCCGAAGATACGCACCAATTGGCCTAGGTGGTGGAGAATCATCAGATTCGTCACTCCCTTCAAGAGTTGTTTTTGCCGGTACATCGACTATTCCTAACTTATCATACATATCCGTACCAGAATCTAAATTAACATCATGCGGTTTAACCCGGTCACACCGATTTGCATAAATTTCTCGTTGACTTTTACATCTTCGCCGGATATATTTCTTTCGCCTATTCGCGGAGGAATTTTCTGAGTTTCTCGGCATATTATGCTCATCAAGCGTATCCTTCCCTTGGTCGGATTCGGATGTTGAGCAATCATTTGAGGCTCCTATCCCATTACTGGTATTCTCTTTATTCGTCTTTGTCACCGCGAGCTCTTTCAATAATGTTTCTAAAGGACCTTCAGAAATTGGTTCCTCTACTTTATCACGAGTGGCATTAGTTTCTACCCGTGTCCTTCGACCCTTACGAGAAAGAGAGTTCTCTCGGATTAACCGCTCGCACCTAGCTTCCTGATTATCCAGTCGACGTGACAACTTTTCTATCTTTTTCCCAAATTTATTAATATTTTCAGTAATGAGACCTTCGCATCTAGTTTCTGCCATAAGAAACCTTTCGTTTACTGTCTGTTCAATACTTTCCCTAGTTTCACGGCATTTTTCTAAACTGTGTTTAAACGCAGCTACTGTGTCACGTTCTAAAATTTTCACATTGTTAGCTATTTTCTCATTTGCATCTTTCAGGTCTCTATACTCTTTAATTTGTGGTTCCTTTACATGATTGTCATTTACATTACAATTCTCTTGACAATTCTCTATGTCAAGTTTTAATTTTCCTAAATCACTATTCACATCGTCAATTTTGGAATTAATTTCTTGGGATACTACCTCTCGATTTTTCTCAACATCATTTGCTAATATTTCTAAGTCAGATTTGACTTTATTTACATCACTCACTGCAGAAGCTATCTCACCCGAAAGTTCTAATCTAACCTGGTTTAAGTTTTGCATTAACTGTGATTTTACTGACTGAATTTCAGAGTTTACAGTCGACAATTGAGCCTCAACAGAAGACAACTTTCTGTCCAGTTTTGTTTCCAAACTTCCAATTATACCTTTTAGACTTTCCAAAAGCGGCCCTCCTGCTATTTCAATTTGAGGGACCGATTTACGTGACACTACCGTGTGTTCTCTGTCAATTTCACTGGGGTTATCACCCGTCTTATTCATAGCTGAGCACTTTTGACAAATCCATTTACCTTCATTTTCTTTTATATTTGTCACATCAGCCTGACTTAACTTAATACATGTCGTGTGGAATAGTTGTCCACAACTATCACATCCTACAGATTCCACACAATCTAAAATTCGAGTCTTTCCACAACACCCATGAGTATCTGGCTCACACCTCTCTTCATCAAAATTAATGAACATTATAATATCATATTTCGCTTGTCACACAATCTCAAAAAGATCAAAAAGGGGAAAGAAAAGAAACTAACTTAACCTCATTTGCTTTTCGCTTACTTACCCTAAAGGTTTCGTGCCAGTAAATGTACACTCCCGCTTTTATTTTATTCCCATATATCCGTGGCTAAAGGGTCGCCAATTTTGTAACGTTTATTTTTCCCATAATGTTAATTTAATGTAGATGTTTTATTTTATATTTATATCTAGTACGAATCATAAAATTTTAAATAAATTTTGGAGAAAAGAAAAAAAAAATCCTATTCATGATGTTTTCCTTTTAGGCCATAATTACTGGTTCGTCTATACCCCACTGAACAGATGCCCGAAGAGTAGTGTGGCCATCACCACCATTCGCGCGCCAATCCAATGCAGTACAGAACAACCACAATGGCTTAAAAGGATTAACTCAAATTCTGACCAGACAAGTTTTGTTTCTAAAATTAACGAACGTTTATTGCATCTGACTATTAAAAAAAATCTTATTTATAGTACTTCAGCTTGAAGACAATATTAATCAATCAACTGTATGTACAAATATGTACTGTTTTCGATTTGACCAAATAAAAATGTAAATATATGTATATCTTTATTGCAATTTCATATTCTTTAATTAACAATAATACTCCTTCATCTCTTAAGGAGTCATTTTCAAGAATAGATAACAAGATTCCTTTAAGAAATTGGAAAAGGAAAATAACTCATTGCTACCACTAAACATAGTATAGTTTACAGTTGAGGTTAACTCCATATCTCACCAGACGTGCCCATACTTATAATCTCCAATCAATAAACACACAACACAAAAAAATGTTACTATTATTTTCCCTATAATTCAGCATATTTGAAATACTGAATACATTCCCTTTACGGAGGACAAAGGCTTGATATCTATATCTCATTTCATTCAACAATATTCACTTAGTTATCCGCACGACCGTGCATGACATTAATATCAAAGCAATACAACACACAATAAGAAAGAAATCTATCTAACTAATCTAATCTAACCTAACCTATAACTATCCTACTTTTACCTCATCTAGTACGAATATTGAAACCACATTTCATATTTAAGAGGGCGGATAACTTGCACATTATATATATATATATATATATATATATATATATATATATATATATATATATATATATATATTCACATCATACGAAATTCACACAATAATAAAAGAAATCAGACACATAGATAAATTGCACGCTATAACTGGAGTTGCCTCAACATCTGTTTATGCTATCAGGAATAACAAATTTATTTTTCACTAGTTTCTCGAAAGTATGCAAATGAGGTTTTGATTATGCAACATAATTCAATTTCGGTGGAATTTTGAATGTATATGTTAACAGTATCACAACAACAACGCTCATGAAAGAAGGAAAAAAAATCCTAACTTAAAGTGACTATGTAATCAGTACCGTCAACAGTATCAATATATATATCAAATAACATGTTTTTAAGATGTCAACATCAAGACGATGTGCAGAGCTTTCACTATCTGGTCTCATAGCAGCTGCTAATTATAAGACTCGAAGTTCATGACTATTAGATTTTGTCGTTCCTCATTTCCTTCTCCTTTAAAGACTGTCTGAGCTTGTGTAACTTAACGATATGCTTAACAACTCTTCATCATCATCACATACATAATGGAGAAATGACTATTGTCCCTGTTTAACAATTTCGAATTTAGTCATCAAAACAATGTCACTGATACCCCAAAGTCACTAATACTCCAAAGGGTTTAAAGAGAATTTCTCATGGAACTTCTAGAGGTCAACAAAATGGAGGATATAGTCACTAACCTGTATCCTGAGATGCTCACACAGTATCAAAATCTTACCACCTGGTTGACTGTCTGGTTGGTTCCAACATTACCTGAGCATCCTCCTTGTTCCCAAATTACCCTGAATAGCACCAAGAAAACATCTTGGACGGCTTCCATCTCTTTTGATCAACCTCCAGTTGAATTGCCATGTTAAAGATAGGCCGTTCCCAGAAGAAACATTTTTCGTCACAATTTATATATATCACAAGAGCCCTATTTTTGCCTAATTATGTGCCAGGTTAGTCCAATTTCAGGTTTTGACAGGTTTTACGGTCCAAAATTTCCTTTTAAATGCACATTTCCTTTTTATATTTTAGCAGGGCTCTTGGGCTCTTTTCCTGTTATATTTTATATAGGATCTTCTGTACACCTCACACACACCCTCTTGACAACACTAGATTTAACTATAATAAGTATTGATATTTAATTTTTATGGCTCGTAAAATATAAAATCAGTTTTAACAAAAAGAAAAGAGAATTTATTTATTTATTTCCGCATATTCCATTATTCTTTTTCTTCTATATTGAGTATTTAATGTGGCTATTCCCACTTTGAGACAACAACATGGCAGACATTTGTTTACATCTCAGAGATACGCACAATTCGTGCAAGGTCAGGCTTCAAAACCCCAGAACAGGTAAGTTTATCATGGAACACATTAAGGTGTTCGTACTTTTATAAGAATAATGGCAATTATGCTAAATATAATTTGAATCTCTATAAAGATAAACAATAAATTCTATCTTTCTTCCGGTCAAACATTAGGCCTAAAATTATGTAAACAAAAATAACCTATAACATTTTTTTCGTACATTAATGCCGAATAACTTTTGGATTTAAAACAATTTCATTATTATTGACTACAATCGTAATAATAAATAGGTTATCTCATTTCATCGTAGTATAATTCCGTAGTATTAACAAGATAAATATAGTGACTGCAAAGTACATCATCTGAGTTGTCATGCTACATCACTTACGTTATGTAGCTATCAATGTCATATTGTCGGTACTGATTTACAATATGCTAGTCAGCAGTAATACATATAATAAAAATAACCTACCGATAAAATGTACAAGGAGTACTGTAATATAGAATTTTATCTAATGTTACCGGTAGTGAAAACATACCGTAACAATGTATGATAATAAATGTTCGAGCAGTGGCACTGACATTGAAAAATTTGTACAAAGGAACACTGTATACATGATTGACTATGTTTACACCTGGTAGTTTGTCTGAGTAACCGTAATTATTTAAATTGAGATTAAAGCATCGCCAGTGAAATGAACTAGTTGAGCGATGAAAGGAATCGTATTGCTAGAAACGATTAACATTTCGTAATTTTTATGCAAATTTTCCTCATTTACACATTTTAGTTACTCAAGTGAATCCGATCTGCAAATATTTGTATGCATTAACGGTGTACCCTGTCTGTCGATGTGAGTAGTGTCATTTAATATTTTCGTGTAGTGCAAGAGGACTTTTTCACAACGTTATAATAAAGTAATGAATTATTGTGCAGTTAAAGTATACGTGTACCATCAAGCTTCAACTCGCAGTAGTACTTGGTTGATATTTGAGATCTTTTTCTTCAATATTACCATACAAAGTTGTTACTGTCCCCATAGGTGACGGAATGGATAAGGGCGAATATATACTACGTTTACTACAGTAAAAGTTTATTTATCCCTACCAAAATGTCGATGTTCCCCGTCCACATATCTTCATTTTCCTTGTTTCTAAACGATGTAGTAATCGAATTTAATCGACATCTCAAGACCTCACGAATCTTGCCGACTGGGAGTGATTGGTAAGATTTGGCTTATTTAAACTTGTCATTACAAAATTATTTTATTTATTTTTTAAAAATTTTGGCTACCCTCATTTAGGATTCTCTTCACTTATTGGCGTCTGAACTTTTCCTCTATACTTTAACCTAAAATCTTTTGAGTTTTTCTGAGGGGTCGGATATTTTTTTATTTAGAAATTTCTAAATTTAGGGCAATATCATCTTGCCCCTCCCCTTTTCCTTGTTGGTTTGAGCCAGCCAGACACGGTTACTAGGTAAAATTTTACAAGGAATGCCTTGTGAAGTTTTTTTACTTACAAGACAAACTTGCTTCTTGGCAACAAGGGTTTCCTCAGTTGCCCATACATTTAGACAGCCGCCTATTTTCGGTATATTAAGATACATGTTTGGCTTTGAAGTCGACGATTTGTCCAATATTTATTTTAGATTCGACCGCTTTTCTTGTAGGATCTGGTATTCTATCTTATCTTCTGTGCATTTCTTTCCTCTTTTCTAGCTGTCTTTCTACTTTCTTCTCTAAGATATTTTAACCTGGCCCCTCTTGTTTTAACTTATCAACTAATATAACTATATAGTATAACTGATACAAACTTAGAGATATTGAGTAAAATGTGGAGACGCAAAACAAATGATACTATTTAAAACGAGGAGAGGACAGATTCAAGTGAAATTCTTTTCTTTGAAACTGTAACAGAGATTCGATCTCGTGTCACTAATGTACTCGCGTCACTCGTGTCACTTTAGACTATAGTAATGTTTTTAAAAAATATTTTGTTTTTTTCTTTTATGTATGCACACCTGCATGCAACTAATATATTTCCTTGTGTTTTATCATTAGTAAGTGTAATAAAGGTTACAAAACTGTAGCTAGGTGATAGTTTTCTTTCAAAGTAAAACTGTACCTACTTACCTGTACCAATATATAGTCAAATGTGTGTGCAAGTGAATTCCAAAGCTTAATACGAATTAATAATCTTTGTTATATATATATATATATATATATATATATATATATATATATATATATATATATATATATATATACTAATGGAACATGTGTTTACCTCTAAGTCATGAGTCATGACATCGGTAATGAAGGTGGATAATCTCTAATCCTAATCGGCTCTAAAAAGCAAGGGGGATAATAACCGTTTTCTCCAAAACATCAAGAACTCTGATTTATTGGAGATATGTTATCAACTGAATTTTTTCTTGGCTAACCCAAACATGTGTTTTGGTTCACTACAGAAAGAGTTCGTAAATGGATGAAAATTATTTAATGATCAAAAATAATGAATAAAACGATTAACTTAGCACTTATCATCTGGTTTGGGTCAGGGTAACTCCAACTTGTGCAGTTACCTGGATCCAGGTCAGAGTTGTATGAGGGAGCATGTGTTTACTATAAAGATTTCAACCTCGATTCTCGAGTAATAGAATTAAGATATGAAGTACCTTTAGTACTGATTCAAGCTTCTTTACTATATTTCGATAATTATCCCTATTTCTTTGTTTCTATTTCTTTTCCTCCTTCTTTTACCTTCTGTTTTATCCATAGAGCATCCAATCTTCCTTTCCCACATTTTCTTCTCGTCTCTCACTATCTCAAACATATTTCTATTAGGAGACTTTTCTAACCCTCTTTCTTCTTTCTGTTCTTCTTCCCTTACCTTCCTTTTGACTTTCTATAGCTCTTTTTCAGTCTATTTTAAATTAAAACTGAAGGGAGGTAAGGACCGGGAGTTGTCGCTATGAGCACGGTCAATAAGTTTAATTCACTTTTTCTTCGGAAGTCCGATATTGAATAACCATTAAAGAAATACATGTAGAACATTGGATTCAATAATTGGCTAGTTTGTTTATCGAATTGACATATTTGAGTCTCAAGATAACGACAACCTAGAGTATCTGTCTCAATCACACCGTTTCATCACTTTGTAACTTTCTCATGGTATCAATAGCTCTGTAAATACCAAACGGTGTTTTCTTCTCGATTTTATTCGTTGGAGAGATTTTGATTTTATTCTACGTTTTTGCAGTTTGCTATACTGAGAAATTTTGAACAAACTAGAGCACTTGTAGAAAGCCTTAAGTGGTTCTCAACCAATCAGTCTTCAGTGCACTCTTGGTTGTCTAATGCTGAAGGATGTGAAAAATTGAAAGTGTGAATGCATTATTGTTCTCGTGTATACTTTCATTTCCCCATGTGGTTACGCTTGGTTCTGTTCAAATTTCGCGACACTTAGCAGTCAAGATTTGGAGACAATGGAATCCCAAACATCACAATTGACAACAAAAGAGATTGATCCTTGTTAAATTGTGTTTTCCTCAAATTGTGAAAAATATTTCGATGGTGCAGCAAACCTTATATGAAGCAAGCGGTCTTCGCTTACAACATGACAGTTGCACATGTGCACACTTAAAATATCAAAATACAAATTCCTACATCCTTCCACCATAATATACCTCGTACCATAAACGAAAAATACCAAACTTATAACAGATTTTTCGATACAGAACGATAACTAGCACGAATGAAGTATATCATACTTGACCGCGCTCGTCCAACCTCATGCCGAGAAAAAAGTCTGTGAAGAGGTAAAAGCTTCGTTTCGCTTTCTGTAGCAGTGATGCCATCCCGTGGGGAAAATCCCATATTGTGGGATTTTTGACAATGATTTCTCAAAATGAGATAAAGGGAATTTTCGTAAAAATTGGCAGGATTTATGGGATTTTTCATACATGTATTACATTGACGCCAACAATTTGTCTATGGGCGAGTAGACGAATCTTCAATCAAATGTTTTTACTATAGGATGGATGTTTATGTTGAAGACTTGTCAACCTGGGAGGAATTTTAGGCGGGAGAATTCCTCAAAATATAAGCTATAATAGTAGCAGCCGTCGGAGGACGGATAGACTATCTGACCCTTATGCAGAGTCGTTCTGACTCGCGATTACTGCCATCCTAAAGAGTTCGACTAACATTTGTTCCCTGCAGTAGTCTGACCTTTAGAATGACGCTAATCATACGTCAAAAACGACTCTGCATAAGATGGTCAGTCTCTCACTCACTCTTTCTTTCTCTCTCTCACACACACAGATGTAAACACAGCTCGGCTCTAAATTCGTTCCATTAGTATCTACTGTGAGTGACCAACACAAATTGTCTAATAATGGGGAATAGGTGCCCATGAATGTCGAACTGGTACCCACTATTGTTATAGTTCAATGTATACTTTATTTCAGCCGGAAAATAAATTAGGTGAAATTTCAACGGTATTTTTTTTAAAAAAAGAAAAGGTATGTTAAGCCTTTACTTTCCCCCTATCCATTTCGACTATGCGGGAGTTTGCTACTTCGTTGCGGAAGAGTGGGAGTGAACGTCGAAATGTGGGAGACTCCCTCATAATGCGGGAGAGTTGGCAGGTCTGATGTTAGTGATTTGTGCAGCGACTTACAAAAGTAAGAAATAAGCACCAAGGAAGGTTAATTGTACTCTGGGATTTAAACAAAATGAAAGAAAAAACAGAATTAACGAAAGAAGGTAAAAGGAGAAACGTCCACCTTCCAAAACGTTCCATACGAAATGACTGAAGAATGAAGTTTACTCTTTTTATTACGTTCAGTGGAAGATCATGGCACAAAAGCGTGATGGAATTTGTAAACTCACAACAAAATGTACTTAATTTCATCAACATCGTGTTCATAAGCTGTGATTAGTGTAGATGATCGTTATTTTCGGATCATCACTCATATATTGAACAAAATGACTGATATACACGGATTTCCCGGTTCATGTTTCCTATGTCTGCAAAATTTTATTCGTACAACGTGGAAAATTCAAGAGCAAAATGGGAATTCCTACCTCTCAAGATGGGATTTTATAACGTTTCTGGTTGGGATCTAGTTCTAGTTATCTCCCTTTTGGGAGATTTATAAAGAAAGTCCCGGCCTTATAGCCCTGTGGACTGCTTCACTAAATTTGTTTTAATTATTTTTGGAAACGTAGATTTGAATAAAATGACGCGTTTCAACATGGACGAATTCGCCTGTTCTAAGTAGATTTGTTTTCACACAATTTGTAAAATTACTTGGGGGTTAGAGGCTCAGGACATATAAAAAAGATGTAATAATATATAAAAATTGTAAAGAAACTAAATTTTGTCAAAATTTCAAAATTATGTACGAGTTCACAATTGCACAATTAAAGGAGCATGATACTCCAGATGTAAAGAAGTCCGTCGCCATCTTGTTCCCCCCCCTGGTTGGCATCACTGTTCTGTAGTGAAAATCGTTACATAGCAACGAACATACTTTTAAACAATAGTCCGATTTTCTGTTATTGCCCACAAAAATGACATTTTATACATTTCAACAAAGAAATGAAATGCTTCTTCAACTGAGTCACGTTATTTGTTTTTAGCGGCTTAAATAATATAAATAGTATAAAAAATAATATTTATAGTAAAGACTAATATAAAGAATAAGACTTATATACTATTATTGCTGAACTTCGTTTATTGCGTATCACCTGTTGCTGAAAGGAAAGAACAGGATTGCCTTGTTATTCATCGTGTAGAAGAAAAATCATTCTTTTATTTGTTAATAAATATTTGTTGTGTTTGAAATTTCGTATTATAATTCACACGATATATACTTATTTTGTCCTGTGCTGGCTTCAGTCTAATTTTCAAAATTTACTAGAAGCATTGTACACTACAAGTGAGACACACATACTTAAAAGTTTTGTTCTCTATTACAAAGTGCAACGCAAGGTGTCTTTTTAATTTTGTACTGGTTTCATCTTTTGTTGTTTTCTTGATGTTTCTTTTCTCAGCTAATAATTCCCTTCTCTTTACACATCTCTATTTTGTTTGAAGGAAGTGTCTCACTGTACCCGAATAGCGTATTATCAGTGTTTATCATATTTTCTCGGAACCACAGAAAGGTTTAACTATTAACAATATTGTGATAAATATCAACAAATAATAAAGCCTCTTATGCTCTGAAATTAATCTCCAATTATTTGATTTACTATGATTTCTTCAGATATAAAGGAAATACAGAAAATTTGCTTTGCTGAATTGAAAATCACTGAACTCTGTCTGAGCCTCTATCCTTCGCGTCAGCTATTTGCTTACTATGGTGACAGAGGAAGGTCAACAGCCGCATGTCTGTACACCCATCGTTTCCAACTTCATGCAACAAATAATCAAGAAAAGCTCTTGTCTTAGTCTACTCCACTGTCTCACTGTACTCTACTTTCCCCTATAAGCAATTTCCCATATACTAGCCTGTGCCGTTAGTACATAGTTGTCAAACTAATTCTAGAAAAAATCAACAATGAGAAAATTCAAGAATTCAAGAATAATTCAACTCTAGAAAGGGAGCTCATTCGTGGCTAAGCGGTTAGCGTACGCGCCTTTGGCGTCGGAGTCCTGAATTCGATTCCCGGTAGGAGCTCATGTGGTTCGGATTCCACGTTAATCAGTAGGTCCCATCTCATATAGCTTCGCTGCTTAAAGGAACGTAACACTCAAAATCAACTCAATTCTAGAAAATATACTGGGATTTCGCAATCAGTTTCGCTTTCAAATGAATAACAAATCATCTTAGATGCGGGTGTTGCAGCACACAAACACGTAAAGATATAGGATGTAATACTGAAAATAATATTGCAGTAGGGCTCAGTGTATATAAGAGGAAGTTCTTATTCAATCCAGTTAATGCACGTTCTCCCGGAAAATTTCCCACTGACCTTGCTGGTGGAGGAATATAAAAATATTTTCACGGTAAGTTGAACAACATAAAATAATATTAAAGGATTAACGATTCTAGTTTTCTTCAGAAATTAATTTTGTGTTTATTTTGCTCGAGTTTGCTCTCTCCTAAACATAAACTGGAAAGGCTTTGTTCATTATAAATAATATATCGTTATTAGTATGGCTCACGTTTAGTGACATTGATTTCTGCTGTAGTTAACACAGTATCGTAATTGAATATCAGTATATTTATCAATCTAAAATAGTTTGAAAATATGGGCTATGAAATAATAGAAATGTTCGATTAAATGATCTTTCTAGCCCGCCGATGAAATCATCGTATTTTTGTTGTCGAATATGTGTAGCAATATAAATCATTTGTAAATATATTCTTCATTAATTGCATGCAATTCAATACATATTGAGAAGATATTTACGATACGTGAACGTTTTCAGGTTATAACGCACTTTAGCACATTTTAATTATGTGTGTTAACTGTAAAAATTACAGAATATTACTTAGTACAGCGTTATCTGTGATCGATAAAAATATTTAATTCAGATAAATGGTAGATTATAACGTATAGTAATACTTAAAAATTATTAGTAGTAGAAATAATGTATATGCTGACGAAACGGTAAAGATTTTGCATGAGGAATTTAAAGCTTTTCAGGCTACATTTTATTTCTTCGGAAACATTGAATCGATTCTTATGCTTGTAAAGGACATCAGCATTGTGAACTGTACTTGCAACTGACTTCGCTTATTTCTATGGACTTTTGATTGTATTTTGGAGATTCTTGTATGAGATTGCAACTAGGAAATGCAGTACTCGAGATGTTATATAGATGCCAAAAATTGAAATTTAAAAAAATAATCGAAAATTTAAACGAATTTAGAAGAGAACGATCCGTAGTAGAAACACTAATTTGTTTCAATATTGTGAAAAAGCAACGGTATTTCTACTAAGCACTTATTACAAGTATGTAAGCTTAAAACAAGCTGATTCATACCTTACCCAGAAGCCTAGCCTCTCTTGTGTTTCTTACGGTGTCAGCGAGGACCAAGTATTGAATACGTACTTGCGAGCATAACACAATTAGGACACTTAGAGGATTGACGAAAGTTTTCACTTTCGGAGGGCGCTTGCTTTTTGATCTCATTCATCTTCATCATCTTTTCTTTCTTTTTCATCTTCGTTTGGGCTTCGGCCCTAGGTTTCTTCATCACGATGACGGACTCTGGCACCACAAACGGTCAAGCGCTCCCTGATCGACACTTAGGACTACCACCAATCATTCCGACGAATCCAAGCACTTCGTGCGAACTAACTACATCTATCGGATCTCGCAGCAGGACTCGCCATTTTTCTTGGGGAAGTCAACCGATAGGCAGCACATCTAGAGATAGGCATCCTTCTACTGAATCCACACAATCTGCTAAACGTGTTCGATCAAGGTCCCCTATTACATCAATGGATATTGCGAGCAATCCACAGAATACTAATATGACTACCGGGCATACTGATCAGTCTTTATCACGTTCAACTTTCGATCCTGTCTATCATTTTCTACTCACGGATTATGACTCTAAATTCACAAATTCCAAAATGATATTCTTACAAATCATGAAATACGTTCCTAGGGTACGGGATACTCTAATCCAAATCGTTTCTACTAGGAATGGCTACATCCTGAAATCCAAAGATCCAAATTTTGGAATTACCATACGGAACAAAGCTTCCTACGAAATTTTCGGGAAAAACGCTAAACTCACAAAATTGGCAGATAAACGT
The DNA here is from genome assembly GCF_964235325.1 of Thermobia domestica. Taxonomy (NCBI): domain Eukaryota; kingdom Metazoa; phylum Arthropoda; class Insecta; order Zygentoma; family Lepismatidae; genus Thermobia; species Thermobia domestica. The sequence continues at coordinate 288,877,610 of NC_137457.1, forward strand.
CAGAAGCAGCCTCCACCACCGCGACAGCCATCTTTTCTTTCTGTTGTCATTCGAGGTGTCTCACCCGAACTGACAGATGCAGAAATACTCGAGGAACTAGCGCAAGAAGGGATATCAGTCGATAAATGTCTGCGGATTCGAAATAATAATGGTCCTACATACATGGTCCGCGTTCTTTGTAAGCGTCAGGATACTATCGACTACTTATTACGATATGGTGCGCCGATCTATAAGAAAATCCACAGGGTTGAACCATCCAAAACTCAAGGACCATTACCAATTCGTTGTGAAAAATGTCAGGTTTACAACGATCATACTACCGCTAACTGTTCAAATCCCTCTAAATGCGGATACTGCTCAGGGCTGCACGAAACCAAAGCGTGTCCCAATCTCCAAGGACCGCCGAAATGCAATACTTGCAGTGGGATTCATCCTACCTACAGTTATCGCTGCAAAGCCAAACCAGCACCAACTCCTGAGCATCCAGAACTAACGGTACCACTAAAAACGGCCGATAAAGCAACTCAACCGACTCAATCCATATTACCTCCGCTAACCGTTGAGGATCTCCTTCGTTATATCAGCTTGGTGTTACAAAATATATTTCCATTTCAACGGGCTCATATCTTACATCATATAATCTCTGCCGCAAAATCCATATTTCACATCAATCTCCATGCAACGTATTCCAATAATTATGTTCACTTTCACATTGGGCCTCTGGAAACTGCTGTTTAAAACTATGCATGTGTTACTCTGCATTATGGGGATTACTTTCCTGTTCGTCAATATTCGCTCATTTTCACAACATAAGCTGTTATTCGAAACATTATTATATGAGGAGCATATTAATGCATTTGCACTTAACGAAACCGCCTTAAGACCGAACGTGTTAGCCCATATTTCTGGTTACCAACTACAGCGCCATGATTATCCCGATCATATGGCACGTGCTCAAGGAGGGGTTGCAATAGGTTATTCTCCCAAATATCCAGTAAGAGCATATACTCCTCAAGTTTTTGCAGATCTCCCGGAATACTTACTTTACTCTATATACTTTCCATCATTAATAGTTAATTTTAGCACAATCTATATTCGACCACGCCAACCCATACCATTACAGTATTTTGAATATATAGCCAATAACTTTCGTAATATTATTATCATGGCGGATATCAATATCCATAGTCGTAGTGCTCGTGAAAAGGCAAATTTTCAGCGGTTCTTAACTGACAATCTCCAGCTGCATCTTCATGTCCTTCCTACTCACACCAGACCAATCAGTCTGACTACACCAGATGTCGTAATTACATCTATAAATCTTATTAACGACTGACAGCTTGAAGTTCTCGATTCCATCGGAAGCGATCATCATCCAGTTAAATTAACATTAACTCGAGGACAACCGCCACGACGGGAAATCGCACCGCGACGTGTTCCTAGATTTGACAAAGCGAATTGGCCTCATTTTCGGCAAGACATCGAACACACTCTTTCAAGTGTAGCAGCTCCAGCTACAGAACCTGAGTTGGCTTCGTGTCTTACTACTCTCACTGAGGCAATACGAACCAGTGCTCATAATAACATTCCAACTGTTCAAGTGACTCTCCACAAGCCAAAATTACCACCGACGTATGTCACTCTCATACATAAGGCTCGCCAACATCTCCGTGAATACCATCGAACAGGGAATGATGTCTATCTTCATCAACATCGCCAATGGCAACGAACGGTTAGTAATTATCTTGCTGCATATAAACGTCGCAGTTGGATTAAGACTTGTAATACCTTATCTGAGGAAGCACACCCATCACGCTATTGGAAGAGGTTTAATCAACTAACTGGCAAGAATACGAAAACAACTTATCCTCTAATTTCAGATGGCACCCCTCTTTTCTCAGACCAAGAGAAAGCTAACGCTTTTGCTAGTCAGCTACAGACAGTTTTTACTCCAACAGCTGCCTCTAAGATCTCTGAACGGACAGACATCTCTTGCATTCCTGCTTTACAACCTTCTGCAGATCACGTCATTGATCTGGAACATCCATTCACCGCACCGATTACTACAGATGAAATTCACATTGCTCTCAGGCGGAAAAAGAACACAGCCCCTGGGGTTGATAACATTTGCTATCGACATATTAAAGAAGCCCCGCAATCACTTCTACTACTACTGGTGGCGATATACAACTTCATTCTCAGAACTGGTTTCTATCCCTCAGACTGGAAAGTATCAAAAATTTGCATGTTCCATAAACCGAACAAGCCTGTACACTCCGTTTCCTCTTACACACCAATTCAACTGACATCAGTATTCAGTAAACTTTTTGAGAAAATTCTTGTCTGCCGTCTTCATAAGTACCTTGAGACAACTACTCTACTACCCATCCATCAAGCAGGCTTTCGGCCTAACTTCTCCATAAATGACCAGCTACTTCGCCTCAGCACCATAATCACTAACCAGTATACGAGGGCAAGTCAAGAAAGACTTGGACTGATTTTTTCCCCCGCAGTTCTGTTAACGCTGGAGCTTCATAGTTTGGCATACAAGTAGGGTGGGTCTTGCTGTGCATATATATAAAATGTTGTTAAGGAATCATTGCATGTTTGGTAACCACGACTTTTTATTGCAGGTGATGTTCTGCGCCGCCTCTAGAAGTCGCCTGTAGAAGAAATGGAGTCATTACGAGATGAACAATTTGCAGCTATACGGTTCTGCTATCGCCTGGGGAAAAGTGCAACAGAAACTCTAGGAATGTTGAGAGCAGCCTACAAAGATGACGCTCAGCTACGAAGTACCGTGTTCTGGTGGTTCAAAGAGTTTAAAGAGGGCCGAATGACAATCACGAAAGCTGGTGGACCAGGTGTATCAGCGTCAGCTGTTACTGAGGTGAACATTAACACGGCAGCAGTCATTGTTAGAAGAAGATCGCCGCATCAGTATCGACGATCTGGCAGCCGCACTACGCATATCTCATGGCAGTGCCTTCAAAATTTTGCATGACCACCTCCACATGAGCCGAGTGTGTGCGCGATGGATTCCGCGACTCCTGACACCAGAGCAGAAGGCCGTTCGAGTGGAGACTTGCAGGGAGCTGTTGCAAAGGTTTGAGGATGGTGGAGACGCCTACCGCACCGTGCGACTTTTTTCTATTCCCTGCCCTAAAATCCAGACTGCGTGGACGCCGCTTCTCCGATAATTCCGAGGTTCTGAAGGCATCGGAGGCGGTTTTGAAGGACCTCTCAAAGAATGGCCTGCGACACGTGTTTGAGGACTGGAAGACTCGAATGAAAAAGTGCATTCAAATGGGCGGGGACTACTCTGAAAAGGATCATGTGCCTGTTGCTGAGTAATAATAAATTGCCTAGAAAAAAAATCAGTCCAAGTCTTTCTTGACTAGCCCTCGTAATAAAGCCTTCCCTTCTTGCCTCATTCTTATGGACTTAGAAAAGGCTTTTGATAAAGTTTGGCATTACGGCTTAATCAAAAAATTACAATCATTCAATTTTCCACTTTGCTATTTGAGGATAGTATATTCTTTCCTTACAAATCGCATTGCTTATGTTACAGTCGGCAATGCTCTATCTTGGCCTATCTTTCCGCTTACTGGGGTTCCTCAGGGTTCGGCTCTCAGCCCTTTATTGTATATCCTATACGCTTCTGATATCCCTGCACTTCCACGCAATGTTTTTACTTTTCAATACGCAGACGACACAGCTTTTCTTGCTCTTGGTAAAACTATCCAACAACTTAATATTCTTTTACAAAGAACTCTCGATAATTACATCAAGTGGTGCAAGAGATGGCATTTAACCATTAATACAGAAAAGACTCAAGCAATCATATTTTTGCCTCCAAACAGGCGTTCCCGCGTTTACAGAAATCCGAATCTTTTGCAAGTAACTGTTGATGGATACCGTGTACGCCCTACCCCTACTGCTACCTACCTAGGCGTGGTTTTCGACTCAAAACTCACTTGGAATGCTCACCTGAAAAAGCTAACAGCTAAGACTAACATGAGGTTAAATCTATTGCGCCGTCTCACAGGCACGACTTGGGGTCTGAAAGCTGAAGTGATACTTCACACCTATAAGGCATTCCTCCGACCCATCCTCACTTTTGGACACACCGCCTGGAGCAATGCTTCTGCGTCATATTACGACAAACTCTGCATTTTGGAGCGACATGCTATTCGGCTGGCTTATCGTATTAAGCTTCCTTACCCTACATGGCTGACATATGAGTATATCGATTTTTCAAAAATCACGAAACATCTCTCAGAACTACGACTAAAGTATATCACTTCACGTATACAAACAGGTCATCCGCTATTCTTGGATATCCTGCAGGCTGATGCTCTTACTGACGCTACATTTCGGTTCAAACATTCACCGTTAAACATCTTAGTATCTCTGTCCAAAATACACATCTGACTGCTGACGAACGGGAAATATATGACATTTACTTCATTAATGATCATCTTCCTCATATTTTTCCATATTAGCACTGAAATTCTCACTATTAACAAGGGCTTCCCCCTGTCCTCATCAGTCCCGAGTCGCCCCGGGACAGAAGATTTAACACTGCATCTGTCTTGCTAATTTAACTATGTCTGTGTTGTGTTTGCACTTCATCTCATACCTCATCATTGCTCTAAGTTCTATTACATTTGTGATACGTTTTTTTTCCTATCATATTTATACTTTAGCACTTCGTATATCTATTTGCACATATGTGTTCTACTTTTGATTTATTATTATTATTATTATTTATCAGTAACACCTAGTTTAGTATGTTCACTTTTTCCTCATGTTTATATAACTGCACTTTGACCATCTCACAGTGTTAACAATCAATGTAAATCTAAAGGCATCTATGCCAAAGAGAGGGCGTAACCCTCTAATGGCTGGGAGTAGGAGTATTCACCCTGACCAAATCAGTGAATAATTGATGAATAAAGGATTATCCACCTCACTTATAACCCTATTCCCTTACCTCTGAAAAAAAAAAAACAGCTGATTAAATGTTTGAGTTAGGAATCTGATAACTAAAAGTTGCCACTTACTATATACCTTCAGGGGAGGGAAGAAAGGTTTATATTAAATGGAAACTTCTAATCATGAGATTTAAAGCTCGGCACTATTTTGCCCCTGAAATAGTACCGATACCTTGGAGAAAACTGTAGCAAATACAGCAATGTACTTGTTTGTGTTTCACTTCAATATGCTTAAAATCCACATAAAAGTACGAACTTTTCTGTTACAATTTCTTCCAAGGAATTGGTGGTTTTTAACCAACTGGTTCTTGTTAATGTGACAAGTACGCTTGTCCCCGCTAACTAATATGATAAGTAGACACAGTATTGAACTTACCTGAAGCAAACGAAAATTACTTCTGTGAATTCTATACTGTGTTACGTATAATATTTTCCCTCAGCTCTCACCCAGGTATGATGTTCATACCTGGGCCTTACTGGTGTGGTTCAGGCCACGTTGTCGTGGGAAAATTTAAACGAATGCATAAGAGCAACTTCTAGTTCTCACATCCAATGGACCAATTCCCACACTAGTTACGAGCAAGGAAAGGGAGAAGGTAGAGCGCTGGCGTCAGAAGCAGGGTTGGCAAGGTAATTTACTTGTTACGTATTTTACGTAAATTACGTGTAATTTACTAGTAATATACGTCATGTAGAAAACCAGTTTTTTACGCAAACGTAGAAAACTATATTTCTTTCATTAAAACTAAGATCATTCTGAATAGTCGGTTATATTGTAAGCTTAGTTTTCTTATTTAAGCATTAAAACATTATTATCTTCTAAACATTATATTTAAAAGTAATGATTTCATGCCAAATCATAGTAATAAAAGATAATTTTGGATAGCCCCTTGCCGGCCCACTACTACTTTCCACCTATTAGCACACACCCAAGCACAACCACCCAACATATAAGCACACACATTAAAAATATGTGTTGGTTCGGATATGTTTGAAAGTATCAAGTAACCTTTTGATTATAACAATTTATTGTTATACCTTTGCAGCTTTTAATATAAAACTTGAAACATTTCAGTATACTTTGAAACTTCTATTAGGAAAGAAAAAGAGATTGACTGTTAGGCTCATTTCACTTTCATATTACACACTAACACACACATAATTGATACGAAAAATACTGATCAGAATATTGAAATAATGAAATTTCAGAATAAACTGATTTGTTTTTCTTCCACGTCTCAACGATACTATATATACCACTTCACTTAGCACTGAGACATATTGAATTTTCGATGTAAAAGTTATTAGATTCTCATTTTAAACACACACAACTGAAAAAAAATATAAAAGCACTCAACAGAACATTATACTAATTTTTTTGGAATAAACTCATTTATTTTGCTCTTTTCTTCCAAGTCCAACAACAACACTAAATATATTACTTCCCTTAGCACTTGACTATCATTTGAACATTTAATGTAGACATTTTTCATGCTCATAATAAATAGACAAAACTGAAGAAAATATTCAACAGAATATTGAACTACTTGTTTCTTTTTTTCTTTTTTTCTTTTCTTTCTTTTTCTTTTTCTTTTTTCTTTCTTTTCTTTTTTTTTTGAAAGAAACAATTTGTCTTTCTTCCTAGTTCGAATACTGGATATATTTCACTTGGTTCCAATAAAACTGCGTATATCATTTCATTTAAAACTTAGCCATTATTTTAATTCTAAACAAATCTTACATGCCATTTCCATTATAGTTTAGTACAATTCGAACACAATACTCTTAATCACACTAATATTCATAACTTGAGTGGTCTTGTAATTTGAGGGTGTAGTATATTTGAAGCAGTTTCTTCGAACGTTCGAAGCTGAACCGGTTTCTTGTGACGTTATGGACAAAGGACCAATTTGAGAAAAAGTCTTTCAATTTGCGCTGAAGATGCTAGGATGTTCAGTAACTTCATAGCAAATTCCGACAACTCATGTTGCCGAGTAGCGAAATACCAGAATGTGCGTGGCGTTGTAATTCCCTTCTTCATAAGTTCTTCAAAATGTCCACATTTTCCCCGATATTGCTGGTAGCTAGTTATTCCTGAATTGCCGAGGTTTTCCAATAGAAACTCCTCTACTTGTTCGTGATGCTTTTCTCAGACATTGCAGAAAGTCGTCACAAATGGAGACCACGAAGTCTTACCATTGTTGTTATATTGCACAATAGTTTCTTCCATGGCTTCTCTGGCATAAAACTTTTCTCGATTACAGAGGGTTTAAAACATGAAACATGAGGAAATGGGTTTTGAAAAGTCATGCATGCAAACCGTATTATACAATGCTACTTTACAAAGCCAATACAAAATTCCCAGTTTATGCTTACGGATTAAGTTTTGCAAAATCCAGCTAGATTACATACAATTTTAGAAAGAATTTTTTTAAAGCTCAGCGCGTAGAACGTTTTCTTTTAATTTGTAGACCTGTTTCTAGTTTTTTACGTACTTTACGTATTTTACGTAAATTACGCGTTTTTACGCGTATTTTACACGTCACGTAGAAAACCTTTTTTTACGCGTAATTACCCAACCCTGGTCAGAAGACGATAGTGCTTGTAGCATATCGTAGGTTTGGCAAACAGAAAGAAAATATTTTCATCGCGGAAGATATTAAGATAAACAAGATATCATGCGGAATAAGATCAAAATAATTTCCCCATTATGTTAGATCTATTGCAATTTGTAATTAGAATTAGGGAATAGGTTTGTGTTTAGTCGCGTTCAAATTTTGCTATACGTAGTAGGCAAGATTTGGAGTCAATGGAAACCCTAACCATCACAATTGGCAACTAAAGAGATAGATCCTCTTCCAAGGATACATGCTTTCCTTAAATTGTGAAAAATATTTCGATGCTGTAGCAAACCTTATATGAAGCAAACTATCATAATCCACGAACATGATACTTGTACATGTGTTTGCGTTCATTGTAACAGTCCTAAAAACAAATACAAATACTCATCCCTTTCCACTATAATATAACCTCCTACCATTAAGTAAAGATATAAAACGTGTATCGGTTTATCCGATACAAAAGGATAACTAGCACGAATGGAGTTCAGTCATTCTTCACCGCGCTCCTCTAACACCTCCTGCCGAGAAAGAAATCTGTAAAAACAAAAAGGCTTCATGTATCTTTCATGTAGTGGAAATTGTTATATAGTAACGAACATACTTCTAAACAATTGTGCGACTTTCTATTATTGTCAACAATAATGACGTATTTTATTTATTTCAAAAAGGAAATCAATTACTGACTGACGTATTTGTCAGTAGTGGTCTCAAAGGCTGTGCTTCGTTGTTTGAGGGAAGTTTCCCTAATCTAGGGAAATTTCGTAGGTAAATTTAGCAAAAAGGGAAAAAGGGATTTTTTTTACAATAAAACGTGAAAATCCAGTGAAAGTTTCGCGCACACTGATTGACCAATATTATTGCTTTAATTTTTCTATAATTAAACCAATATAATAACAATAGAGTGTTTGTGTATGTGATCAAAGTACTATAATTTACAGACATTGTTGGCTATAAAAAATATAGCAAACAATACAACAGCACTTTATTTATAAATAGAAAAAACAAAACACTAAAAACTAAGCAAGTACGTTTTATGATGAATGGGGTCAAGCTTGAAAATATCATTTTTTTTTCAGATATTCTATTCAATTAAAAATGTTACAAAATGTAACAAAAATAGTTTGTGGGCCTCCGAGGTCCCCACCTCCTTGGTCCACCTCCGAGGTCCCCACACCTGAACATAATTCAAATTCAAATTAAAGCGCGTTGAGGAAGGGGACAACAATTCTTGAATTCAAATGCTACGGCCGCCTAATCATCGTTAATGCAACCAGAACTTTGACATCTTGTGTGTGTGTGTGTATATATATTTTGTTAATTGTATTAAGCATATGTGTCAGTAAATCGAATTTTCTTAAATGGAGAAGAATTTTGATTCTAGTGCATCTTAGAACAATTGGAAACGAAAAAAGAGTCTTGCAACGTTATAAAAATGAAGGTTAGAAGAGAACTGCCTGGAAACTAAAAACGCTTTTATAAAATACTATTCAAAACAGAGTGATTGGATGATGAGAGGTTCAAGAGTTGGCTTAAGCCAGTGGAAGATAATCAGTGAAAAGTGTATATGTTTGGCATGTAGCGTGACGTTATGTTACGGAAAAAAGAAAAATACAAAAAATGTTCTCAAGGGCAAAAATTCTACAAAATCTTAAAGCAATGAAAATACACTCTGTAAAATTTCTTTCTTGGAAATGAAGTAGAACAAGGTAAAAGAAGCGGCAATTTATTTGGTGGCGTTTATGAGAGAGCATGATATTCCTTGTGCAAAAGATTGGTGTAACTTTCAGGGATTTTTAGTACTTTCTTCATGTAAACATCGCTTCTGAAAGACGCAGCACAAATGCATTAGGTGTGTAAGTTGTATAAAGTTATTGCTTCAAATGAGGTAATCAAAACAGGAGACATAGTTATTGCTTTTCTTGCGTACTAAATATCATTTGTATCTCTGCTTACCCTTTCACAGCAGATATGCATTTTAGTTTTCTACCACTTTGTGTGGGATCATTAGTGTTGGAACATTCAAGTATTATCTTTGACATTTTTTGACTATTGTTTTTGATACTTCATTTAATATGCTAAACTAATCTTATCACACGACTACTATCACAGGAATTGGACATTCGACAAACTAGAGAAATTTTAATGAGAGAAAATTTCGTTTCAGTCGAGGAAAATTTTCTTAAGGAAACCTACGAACACTGCTCAAAGGAGGTCATGTCATGAGAGAATCCAGTGGCGGATCCAGGGAAGTGACCGGGCGATCGCCCCCCCCCAGAAAATGAAACTTTCTTTATTTTATATATAAATAAAACCCATCCCAGAGTTTGGAGTCTTAAAAGTAGCTCTAAGTAGCAGTATTACAACCCACCGCCCCCCCAGAAGACCGCGGTGATCCTAGCAGATATCTGCTACCTCCGTAACAGAAAAATCTCAGGGTTGCCAGTGTATACAAAGACAAATAAACAACCCCTTGTAACTCTCTCAAATCATATAGAACGCAGTAGTTATTTATACTTTGATATACACCACCATATTTATATTATAGTTGTGCTGAAGCGGCTTCCACGTTACCAATAATTAATTAAAAAATTAAAACAAAAATCAAAATTTTACAAATTCTCCCATATCAGCTCATATATCACGAGTTACCCCCCTCGGAATATAATGATCTTGGTATCATGTAATCTACAGATATATACCTTCATATCTATATTATCGTCTTGTTGAAGCGGCTTTCAGTTTATCACTAATTAATTAATTAATTAAAACGAAAAGTCAAAATTTTACAAATTTTCCCATATCAGCTCATATATCACGAGTTACCCCCCTCGGAATATAATGATCTTGGTATCATGTAATCTGCAGATACATACATTCATATCTATATTATCGTCTTGTTGAAGCGGCTTTTAGTTTATCACTAATTAATTAATCAATTAAAACGAAAAGTCAAAATTTTACATATTTTCCAATATCAGCTCATATATCACGAGTTACCCCACTCGGAATATAATGATCTTGGTATCATGTAATCTACAGATATATACCTTCATATCTGTATTATCGTCTTGTTGAAGCGGCTTTCAGTTTATCACTAATTAATTAATCAATTAAAACGAAAAGTCAAAATTTTACATATTTTCCCATATCAGCTCATATATCACGAGTTACCCCCCTCGGAATATAATGATCTTGGTATCATGTAATCTACAGATATATACCTTCATATCTATATTATCGTCTTGTTGAAGAGGCTTTCAGTTTATCACTAATTAATTAATCAATTAAAACGAAAAGTCAAAATTTTACATATTTTCCAATAACAGCTCATATATCACGAGTTACCTCCCTCGGAATACAATGATCTTGGTATCATGTAATCTACAGATATATACCTTCATATCTATATTATCGTCTTGTTGAAGCGGCTTTCAGTTTATCACTAATTAATTAATCAATTAAAACGAAAAGTCAAAATTTTACATATTTTCCCATATCAGCTCATATATCACGAGTTAGCCCCCTCGGAATATAATGATCTTGGTATCATGTAATCTACAGATATATACCTTCATATCTGTATTATCGTCTTGTTGAAGCGGCTTTCAGTTTATCACTAATTAATTAATCAATTAAAACGAAAAGTCAAAATTTTACATATTTTCCCATATCAGCTCATATATCACGAGTTACCCCCCTCGGAATATAATGATCTTGGTATCATGTAATCTGCAGATATATACATTCATATCTATATTATCGTCTTGTTGAAGCGGCTTTTAGTTTATCACTAATTAATTAATCAATTAAAACGAAAAGTCAAAATTTTACATATTTTCCCATATCAGCTCATATATAACGAGTTACCCCCCTCGGAATATAATGATCTTGGTATCATGTAATCTACAGATATATACCTTCATATCTATATTATCTTCTCGTTGAAGCGGCTTTCAGTTTATCAATAATTAATTAATCAATTAAAACGAAAAGTCAAAATTTTACATATTTTCCCATATCAGCTCATATATCACGAGTTACCCCCCTCGGAATATAATGATCTTGGTATCATGTAATCTACAGATATATACCTTCATATCTATATTATCGTCTTGTTGAAGCGGCTTTCAGTTTATCACTAATTAATTAATCAATTAAAACGAAAAGTCAAAATTTTACATATTTTCCCATATCAGCTCATATAACACGAGTTACCCCCCTCGGAATACAATGATCTTGGTATCATGTAATCTACAGATATATACCTTCATATCTATATTATCGTCTTGTTGAAGCGGCTTTCAGTTTATCACTAATTAATTAATTAATTAAAACGAAAAGTCAAAATTTTACATATTTTCCCATATCAGCTCATATATCACGAGTTACCCCCCTCGGAATATAATGATCTTGGTATCATGTAATCTACAGATATATACCTTCATATCTATATTATCTTCTTGTTGAAGCGGCTTTCAGTTTAACACTAATTAATTAATTAATTAAAACGAAAAGTCAAAATTTTACATATTTTCCCATATCAGCTCATATATCACGAGTTACCCCCCTCGGAATATAATGATCTTGATATCATGTAATCTACAGATATATACCTTCATATCTATATTATCGTCTTGTTGAAGCGGCTTTCAGTTTATGACTAATTAATTAATCAATTAAAACGAAAAGTCAAAATTTTACATATTTTCCCATATCAGCTCATATATCACGAGTTACCCCCCTCGGAATATAATGATCTTGGTATCATGTAATCTACAGACATATACCTTCATATCTATATTATCGTCTTGTTGAAGCGGCTTTCAGTTTATCACTAATTAATTAATCAATTAAAACGAAAAGTCAAAATTTTACATATTTTCCCATATCAGCTCATATATCACGAGTTACCCCCCTCGGAATATAATGATCTTGGTATCATCTAATCTACAGATATATACCTTCATATCTATATTATCGTCTTGTTGAAGCGGCTTTCAGTTTATCACTAATTAATTAATCAATTAAAACGAAAAGTCAAAATTTTACATATTTTCCCATATCAGCTCATATATCACGAGTTACCCCCCTCGGAATATAATGATCTTGGTATCATGTAATCTACAGATATATACCTTCATATCTGTATTATCGTCTTGTTGAAGCGGCTTTCAGTTTAACACTAATTAATTAATTAATTAAAACGAAAAGTCAAAATTTTACATATTTTCCCATATCAGCTCATATATCACGAGTTACCTCCCTCGGAATATAATGATCTTGATATCATGTAATCTACAGATATATACCTTCATATCTGTATTATCGTCTTGTTGAAGCGGCTTTCAGTTTATCACTAATTAATTAATTAATTAAAACGAAAAGTCAAAATTTTACAAATTTTCCCATATCAGCTCATATATCACGAGTTACCCCCCTCGGAATATAATGATCTTGGTATCATGTAATCTGCAGATACATACATTCATATCTATATTATCGTCTTGTTGAAGCGGCTTTTAGTTTATCACTAATTAATTAATCAATTAAAACGAAAAGTCAAAATTTTACATATTTTCCAATATCAGCTCATATATCACGAGTTACCCCACTCGGAATATAATGATCTTGGTATCATGTAATCTACAGATATATACCTTCATATCTATATTATCGTCTTGTTGAAGCGGATTTCAGTTTATCACTAATTAATTAATCAATTAAAACGAAAAGTCAAAATTTTACATATTTTCCCATATCAGCTCATATATCACGAGTTACCCCCCTCGGAATACAATGATCTTGGTATCATGTAATCTACAGATATATACCTTCATATCTATATTATCGTCTTGTTGAAGCGGATTTCAGTTTATCACTAATTAATTAATCAATTAAAACGAAAAGTCAAAATTTTACATATTTTCCCATATCAGCTCATATATCACGAGTTACCCCCCTCGGAATACAATGATCTTGGTATCATGTAATCTACAGATATATACCTTCATATCTATATTATCGTCTTGTTGAAGCGGCTTTCAGTTTATCACTAATTAATTAATCAATTAAAACGAAAAGTCAAAATTTTACATATTTTCCCATATCAGCTCATATATCACGAGTTACCCCCCTCGGAATACAATGATCTTGGTATCATGTAATCTACAGATATATACCTTCATATCTATATTATCGTCTTGTTGAAGCGGCTTTCAGTTTATCACTAATTAATTAATTAATTAAAACGAAAAGTCAAAATTTTACATATTTTCCCATATCAGCTCATATATCACGAGTTACCCCCCTCGGAATATAATGATCTTGGTATCATGTAATCTACAGATATATACCTTCATATATATATTATCGTCTTGTTGAAGCGGCTTTCAGTTTATCACTAATTAATTAATCAATTAAAACGAAAAGTCAAAATTTTACATATTTTCCCATATCAGCTCATATATCACGAGTTACCCCACTCGGAATATAATGATCTTGGTATCATGTAATCTACAGATATATACCTTCATATCTATATTATCGTCTTGTTGAAGCGGATTTCAGTTTATCACTAATTAATTAATCAATTAAAACGAAAAGTCAAAATTTTACATATTTTCCCATATCAGCTCATATATCACGAGTTACCCCCCTCGGAATACAATGATCTTGGTATCATGTAATCTACAGATATATACCTTCATATCTATATTATCGTCTTGTTGAAGCGGATTTCAGTTTATCACTAATTAATTAATCAATTAAAACGAAAAGTCAAAATTTTACATATTTTCCCATATCAGCTCATATATCACGAGTTACCCCCCTCGGAATACAATGATCTTGGTATCATGTAATCTACAGATATATACCTTCATATCTATATTATCGTCTTGTTGAAGCGGCTTTCAGTTTATCACTAATTAATTAATTAATTAAAACGAAAAGTCAAAATTTTACATATTTTCCCATATCAGCTCATATATCACGAGTTACCCCCCTCGGAATATAATGATCTTGGTATCATGTAATCTACAGATATATACCTTCATATCTATATTATCGTCTTGTTGAAGCAGCTTTCAGTTTATCACTAATTAATTAATCAATTAAAACGAAAAGTCAAAATTTTACATATTTTCCAATATCAGCTCATATATCACGAGTTACCCCACTCGGAATATAATGATCTTGGTATCACGTAATCTACAGATATATACCTTCATATCTATATTATCGTCTTCTTGAAGCGGCTTTCAGTTTATCACTAATTAATTAATCAATTAAAACGAAAAGTCAAAATTTTACATATTTTCCCATATCAGCTCATATATCACGAGTTACCCCACTCGGAATATAATGATCTTGGTATCATGTAATCTACAGATATATACCTTCATATCTATATTATCGTCTTGTTGAAGCGGCTTTTAGTTTATCACTAATTAATTAATCAATTAAAACTAAAAGTCAAAATTTTACATATTTTCTCACCTTTATCTTATATTGCGAGTTATTCTTCTGTGAAGATGATAATAGCTCTGTGAGTAATTAACCCCAAAGCTAAAAAGTCAATATTTTATTTTATTGATTACGTTTTTGTTGTTGTTGGATTTGGTACTATTAGGCAGTTTAGAGAGGACTAGTGTTTAGAGGAATCATGCTTGACTTGTAGTGTTCATCGTTATATCTTCTGTTTTATTCCCTTGGTGTTTTAAGCTTGTAATTTTTTTATAATATTTTTAAATTTATCAGTTTGGAATTTGTTGTGAGAAAAATAATTATCATGTTTTTTTCTGTTTAGTGGAAGGCTACCATATTATTATTATTATTATTATTATTATTATTATTATTATTATTATTATTATTATTATTATTATTATTATTATTATTATTATTATTATTATTATTATTATTTTTATTATTATTATTTACTTTGTTCTGAAACTGGCTGAGAACATCAATGTTTTCATTACTAACACTGAAATGGTTACAATGTTTTCATCCTGTGTTACAATCTATTATTTCTTCTATATGATCAGTTTAAGGAAATGTAATCGTTATTTTCTAATTTTTTAGCAAACATGTAAAGACACACACTATTCAAAGTTCTATGCGAACCCATTTCACCTTAGTTTCTCCGGAAGTGACATTTGCCATTATTCTCGCTCGTTCCTCTCATATAATAAAATGCTGACCTGGGGAAAGATGTTGATGGATGGTTTGCCACTTGGAGAAATAAAAATATTTCTATGGCTGGAAATCCTCTTTTATCTTCTTCATTGTAGGCAAACGTTCTTCAATTGAACACATGTAGTTTATTGTTTGGACCGCCTTGCAAATAACTTACCACCAAACGGAATCTGTAATCAGATCCGAGGGTCCCTATCCCTTCCTCTGCCTCTCACTGCAAAGGTTCAAACTTTCTCTACCGAATACTTTTTGTCTCTTTCCGTTTTTTATTGTAGGCAATATAAAATGGGAAAGAATAATACTATTTTTGTGCGGCAGTTTGTCATTTAGTTGAGCAGAGAGACGGTAATCAGAATTGTTAGCTAAATATACTCCTCAAATAACAGGAAGAACTCTCAGCACAACAATATTTACAAAGATAATCCAAAAAACCAAGTTCCCTTCTCTGCTTCTCACCCGCACCGATGAACCACTCGCCCCGGGCGAGTGGGCGAGTGTTTATTTGCATCTCTGATATTGCGTATTGCCGCTTACGATAACTTATAAAACTCAAATTGTGAAAAGCGGGCCGCGGTGGCTCAGTGGTAGAGCGTTCACCTCTGGTGCTAGGGGTCCCGGGTTCGATCCCAGCCCCCGCCAAGTGAACTCTGTGGTGGACAAACACCGTGTGCGTGGGTTTTCTCGTGGTTCTCCCGTTTCCTCCCACTTTCTTCACTCCACCATTTCATTCATTACTCATCATCACCGTCTCCTTTAGCCTAACCGGCATAACCGTGGGACGTAAAACTCAAAGATTTCATTTCATTTCATTTTTCAAATTGTGAAAAAGAAAACGGCATAAAATGCACCGAATAAAATGTTATTACGTATTCAAGAAAAGAAAATTTATTTTTTGTATTGGGTCCGATATCTCTCATATGTCTTTTCTGGGTGATTACTGTAGTTTGTTTTCATCATACAATCAACCTGATAGTTTTTGTCAGGAATAAAACAATCACAACTATATGTTCAGAGAATAGTTATAGAAACAGAATGTATAGAAACAACTTAAAACACATTCCATATAGTACACCATAGACCATATAGGATACATACAGTATGTAAGAAGCAAAAAATATATGGATAAAAAATTCTTAGTTGGATTAAAATATAAAGTGGAATGGTTTTATCAGATAATAGTTGTAGAGATAGTATTGAGATAATAATAGGAACAAAGGCAATAATAATATTATTAAGAAGTTCAGTATAATATTTACTATGTCCTAAAAACACCTAAAGTACACACTATGCATAATATATACATAACAAATGCGAGATTCAGAATTATTTGCCTAAATGACAAATTATAGATCATTCCTCTTAAATATTGAACAATATTCCTATTGTCCAAAGTGGTTGCAAGCTACTGTGTAAAGTGGAGCATTTGTATTTCTTATTACTATTATGGAAGCTTCCCGCATGTAACCGTTTTCGAAAAATGTGCACTTTTCAACTTTATTCCTCCAGTAACCTACATTTATTTTTGGAAGTAGACAATTCTAGAAGACGCCCTCTAAAACAACTTAAGTTTCAAATTAAATGTCGATAGGTGGTGGTGGTCGCTTCGCTAAATCACACGGACGGACATCGGAAAACTAAGTTTTCGTCATGTGAGAGTCATGAAATGTTAAAATCTGCCGAAATCTTGAATTCACATTATTTCACGATCACATTTCTTTCAATTCCTTATAGTAGGCAGTAGATACGAAGTTTGAATTTAAAACAAATACGTTCCTTTATTTTCAATGTTTATAATTCATCGTACAGTCTACTAAACGAATATTTCCTTACACGTAGCATTCGCTACATCGAGTTTTCTGTACACCAAATTTTCCGTGCAACGAATTTTCTTACACCAAGATTTCCTACACCAAATTTACCTACACTCAATCTTTCTGCTCCCGTGCTGTTACAAGGTCAGTTTTTTAATAGACCAATATTCATAAATCAACAACAACAATTCTGTCGCAGTTTAAACCAGTGGTTCCCAACATAGCGGCAGGTCGTGCAAAGCGAGCAAAGGGGGATCACGCTACTGACATAAATAAGTTACTTATGTAATTATGAATAAGTATTACGAATATTGTAACAACGAGCCGTTAAATAACGTATAAATACAAAATAGGTATTGGTTAACAAGAACTGAGGTTTTATTTAGAACAAACGAGATATAAAAGTATGTCCCTTTCTGCAGCGAGGGTATATGAGACGTTGACCTAATGGTTAACGTGGAATCCGATGCACTAAACATAAGCCAGGAATCGAACCCGAGTCTCCCATGCCAAAGGTGCGTATGCTAACCGCTTAACCACGAATGAGCTCATAAGACATATCGAGAAGCTGTATTTTGCAATAGATTCAGGGTACTAAAATTAGGAACTCTCTCTCCCTTTCGCCCTCTATTGAAATCACAAGTGGTTCAAATCAACCATTGCAGGTTTCAGTGCTTATCGCCATAGAACAAAAACGGTAACAGATAGTAATAACCGACATTTTGCAATCTATTCAGGATCCCAGTTAAGAAAATCATAACCACCCGTAACATACTACCAAAGCCGAGAGTGTTTAAAAATCTATTATTACTTCCGGTTTCAATATTGATCTCTATAAAGTAAAAATGGTATGATATATCGAGGTTTTTTCTTTCTTTTTTTTAACCCTCTGAAGCACTTGGTGAAATTAGCTATTTTGTACTAACAATAGATTGAGAGCAGATTAATGGTCTAATATATTGACTCAAAACACTTTTATCGTCTCTTCTCGTTGAAATGATCGAAGAAGAGTTATATATTCCTTCCAGGGAATCGCTAGCTTTGCCCGCTTCTGGACCCGGACTGTTTATTTATAATAATAATAATAATAATAATAATAATAATAATAATAATAATAATAATAATAATAATAATAATAATAATAATAATAATAATAATAATAATAAAGCATTTGGAAGCAAATAAAATATTTTTGTAGCTAATTTGAGGGTGGTATTGTGTATTTATAAGTAAACGGTAGTACGTAATTTTACTAGTAAAACGATTGTCGAAAATAGTGCTTATAATAAATTAGGTACGTCATTAATAATCTCGATCATCATATGGTCTAATTGTTTTAAACAGGTTAAGTGAAATACTTAAATGAGCTAGATTTTAATGTAGAGAGAGAAACATACATAAACAAAACTTTCTACTAACATCAGAAATTTCCGGTGGAAGTACGGACCCCCAGGGCCTTCCCTTTGCTACGTTCGTGTTTGAAATGAAATAATGAATCAAAAAACTACCTATTTTTACCATAAATATATCTGGGCAATATCTGTTAGGATTATGACCTTACCTCTGTTAGTCGTATAAAAATATTCATCGATTGTGCTTAGTTACAGTTTCCTATATATAATACGTATATTTGTGAAAAGATATAACTAAACAGCGTATAGGACCTTTAAAAAGAGTACTTTCCTAACAATAATCCCAAGTAACAAGGTTGATTGGCTCACCGTTGGGAATTGAGTGGGATTTGGTAAAAAGGGTGGGTGATGTTCGGTGAGAGCCTATAGCGGAAAAACTTACGTTGGCCCAACGTTGGTTAAATATAAGGTTGGCTAACTAACTAATCTCCCGATCTTCACACAACGAGACTAGAATTGACTGTTTTCCCAACTAAGTAATACGTTACTTTAGCGTTGGCTAAATGCTGGGGAACCGCTTTAAGAAAAGCACTTTTCCCACCACTCGACCATTTTCTTTTATCGTTGGCTAATGGCAGGGCCGGCGCTAACAGTTTCGCCGCCCTGGGCGGTACTTTCCCATGCCGCCCCTGTAATCTGGAACCCTTATTTTAACGGAAGACGTTCAAGTGTCATGAAAAAGATGTCCCATTTAAAAACTTGTATGAAATGGAAAAGTAAACAAAAAATTGAACTACCCCTCTCGAATGTTTACTCCATACGTGACACAATGTTTAGAATTCTCGATTTCGCTGTATATCTATGATACACAGCAGCGCGTACAGAAAATAATAATAATAAAAAATGCTTTAGTCCCGACTAAGAATTTTAATTTTAAGTTTATATCAAGGTGTGTTTCCAATATTACGACAAAATTAAGTGATTAGCTTAAATCTTATAATGTACTAAAACACAATAGAGATACATACATTTAACATATCTTAATTGAAAGAAACTTTTCTTGCTTTGGAAATAATAAACACTTCTGACCAAAGTATATACACTTGTTTATTAAAAACTAAATTCCAGTGTAACAGTTTCAACAACGTAACGTTGTCTTCATCAGACACTAACTGCTTTGCTTCTTGCTTTGATATAAGCAAATTCGTTTCTCACGTTCACGTAGTCCAATGTTTCAACCAATTCAAGTTTTATTGATATCATCGCTGGACCACTCAAGCGTGTTTCAGATATGGAAGAACGTAAATTAGTTTTTAATAAGCTTAAGTTTCGAAAAACGTCTTTCTCCACTTGTCACTGTTACCGATAAGGTTAACAAAATCCTAAGTGCAATACTGACGTCGGGAGCAAAGTCATGTTCCTCAATTTTAGTTTCTTTTGGTGTACCTTGAGGCTTAATTATAGCAGTTAACACTTTCAGTTCGCCTTTGAAATCACTGGTGTTAATATTTTTCGATTCTTCGTGTGTTAAGATGCTGGCAAGTTTAGTCCACTTTTCAGACAAAAGTTCAGGTTGCATATTTTCAAGATTACTTATAACGTAAAGAAAATCGAAATACTTGCTGTAATCTTTAAGTTGCTCAAACCTTTTTCTTAAAGCTAACACAATCACGTCTAGAACTTTGTAATAGAAATCGATCTTGTATCTTTTTGTGGATCTTCAATAGCTTCATCCTCTGCTTCGTTCTGAAACTGTCTCTTCTTCTTTCGACTTCGAGCTTGCACTGTCTTACCTATCAGTGGATCATCCATATCTAATGCTGATGCCAACTCCATCGCATCAACTAAGTAAGATTGAAACTTTTTATCATTTCTGTTCCTCTCAAAGTACTCACATATATTTTCAAGTAACCTAACAGCATACAACACATGATAATCAATGCTGTAGAGATTTTTGCTTACTATGTTTACTTGGAGTAAAAAGTCATAGCAGATAACGAATGAGTAAAGTAAAGTTACTCTCCTTTGCTATACACAAAGCATCGTGGGCGACCATTCTATCTGTTTTATTGTCGTTATTTATTTGAAGTAAGACATCATAATCTCCCCTATTTGATATCTAAGTGAAGTCAGAGCATCAATTTGGATCTCCCACCTTGCGTGCTTAATAGTTTTAAAGCAAGACTGCCAATATGTTCCTTTAGTTATGGCCCAATGTTGAACTAACGCAGAAATAAAGTCAAACTTTTTTAACTATACAAAAAATGGCGTACTGAAATATTGTAGCTGCATCGTTAACGACAAGATTTAGTGAATGACTATTGGAAGGAATATAGAACGCTCAGAAGTTTATTTCTAAAATTCTTTTCTGAATACCTGAAAGTTTGACTTCCATATTGGAACTATTGTCTTATCCTTAGCCCCTCATGTCTTCGATAGGAATGTTCATTTCCTTTAGCTGTTTAATTATTACTTCTGTCAGTCCTCGACCAGTGGGGTCTGTTACCGGTATGAAATCAATCAAGAAAATGTTTGCAAATTTTTACAAGGCATTCTCCAGTACTGTATGTAATTTGTACAAAACGAACGATTATTGTCATTTGCTCCGTACTAGAAATATCTGGCGCACAGTTTAGTATTATACTATAATATTTTGCAGCTATCAACAAAGACAATATTTTACTTTTAATTTGTTCACTAAGAATTTGAATAGTTTCATTTTAGACATCTTTTCCTAAGTAATAGTCGTATTTATTTTGCCCTCCCATTGGTCTTTTAATGTGTTCGGCCATGACGCAGTCAAACTTTGCAAAGAGTTCTACCAGTTTCAGAAAATTACCGTTATTACTTGTGTAAAGTTTATCTGATGTTCTGCGTAACGGTAGACATTGCTCACTTAAAAACTGTATTATTGCAACTAGTCGTTCTATTACGTTCTTCCAATGTGCTTCGGAATTGAACATTTTCTGGTGTTCTGCGTCTATTGTAAGACCACTCTTCAGTCTTATCGAAAGCTTCATCCACCTTGTTTGCGACTCAAGACTAACCAAAGCTCTCAGAAAAGAGGTGCCAATTATAGCCATCAACTGCGAAATATATATTTTACTTGTGGAAAACAATTTCCAACAAAAACAGAAAACAGCATTCTTACTTTCTGAATAAACTAACTACTTTCTGAACACAGTTTTGCCATTACATAATGTATGTTACAGTTAGTTACCTGTGATCCTACGGTTGAAATTGTCTCTGGGACAGTTGTCAAGATCAGTTAATTGCTCTGGAGGACCTCTTTTGATTAGGGTGGTTCTAATAAAATAATTTATACTACGAGGCCAATTCGCAGGATCTTGGTCTATAACATCACTGTGTGTGATGTTTGCGAAAATTTTATCTACACCGCTGGAAGGGAAATATTGAACAAGGTACGTGTGACTAGTAGTTTGATACGAGTTTCCTGAATTTCCTGAGTATTTTCCTGAATGTGAGTGAAGTAAATTTAATTATATTCTAAGGTGAACACAATTTTATTTATCCATGTAGGTCTATTACAAGCATTATACGAAGGTCGTTTCGAAAGTAATTCATCATATTTTCTTTCATGGAAACTAATGGAGATACATTAATAACAACAGCACAGCTAAACAGAGCAATATTTCAGCTACAGACTGTCATTTTTCCACATAGTTCCCACCATTCTTTATGCACTTTTGCCAACGATGAACCAGAGCCTGCATGCCGCGCTTGTAAAAATTGGAACCAGCTGAGGCTAACTACTTCCTTACAGCTTTGACAAACAAGGCATTATAGCCGACATTAAACTTTGTACACAATTCTCTGGTCGTTTAAGGCGATCTTAATGTCATTGGGATTTGGTTGGCCCAGCGTTGAGAGATGGTTGGGGATTGGTTGGATAAACGAAGGCCCAACCTTCGTTAGGTTGAGAAATGGGTCTGAAATGGTTGCCAAAGCGGCCAGACCTGACTCTGGGCCACCATTGATATGTCGCATCGCCAACATTTTCCCAACGTTGAGCCAACTGATTTTGCTACTAGGGATGTAAGTCTTGCAACTTGTATTTTATATCATCGGAAAATTTTTTACCCGCCACTAGCATTATTTTATGATTTCTTCAATTTTCATATAACATTATATGTGCATATATACAGGGTGCGGCAGCGTTCATAGCGTAATTTGACTTGCATAGTACAATGACGTACTGCATGAATGAGCGCCAGCTCGTGCCGCATTCGTGTACTAACGAGCTTCCATTTCGAGTGTGACAGTGATATGAAGCGGTGAAGTGCACAGCATTGTGCCTTTGCTGTTGAAATTTACTTCAAGAATAACGACTCTGTTATTGCTACCCAGCGTCTATTTCGGCAATATTTCAACTTGGAAAATCATGGGAAAGTTCCAGATGGACGAACCATTGTGAAGTGGGTACGTGCATTTCAAACAGCAGGTTCTGTTTGCAGTGGCGAACCGGGAAGAAGTGAAAGAACTCTGCGGACACCAGAAGCCGTGGAAAATGTTTGTGCTGCAATATTGCATAGCCGAAAAAGATCTGCTCGTCGTCATTCGCAAACTGTGCATATGTCCGATCGGTCATTCAGGAGAATATTGCACGAAGATCTCCATTTTCACCCATATAAGCTGCAGATTGTTCAGGAAATTAGGCCTCGCGATTGGGTTTCACGAGAAACATTCTGCTTGACCATGCGTGATCTCCTTCGCCAAAATCCACAAATGTTGCACACCATCCTGATGCCAGATGAAGCGCATTTCGAGTTATGTGGTTCAGTGAAAGAGCAGAATATGCGTTATTGGAGTGATGTAAACCTGCATGAACTGTACATCAAGCCCTTGCACAGTTCTAGTGTCACAGTGTGGTGTGGAGTTGCTTCCTTTGGGATTATTGGCCCTTACTTCTTTGAGGCTGACAGCGGTCTGGCTGTAACTGTCACCAGTGAACGCTACCTAAAGATGCTGCAAGACTTCGTTCTTACCCAATTAGGTATGGTCGATGTGAATGTGGAACAATTATGGTTTCAACAAGACGGAGCGACCTCGCATACAGCCAGAATTGGCATTGGTTTCTTGCGACAGACAATTCCAGGTTTCCCGTTTCGGTGACATTTCCTGGCCGCCTCGCTCACCTGATCTTTCATGTGCAGACTTTTTCCTTTGGGGCTACCTGAAGCAAGAAGTCTTCCGAACACGTTGTGCCACCATTCCTGATTTGAAGGATCGCATCAAAACTGCCGTCGACAATGTCACAGGGAATACGTTACGCCGAGTTATGGAAAGTTTCCAACGCCGCCTAGATGAATGTGTTGTGCAGAGGGGGCCTCATTTGACAGGAGTCATATTAAAAAAGTAATTCACTCAATGGATAATGACTTACACATTAGTAACTTTAACTTTTAATTGACATAAGAGGTAATAAATAAATTACAGTTACTGCCTGATGGTGTGTTTTTAATATCCTACTATGAACGCTGCCGCACCCTGTATAAATGACAAAAAAATTATATTAAATTTTACGTTGGATTTCTAAAAGAAAAAAAGTCAAGCGATTGCATATGACAGTCTCCTCATGATTTTCATACCTATACATGCATAAGTAGATTTTTTGAATGTGATTTAGTTCATCTCCTTCCTTTTTAGCACGATTTGTTGTAACTTGTTTCTTATTTTTTTTTAAAAAAAAAAGAAAGAAAACATGATTGTAAAAATTCTTATTTTAATTAATGTAAATAATTAATAACAAAATTAAATGCAATCCAGTAACGTAAGTGAAACAATGTACAGTTGAAACGATACAGTATAGTGTCAATCGTGTTACAGCGAAAGTGAAGCATTTAAACAATTCTATATTATCAGATTTTTACCTAGTATGTAATGTTTGTAGATTTGCTATCTCGATATATAGTATATACTGCTATCTTACTGTATATACCGCATACGTGTATTTCATAAAGTATGTTTGGACAATGGATGAAGACGTACTTGGACCTCTTGAAAGTTTTTAAACTGAACCTGTATCATGACTAAATTTGATTAGCCGATTTAAAATAAATTTCAGGTCACTATTAATAAATTATTACCTTTAATACTTTATGATAATATTGATTTGATTTATTAGGCAGCAAACAGCATACACAGCCACAGCTGCAGCCTGGCAGCAGGTACATGACATATTCAACCAAACTCATAGAAATCAACACAAAATAAACTTAGATTACATACTTGAATAAAAATGACGCATCATAAATAAAAACTAATATTAACTAAGATAAAGTAAAATCATGTAGTATCCGCTAATGCATCAAACAAAAAACTATTAATAATAATACTAAAAGTGAACTTTTACAATAGCCCAATCAATGGATCATATCCTAAAAGCGAATGATTAAACTTAGGTATATATTATTTGATAATACTTCAGTAATTGTACAAGTGTATTCCCTGCACTCTCTCAACTTATAGCTTATCAACATTAGTCATTACGTACAATTAAGTAGAAGAGTATGTATGAAATGTAATATAACGTTAATTTAAAAAAACCTACATTACACTGTACTTTATTTATTAATTAACTTATTTATTTTTATTGCTCCAATAACTAAGCTTTGTTGCAAATTAGAATTTCAATTATATAATTATTTATAACTAAACGAAATATTACTCTGAACGTATTCTATTATGTCTCTTTGTCATTCCCTATTATGCCCTGTAAAGTTTGATTTACCAAAAAGTTCCTGTATATATTAAATATTTTAGTCAATGTGTCACTCTTTACAGGGGACAAAATCTATAAATTAATGGATGGAACACACTAAGTTTGGCCATGATATAGACGACTAAGAGTTAGAAATTGGGTTTCTAAAGGGAGCTTATATATACAATTCATATCAAGATATCTGCAAAAGAAACTTTTATACCTATAGCAATAAATTTAAAAAAAAGAAAAATGAAATCCTTCAGTTTAACGTCCAACGTTATGCCCTTTAATATAAGGGAGACAATAATCAAAGCAAGCGAATGATGATGTTGGAGTCAGAAAGTGGGACAGATGGGGGTACCTTCAGAAGATCCAGTGGTATGGTGTTATCTACCACAAACATACGTGGCAGGGATCAAACCAGAGACTTTGCGCACGCGCACCAGAAGTGCGCGCTTTACCACTGAGCCAGCGCGCCTTCCTGGAATTTGAAAACACATTTCAATAATACGTAATCAACCTTACTTATGCGCATTAATGGAGAGAATAGATTGTAACATTTGGAGAAAACTACTTCACTTCCTGAATTGTGTGACACAACTACTTGTTCAATAAAAAGTAGTTTCTTTCATCAAAAAGAGCGATATGTAACTAATCGAGAAGCATACTTTATCTCAACAACATAATTAATTGAGTAACTGATAAAAAATCATTAGAAAAATTTAAATGTAATGAATAACTGAAATTAAAAAAGTTGACAATGCAAACAACCTACAACAGATACAGAGTAAATGCAAAAAGACTCAAGAAACAGCATCAGAAATTCAAAAAAAGTTACACATAAAATTTCATTAATTAATATCTACACAATTAATTCCTCATTCAGCAACAATTAATTAAAAAGTTGCTTAAATCAGCAACAATGCAAACACAAAACTGCATTACAAGAAATAAAATTATATCAAGATCCTTATGATTACATAGGGGAAACACAAGCTACCAAAATTCGAAAACATGCAAAATTTGAATTTTAGTTTTAATTGATTAATTAAATATCTATAACATGAAATCCGTTTCAACATAGCTATAGTACAGATATGAAGCTATACATCAAGAGAATATACGATGAAAAGATGATTGACATTCGAGGGGGATAACTTGCAAAAAAAAGATTAAATATAACAAAATATGGAAAAATTTGACCCTTCGTTTTATGTGATTAAATAATAAGTCACAAAGTGAAAGCCACTTTTACACGACTATCATATAGATGTGAAGGTATAAATCTCGAGATTCAATCATAATAAGATGATTGAGATTGGAGGGGCGTAACTCCTGATATATGATTGAATAATCGACAATATAAAAAATTTTGACATTTCACCATAATTAATTAATTAATAAGTCCAAAAGAGAAATTCACTTCAACAAAACTATAATATAGATATAAAAATACATATATGTAGATTGAATGATACCAAGATGACTATGTTCTGAAGGGGGTAACTCGTGATATATGACCAAATATGGGAAAGTAAGTAAAATTTAACTGTTTGCTTTAATTCACTAATTAATTAGTGATAAAGTGAAAGCCGCTTCAACAAGACAATAATATAGATATGAAGATATATGTCTGTAGATATAATGATACCAAGATCATTATGTTCCGAGGGGGGTAACTCGTGATATATGAGCTGATATGGGAAAATATGTAAAATTTTGACTTTTCGTTTTAATTGATTAATTAATTAGTGATAAACTGAAATCCGCTTCAACAAGACGATAATACAGATATGAAGGTATATATCTGTAGATTACATGATACCAAGATCATTATATTCCGAGGGGGGTAACTCGTGATATATGAGCTGATATGGGAAAATATGTAAAATTTTGACTTTTCGTTTTAATTGATTAATTAATTAGTGATAAACTGAAAGCCGCTTCAACAAGACGATAATACAGATATGAAGGTATATATCTGTAGATTACATGATACCAAGATCATTATATTCCGAGGGGGGTAACTCGTGATATATGAGCTGATATGGGAAAATATGTAAAATTTTGACTTTTCGTTTTAATTGATTAATTAATTAGTGATAAACTGAAAGCCGCTTCAACAAGACGATAATACAGATATGAAGGTATATATCTGTAGATTACATGATATCAAGATCATTATATTCCGAGGGGGGTAACTCGTGATATATGAGCTGATATGGGAAAATATGTAAAATTTTGACTTTTCGTTTTAATTGATTAATTAATTAGTGATAAACTGTAAGCCGCTTCAACAAGACGATAATATAGATATGAAGGTATATATCTGTAGATTACATGATACCAAGATCATTATATTCCGAGTGGGGTAACTCGTGATATATGAGCTGATATTGGAAAATATGTAAAATTTTGACTTTTCGTTTTAATTGATTAATTAATTAGTGATAAACTAAAAGCCGCTTCAACAAGACGATAATATAGATATGAATGTATATATCTGCAGATTACATGATACCAAGATCATTATATTCCGAGGGGGGTAACTCGTGATATATGAGCTGATATGGGAAAATTTGTAAAATTTTGACTTTTCGTTTTAATTAATTAATTAATTAGTGATAAACTGAAAGCCGCTTCAACAAGACGATAATATAGATATGAAGGTATATATCCGTAGATTACATGATACCAAGATCATTATATTCCGAGGGGGGTAACTCGTGATATATGAGCTGATATGGGAAAATATGTAAAATTTTGACTTTTCGTTTTAATTGATTAATTAATTAGTCATAAACTGAAAGCCGCTTCAACAAGACGATAATATAGATATGAAGGTATATATCTGTAGATTACATGATACCAAGATCATTATATTCCGAGGGGGGTAACTCGTGATATATGAGCTGATATGGGAAAATATGTAAAATTTTGACTTTTCGTTTTAATTAATTAATTAATTAGTGATAAACTGAAAGCCGCTTCAACAAGACGATAATATAGATATGAAGGTATATATCTGTAGATTACATGATACCAAGATCATTATATTCCGAGGGGGGTAACTCGTGATATATGAGCTGATATGGGAAAATATGTAAAATTTTGACTTTTCGTTTTAATTGATTAATTAATTAGTCATAAACTAAAAGCCACTTCAACAAGACGATAATATAGATATAAAGGTATATATCTGTAGATTACATGATATCAAGATCATTATATTCCGAGGGGGGTAACTCGTGATATATGAGCTGATATGGGAAAATATGTAAAATTTTGACTTTTCGTTTTAATTGATTAATTAATTAGTGTTAAACTGAAAGCCGCTTCAACAAGAAGATAATATAGATATGAAGGTATATATCTGTAGATTACATGATACCAAGATCATTATATTCCGAGTGGGGTAACTCGTGATATATGAGCTGATATGGGAAAATATGTAAAATTTTGACTTTTCGTTTTAATTAATTAATTAATTAGTGATAAACTGAAAGCTGCTTCAACAAGACGATAATATAGATATGAAGATATATGTCTGTAGATATAATGATACCAAGATCATTATGTTCCGAGGGGGGTAACTCGTGATATATGAGCTGATATGGGAAAATATGTAAAATTTTGACTTTTCGTTTTAATTGATTAATTAATTAGTGATAAACTGAAAGCCGCTTCAACAAGACGATAATACAGATATGAAGGTATGTATCTGTAGATTACATGATACCAAGATCATTATATTCCGAGGGGGGTAACTCGTGATATATGAGCTGATATGGGAAAATATGTAAAATTTTGACTTTTCGTTTTAATTGATTAATTAATTAGTGATAAACTGAAAGCCGCTTCAACAAGACGATAATATAGATATGAAGGTATATATCTGTAGATTACATGATACCAAGATCATTGTATTCCGAGGGGGGTAACTCGTGATATATGAGCTGATATGGGAAAATATGTAAAATTTTGACTTTTCGTTTTAATTTATTAATTAATTAGTGATAAACTGAAAGCTGCTTCAACAAGACGATAATATAGATATGAAGGTATATATCTGTAGATTACATGATACCAAGATCATTATATTCCGATGGGGGTAACTCGTGATATATGAGCTGATATGGGAAAATATGTAAAATTTAGACTTTTCGTTTAAATTTAATAATTAATTAGTGATAAACTGAAAGCCGCTTCAACAAGACGATAATATAGATATGAAGGTATGTATCTGTAGATTACATGATACCAAGATCATTATATTCCGAGTGGGGTAACTCGTGATATATGAGCTGATATGGGAAAATATGTAAAATTTTGACTTTTCGTTTTAATTGATTAATTAATTAGTGATAAACTGAAAGCTGCTTCAACAAGACGATAATATAGATATGAAGGTATATATCTGTAGATTACATGATACCAAGATCATTATATTCCGAGGGGGGTAACTCGTGATATATGAGCTGATATTGGAAAATATGTAAAATTTTGACTTTTCGTTTTAATTAATTAATTAGTTAGTGATAAACTGAAAGCCGCTTCAACAAGGCGATAATATAGATATGAAGGTATATATCTGTAGATTACATGATACCAAGATCATTATATTCCGAGGGGGGTAACTCGTGATATATGAGCTGATATGGGAAAATATGTAAAATTTTGACTTTTCGTTTTAATTGATTAATTAATTAGTGATAAACTGAAAGCCGCTTCAACAAGACGATAATATAGATATAAAGGTATATATCTGTAGATTACATGATATCAAGATCATTATATTCCGAGGGGGGTAACTCGTGATATATGAGCTGATATGGGAAAATATGTAAAATTTTGACTTTTCGTTTTAATTGATTAATTAATTAGTGATAAACTGAAATCCGCTTCAACAAGACGATAATATAGATATGAAGGTATATATCTGTAGATTACATGATACCAAGATCAATATATTCCGAGGGGGGTCACTCGTGATATATGAGCTGATATGGGAAAATATGTAAAATTTTGACTTTTCGTTTTAATTGATTAATTAATTAGTGATAAACTGAAAGCCGCTTCAACAAGACGATAATACAGATATGAAGGTATATGTCTGTAGATTACATGATACCAAGATCATTATATTCCGAGGGGGGTAACTCGTGATATATGAGCTGATATGGGAAAATATGTAAAATTTTGACTTTTTGTTTTAATTGATTAATTAATTAGTGATAAACTGAAAGCCGCTTCAACAAGACGATAATATAGATATGAAGGTATATATCTGTAGATTACATGATACCAAGATCATTGTATTCCGAGGGGGGTAACTCGTGATATATGAGCTGATATGGGAAAATATGTAAAATTTTGACTTTTCGTTTTAATTGATTAATTAATTAGTGATAAACTGAAAGCCGCTTCAACAAGACGATAATATAGATATGAAGGTATATATCTGTAGATTACATGATACCAAGATCATTATATTCCGAGGGGGGTAACTCGTGATATATGAGCTGATATTGGAAAATATGTAAAATTTTGACTTTTCGTTTTAATTGATTAATTAATTAGTGATAAACTAAAAGCCGCTTCAACAAGACGATAATATAGATATGAATGTATATATCTGCAGATTACATGATACCAAGATCATTATATTCCGAGGGGGGTAACTCGTGATATATGAGCTGATATGGGAGAATTTGTAAAATTTTGATTTTTGTTTTAATTTTTTAATTAATTATTGATAACGTGGAGGCCGCTTCAGCACAACTATAATATAAATATGGTGGTGTATATCAGAGTATAAATAACTACTGCGTTCTATATGATTTGAGAGAGTTACAAGGGGTTGTTTATTTGTCTTTGTATACACTGGCAACCCTGAGATTTTTCTGTTACGGAGGTAGCAGATATCTGCTAGGATCACCGCGGTCCCCAGAAGTCCGTCCTGGATCCGCCCATGAGAGAATCTCAATTATATATAAAACTACATGAACTGACTGTAACGTAATAGTTCCGATAAATGTATTTGTATTTCTTTCTATCATAACGAATATATGTAAGAGCACGATGATTAATACTCTGCAGAGAGACTGAAAAAATCTGTTGCGCACTAGCCTGTGTCTGAAGTGTGCTGCCATCTGGTGGGCAATTGTGGTACTAGAGCCGGAACTTAGCCGTGCCGTACCGATTTCTAATCACTTTGAATTTTCGCAGATAAGACGTAGGGTTATATAATTTACCTCGTCTGATCTAGGTCAAAAATATACCATGTAGAAACTATATTCTTTCTAATATAGGGTGAATGTGCCAGTACTCAGCCTCCTAACTCAAATTTTAAATTTGAATGCTATTTTTGATTTTAATTTTGAACAGAATGAGACTTCTTCATGATATATGTATTCATTATTTAGTCTAGTTTACAATGAAAGAAATGTTTTAAATGTCATTTTTAGGATTTTAACAATATTTATAAATTTCCTAAAAATGCCGAAAGATACCAGTACTCAGCCACTACATTCTAGAACTCAGCCATTAACGAATCTAAAGTCAGCCAACAAAATTTGAAACTAATGATAAAAACATATGTAATATCATGGAACATTTTTTATTTTGCTACATGACACTACAGATATAACAGATTACGTTATAATTGTCTAACAAAAAAAAAAAAAAAACATTTTTTCTCGGAAAATCAAGAACAAAATTGTATTAAGCGGACCCTTCGTAAAAATATAAGCAACCATGAAGCTAAAACATTTCAAATAGAACTAAAGTTGTTAGATCATAGCCAAATTTCATGACCAGTATATTACAATATCATTTGATCACTCCAGTTAAAAGTTAGAAAACGGAAAAAGAAAAAAAAAACTTGCAAAAATATGAAATAAAATTGAATTATGTCTTCATAAAAATTCTACGAAGTTAGGAATATTTCACATAGAACTAGAGTAGAAATACGTCACAGCCATCAGTTTATCACCATTATTGTTTCAACACCTTTATTAAGTTAGAAAAAACAAATAAAATATTTACGTTTAGAGTTTGTTAAGGTGTTCTTTCCTCAAGAGGGGAAGCACGAAAGTAATCGTTCGCCGGTATAGGTGCCAAAGTCGTCAACTATTTTTTTTCTTTTTCAGGTATCTCTTCCTCCGAAGAGAAGAGCATCAAAAATAAATCGTAAGTCAAGATAATAGCAAAGTCGTCAATAGTTAAGATCAAGTTCGTGTGTTAGCCTCCGTGGAGGCTTAAAATCAACTCGACGGTTGTTTCCTTGAACCTCAAAGAGGCAAGTAATCCAACCGTATATAAGATGATCGCGATTCAATTCAACCAATGGGGATGGAAACACTAAGTGACTCGCTTATTTTTCTCCGCCAGCTACGGATACCTTTTTTTTTTTTTTTTTTTTTTTTAGCCTGGTTAGAGCTCCAGGTGGCCAGTTCTAGTGGCTCTTTTTTTTTTAAGATAAAGGGTCAGGGAGTTGTAGGTTGTACTTTATTCATCAATTTTCATTTTTTTATTTTTAAAATTAGATGGTTTGGTGTATGACTCCTAGCTCTAGCCATCAGAGAGTTACGCCCTTTCTTTGGCACAGAATTGTAGACATTGTTGTTTTAAATTATGTATGATGGTCTAAGTGCAGTTTTATAAACAAATAGTGCTGAAATGTAACAAACAATAACAACAAAAAATATCAGGTGAGTGAATAAATATAAATATGGATACAACAAAACAAAATACAAATCGAAATAGTTCAAGTATAAAGGGAACTGGCATAACAATGGCCGGGCGCCTTAGGGCTTTAGGTCGTTCGATCAACCTGGATAGACTGATGCTTCTTGATGCGTGCTCCTCTCTTTTATCCTGAAGTGTCGGCTACCCTCGGTGATCTTCGTCTTGCCGACTTCTGGCGAATGTAGGCGACTCCTCTTCGGGTCTGTCGTCTGCGTTGTTTTGTTTACAATTGGCACGTGCAGTACACACATGGTTATCGCATGTTATGGAGACATGCGGAACCTTACAATATTTTGAAAGTACTTCAAACAATTAGACATTTGTCAAACAACATTAAATGAATAATCGATCCTGTGGATGAGAGGAACGCGTTCTTCTGTTATCCAGAGAACATATGGTTCGCTATGACAGTGGATGAGAGACAACACGTACGAGAGTTGGGTTACAGGAGAGTGCTAGAGGCAAGAAATCAAGATCCGGAGGGGAAATCTGTTCGACATTTTATGGCATATTCAATAAATTTTAACGCCACAGACTACATTGAGCTGATAGATTGGAGGAAATGTACGCTGTCGCCCTCTCCAGTGCTTGAAAACATGACAACAGAAACTATGTTATCACTTATGCATGACAAATCTACTTCTTAAATTTTCCATGCTATACTTAGGAAGTTGAAAGATGTGTCAAACTTTTTACAAAGTCTGCAGGAAAAGTGTGCGAACAAGGAAAAAGAGATGGCTACATTAGAGCAATTTTGCTCTCAAGACTCACAATGCCAAAATTTGATTTTAAAAATCTGAATTTAAGACAACGTCCTTGACTAAATCAATATAATTTAGCAGAACCTAATTGGTAGGATGGTTGGGTAGGGTGTGGGTGGAACTAGAATTGCAGCCACCTCTTCGTGGTGAGTTCGGGCCATTTCATGGGGAAAAAATCGTTGAGAAATGGGCGAAGAGTTGCAAAATTTTTATGAAGATAAAATGTATAAAATCATTCACATTAACGAATTATTAAGAAACATGATCTCACACAACTAAAGTACTTAAACGCTATAGAAATGAAAAAATAATTTGTATATTTCTTGCGTAAAGATATTTTTTTTTTTCGTTTTTTCCAAAGTTTAGACCGTTTTCGCGAACTGAAGATCCAAAGTGTGAATATTTTCGTTATGTTTTCGTTGATTATCATGCGAATACGCAACTTTTGAGTCCTTTTGAATTCGATACTCGAAAATTTGATTTTTTTTTTTTTTTTGCTTTTCCGTAATATGTAAGTGTTGGTTTGTATATTGATGAATTTAGTATGTTTCTTTATATAATTATCACACAATCTATCACATATATTACATTTTTTATTTGTATTCAGGTTATTACAATTAATAAAAAAGAACTAATTTTCATACACAACACAACACATATATAAGAAATACGTTACACGTTTCATATACTCATTCTTTTGTAGGATATGACAAAACAAAATCTCTGGCATTCGAAGGATCTGTAGTCACTGAATCTCTGGAGCATCCCCATGTGTAATCCTGTGAGTTAAACACAAACGTATTAATACTAAGATTCATACATTGACACAAAGATGGATGTGATGGAGCATATACTGGAGGACAACATATACATAATATTTTTATAGTTCAGCGTATGCTCAACTTAAATTTGCGAAAGAACAATTGCATACGGGTGTTGATGTACAGTGTACAATGTATTTTTTTTTTAAACGGTCGAGCGTGTATCTACCAAAAATTGTACAATTACATCACTACATTTATGGAATTCTAACTGCTTTATTAGTGGTTTCCAACTTATAGGAAGGACAGGAATCGTGAAGAGCCAGCAAAGGGATCACATACTAATGACAAACAATAAACCATGGAATTATGAATAATGTACTACCTCTAATAGCTATTTATTGTTCAATTTAGTTTCAGCAAACATCTCAGACGCTACATTTTTGACATTTTATTTCTGACATGGGAAGAAAGGACGGGGTTTCCGAAGGGGACGCCAAGTAAACAAGGTTGGGGGCCACTATTCTATTCTATTTATAAACCAAAAAGTGTCTCAGTCTGTATCGATTAGAATAATTTTCGAATTACCCACAAAATCATCATGTAAAAAGACTTTCATAGAAGGGGAAAAAACTTAACACTTCCCAGCTTATATATATTTATAAATCTATTCTTTTTACTGTGAAAAAGAAGCACTTTTTCATTTTTAACAAAAATGTTCATAGCCATGATACAAGACAGTAATGTAATGCATCAAATGTAATGCATTAAAATGTAATGCATCAAAAATATGCTAATATGTAAGCAAAACTGTGTACATGAATTGTGTTAGGTTGTGTAATAAACTTAATGTATATATGTCAGGCTAGCAGTTGACATTAGCTGCGCAGCCTCTTTCTCAACGCAAAGAGATTACGCTGCCGTGCAGACAGTTTGCAGGTGAGCCGAAGGCTTGTGGGGTACAACTACGTAGTACTAATAAAACTGAAAGTGCTCTTGTTTTTGATCGCATCGCGGGAAAACGGCTGAATCATTGAAATTAATTTGAGAATATGGTTATCATCTACCTCAAACTGGGTTTAATGGGAGCATTTTCTATATTTTGTACACTCACTGACTTAAAAAAAAAAAAAAAAAAAAAAAAACGCACAAAAAGGAATCGTTCTATTCAATTGGAATTCGGTAGATGTGTAGCGGTGTAGCGCTATGGAAAATGTGTAAATGATTCGAGTTTCAACGATCGTCGCGAGTTGCTAGCAGAGAACAATAATGTCGGCAGTAAGAAATTTAGCCCTGCCTGTATCAATTAGTTGTTTAGCGTGAGAGAGTGAGTTAGTACAGTCTAGGAAGATCAAGAAAGATACATAATATCTTGTCCCCATAATAGACATCATTATCAGCAATTAATGGCAATCGAAAGGGGCTACATCGTGTCGTTACACGAAACCGACTGGGCCTACGTTATGTTGGGATTCCTCCCTGGCCAGCAAGATCACCTGATCTCCCTTTAATTGAACTTGTTTGGAACCAGTTCGGGTGCCAACTTAACGCCACTGCCGATCTGCAAAATCTCGAGGCGCAGTTATAGCTGCTGTGGACTGATTGCATCAGGCACCGATACTACGAGTGTACAACTCATTTCCAAGCCACATCAACAACTTATTGATATGTAACACGTATTACGCTTATACAACAAAACTCTTTGTCGAATTGTTGAGTTGATTTTCAGTTTAACGCCCCTTTCAGCCGGGAATCGAACCCGGGTCTCCCACGCCAATCACCATTCAGCTTAATCGATATAGACCTTTCCTGAAAAAAAAAAAAAAAAACATGCTTATAATAGAAATGAAATGAAACCTTTGAGTTTTACGTTTTACGTCGAGACAGTGATGATGAGTAATGAATGAAATGGTGGAATGAAGGGAGTGGGAGGAAACGGGAGAACCCCGAGGAAACCCACGCACACGGTGTTTGTCCACCAAAAAGTTCACATGGCGGGGGCTGGGATCGTACCCGGGACCCCAAGCACCAGAGGTGAACGTTCTACCACAGAGCTACCGCGACCCCGAGCGTCGGAATGAATAAAGGCAGGATGTGGTAAGGAGTTGTTTAGAGATATATATTTAATGAGACATGATAGACAGTTGAAAATGAATCGGATGTAGCACATTGGTAGTTTAGAGGAAAGAAGCTTAAAGAAAAGCGCAAGATACCATACCTTATCGAAAGCTTTCTCAAGGTCGAATAGAAGTAAACATGAAGGCTGTGTGCAGTTGAAGTGATTCGTAATGAGATTGGTGAGGCGTAAGAGCTGGTCGTGGACACCAATACGAGGACTGAAACCTTCTAGGTAAAGTTGAATGATACAATGGCGAGAGAAGACCAAAATAATACGTCTATAACAGGCCCATATCCACGGGGGGCTAGGGCCCCCCCTAAAATTTGGCTGGCCCCCTAAAAGTTTCACGGTAGGCTTGCAAATGAACTATAATATGGTGATAAAGTATAATATGATTGGGTCGGGCCCCCCTAACTTCTACCGGGCCCCCC
The DNA here is from genome assembly GCF_964235325.1 of Thermobia domestica. Taxonomy (NCBI): domain Eukaryota; kingdom Metazoa; phylum Arthropoda; class Insecta; order Zygentoma; family Lepismatidae; genus Thermobia; species Thermobia domestica. The sequence goes on from NC_137457.1 coordinate 288,915,132, forward strand.
TAAATTTTTGAGCTGGCTACGGGCCTGGTCTATAATATAATGAATAGTATTGTGTACCCCTTCGGATAATAAGTGTGTCCCCGGAATGTTTTTTTTTTTTCTGAAAGAAGCACTGGACACAACATCAACATGACGGCGAATATTATATAAATAACAAGAAAATAATAATAAAAAATATTCAAGCGTAATGTAACAGTTTAAGTTTTAAATCTGCAAATTCCTGCTAATCCACTGACGAGCAATTTTCACCGCTAAACGAAAACATGAAACAACCACATTTAACAGAAAGCAGCAATGTCATATCAGGTTTTGCTTATAGGAAGGGGGAGGAAAGACACTGCCATGTAAGTAATATTTCTTTTTCGTTACTATATTATTAAAGTATTGATTAAAACGTATATTTATATCAAACTCAGTGGATAACTGTCCTACTTGAAACCCAAAACTACGTCACTGCGGGGAAAGACCGTCATCGACGATACTGATGATTCCTTTCCTCGTTCTTTGAAATTTGTACAACCTAATCTTTATATTGTCAATAGATGGCAGCACAGATATCTTGTGGGTGCTATACGGCTTTTTAAAGACACATACAATCATTGGCATATTTTCGTACAAACTTTTTCAATTATCAATAATATTTGTAAGAAACCTTGTGTATCTTTCTCTATCATAATGAAATACTTAAGAGATGTTTTAAAATTTACTTTAATTCTTGCTTATATAAATTTTCTGTCTTGAAATATTAAAAAAGGCGATTACATTTTACTGTCTCATATAGCCTCGGGACGCTAAACCCGAGTGGTTCGGAAACTGTTTTTGTAAAACGTGAATATGATTTCACGTTTGTTATTCAATGAACAGAAGATTTATTTACAGCAGCGATGCTAGATCTAGCAGATTTTGCATGTCTTTCTAACTTGCTTTTAGTATCTTGTCCAAATTTGGCGTAATTTCAACAAGTTTATCAAAAAGCCGCAAAACCTGGAGATGAGAAAGAAATTGGTTGTGGAAAGAAAAAGGATAGCCAAATGTATCCTCTTCCATTGATTCATAGTCGCTAAACCATACAGGCAGTCTTATTGTTCGAAGTAGGTTTGAAACGGCGGAGGTCATCCCTTTACCGATGCCTTTAGAGAAGGGGCGTGGGGGTAAAAACAATTTAGTGTTTCTGAAAAATGAGTTTTATTGGAGATGGTAGCTTCTTGATGTTAAGATGGCGGCCAATGAAACACGGCCTTTCTCCATGGTTTGAACCAGTCCACCGCAGAGATGCGTGTTTGCTTTTTTTTTTTTTTTTTTTTAATTTTTGGTAGATCCAGGGTTTTCTAATTCTTTGACTGTCAGGTTATTTGCTTTGAAAATATGTAAACAAACACTCCGCATTCATTTATACCACATATTTTTCTTACTTTATTCTTCTTAGAAGCTAAGCTTTTTCTGCTCTTAAAATGAAAGATTATTCGGATTAACTCCAGTTGATTTAAAGATTTGGTGCGTGAAGTATTGCGTTCTATCCTCTCATTCTTCCGCTCTGCGTATTTTAAGTTACCTTATGGTATCTCAACTTCGTTTCTTCTTCTTTAAAAACTCTTACATTGGTAATAATGAGGATCTAGCATAATTTGACCGAATCTAGCATAATTTCGATCAGGTTTTGGAATAATTCCGAGCTGTGGGTCTGGCAACGCTGATTTACAGTGAATTTTTATTGTAGTTTGATTTAGTATTTTTGAATCAGTGATTAAAGATTATGGAAGCCGAAGCAAAGTATCGAACATCCTCTACAATCTAGCCAGTAACTTTTAGGATATAAGTTTAACGGCCCAGGTTTTAGTTCGACTTTAAGGGAGAGAAAAATCTAAGTTTTACGTCCCATGCTTATACCAGTTAACTAAATGAGAAGGTGATGATGACGAATGAAATTGTGGGAGGAAACTGGAGAACCTACGCACACGGTGTTTGTCCACCACAAAGCTCACTTGGCGTGAGCTTGGATAGAACCAAAGACTCCATGCACCAGATGTGAACGCTCTACCACTGAGCCACCGCGGCGCTCCGTTAAGGGAGATAGTACCTAATAATTTCAGACCAGGGGGGTTTTTCCCCTTGGAATAATGTATTCTATTGTGCTTAATGTGTATTGCCATTATTTTCGTAATACTACTTTTCACCCACAGTTTATTGAAATCCCCTCTCCTCCTGGAGAAAATCTGAAATCTTTACTGATGATAATAATGAAGAGAATTGTAGAACGAAGAAGATGAAAAGACTGAAAGAACACCGAGAAAACTCACACACAATGCTTGTCCACCACAAAGGGAATTTTGTGTGAACTGGTATCGAGCTAGAAACCCTACGCACCAACGGTGAGAGCTCTACTTCTAAGCCACAGTGGTGCTTCTAATCAGCAACTGTTGATACTGAAATATGTAGTTTCAACGATGACGGACAATTTCCGAGTAATGTAAAATCAATAGTTGATTAGGATTAGGAATTATATTTCTGGGCTTTCGGTACCTATGGTCATGTTTGCCCGTCGCGGATGAGGGATAACGTCCTCGGCCATCACACTGTCCGGGAAATTGGTAGAAAGCAATGGAGAAGGTAGGAAGTGGACTGGTGCTATGACGTTAGGTGCCATCCCAGCATTTGTCTAGTGTGAATGAGGAAAACTCCGGAAAAGCCTCACTCAGGATAACTGGTCTGAAAAAGCTGTTACACTTTTCCGACCGAATGTCTTCACCGGGAATTGAACCCGGGATCCATAAATCAATGATTGAAAGTAATTAAATGGAAGCCCGATAATTTTTCTTATTTTTTTTTTAAAGTGAATTTTTATTTACGGGATGGGATGCATAGAAGCAGTTAAGTCATTGAAGTGCTTATAATGGCAGTAATTGAATGAGTAACGAGTCTTATCTTAATTAACAAACTATAATTTCTCTTCTCGGACCCGATGACACAGGAACAGCCGATAATCAAATGAGCCCGAAATAAGCCCGAATTACAGAAATTTAATAATTAATGCGAAATTGTATTTTTATTTACATCAATTAGAAGTTTAATTTTGTAGTTGTGCTTTTAAACTTCTCCAAAAAGAACGGTGCAATATATATCGTTGTACAATATATTTACAAAGTATAGTATATTTACAAAAGCCCTGAGAAATATGATCGTACATTTAAAAATTTACGGCCCGAGTCCCAAGTGATATATACTTTATATATCTGAGTCCGGCCCCCGGGCTCGGCCCAAGCCCGTACAGATCTCTACTCTATAGTGACGAATTAGTGATGAATTTGTCTCACTCAGAGACAAATCAAGGTTGACAGTAAAGATTCTATGCGGTTCAACTAACAACAACACTCTTGTAGTAAAGAGAACACTTTCAATCCTTCTTTAAACGTCACTGAGCGTTAAAAGAGTCCCCGCAGTTCAATTAGCAATAGTACATTTGCAGTAAAGAGAACACCTGCAACACTGCTTTAAACGTCACTGAGCAAGCAGAACTGATATGTTGTGTGTGTGTGTGTGTGTGTATAGTTAACCAGCGCACTTTCCAACCAATTGTCTAATTAAAAAAAAATGGAATGGAGATATACTGAACGGTAACACCTGGTTTCAGCATACGGTATCACCTGGTTTCATTTAAAATAACGTTTTCCTTTTGTTTCTTTTGTCCCGTTGAAGGAGGAAAAAGGAAGGATCAAATAGGAAAATTTCGGTATAACCGTACCCTAATGCATCAGATTGCTTGGCTATATTATACGGGCTATCACTCAACCATCGTGACTCTCATGTTAGATTGATGATGATATAAATATGAAGTAGAGAGAGAGTGTGTGTGTGAGGTTGAGGGAAGTTAGAGCAAACTTTAACTATTAACAATTAACTTTGGACGACACACTCAATAGAGCTATTGGATAGTCATATATTAAGTCTGCTACGAATAAAGTATAGTGTTTCAAAATTTTTCTTACCACTAAGAAAGCGATGCCAATGAGCACTGACTTCAACTGCGGATCTAAATGCGATGGGAATCGAAGTCCGAAAGAATGTGGAGAATTAAGGCCTCCATACCACGTTGTGATTGATGCTAGATACGTCACACTGTGCGGTAAGCTTATCTGGAAAACAATTTGAATTTACATCTTTTATTAAACATTGTACGTTTCTGTTACTACTCACGAAACAAAGAGAATAATATTATATTATTATTATTATTGAAATATTGTTGTTTCTAGATAACTCTTCTCTAACTACTTGTGTTCACAACAAACCATACACAGACAAGGAGAAGCCATTAAACCTAGCGTTGATAAAAGACTCTGATAAAGACAAACAAGCCATAGTTGATCATTTTACAGATACATTACTCGTGTACCCATGGCTAATTGAACACTGTCCACACCTGTTTTAATCCATTTCACGTATCTCCTTTCTTCACTTTCTTTATATAAACTGTCCACCTTTTTCCTGGCTCGGATCGTAAAAGCACGCTACCACGTCGCACGTTGATTTGGAAATATCTATCCTAGATGTTCAAAGCACAATATACAGGATGGGGCACGAAATAATCTTCCATTTTTTAAATAATAAAAAAAAATATTAGTAAGAATGTACAATGACATCAATATTGAAAGTAAGAATACACTATGGAGATATGTTCTAATGCAGAACATTTCAATGTCGCCGCCATTTTGATTTTGAGCTTCATTTAAGCGAACGTGGATGTTATTGATTACCCTACGGCACATGTTTTCCATATTTTTACCGCACGCCTGAACTATAAGTCTGCAGAGCTCCATAAAATTTTGAGAATGTTTCGGTAAGATCTTTTCCTTGAAACATCTCACAAAAAATAGTTCCATGGTTAAGTACTAAATTTGAGGCTAAAAACAAAAATTGCCTGCCATGAAATCGATCTGAGATGACGTGAAACAGTAAGCAGTGCACATTCCCTTGTTCTCTCGTCCCATGCTACAAAGTAACTTTGTTCCGAAGCTGTATGCTAGTGCTTTGCCTATCAACGCAGTGATTTTTGTAGGATGATGCAAGACCGCACATTGCATTGTGTTGGATTTCTTAGACAAGATTTTCAACACACAGGTCTGGGGGGATACTTCACGAAAAAGATTTTTCCGAAGCTTCCTGAAAATTTGGTGGAGCTTAGAAGACTTAAAGGCATGGACGGCGATTAGGGGGGGGGGGGGCAAAAGGGAGCAGTTGCGTCCCCACTTTTCTGAAATGGCCTATTAATGTATATAGTTTCAACCAGGGAAATTTGTATATTAACATTGATATACAAATATTCAGATCATGTCTTGCCCCCCCACTTTTAACGTCCAATCGCCGCCACTGCTTACAGGTGTGCAGTGAAATTACAGTAAACACATTGCAACGGGTAATTAATATAATCCATATTCGCTTAAATGAATTTCAAAATGAAAATGGCGACAACATTGAACATGTTATGTATTAGAACATTTCTCCGCACTTTAGTATTTTTTAATACTAGGTTCATTGGAAAATTCTTACTAATAATAAAAGTGTTATCAAAGAAACAAATGACGGGTAATTTCCTGTGCCACCTTGTATATCAGGAGTTACCAACCGAGAGGTTTAGAAGGGCTAGAAAAGGAGCAAAGATTGCAAAAGGATTGATACAATTATACCTAAAATAAATAAATAATAATTAATTATTCATTGTATCCTCATCATAAATTGAAGCCGGTATCAAACTCATCAAAGGAATGTGGTCTAAAAGACCAGAGTTGTCCACCATGAGGCACGCATATTATTAGTACCTATAGTGGGACAATATTTATGAAGTTAGATTACAAAGATTGAGAATTTATAATACACAGCTGCTTGTGAAAATTACAAAACTAAGAAGACACATTTGTTTGTAATGAAATTTATACCATAGATTTGTTATACCGGATATATAAAAAGTCTGCGACCTAGACTGGTGCGATTGAAAAAAATATCATTTTAGATTGAAAACAACCCATTTCCAAATTTCCATCTCTTTGGCATATCTTCATTCACAATAGGTTTAACGTATGGGCTCGGACTTTTATGATACACCCGGTATAACTGATCAGAAATGGATACAGTTCAGTTTTGTACGGTACCTCTAATTTTGAAGAATCAGTGCGCTGTGGAGCCTCCATGTGCTACGTACAAACACAGACTACTGTTATGAACGATAGTTAACCCATTACGTCCTATACTTCTTCGATGGGTTACATGTTAGATTAATCTGCAAGCTAGAGAAGCAGGCCGGACGTTGTCTTACTGAAATATTGCTTCCACTATAGTCTGGAGGGAAAGTATGATCTCGGCCACTATAGACTTTCTCACAGCTAGCGATCTCCCTCAACGCGTTGCAACTGTTATGGCGTGTTAGACTGGATGTGGTTAAACACACTTGGCATTCAGTCGCTATGACGCTTTACAATGTACACTCATGTCCAAAATTATTGTCGCATATCTATAACTGTCTTCTTGTAAGAATATAATTTGATAATGATTTTGCAGAGTACTTTTAATACTGATACTATGTGTATAATCAGGAAATGTATATTTGTGGTAAGTTTCATAGGAAAAGGATTATAAATACAAAAATCATAATGAGTAAAATAAAATGTAAATAAATGGACAAGAAAATTTTATTTTCCTTTCATTGTTCTTATTTACTGCTCTTTTGACATGAAATTTACCACATACTTGTCTTTGCCGGTTATACACATACTAACATTATAAGAAATACCAGACGAATTCGTTATCAAATTATATTACTAGAACAACATATTTATAGTCATGCGACAATAATTTTGGACATGAGTGTACATTGAAAGATTGCACTCAGCAAGATCATCTAATATGAAAACGGCCAACATTCTAGAATAAGTTAAAGTGGAACTTTTACGAAAATACAACCGTCTAACGCTCAGCACACCAGCGCCAGTGTTCATGTTCATTGTACCGTGAGATGTTTGAGGTTATGAAAACGTACCGACAGTCCAGCCTTTACTAAACACCACTGAACGGTCACCGCACATCAGTACACACTTTCGCCGTCCTCCAACATTGACCTTCCACTGTGGATGACGCTACAGAGTGAACCAAGGTCATGAAAACAACCTCAGCCTAGAGACCTGCACGGGCCGAATTTTTCGGGGCCCGAGCCCAATCCAGCCCGAACGTACCTAGGCCCGGCCCAGAAAAGTTTTGGAGATTTTCGGCCCGAGCCCGGCCCGGCCCGATAAGTGTTTTAAAATTCTTGGCCCAAGCCCGGCCCGGGCCCGATAAATTTTAAAAGTTCTTGGCCCGACCCCGGCCCGATATATTTTTTTAAAAAATAGCTCGAGCCCCAATCTTTCTCAAAATTTAGTACTAAATTTGACCTAACCTCAGAAACATTTTCTAAACTCTGGTTCACAACCTGACGCTTGCCTTCCGAATGGTACCATTGCCTCCTAGAACTTTGCCTGTCATCGAGAGAACAAAAACTCCATTTCTGTAACAAAAATCTAACTTGATTGATTTTTAGCATAAAGTGAAGATGGCAATATTGTTTAGCGACAGGCAAAACATTCCCACCCCTTCTTGTTATATTTTGAGTTCAGTGAAGGTCAAGGTCAGAGCTCAATTAACCGCATAATGCCTGCAATCCTCTATAGTGAAAGTGGAGCCGCTAAGCGTCACAAACTGTAAATAACTATTGCCTTCTTTGTAACATTTTTCACGGACACACTTCTTCAACTTTTGGCTTTATACTAATTATCGTTTAACGAAAGTCAATAATTATTAAAGAATTGCAATTGATCGGCCCCATCCCAACCCGACCTGAAGAGAAATCAGTGTCGGCCAGTCCAAGCCCGGCCCGGCCCAAAGAAAGAACAAGGTCGGCCCGCCCAAGCCCGGCCCGGCCCAAAGAAATTACAGAGTCGGCCCGCCCAAGCCCGGCCCGCGGGCCAGGCCCGGCCCGCGCAGGTCTCTACCTCAGCCTCACATCTCATCTCGTGGTCCACTGTTCGATCGCCGCTGTGTGTGTTGATTTCTCTTTTGTTCATTGTTCCTTCACACACATCACTGTCGTTGTGGCATACTCTGTTCGTGCAAAATTTCGCAGTAGAAGAAGCCACCTTCCCATTTGCGGTACCGTTCAAACGCAGTCGTTTCTTTATATTGCGCCTTTTGACGCCAACAAGACATTGCAACACTTGCACATAGCTTCACCTTTGTTTGTCAACTCTCCACTGTCCGATTCCTACTCGTCATTCTACTGCGCATGCCCCATCTGTTGAGTAATATTGCAAATGCTAATAAGCAATTACGTAGTTCTGTCACTGTATGAACTGTTCTCCAATTACGAAGCACTACCGCCAAAACAGAAGACAGCAACTCTGTCGTTGGTTGCTGATTACACCATGCTATTGAAACCACTCAGCTCTTGTCACGTCTAATAAACAAAGCCATACGCACAATATTTTCCAGCTGTTAACTGATTGTGGAAGTTCAGCGCTATACGCTAAGTTGCAACACAACATTTAGTCCACGTGCTTCCAAGTAAGCGCGGGAAAACAAATGGGTGGGGACAGGCTCGGAGTAACAGTGTCTGGACCTATTGTTTACGTTTGTATTAAGATTTTAATAGATTCAAACAAGGTACGACGCTTACTTTATTCTCCCCCCCCCCCCGGCTAATTTGGCTTCTCCTTACTCGTCAATACTCTTAGTTTGTTTACAGCAACCTAAGAAGAAGATATTGCGTTTCATAAGCTCTTTGAAAATTAGTAAAATAAGATTATATATTACACTGTACAGTATAAAACTAAATGTGGTTCGTACAGGAGAGTTATAAATAATTCTTTGACAATTTTTTAGATAATCAAATAAGTTCTTGCCGTTCTACAGCAGTGATAAACAAAGACAAATACTATGGACGGTACGTACTTTTAGGTTTTGAAGTAATTTTCATCAACATCCAATACTTTTTGTCAGCATTCCTCCAGCTGGATAATATCCTGGTCATAAGACTCGGCGGTCGCGGATGGAAATAAGTCTGTGAGTACGTTCCGCAGGTCTCCTTCATTTGCAAAGGTTCTCCCATGGAGATGGTTGTCGAGTAAATGAAACAGGTGGTAATCTGTTGGCGAAAGGTTCGGTGAATATGGTGCATGGGCTCAGTGTCTCCCAGCCAAATTGCTGAAGGATCTCCTGCCTTGGCATTGTCGTGCAGGAAAGCACACCCTTGCGTTTCACCAATGATGGATTCTTCTGCCGCAATGTACGGTGTACTCTTTGCAGTTGTTGAAAATAGAGGTCAGCACTGATGGTCTGACCAGATGGAAGGAGCTCGTAATGCAGCACTTTCCGACAATCCCACCATACTGACAAGTAAACCTTACGTTTGGGTGAATCGAGTTGCTCACTGAGACACAAATGAGAAAGTAGTACTAAATGTATTCAGTATTTCAGTGAAGTTGTAGTTGCGAAGCTCCAGGTGTTTAGGAGATACAGCTACTAAAACATCACATCGAAGTACAGAATAGTCTTCATACAGTTGCAGGTAAAAGAACTGTAAGACCTCTTGTAACGACAAAAGGTGAATAACAAATATATGGGTACATATTAGAACTAGGGGGAAGTCATATAGTAAGGGTATACCTGGGGGCGGCTATCTTGAAATCCGCCATTTTGAATTAAGGTTAAGTTTTTAAAATAGGAATAGGGTCATATGATACATGATTTAAGGCTCAAATTTAATCAGAAGAACAATGGTGACGTTAATTTTGGTTTACGCGCAATTGGTAAAAAGTTACAGGGAAATTAAATACTGTTGCAGCATATGTATTAGTCCTTTACCCCACCTTGTAAATTTTGTGTTAATGATAATAATTAAATAAAAAGCAGGTGGATAAATATTAGGTCTATGGTAAGAGTTGCCTTGATGGCGGCCATGTTCAAATCCGCCGTTTTGAATCAGACAAAAGTTTTTAACAAAACGCATAACATTGACACCTTATTAATAGCAAATTTTACCATAAATCCAACGGTATAACCATTTTTGCTTTATCGTTAACCAGCATTTGTTATCGCATAAACAAGTTGCTAATTTAAGGAAAAATGACCAAAGTGGAATTTAGTCATAATTGAACTTGGGTCTTTATTCCAGAAAAGTCCTCAATTAGTACAATCAATATGTAGTTCAGAAAAGAGTGCATGACTTGCACAAATGCTCTGCTCACAGTGAGCACACCTGACAAAGGCAATCGAGTTACACTTGACAAATTCAAAATGGCGGATTTGAACATGGCCGTCATCAAGGCAACTCCTACCATAGACCTAATATTTATCCACTTGTTTTTTATTTAATTATTATCATTAACACAAAATTTACAATGTGGGGTAAAGGACTAATACATATGCTGCAACAATATTTAATTTCCCTGTAACTTTTTACCAATTGCGCGTAAATCAAAATTAACGTCACCATTGTTCTTCTGATTAAATTTGCGCCTTAAATCATGTATCACATGACCCTATTCCTATTTTAAAAACTTAATTTTAATTCAAAATGGAGGATTTCAAGATGACCGCCGTCAGGTATACCCTTACTATATGACTTCGCCCTAGTCCTAATATGTACCCATATATTTGTTATTCACCTTTGTCGTTACAAGAGGTCTTACAGAGCTTTTATTTCCAACTGTATGAAGACTATTCTGTACTTAAATGTGATGTTCTGGAAGCTGTATCTCCTAAACCCCTGGAGCTTCGCACCTACAACTTCACAGAAATACTGACCACATTTAGTACTACTTTCTCATTTGTGTCTCAGTTAGCAACTCGATTCACCCAAACGTAAGGTTTACTTGTGAGAGCTGGGATTTTTAGCTGCCAACAATGCGTAGTTATCCACTTGCTTAGCTTATATGAATTCTTCATTCCATACAGCTGACGTCTGATTGTTTCAGTGGAAAATTGAACCTTTCTGCAAATTTATCAAACGTTAGACCACTATTCTCTTCGATGACTGCTTTTAGGGCCTCGTCATCCAACTCATGTGGTTGTCCACTGCGACGTTCATCCGAAAGGCGCACATCTGCCGAATGGAATTTCTGGAACCAATGCATGGCGTGCGTTCATTCACGGCATTCTCGCTAAATTCCTGGCATATGCGGCGACTTGATGCGACAGCTGGCAGGTCCACTTTAAAGTCATACAACAAAGACACATGAACAAGGTGCTTCGATACCTGCATTTCTCTTTGACATTGGATGAGCTATGACTGCTGTGTGTGCGCCATGTGCCTATATTACTAAAAGTTGATGGCCAGACTAACTCCTGAATGACTGCCTTGTGTGCGCCATGTGCCCATATTACTAAAACTTGATGGTCAAACTAACTCCTGAATGACTGCCGTGTGTGCGCTATGTGCCCATATTACTAAAAGTTGATGGTCAGACTAACTCCTGAATGACTGCCTTGTGTGCGCAATGTGCCCATATTACTAAAAGTTGATGGTCAGACTAACTCCTGATCGCTTCGCAAGCTCTTGCGTCATTTCATTTCAGCTCTGTGAGCGCATAAAAAATGATACGTCAAGAATGGCAACAACTTTTTTGGTTACCTTATACATCAAAAAACTTTAAAAATAAATAAAATAAGCAATATCATATCAATTTAGCTGAAGTGCAACCCAATTTTCAGGTTCTAAGTTTGCAACAACTATTCCAATATGACTGACAAAGTAATTTGATAAACCCTCGCAAAAATGGTAACCACATACAACTCCGAATTCCAAATTATTGATATTTTAATATTCTCTTCAAAATTAGAAACTTAACAGGTTGTTCCTGCTTGACTTATATAAATCTTACTTGAAATGTAGCATCAGGTACGAAGTTACCACAGACTGGTTTGGGTCCATTAATATGTAGAATGCATCTTGGTTTCCAAATTTTCGCTTTAAACTTAGTCCTTTTAAAGCTACGTTTTTGCATTATAAAAGCGATATACTCTTGAAGAGGAGCATACACTTCCATCTTCTGCAATAGAAAGAGCGCTTTCTAAAAATATGTAAGTTCAAACAAAAAAATGAAAATGAAATCTTTGAGTTTAACGTCCCACGGTTATGCCGGTTAGGCTAAAGGAGACGGTGATTATGAGAGATGAGTGAAATGGTGGAATGAAGAAAGTGGGAGGAAACGGGAGAACCCCGAGAAAACCCACGAGCACGGTGTTTGTCCACCACAAAGTTCACTTGGCGAGGGCTGGGATCGAACCCGGGACCCCAAGCACCAGAGGTGAACGCTCTACCACTGAGCCACCGCGCCCCCCTAAGTTCAAACAAAATCATGCATTTAGATTGATGTAGACTAGCCTTTTAACCGCTTCCCGGATTAACCCGAATATTTACGTTTAGAAATAATATGTAAAACTTAAGCGGTGCCATATTCTTTTCATCAGAATTCGGAACACTTTCGATCTCTCCCCCCCCCCCTCTCCCAAACTTTCCAACATTACATTTCTATTGCATTATTTGAAATGGATACAAAAAAGTACCGAACAATCTGTAGTATAATCTGTTCTCAGGAAATTTTATGCTTCTAGAGAGAATTCGTATTTGCGTTTTGCATTTACAACAGATTTTTTTTTTCCCCATCTGAATACGCTTCAAATTGGAAGAAAAAGTGCACTTCTCTTTAGGCATTCTTGTTGATGCAAAATTGGAACACTTTACTTGTAATGTATTATCAACAACTGTTCAGCTCATGTACTTGATCAAAGATTGCATATTCCCTTGAATGCCAACGAACAACTGCAACTCTGCGCTGCGAGTCTAGTCTATTAGTTTCCTTGCTATGAAACCTGTCTGAGTAACAGGGCCGTGCCATGGGAGGGGGGGGGGCGAGCGGGACGACGGCCCCGGGCGCTGAAGTAAGGGGGGGCGAAAAATTTGGGAGAAAAAAATAAAAGAGACAGGAAAAATGCTTGGAATATATGTATGGGGGCGGCATCGTATACTGTTTCATGCTGTTTCATGTTACAATTGATTGTTCATTCACTAATAACAAGATTCTCAGTCGATAAGTTGATATTGACAGCAGAAATAGATCGAAACTAAAATACGGGACACTTGCTTGTCCCGCTTAAATTTACCGACTAGATTCAACCGTCTTTTCTTTTCTTTTCTTGATTTAACACCAGGGGGAACTTTATTACTCCCATAATAGTCCCGTGTTTTTTGTTTTGTTTTTCAGTATTATCGCTACGAGGGAGCTGTTCGTTAGTTTCTTTTCGAACAAGTTTTGTGTTTACGACTGCATTGTTGAGTACATTTTGCAATGAACAGTGACGAAGAAGAAAATTTCAGTGGTATTAGTGTTGATACAAGTGATAGTAGTGAAGTGACACTGAATTCGCTAAAGACATTTTTTTTTATTTATTTTAACATTTTCAATTTGTACGAGGGTAAATAAAAATGTAATCGCAATTTATAAATTACGCTGAGGACGAAACGCAGAGAAACTGGCACAATGAAAGCCAACATGGGGTAGTGTTAACAGTTCTGTGGTCTGGTTACAGCGTAATTTATAAATTATCTTTACTTCTTTATTTTTCTTCGTATTATTACTAACTTTTACATTCGATTTGCTTCTATTAAATGAGAATTGCATATATTGACTATATAACAATCATATTATGACATACGGAAAAGTATATGACTAAATATTACATATTTTCAGCGTATATTTATTTCATTCTTACATTTATTTTCTGTTTTTCAGTGCCCGAAATAATTCGGGATGATCCAGAAGGAATGTTATTTTCTTTTAAAAAAAAATAGCTCCATATTATTGTTACACGAAACTTTTGCTTTGTTTCTGTTCAGTAATAACTAGATAAAGATGTTTATAAAGAGAGTATATTTGTTTAGAGCGCAAATTCATTCTATTCTTACAGTTCTTGTATTTTGAACTGTGCCCGAAATAACTCGGGATAATCCAGATGGAATTTCTTGATGGGCTATAACTTTAGTTCTGCATGACAATTAAGGGGGCAGACTACGAAATATTTTTAAAAAAACTAACAATTTTTCTTTTGCCAGATTTTCGTAAATGAAAAAGTGATAATGAAATGTAACTTACCACAATAATAGATAATGTTATTCCACACCCGAAAATATAAATAGGAAGAATTTTCAGTGTAGACATCCATAGAAATTACAGTGTGACCAGAATTTGAATTACCCTAAAATCTAGGTTATGGCAGCGACTAGAAAAATGAACTCAACGGCGACTGATGACTTATCATACTGTCTGTGTTCCTTGTTAACTACTTTTTGAATAATATTTGTATTTATTTTGTAATAAAGAGTGCAAAATAAATAATTTTTAATAAACAGTAGAATTAAAATACAAATATTATTTAAAAAGTAATTAACAAGGAACATAGACAGCATGATAAGTCATCAATTGCAGGCGAGTTCATTTTTCCAGTCGCTGCCATAACTTAGATTTTTGGATAATTCAAATTCTGGTTACTCTGTGATTTCTATGGATGGCAACACTGTAAATTCTTCCGATTCGTCTTTTTGGGGTGTAGAATAACATTATCTATTATTGAGGTAAATTACATTTCATTATCTCTTTTCACTTACGAAAAACGGGAAAAAGAAAAATTGTTAGCTTGAGCTTGCATATGATAGATTTAAAATATGAAACAAAAATATATGACTTTTTTGGGGGGAAGGGACGTTTTTCTGTAAAAGTGTACACGGGAAGCGATTTCAAAGACAACTTTTCAAATAAGTTATTTGCATTTCTATTAATGGATTGAGGTGCTTCTATATTTCTTATACAACTCATACACCTTGAAGAACGAACAAAATAGGAACTCATTTTAATTATAATATTATGTGACCAAAGAGAAGATAAAGAAGAACTATTCCCTTAATTTTTTTGTGTTCTTATCTTTTATTAGAGGAGTTTGTCCCAGTACCGGACTGCTCCCAGTGCTAGACAGTAGTAGTTTTAGCATTCCGGTGCTAGAGACCAGTAGTTATTCTACATGCATCTGTAGCATTTATCAACAGGGGGCGCCACTTGTCTGTCGACCGCGCTAGTCCCAAGTAAATCGCTAAAAATTGATCCTCACTGCTGTCTTGCATTACGCATATAGTTTAAATTTTACAAAAGATTTTCATCCTCCTCAGGTAAGTGAAGTAAATTTATCTTACTCTCATACTGTTTCTTAATAATTAAAGAAGCGTACAGTGTGGAAGCATTAACTAAAATTTCCATAATCTTTAATTGGTAATATTCTTCCCCTCCCCCCCTAATAGATCGTGTGGTCCCAGTACCGGACACCAGAATCCTGCAAACTCGGGCCCGAAGACGGCCCGGCCCGGCTGGATCTGTATTCCGTGCCCAGCTCGACCCGACCTGACCCGGCCCGGGCCGAAATTCGAGCCGGGCGCAAACGGGCCGGGCGAAACCAGCCTAAGTCGGATAAGTCAAGTCAATCCTTCAATATCCAATGGAAAATAAGAAATATTGCAATGTCTAATTGTCCTTCTGAAATAGGTAAATCGTGTGAAAGGTTACCCAATGTTTACTTTCTATATCTCTATTTTGTCTTTTTGGCATGGGAGACCCGGGTTCGATTCCCGGCGGGAGCTTATGTGGTTCGGATTCCACGTTAATCAGTAGGCCCACGTCTCATATAGCCTCGCTGGTGAAAGGGACGCTAAACTAAAAAATCAACTCAACTCTATTCTGTCTTATTTGTTATCTGTGCTTGCTCTGTCCAGCCGTTTTTATTATATAATACAACTCATGGACATACAAGTCTTATACTATACCCATTATTGCGTTACGAGTAACAGAGAATATATGTAAAACTGCTACACCGAATGTAATACTAATACTACAACAACTACTGCCAATACTACTATTACTATTACGATTACGAATGCTAGCTAATTCCACTATTGCTGCCACTGCTACTACTATTACTACTACTACTACTCATTATTATACTAATACGACAGCGAATACCATTACTACTATTACTAGTAATACGAAAACAAAAGAAAATTGAAAATGGAATCTTTGAGTTTTACGTCCCACAGTTATGCCGGCTAGGCTAAAGGAGATGGTGATGATGAGAAATAAATAAAATGGCGGAATGAATAAAGTGAGAGGAAACGGGAGAACTTCGAGGAAACCCACATACATAGTGTTTGACCACCTCAAAGTTCACTTGGCACGAACTGGGATCGAACCTCCAGGAATACCTAATCGACCCTGGCGTCTTTGTGATTTATTTGATCATTATATTTTGTGATCATATTTGTAGTATCATACTATAAACAATACAGAAACGTGTAACACCATTTGGTATTTGCCTTGCTAATTGAACATTACTACAAATTGCTCTGATCTTATGAACACGCCAGTTCACGGGTTCGGCATCCGTGGTCTAATGGTAGCGTACCAAATTCTACTTAATAGGTCAAGTACTTGACTTTATCATACGTTCTTTAGGTAACTACGGCTGAGCCCGTATGGATGATGATGGGATAATTTGCTGAAATGAAAATAGTGGGAGGAAACGGGACCAACCCGAAAACTCCACGCACACGGTGTGTGTCCACTACAAAGCTAACATAGCACGAGCAAGGACCGATCCGACGACCTCTAGCACCAGATGTGAGTGCTTTTCCTAATGAGCCATCGTTGTCCCTCGTAGGTCAAGCATCGGTTCACATTCTACGCAGACCGGCCATTTCTTCGATTTTTTCTGTACTTAGAAGGTAAATTCGGTACCACCAGACATGTCAACTCAGACGCTAAGTCGTAGCACTTGTAGTAGTATTAGCAGTGGTCGTAGTAGTAGTAGAAGTAGTAGTACAGTACTTTACAGTCTTGAATAAAGAGTCAGTTTCCCAAACACATTACGATTAACATAGGCTGACAACATTAGTTTCCGATTCGTCTTTCACAGTGTCCGGGACGAGCATGCGTTTTCTCGAGTACGAGAGACCGTGTTGCTGACGATTCTTAACACTTCCGACATTGCGCCAAATGATTCCATGTTCACTGCTATCAAGGCTTATCGTTTTCCTACTTTGAACCAATCAAAAAATCAGAGCATATCTCAAAATTCGGTTGATGGCATGTCTGGGAATTTCACCTTACAGGGAATACTCTGTACACCAATTGAACATTAATAAAATATACATTTTTGGACTGCGTATGAGTAACTTCTTTTAAGCTGATATGGGCCACCATCCACAGTCTCGAATTCGAAATATGGCCTCTTGAAATTTGGCTTTTCCACGATTTTGGACAGCCCTAACTCTGAAACAATGCACTTTTCCCCACAGGTCCATATGAACTTCTTCTCTTATCTTGATGTAAGGAATCATCTCTTACAGGTTAGAGTTTGTCGGTATAGTTCATTAACACCATATATATATATATATATATATATATATATATATATATATATATATATATATATATATATATATATATATATATAACAAAGAAAACAATTTAGTGAGAAAAGGCAGAAGCAATTTGAGTCTCCCAAAAATAAGACCGTAAGAATCGGCAAAGGCAGAGGGAAGTAAAGACTTAAAAAATTTACCTGTAAACTAAAGCTAATGAGCCTTGGTCGTCGAACAAAGAAAATCGGGTTTTCAGTGGAATCAAACACAGTCAACAGAAAACTTCTCCTTTGTTTCTTATCACAGTAGCGTTTGGCATCTTCACATGTTTCGATGGCGATGAACAAGTCTACGCCGTTGCTGTTCTTTATCTCATAACCTAACACGGAGCTCCCTGGAAAACATAAAAGGTAACTATAGTGTGCTTCGACAACTACAAGTAGTATATTGAAATATTTTTCGGTAGAGTCTAATAAAAGTTTGGGATTGAAGCCCTTCATCTATTTATTTACAAAAAAATAAGCCTATATAATGGTTTTGCAAAGTTTCTTTGTAATACACTAAAGGTTTTCAAAGTTCAATGAGTTCTCTACACACACAATAGTGGCTTTGGAAATATAGGTTCAATTTGTGTTAGGTTATGACAGAAACCCTTTCGGTTATTGCAGCCTTCGTGGTAGGTGATTAGAGCCTTTCTATTTGAACTGTGCCCCTTCTGGTACTGCTGTCGATATGTGCTTTCCCGTATCTCCCTCGAAAGAGGAAGAAGTTATTGCGGCCGAGATCTTTCAATTGTTAGATGCGGAAGCGTTGCCAATATGAATTATTTCACGGACTTCGCTGTCCTCTGTCTTGTTAGCCATTCTAAGTAGTCTACGATCTTCACTCGTCAAGACCAAACGATTGAATGACAATTTGACAACACAGCTGAAGTTATTCACTTCTTTTACGTAAGCAAAGGGAGGATTTCCTCCGTCAGAGGGCGGCGGGGGTGGGGCCGAAGTATAGTTCGCATATTTTCCGAGGGCATAGATGCGATAGACAGGCTCTAGGAGTCTCCTTTGTCCCTTGCAACCTCGGGAGACAATTACAGGATTTCTTCGTAGCTCAATGCAGCTCCGAGAGAAACATGGTTATAGGATATTTCTTTTCTCAATGCAATCTCCAGAGATAAGGTTTTAGAGGGATTCTCCATAGACTATTGTAGCCCCCGGAGAGAGGTATTGATAGATTAAGGATCACCTGTTAAGTGATGCTTCTGCCTACTTGAGGTCCCCTTTTATGCATATCCTCTGAAGGGGAGGTCCGTGAGGAAAGGGTCGGCCATATTCGGTTTCCATCCGACCCAACTTCGTGTCTTCCTGGTATCCTCCTTCCATTGTCTGCTAGTGATTATGTTTGTGTACAATAACACGTGTTCGTGATTGAAGCATGTGTTTATAGTAGTTGCTTACACGTGAGGGTATGGGACTTCACAATATGTTTTAAAAAAGTACGATGGTATCAGTAGGAAAAGCCAAATAATAATCTGCTAGATAACAGTACATATGTAATACATAATTAAATAACAACTTCTTCCGGAAAAATATACATTGTTAATTATTATTGGCAATAGACCCTAAATGTCATACTTTATTACTGCCACAAAAGTTCGCTTTTTTCGACTTTCTGCCCCGCATCAGAAGTAAAAATAAGAGGACGCCATTACCCCACTTCCAACAAAATATATATGGCGTACCCCCACTTCCTAAAAATAATACAATGGGCAAAGATAGGCACGGAGGGCGGTGTGACGTCATCCGTCCCCCTACCTTTTCAGATCCACTTTTCAGGCACGTAGCCAGGATTTCGTAATACGGGGGGTCCGTGACGAAATATTGCGGTTATCACGCCAGGGCTCGATTATTCTGAACTATTTTACTGTAAACATATATTGGTTCGTTTAGCCAGGATTTCGTAATGCTGGGGGGGGATAACATGAAATACTCTGGTTGCACACCAGGGGCTCGATCAATCTAAACTATTTTAGTGGCAACACGTATATTGGTTTGTTAGGACAATAAAATGAGGATATGCTAGTAAGTATTTCAATAATGAACTATCTCTCGAGTAAAAGAATAAAGAATCTCGAGTAAAAGAATATAAAAAAAAGTATTGAAAAAGATATTCCGAGTTTCTTAAATTATTCTTAGAGTCTATCTGATCGAACCGGTTTCTCGATCATCATTTGTTGTCCATAGAGCTAGATGGAATTTGGAATGCTCCGTTACAATAATATTCATTTTCAACTTGATCCCCCCCCCCCCACACACACACAGTTTCCTCTACACAAAGCTCCTCATAAGAAAGAGTAACCATACACTTGCTGTAACTTTATATTTTTAACGCTGACTCTTCTTTTTCTCGTTCGTTTCTTATTGTTTCATCCTTAATTTTTTAAATTTCTGGTTCCGAAGGGGGGGTCCAGACCCCCCGGACCCACCCCTTGGCTACGTGCCTGCACTTTTACCCCTGACCCGTGTAGCATAATCGCTAACGCTCTCGCCTTTGATGCTAGCGGTCTCGGGTTCAATCCCCGATGGAGAGACTCGGTCGAAAAAATACAAAAGCTTTTTCAGGACAGCCATCGTGACGGAGGTTTTCCTGGATTTTCCACATTCGTAGGCCGGGATAGTACCTCCCATAATGGCCCCAACCCGCTTCCTTCTTTCCCTAATCCTTTCTCGCTTTTCAATGCCCTGGCAGAGTGATTACCGTGGAGCGTTATATGGTCATACATGCGAAAACTCCTCAATCTAATTTGTAATCCTTAATCAAGTTTCTGAAAGATTTCACGTGAAAATTTACCCAGCGTTTTTTGATATTTCTCCTAGAAGGGATAAACAAAGATGGAAGGAATTAGAAATATTGTGATAAGATGGGCATATGTCGAAATTCTACAAGATTAGAGACATATTAGGAATCAGGCCCGCAACCAGAGGGGGGCTAGGGGAGCCTGGCCCCCTATACTTTTCGTGGCCCCTCCAGACCTCAACACAAGAAACACAATTTAGATATGTGTAAGAGAATTTTTAATGACTTGGCTCCCCCTTAATATATCCATGGCCCCCCAAACCTCTGTGGCTTGTTGCGGGCCTGTTAGGGATTTGAAATTTGGTATGTAAACTTCTGCTTCAAAACAATTGAGAATATGTCACATCGTTTTCAGAAATTCTACTTTTGACAAGAGAAGGAGGCAAATTCTATTTTTTTCTCTCTCTATATATAAAAATGACTTCCAGCTCATCAGTCTCATTATCAGGGGAAAAGTGGAAATGAACCATTTGAAATGAATTTTTCAACACAATTTGCAATTGGGGCCGGCATGAGTTTTTTTTATTTCACTTTGAAGAGAGAAAGGGGCTCAATTTTTTCGCAAGAAATAATGTCATAAACCGTATTATTGTCGTACGAAGAATGGATACAAAAGCTAAAATATGAAATGCGAGGCCATAAGCTGAGGAAATGTAGGGATCTTGGGGCGAAGTCCCCATTCAGCCTAAAGCTAATTCTCGTATAATCTAGTAATTATCGATTTTTTTTTTTAAAAAAAAAAGCCAGTAAGTCCAGACCTGTATTTACGTACGGCCAAGGATAAAAATGGATTTGAAAGTACAGGGTGTTTGAAAAAGAACTCCCTAGTTTTAAGTATAAATTTAATTGGGAAATGAATGAAAACTTATATCAATGAGTACATATCATGAAAGAGAATTCCTTCAAGTTTTGTTTAATGTTGGTAGACTTCAACGTGGGATCCATTTGTGGCCCTGCACACGTCGAGACGATATTCCATTTCTCGCCACGTATTCACCAACATTTCAGGTGTAACTGTCCCAACCGCCGCGACGGTTCTTTCCTGTAAATGATTGATGTCTCTGATCTTTTCACTGTACACAACATTTTTTATGTGACCCCAAAAGAAAAAGTCTAATGGTGTTAAGTCTGGGCTTCGTGATGGCCAAGGTATTGGGCCAGCCCTGCCTATCCACCTTCCTGGAAAGTGAGTGTCAAGAGCCGCACGCACATGGTCACTGTAATGAGGTGGGGCGTCATCTTGGAAAAACACAAGCCTCTTTTCCGCCTCAATATCATCCATTTGGGGAAAGACGTACTCTGTCGGCATGCCATAGTAAACGTCCCCGTTTATTGTTTTTTTTTATACAAAAATGAAAGGACCAATCACACGATCTCCCATCAGACGTCACAAGACATTAAGTTTTGGAGAATCACGTTGATGCTGAATAACTTCATGTGGATGCTCTGGCCCCCAAATTCTGCAGTTATGACGATTAACTGTTCCACTGACATGAAATGTAGCCTCATTAGAAAAGAGAATCTTTTTTTAAAAATTGACATCATCATCAATTCTGTGTAGAAAGTCAGCAACCCAAACTCATATCTTTCGATTTTATCAGTAGGTTTAATTTCATGTAACAGTTGCAATTTGTAGGCGCGCAACTTAAGTCTTTTACGCACAACATCATACACAGTACCTTTAGGCACTCCTAATTATAGACTACGTCTGGCCAATGACTTCTTCGGGCTCCGAACACAAGAAACACGGATCTGTTCAACAACATCTTGAGAAGTTCTCGGTCTATCTGGTGATTTTGCTTTTAAAACACTACCGGTTTCCTTGAAAGACTTTAGCCAATGACGGATAGTTTCTGCTGTACGTGGTTAACCACCATGCTGACATCTAAAATTACGTTGCACTGTTATTACTGACTCAGTTTTCACAAGCCAAATAACACACTGCACTTTCTGTTGCGGAGTACACATTGTTGCTGAGTTGCTCTGCACTGCACGCTTGCCTGGACTGAACTGAGGAAACAGAGGGAAAAAAACAGCACTGGTGCCGTCTCAAGGTCAAGCAGACCTGTCAACTGCAGGGGAGCCAAAATTGGAGAGTTGATGAATCGAACACCACAAACTAGAATAGAGTATGTCACTTTGTACAGATTCTAGACACATTAAAACTAGGGAGTTCTTTTTCAAACAGTGTATAGGGGGAATCATGACGTCACGCCGTACCCCGCACCTATCTTTGCCCATTGTAATTTTTTATAATGTGGGAAAACGACGTCCCCCCGCGTTCCCCCTTACTTTTACCCCTGCGTACGGCAGACGTGCCTAGACTTAGGGCCACAAATTTGAAAAACATTGACTACACTAATGCTGATTATGATCAACCTTTGCCCTCTTCTGCAGTGAACCAGTGACGTCCCTTTGGTAAGCATTCAAATCAGCCATAATTTTATTAATTTTATTACTAAAAAACATAGTATTGCATATAGTTTATTACTTCCACTTCTACTTAAATATTGATTAATCGCTTCACTGTTTCAAATTTTCTACACAGGTATTTATTGATACTGATGAGCAGGGCCCGGATCTTGTTGACCTAAAGTTTTCTAAAAAGTGACCTATAAAATGACCCTAAAATTCTCAAAAAAATTGACTTGCGTTTTTTAAAATGTTTATTTCGTTAAACATTGATATTTTTTAAATATCTATTGGATTTTTAGTTAACATTTCTCATTCATATTCAAAAAAGTTTTGCTTCAGTTAGTTGCAGTCTATTGATCAGTCCATTGTACGGCATTGTACGTACTGAAAACGTCAATTCACTCCCGAGTTGAAACTACGAAGCACACTTAAAGAATAGATGCTTGAAAGCGTAGACTGTATACATGAGAATAATAGATAAAAAAAAAAACGTTTAAAATCTTTGTATGTCTTCTAATCCATTGTTAGTTATTTACGTGACCACATCCTTTGTGGTCAATAATACAAAACTATCTGTTTGGCCACCTACCAACCCCCACCTTTCGTCAACCATTTACAGCTTAGTTTTCATTAGCTTGTTAAGAATGCAGTTTTTCCACTCCAATAGTCAGGAAGCATGAAGAGAGATTATTTAACTTCGTCTTTTTCACATCCGTAAACAGTGTTCATTTTAAGATTTCCTTATGTACAAGAAAAATAATAAAGAGATCATAAGTGACCTAAAAGTTACCTTAAAATATTTAAAAAAATGACCTGAAACTTCAAAACGGCAAAAAGCGATCAAACGTTGACCCTAAAAAAATATTTTTAGAACCTTAAGTTGATGGATAACGTTTTTATTTGAACTACCCTCGCCCTGTGCGTAACAGAAAAAAGTTGACTTGTCAACAATATCTGGGCCCTGCTGATGGGGCAACATGTTTTCAATGGCCGGGGCTGCAAGAAAGTGAAATACAGTCCTGAGTAAGTCTAAACCCCAGATTTCATAACCCATTACTTCAGGAACCAAAGTACATGTTTTTCCATCTCCCGCCTCCAATTTCTATAGTTAGCACAGCTTCCTTTGGGATTTTTTTTTTTTTTTTGTTACCATCAGGCTAACATGAGAGCTTCTTTGGTTCGGGATTTGAGGTATTTGGGTCAAATACAAGTTGGAGTAATGGGTTGGATCCCTCTTTTTTTTTTCTTTTTTACAATAGCTTCTGCCTCATATAACCTCGGTGCTATAGAGTTCCCTTTGCTCTAACCACTTTGTATGAAGTAGTGTCATGATTAAAGACCAGTTTGTTAGGCAAAATGCCTATTCTTTAATATTAAAGATATGATTAAAAATAACGTTTTAAAGATTATATTGGAAGTCATAGTTTTAATTTAAGCCCATTTTATTTTTGCCTATTTTGCCTATTTCGTCCCTCCCTGCCCAAACAATTTCTTTAGTACCTAATGTTGCCTATTCTAAGCATTTTCTTTAAAATAAGACTTTATTGGGGAAAATATATAGTTTAGTGTTTCAAGAAAGGAGGTCGCTTTTTGTAATAAGATGCCGTAAAATTTTTGAACTACTGTGTACAGATAAAGTGTATAAAGTTTGAACTATTATGTGTAGTGAAAGTATTGTAAAGAATGCTCCTTTTTCTATATACAGTAAAAGAAGATATCAATAAAAGAGGTATATTTATATATTCTTTGAACATAATCTATAATTTGAATTTATTTTTTAATTGTATTGAGTATTTATTTTCATTATTTCGAGTTATTTTAGTGCCTATTTTACTTCCTATTTTTAAATTTTAAGTGCCTATTTGCCTGTTTATTTTCCAGATTTTTAATGCCTAAGCATCCGGTCTCTAGTCATGATAAAAGATATATAACTTAGAATGACCACGATTTAACGGAGTTGTACGTAAATACAGCCTAAATCACAATACCTTCATCGTTGATGCAAATTGGGTAAATCCAGACCTCACTAACTTCCTCCATAACAATACTAAGTTTTTGTAATTCTTCATTCGATTCTTCGTCCGTAAGCGATTCTTCTGTACCTGCAATTAGACAAACATACGTGTATTGTAAGGTAAAGTTTAAAGTGACAATAACATTCTACAAATTTTAATATCATTTAACGTAAACGATTTTAAAATAAGAACTGAAGTTTTCCTGGTGTCATGATGACTATAGTTGTTTTTGGGCTATCAGCCAGGTGAATTCCACGTCGCCCAACGTTTCGAGAATCGACACCATTGTTCTTGTCTTCAGGGTAAATAATGAGAAACCAAAAACAGAAACCTTCATTATATAGGTGATGGAACCAAGAGGGCGGAGTTAGATTGGTCAATGGCGAGGTCCAATCTGCGTCAGTCTATGGCTTCAATTGTGATTGGCTGGTTGGTTGCTAAACCCTGATTGGTTGTTTTGAATATTTGGCAAACCCTGATTGGTCCAACCGTTTTTTGTTGTTGTTGTTGTTGTTTACAGAAAGGGAACAGTGTAACTAGTAGTTCTGTTTTATAGTGAATTGTTGTGCAAACTAGCTTTGTGTGAGAAGTATACAGGGTGTTTCAAAACAACACCGACAACGTTTGGGAGATGATTCCTGAAACCAATATAAGACGAAAAGTATAGACCAACCTGGGTGCACAAATGCTTTCTTTCGGAGTTATAGGCTGACGAAAAGATGAAAAATGAAATTTAAAGGCCCATAGCTCCAAAACTATGGGGCCTACCGTAGGGTCAAGACTTTACTAAGGAACTAATATGTGCTCTATCCAAAAAATACATGTTTCAAAATCCTACAGTATTTCCGCAACAATTTTTATACAGGTAGTTAATGAGTACTTCATATTATATGCCCGTAACCAAATTGCCTGTACAAAAATTGTTGCGTGAGTACCTTAGGATTCTCCTAAGGATTAAGTAGTGTATCAGTAAAAATAAATAAATAAATAAATAAATAAACTTTGCTCTTGAGCGCAGGACAGTATTGATGCATTTCTAAAAAATTCAATTTAGAAAACTGAAAGAAAAGAGATATTTACGTTTCCAGTTGCAGCGAGCGTTACCACTGGAAGCAGTAACATTGAGCATATGACAAAGAGCTCCCATTTCTTAACATGGGGAAGTGGATTTACTCTTACATCGCTGCTATGTTCCCGTATTGTCCGCTTCCAGTTGCGTCTTGCTCCGCAACTGGTATATAGTCAGCTTCTGTAATAGTAACATATTCCTCCGCTTGGCAGCCCTTGACTCAAATTATAGGGTGAGTAAGATTCAGACGATTGGAAGAAAGAAGTTATTCACAAAACACGAACTCGCAAAGAACAAATAGTACTAGTTTTTCTTACAGGCATAATATTGGGGGAGTTTTGACCTCCCAAAGTTGGATAGCGTTCCCGCCGAAGCTAAGAAAATTGAATTGCTATCCAGTTTAGCCCGTTTTGATCCTGTTCCCGGACAAAAGTTTCAGGAAGAAACAGTGGCGTCTTTAAGGAGTATGTCTGGTCTACCAAAACTTTTGAAAAATATATAAACGCTAAAATATACAATAATTATCTACCATTAATATAGTAAATATATTTTCCACTATTTATATTAATGGTAGATAATTATTTAACAAGTAGCATCAACCACTACTGTAAAAGTAATTTCCTACTGTCTTTAATCAATCAAATGTGTATATGTATCCATAAGCGAGGGAGCGGGCCTACCCAAAATTAAAATCCTAAAGCCGCCCCTGAGAAGAAAGGTTGATTAGTAGTAAAAAAAAAAAAAAAAAAAGCGGCGTAACTTTAGGACCAACAATGCAAGCAGGCTTGACGTGGTGTAATGGCCCACAGATTCTATCATTTTCTCATTGAGAGAAGCGAGATTATGTATTATGGTGGTTTTACAGTAAAGTTCTAAGCATAGACACCGGCAACAGAAGTATACATATTCATTTTGTATTTAAGAGGTTGCTTGATATTGTTTTCACAGAATTTCTCCAATTTAAAACATTGTTACAGTTAAGAACTAAAATAAAGAAGACTCAATAGTCAAACATACATGTAATATGATGTACAGAATGAATGGTAAACCAAATCAAATCAAACGAACATCGATAATACCAGAAATATCTAGTGCTTGCAATCGTAATTTGTTCTTTCTTCCTACTTTAAAATATATTCCTACTATTCCCAAAAGAGAAATTCCTATTCAAGGTATTTTCAGCATCAAATTCAGTGATTTCGAATTCACGGTTAAATCCCATTGATTGAAAACTGACAAATCATTCCAAATATTAATATTTAGTAAATCATGTCTCGAAGGAGAAAAAGTCCTACCACTGGTCTAATTCCTAGCTCTGTGTCTTTCGTGCACATGATCTCGTGTTCGATTTCCGGCGGAGAGCAAAAAAAAAAAAAAAAAAAAAAAAATCAAATCATTCACTTTCAATAGTCATCTGTCTTCTTTAGCCTAATTTGTTGAAATGTTAATTTCTTTTTTTCATTTTCGAGGGGAAAAATCTTAGATTTCATGCTTCTTTATAGTATAACAGCAGACAAAAATACGTGGTTACTGAAAATTGACTTCTTGTCCCTTATATTCATACAAAGAAATGCTAGCAAAATGCATATTGCTGGAGGAGAGAGGTGTTTCTGTACCCTAAAGAAAATAAAACAGAAAATATTTGCCGTAGCGATGCTTTCTATTCAGAAAAACTTGGCGTACAGCATTTCAGATTTCAATGAAGTCATAGAAAAATTTAAAGCTCGAAAAGAATGAAAAAAAAAAAAAGACCTTCCGCTTTGAAATAATGCATAGTTTATATAATTAAATAATTTTGTTTAACTGCGTGCATGAATATATGCAATTTTCCTGCTTTTTTCTTCTTTTTGGGTTAACGTCATCGTTCATGGCTTACAACACATGCTATATATTCGATTGATCTCTTGTTCAATAACGTGAGTGTAGAAGTTTTGTATATAAATAGTGTATAAATGTACATTAATAGTATTGTTTGAAAGAAAGGAAGAAGCTTATATATTAAATCAATATTATAGAATATACTTTAATCAATAAATATACAAATAGAGTTTAAAAAGACTTTCTTCATATTTCCTGATTATTTTTTGGATAAGATTCAAGAACGCTGGGGAGAGGGGAACACTTGTGTGTACCTACATATCTTTGATATTGCAACCGGTGCGTCTACAGACCACGAACCACTACTGCTACATAGACGTATTAGCTTGTAGTATAGGACCAACCCCCAACCAACCTCTCCTAACAAACATTTCTGAGTGTGAGCCTAGTACATTGGATATATAACAATTATGGTGGCGATTGTATGAATAACCAATATATAGGATGGAACAAAAGTAGATGAACAGTAGGTACTATAGATTTTGTTTTAGGATTATACTAGAGCAATGGTGTTTATTAGAACTATGACAATTGTGTAGTATTATATTAAATTTTATAATTCATTTATTTAACTTTAACTTTTTCTTTGCAGTTAGTTCAGAAAACCAATAAATCTCAAAATATATGTTATCATTTCTGAACATCTACTTTTGGTTCACCCTGTATATTGAATTAAATCTGACTTACCCACAGACACAGATGAGTTAGTTGATTTATTAGAACGAGGTAAACGTAAGATCTTCTGGCTTCGACGCGGATAAAGTAAGCATCTGCAGCATTCTGAAAGAAGAACAATAAAGGAAATTGAGTTATATTTTTGTTCTTTATATGAAAGTATATTAAATGAAGAAGTTTACAAAACAACAGATAAGGTTATTTAACAATACTTATATTAACGCAAAATTTACAATATACACCGTCTCACAATCACGTAGTGAGACTGATTTTATTGTGAGCAAACAAACAAAGATAATGTAATAATATTTATTATTCCAAGTTCATTCCTCCTGCGTCAATACAGCCAGGCACGTAGCCAAGGGGCTGGGTCCGGGGGATCCGGACCCCCCCCCCATTCGATACCAGAAATAAAAAAAAAATAAGGAAGGATGAAATAAAAAGAAATGAAAATAGAAGATTCAGCGTTAAAAATAAAATAAAAAGTTACTGGAAGCTTTTGGTTATTCTTTCTTATGAGGAGTTTTGTATTAGTAGATACATGGTGGCGAATTAGGATGATGTCCTGGAAAAGTCAGAGAATTTCAAATTTCTGGAAAAGTTACGGAATTCTCAGAAATTCTGCTATTCAGGGTAATTTCAAGCTCTCGAAAGCATAGTACCGTTCTGTAACAGCGTTGACATTTTTTTTTTATAACTTTCGTCATCGCTTCTCTCTACTGCTCCTTTAACCTGTCACTTGGAACAGACTATAGTTGACGGAATAATAAAAACAAAAAATTTATGTGGAAAGAAAGTTCTGTTAACATTTGATTCAACAGAAAAAGGAACGCAGATATTGTAAAATATTTTACAAGACAATATTGGATTATTGGATAATGGATATGTACTTTTATATATATATATATATATAATAGTTGAGGTCAAAATGAAACCAAGATGGTTATATTTGAATGAATAGAGGAAGGAACTTAAATATTGTAAAATCTTTTTCAGTACTTTTTTTTTATTCTTTTATTCGAGATTTCTTCATAGTATGTTACTAAAATACTTACGCAGTTATCGTCATTTTATTGTTCTAACAAACCAATATATGTTGCCAGTAAAGTAGTTTTAGACAGATCGAGCTAAAGGGTCTTCAGTATTTCATGTCACATCCCTCCCCTACGAAATCCTGCCTAAACGAACCAATATAATATGTTCCAGTAAAATAGTTTAGAATGACCAAGCCGCTGGTGTGATGACCAGGGACGGATCCAGGACCTTTCGAGCTTTCACGTCGAGAATGGCCTGAAGCAAGGAGATGAGTTGTCGCCATCATTATTCAGCTTTGTCCTGGAATCAAGTATGCCGATTTCTCTGTAAATTTGGGGGGGGGGTATTCAGATGCAGAAGGTATATATATGAGGATTTTAAAGACAAATTGCATTCAAACTTTGCCAAATATTGTATATTCATATATACAATAGGGGGGCCCACATCAGCTTTGAAGGGGCGCCCCCCATGATCGACGCCCTTGCCTGGAATACGATATAATTCGCCCTAATTAGCTTTATCGGTATTCCAGATTCTGTAAGGACGTTGCACAATGTTTCTCTCCTAACCGAGTTGTATGCATTTCTAAAATCAATAAATTGTTGATGTACCGAGGTATTTTATTCTCACTTCTTTTCGAGTATTTGGCGAATGGTAAATATTTGGTCGATTGTTGATCGATTTCGCCTAAATCCGCACTGCTAATCTTCAATAATTTCATCTGCGTATGGAGTCAATCTTACTAATAGAATGTTTGACAGGATTTTATAGGATGTTGACAGAGGACAAAAGCCTCTATAATTATTACAGACAATTTTGTTACCTTTCTTGTGAATTGGAACAATGATTGATTCTTTCCACTCGTGACAATTCTTCCTTGTTTCAGATAACGAGAATGAGTTTGTGTATCTAGTTCTACAATTTTTCGCCTGCAGCTAAAATTAAACTCAGCTGGAATTTCATCTACACCCGGAGATTTGTGTTTCTTTAATTTCTTTATCGCGATTTCTACTTCTATTCGGTTGGGTTCTGGGTTCTGGAATATATGGTTCTGCGGTATGTATCTCCCTTTCTTCGCGCATATTAGTTTTTGGCTGCGTGTTAAGTAAATCGTCGAAAGAAAATCAAAGATAGAAGCCAGGGCCTAGAGTTTAACGATGTTCACCAGGTTATGGCGTATGTTGATGATGTAAATTTAATGGAGGATGATAGGAGAAAAATAGAAAGGAATGCAGATTTCCTATTAAACGCTGGCAGTGACTTGGGTTTAGAAGTAAATGTAGAGAAAACTAAACACAAACACATAGAAGTGCGTCGGGACCATTCAGTTCAAAATTTCTTGTCGTCGCGAATTGTGTCGAGAAATTTGAAGCATAAAATATATAAAACGATAATCATGCCTCTTGTTCTGTATGGTTGTGAAACATGGTCGCTTACTCTGAGGGAAGAACATAGACTGAAAGTATTTGAGAACAAGATCCTGAGACGAATATTGGGACCCAAGAGGAACGGGAATGGGGAATGGCGGGAACTTTATAATGAGGAACTACATAATTAATGGTTTACCCAACATTGTTAGGGTCGTCAAGTCTAAGAGGCTTAGGTGGGCAGGTCACGTAGCTAGAATGGAAGAAAGTAGAAACGCTTTTCAAAGTCTTAACTGGAAGATCAATCGGAAAACGGCCATTAGGAAGACCTAGGCGCAGATGGAATTAGAATATTAAGCTGGATCTCGTAGAAATAGTAATACAAAGTAGAAACTAGATCCAGTTGGCTAAGGATAGAAGTCAGTGGAGAGATTTTGTGAACGCGGCATTAAACCTCCGAGTTCCATAGACCATAGAGTTAGTTAGTTTTTTCTTTGTTAGTAGGCTAACTATTTTTTCTCTTTGGTATAATAATGTAGTAATTGAGTGAGTAACTAGCTTTTACGGTTTTTTTCTCTCTGCATGAAGTGAGGCAATTTTAATTCTTTAAAATTTAAAAAATCCCCCCCAAATCTTAATGACGCCATTGGCGTCATTTCCCCCCTTGTGAGCACCCCTAATCTCCTTAGTATTTCGTAAAAAAAAAAAATAATGGTCCCCAAGTTAAGTCGATAAAATATTCCTCTTACTAATGAGTTCAGTACGTTAGTTTGAAGGCAGGAATTGCCAAAAGAATTTTTTTTTTTTTTTTTAAATAACTTACCAAAGTGTTGTACTCTCTGAGGAGGAGCAGAAATAATCTGAAATGTCCTTCGTCTCTCAGTGCCATCATCACAGGCGAACCCTTCATCCTCAATTGCATTCTCTACGGATCTAGAGTAACGATTGAGATACACTCTCGAGAGAAGACTGGAGGTATTTCTCAAATCACGCACTGAAATCCTTGAATTAAATGTAACTCTCCTGATAGGCTTCTTTAAAACTTCTGAAGACTCGCGATTCTAGAAATAATAATAATAATAATATTTATTTCAGTATCGCAAACAGCTTGTGAGCAAAAATACAACACATTATATGGTATGAAATTATATCATTACATTAACTTAAGATACGAGGTGTGATCAAAAAATATGAGGAATAATTTTATTAGAAACAAAGTGTTAAGCTTACGTGGAATTTGATTTAATCTCCTTCAGGTGAATAATTTTATTAGAAACAAAGTAATAAGCTTTCATGGAATTTGATTTAATCTCCTTCAGGTGAATAATTTTATTAAAAACAAAGTAATAAGCTTACATGGAATTTGATTTAATCTCCTTCAGGTGAATAATTTTATTAGAAACAAAGTAATAAGCTTACATGGAATTTGATTTAATCTCCTTCAGGTGAATAATTTTATTAGAAACAAAGTGATAAGCTTACGTGGAATTTGATTTAATCTCCTTCAAAGTACTGTCCTTGGCTAGCAATGCACTTATCCCAACGTTGAATCCATGGCTGGAAGCATTTCTGGAAGGCTTCTTTTGGAAGGGCGTTCGGCTTCTCTGTTGTGGCTCTCTTTTCGTCAGGAATGGTGTCCAAACATTTTCCTTTAAGCACGATTTTAATTTTGGGGAACATCCAGAAGTGGCGCCATCTTATATCTAGAGAGTACGGTGGATGTGGACAGTCAGGATATTTTTTTAGTCAAAAATTCCTGTTCGTCAGTCAAAAGTCGGAGAACAAATTTCCCACCCACTGTTTTCATTTGCAAATCGGCTATTAAAATGCTTTGCACGGTCCCGCCCGAGATGCTAAGTTCTTCGGTAAGCTCTTGAATAGTTATTCATCTTTTTGAACGAATAATTTTTGCCACTTTTTGCATGTTTTCTTTTGTTTTTGAGGTTAATGGACTTTGCGAACGTTGCTTGTCTTCTACCGACTCATTCCCGCATTTAAATTACTCATACCACTTGTAAAATGTCTTCAGAGTGAGAGCATTATCACCATATAGCAATTTCAACATTTCATGAAGCCACATTGCCACGTTAAATGAATCTTGTAGCTGTCATAAAAAAAAAAAAACTTTCAACTCGATCTTTCTATTTACTCTTTACATGTTACAACTTCTTGAAAGTAAGAAAGGTTTCTCCACACATGCAGCACTGCACTCTAGTGGACGAGCAGTGAACCTCCTCATTAAAAACGTGTATTTTGGCGCACTCCCCCTCCCTGTCCAAAAGAATCCGTTGTTTCGGAAGCGGCGAAACTGGTTTTTCTTTTATGTCAGCGGGAGGGCGATAGCAGGTAGCAAGCAAGACGTCCCAGAAAGTTGCGCATCGTTCAACTCCTTGCAAGATGAAAAAAAACATGTTTTATGACCCTTTCAAGTCTATGTGTACACGGTGAAATATGGTAGGGTTTCAAGTTTTTTTTTTTTATGACAGCTACAAGTTTTTCTAACGTGACAATGTGGCTTGAGTTTCTTTGGCACCTGTTTGCAACTTCAAACGGAACTTAATCTTCATACGTTGTTGATGTGCAACAGATACGGTAAACACAACCTCACTATAGCGGCTCTGGACGCTGAATGACAAGTCAGAACGTGTTCCAACTTGACACTGCAGTCTTAACGGATTAGGCTATCAGAAAAAATTACATCAAATAGTTATAGCGTCAGCAGTTGCTACTTTAAAAAATATCATTCATCGTATTTGTTGATCACACCCTGTATATAAAGAAATAATATATCCCTCTCCATTGGTCTAGTGCCTAGAGCCTGCCCTTTGGTTAACGTGGCCCCGGGTTCGATTCCTGGTGGCACAGTATTAAAGATTTGAACATATTACGGTGGCTAAGATTCCACCTTAAAGTGTACGTACATGTCTCACATAGTATCGATATTAAAAGGGGACGCTAAACTTCAAGGAACGAACAATAAAATAAAGAAGATAAAAAAAGGAAAGTTAATATAAAGTATAACGTAGATACAAGTTAATAAAGATAAAGATTTCCTTATCCCTCTCTTATAATATTCAAGTGTTTATCTAATTAAATCAAAAAAGAATAAACAAGAAAAATATTCTTAATACCACATTTCATTGCCGAGATATCCTACAATATACAGGGTCGGGCAACAATACCTCCCGTATTTGGAGAGGGCGCTGTGTTAGTTGTGGTGGGAATACGGCGCCGAAGGGTGTGTCGATTGATAACGGTGTACCTGCCATTTTCAGTAGTCGCAATGATATAGCGCGGTAAGCATCGTGTGTTTGTTGTGGAGGAATATATTCGTAATTGTGGTTCTGTGAATATTACTCAGCCGGGCATTTTGCATTCGGTTCAAATTTGGCCGATATGACTCTGTTTCGGATAGAAAAACTATTCAAGTTTAGGCATCAAACTTTTCGAGCAACAGTTTTTGCACTAAGGAAGAAAAAAATCGCCTGGCCAACCTGTTTAAGTGCTGAACACTTTGGAGATTGCTGGATGGACGCTTTCACACGCGCCACATTTTCCGACGTTGTTACAGTCCGAGGTAGGCCAGGGATTCTTTCTCAGTTCAAAGCCTGTTGATCTAAAGCTTGATATCCAAGCTTAAATAGTTTTTCTATCCGGAATAGAATCATTGGGCCAAGTCCGAACCGAATGCAAAATGCCCGCTGAGGAGTAATCACAAAACTACCATTGCCAATATACTCCTCCACAACAAACGCACCATACTCACCGCGCCACACCAATGCGACGACTGAAAATGGCACGAATACCGCTATCGATCGATAGTCCCTTCGCCGCAGTATCCCCACCACAACTCACACAGCGCCCTCTCCAAATACTGGTCTTTTTACCGGGCCCTGTACATAAAAGAGCGGCCCCAGGTTCGATTCCTGGTACTGCACTCGCTCAAAAAAATGTAACAGCTTTTTCAGGCTAGCCATCCTGAGTGAGTTTTTTTTCCTCATTCACGCGATTCAAGTACCCGGATGCTACCTAACATAACAAGTCCTAGGCCGCTTCTTTCCTTCCCCGCCCCCTTTCTCAGGATAGTGTGCTTGTTGAGGGATTTCATCTTTTATACGTGACGGGCTTAAAGCTATATTTGCCGGTAATACCAAAACATATGTATAAATGAATACCCTACCAATAAAATTCAAGCCAAACTATAATTACAATGTCTTTCTCTTGTAGGTCAACTATACATTTGTATTTATAAAACTTGTATGGACAATACTGTATTTATTATGTAAACTAAAAATCTGACTGCCTCAATAGGCTTGAGAACCACAACCCGC
The DNA here is from genome assembly GCF_964235325.1 of Thermobia domestica. Taxonomy (NCBI): domain Eukaryota; kingdom Metazoa; phylum Arthropoda; class Insecta; order Zygentoma; family Lepismatidae; genus Thermobia; species Thermobia domestica. Next base: position 288,950,246 of record NC_137457.1, read on the forward strand.
CATTGATGTTTCCCATAAATATCCTAATTTGCTTCTGCATTAATTTTAATTCATTTCATTTTAACGTTGTTGACCTACAAGAGAAAGGCAGCCTTTGCTTTGAATTTTATATACGAGGTGCATTCAGGTTGTAACAGCTCCAATTTTCTTTTGTCAGGACTGGTAACATAGAAACGTGCTGCTTGTTTTAAAATACGCGGGCACTTGGCAATGCGTAACAGATATGGCAACACTGTTCGATACATAGAACTCTAGCGGCAGCGGTGAGAGTGATAACTGGTTTTGATACGATACTCGTCATTTTCTCTGTTTGCGTGATGTGACACCGCTTAAGAGGCCTTGTCACTTTACAAGAACTTGTAGCTGTCATAAAAAAAAATCTTGAAACCCAATCTTTCTATTTACCGTGTACATATGACAACTTCTTGAAAGCAAGAAAGGTGTTTCCACCTATGCAGCACTGCATTCTAGTGGACAAATAGTGAACCTCATTAAAAACGTGTATTTTGGCGCACTTCCCCTCCCTGTCCAAAAGAATCCGTTATTTCGGAAGCGGCGAAACTGGTTTTTCCTTTATGTCAGCAGGAGGGCGATAGCAGGTAGCAAGCAAGACGTCCCAGAAAGTAGCACACTGCTCAACTCCTTGCAAGATGGAAAAAATGTTTTATGACCCTTTCAAGACTATGTGTACATGGTGAAATATGGCAGAGTTTCAAGATTTTTTTTTATGACAGCTACAAGTTCTTCTAACGTGGCAACCACATTTAATGTGCGTTCGTGGGTTCCACAGTTCAAAGGAGGCAGAACGTCGTGTGACAACACAATCATGGCATCACACAAGCCAGACTGATGACATGATCAAACGAGTGGAGAAAGTTGTTTTGGGAGGATCGCCAAATGAGTGTGGAACACATCGCCTGCAAAGTTGGTATTTCCGTGGGATCCAGTGCCGGATTTATGTATAAGCTAAACAAGCTATAGCTTAGGGCCTCACTCTCTTGGGAGCCCCAAAAATTGTAAATTTGGATGTACATTCCCAAAATATAAGAAAAATAATAAATAAAATAAAATCTTCATATGGCAACAGTGTAGAGTTGTGTAGACTCTATGATGTAAATAATGGGATCCCTTCTGCTAGCCTGCTTCCTAAAATATCACTGGTTTCTTCATTTAGGTTGCCTACGTCTATCTTGATACTTAAAGGGTTCCATTATCTTCAATAGCTTACGGGCCCACCAAACCTAAATCCGACTCTGGTGGGATCTGTGAACACTGGATCGTTTCGGTTCACCTCTCATCTTCCCATCTACTGCATAGTAGTCCTCCTGTTTTCTCTAGGTCTCCCACTATCTTTATCACGATCCAGAATAGTCCTGGGTTTAAGAAGAACTGCATGTGTCTAATTTAACCATATCCCTGGTGTGTTGATGTTTGCTGCACTTTATTCTCATCCTATCTAACTCTAGGTATATGATTGTGGTTAACGATCATAATGTCCTTGCAGCTTTAAAGGCAGTCGCAGCGTCTCGAATTGATGCTTCCCTCCTTAATGTTGCAGTGACTTTATATGAAAATAATGGTATAATAAATAAATGAAATATGGTTTTTCCACCATTAATTTTTCTCTTTTCCCATAAGATTTTCCTTTCTCCTTCATCCCTCAATGAAGAACGTGATCATTTGGGAAGGTTCTAGTCATTCGTGACTAGTATAAATAATAGCTTATATTTGCTGTTGGTTTCCTCTAAATAGAATAAATTTCTTTCCTTACATTAAGGATTTCTATGGAAGTGAAAAATGTCTGTAACTTTTTTTTTTTTTTTTTTTTTTGCGTGGCTCTTATGTTTTACTTTCAGAACAATGTAAAGTGAAAAAGGGAAAAATATACCCTGGTTCAGCTACAATAATATTGTGCAGTCGCCCCTTGTCGGTCTGAGAGCTCAGATGATGTGTTAATAATTGACGTGTTTGGGGATGTCAGATCCGACAAGTTGCGCCCAGGATTTCGTAAATATAGAACTTAACAAAACATGAGGTACGGGATCCAACCTGGGTTGCATTTAAATGAAATCCAACACGTTCAAAAGAAACAGACTGTGATGTTAAAGGGGGTGAAAAGGGGTAAGAAGGGAGTAACTTTCGGGATAAGTTAATCTACTCGCACTTACTTGCAGGTCTGATCGTTGTTCTCTCGACGATTCCTCCAACAGGCCGACATCCGTCCATCCCTCTGTTTGGCTGGCTGGTCGTTCAAGTAACCAAGGTTAAGAGTCGGCGAAACCCGGACTGAGTGACCAACTTCACGAAGACCGCAACTTTAGATAAACTTAAAACTTCTTCTTAAAAAGCAATACATCGTCGTAGATGGCTATCTGGCGTTAGCCGAAACAAAGGTGCTCTATAAGACAGAGCAAGGCTATCAAACGTAAATTTCAAAATGAAGTTCGCGGTCTACATTCTAACTCGTCCCTCGCTCCATGTCGACTGACCCTTCCAATAGTCTCTCAATCGAATTTGTATGGCGTTCTTTCCGGGTTCATGTCCTGGGTTATTCACTCTGATTTGCGTCTCGATGAAAAAAGTGCATGCTCGTAGATTAACCAAGGTAAGGTGATGATAGGAATGCTGACGGGGAAGCAATCTGTTATTTTATAAATTAAGAAATTACAAACGTAAGAAGTAAATGACAGACAGCAAAGGCAAATGAACTTAGAAAAAAAAAGTCGAAAGGTGATTTAACTTAAAATGAATAGTTATTCTTTTCACTGTAATGTTCTTTTAAAATAAAATGTCCCATTGTTCAAAATAAGATACTTTGCCATGTGTCCAAATACACATATCTTCACAATATTATGAAAATCCACAAGTAATTTAATGATTTAAACTGAAGTAAGGTCTGGACTTTAATTAAATCCTATTCCAGACTTAGAAATGCCGTAGTTAAATACAATTATTAGATCGAAACCTTGAAATACATTTATATACTAGACTTGCTCCAGCCTAAAGGACAAGTCTGAAATACAATTGGAAACCGGGAACTTAAATACTTAGAATAGGTTAAATATAGACTTACAGACCATAATTGGAAGACTTGTCACAAGTCTGTTAGTTTGGCCTTGCAAGCTTCAGTCAAACGTATTTTCGGTCTGCTTTACTGTTAGGCGTGCATTAACTTCACCGTTACGCATGAATATTCGGCCAAGATAATAGCCCTAGCTATCTATTGCTAAAAACACAATTCAAAAATTCCCTTTCGTTCAAGAGTTACCGTGTGACGTAACGGACAGACGGCCATAGTATTTATTTCAGTGTTATAAAGCCCACTAGCCTTTAATATTGCAACGGCTATTTTTACAAGTTATGACCCGTTATTGATATGAAATATACATAAATATAAACCTACTTACCCTTTTCAATATAGATTTAAGCAGTCTTGAACGTGATTTGCCAGCGAATGCCAACTCAGAGCCTGGTTCAGCAGATTTAAAGACATCTTCAGACTTTGAGGATTTTATAGGCGCGAAAATACGTCTTCTTTGAGATTTCGACAACTGGATAGATTCTTCGAGCGAATGCTTTTCACTTAGACCTAACTCTCCTGAAGACCTGAATATTTGGGAGAACGCGGAGAGACTCTCAGTCGTTCTAGACATCTGTAAGGAACCATAATACTTTTACATTATCTTTTATAATTACAGAATGACTATATACAACAATTAGGAAATGATAATGATTTATTTGCTGCGAAGTTAGTATTCGCACAGAAGTTTTCACAGTGCTGTGCCGAGGGGGGGTGAGCGCGACCACTGTCCCGGGCGCCGAAGTAAAGAGGGCGCAAAATTCGTAACAAAAAAGAATATATATACACGGTCGGATCCAGGATTTTCTGAGGGGGTGCACCAATAACTACCAGTACATTTGAATTGAATTGAATTTTTTTAAATGCCTTTATTCATCTGTGGTGTGAATGAGGAAATGCTCTGGAAATGTTAAGTGTCTGTTCTCAATGAATATTTTTCTTTCAACTTTTAGAAAATTAACGTAAAACTATCGATTTTGCAAAACTTCCCTTTGTTTTAAGCCCAAACGGAAACATGACAGCAGAAAGTTTCGTAAAGTGTTGCTAATTTCATTGATAGCTTCTCACTGTAGGTAGTGTATATTTACAACGAAAGGGGGTGCACGTGTACAGTGAGCCACGGAAATTCTTGATGTACAAAGCCCGTGAGTTAGGCAACCCAACTAACGCCCGCTACAAGATTAATTACGCCTGATAGGGAAGTAAGAACAGCAGCATGAATTGATTGATTGATTGATTTTGAGTTTTACGTCCCGTTCAGCAGCGAGGCTATATGAGACGTGGACCTACTGATTAACGTGGAATCCGAACCACATGAGCTCCCGCCGGGAATCGAACCCGGGTCTCCCACGCCAAAGGCGTGTACGCTAACCGCTTAGCCACGGAGGAGCTCAACATCAGCATGAAGTTACCGCATCTGTTAAAAGAACAAATCGTAAAGAGGGGTTTTCTGCAGGAGGGAGGAGAAACGCTGGCTGACGAAATGACAAAAGGGAGTCTTCGGATACTTGTACTCACAGTAAACAGCACAATACCAGAAAAAAATATACGGATACCAAAGGCTCCAATGAGAAGATAACAGTCGGGGAACTTAAATAATATTATAATTAACTCAAATGAGGGATTATAAACAAGATAACTTACTGCAAATGACTATACATATATGCATATCAAATAATATACTCATAGATTATGCGGTATATGTAGTAGGTTATTTTTTAAGTAAACACAAAGCCTTGCGCTGAGTTTTGAAACTATTAACAATAGTCCTACCTGCAAATCAATTAAAATATGGATCGACCATTCGAGGGAAAAACCCAGTCTCCAATGAAAACTTTGGGTGTCTAACAGGGCCTGAGCTCCTAGATTCTGGCGCCACTGATTGATAGGTAATATTACATCGAAAGAAGAACTTGTCCGATTTCATTATTCGTTAAATGACTTTTGAAACTGCTAAATATTGGTATGCAGTAATTTATTTGTAAATATTAAAAATGCAAAATTCGATAACACTCAAACGAGTTGGAGAACCTATCCGTACCAACCGTATATCCTGTTAGGTTGTAAATATAACTGAAGGTTCTTGATTTGAATAATATTTGTGAAAATTTACACATTGAGACACAAGGAGAAAAGAGGAGAATATAGTGTCAATAAACAACAATTTAAAAATGCACGAAATTAACGGTTAATATCAAATATAGAACCATTAAGAGAATTAACTCTGTAACTCGTTTTCTCGATTCATTTTTCTTTCTTTATTTTCAGGATTACATCATCACTGAATTTCTCCACTGGACATTATCTTTCATTTAGCAGCATCAAACTGGAGCTCAGCCTTGTCAATGAAACATTATAAAAAATTGTAACTGGCGAGGAGGAGACTCGAACTTGGATCACCAGTTTAGAAAACCATAATACTAACCACTCACCTAAAGCTTTACTTATTTGGGAGTGATTAAATAAAGTACATTTTCTGTTCGCTCAAAACAGTAGCTTGTTAATAGTCAAATTCAAAACACAGGAATATGTAATTGAGAACTCGGAAGGTATTATATCAGTATATTCACAAAATTATTAACATTTCAGATTTTAAAAAAACAAAATACAAAACTCCTTTATTTTGAATGAAATACGGCGCGTGTATTATACTCGTAAACAAACTAAGACGAATCAATTATTGTGAAGTAATTGTGGTTCAGTGGTCAAGGCGTTTGACCAGTAATCTCCTCGGATCCACGAACAACTAGTACATTTTTCTTTTAGTTTAGAATTTTTGGTGGCGATTGATCAGCGATGACACATGTTCTATTATCTTCAGATATTTGAATACTCGGATATTTCAATACTTGAACTATCAAATCTTTAGGAATAACAATAGTAAAAATAATAATAATAAGCTAATAATAATAATTATCTCATTGAAGATTAAAAGTAGGAGCTTATTATCACTCAGGGCATAACATTACAACCAGAAACGTGATATTTGGCAAAAAATATTTCAGTTTTGTTTAGTGTTGCCCACGAGAAGTGGAATTTCTCCTCTCGTTTCTAAAACAAAACAAAGAAAATTGAGACGAGAATTAACATTTTAGATTCGAGACGGGACAAGGCTAACTCAAATTATCTTCTCGCTTTGGAGATGAGGATTGAGACGAGACGAAAGGTATCGTAAACATTTCTCGTTTTATCTCGATTCTCAAAATACTGTATGTTCATTCTTTAAGTAAATTTTTGTTTTCTAGACTGAATCTTATACGCTATTTTATTACTTTGTATTTCGAACTCATACAATTTATTATGTTCGGTGTAGGTATTTTTATAGCAAAGCTTTTATAATTACTTCTGCATATCCTAAAAGTTAGTTTATTATATGCCTTACTGTTCAGTGATATTCAGTTATTTTTATTCCAGTTATTTTTCTTAAAACGTACAATAGAATACTCTCTACATGAAACTATGCTGGAACGAGGTGTGTCCTGGATGTCCGGACAAACTCCCGAAATCCCCACTTATCTGTAAGTTTTGTCTAATTTTAGGGCAACTTAATAATTGTATTAACATTTTAAATTATTATTATTATTATTATTACTGAAGATTTAAGACCTCAATATTATGTCCTATTGCAATGTAAATAAGCATACTGAAGTTAATAGGAAAAGAAAAAGAAAGGATAAGAGATACTTTCGAATGATTTGTGTCCGAAAGGAAACGAGGGGGCAGAAAGAAGGTGTCAGCTCCTGGGCAATATTAATATCGAAACTTCGGATGCTTAAACAGAAACTAAGTAGGATTTGTCTTCATCACGATACATAGTAAGACGCCTTCTTTAGATAAAAGACTTTGGATTATGTATGCGTTATATTAATATTTTAGCAAAATATACATACGAATATAAAAAATGAATAGTTCCTATTTACAAATTTTGGTTGAATTGATATATGGAACGTGTTGGAAATGGCGAACGAAAATATTATTATTTCTAACAGTAGGAGTAATAGTGGAAGACGTTCGGAATAATTGCTAGAAAACAATATCGTTTCAGACACATTTATGACCCATACTAGACCCTAAGCATGATCCTTATGTATTCATGAATTGTTTGCTAACCATATTAAGTTCTCCTACAGAACGATTCAAGGTTGTAGACAGACATGTGAGGCCATATTGCTAGTACAATATTTTCTCTACGAAGAAACCCCTTTCCGCTCTATCTTGTAAGACCGAAAGAAATTAAGTATTTTTCATTTTATTACACATCAGAAGTATGAATATTGTAGTTTGGTAAAAACAACTTACCGCAGCGGGAATCAAACCCGGGACCCCTGCATTACGAAACGACTGTTCACGCCACTACGCTAAAACTGCTCTGCTAAATAAGAGTCAAAAAACATTCGTGTATTTACAAATTGCACACGTTTACGATAACAACGAAACATATTTCGGTCATGATAAAATACTATAGTCGAGAGACTTTAAATTTAAATTAGAAAACAAAATTAGACATACAAACACGCAAGGATATGAAGGAGAAACTGGTTTTAAGAGTAATTAGACCCCTTAACTGGAATATGATGCATCAGACCATTTTCTTTTCTGATTCACCGAAAGTATTTCCGTAACTTCTCTTTATTATACTTAGTATTACTTGCTTTACAGTTATTTTCAGTAACCTTGAACGACAGGGACACGAACACAGATACATCGAGAGTAATTCGACCCCGTAACAATTATAAAGGATCACCCACCGGGAATCAAACACGGGACCGCGATCACTGAACTATCTGAGGCAGTGATGACGTGGGTCAATGAACAACTTGACCCCACAACCGTGACCCACGACCCACGATGACCCACCAAACGTGACCCACTCTGACCCACAATCCAAAATGACCGACTCTAACCCACCACGACCCACTACCAAGCGTGATCCACTCTGACCCACCGCCCACCATGACCCACTATGACCCACCACCCATCGATTCACCACCCACCAAATTAGATCATTTATATTGGGGGGAGTAAAATTAGGCCAACAGGACGTATGCAATAATTCATAATGAGACAATAATGCCTACCCCGGCTACACACACACAAATATGATATGACCTCTAATAAATAAAAAAATATTAATTCAATAAATCTACCGACAATAACTCCGAGTTGCCTGAACAAGATGATTGTAATATACGAGCACATTCCATATAGTAAAAGTTGTGTATAGCAACGCAAAGTAAAAATTGCGGAAAGCTATTATAATTACTATACCAATTACCACAAATTAAATGCAGCTTTTGAGTTGCGTAGATGCAAACCACTAGAGAATGAGGATCATGTGCTCACAAAGAATACACTAGAAAATGAAATATAACATAAATTAAAACAAGATGATATACGATACAAATGCAGAGGATGAATATGACATGGATGAATATGACATGTCCGACCTTCGCCAAGTATTGTGGAAGAAGCTATTTATTTACTCCTTCTTGACCAACCGCTAAAAGCATTTCTAAATCCATATGTGACTTTGTTATGTGCAATTAGTACATTCAAATGCACGAACGACGACGAACTGAAAGGTACGAGGATACAACTGTAGTCATAATAATATAGTTGAAGTAAATTGAACGGTGAAAATATTGGGAAAATTAGAAATTACCAAAACTGAATAGCTCTCATCGCTCTTTTTCAAGATTAAACTTAAAAGAAATGACAAAAATTAATGAAATTTGCCATTATACTAAGCACAGTTTTTTTTGGTGAGAAAGCGAACATCCCCAGTGGGTATACTTCAATAAAGTTCTTTGGGGGGACAAAATGTGACTGAGAGGACAAATCCCCTGATTGTAATCGTATCAAAGATGATTTTGGTGATATTACTTGGCCTCCGCGAAGCTGCAATTTGACGTCATTAGACTTGTTTTGTGGAGTGCCGTTTAAGATCTGTTATGGTGAAAATCGAGAAAGGAAAAATGAAATGAAATCTTTAAGTTTAACGTCCCACGGTTATGCCGGTTAGGCTAAAGGAGACGGTGATAATGAGAAATGAGTGAAATGGTGGAATGAAGAAAGGGGGAGGAAACGGGAGAACCCCGAGAAAACCCACGAGCACGGTGTTTGCCCACCACAAAGTCCACACGGCGCGAGCTAGGATCGAACCAGGGACCCCAAGCACCGGATGTGAACGTTTTACCACTGAGCTACCACTCAGACCATTTTCTTTTTTGATTCACCGAAAGTATTTCCGTAACTTCTCTCTATTATATTAATACTTAATAATACTTGTTTTACAGTTATTTCCAGTAACCTTGAACGACAGGGACACGAACACAGATACATCGAGGACATACAATTTCAAAGGATCACCCACTAGGAATCGAACACGGGGCGCGATAACTGAACGATCTGAGTCAGTGATGACGTGGGTCAATAAACAACTTGACCCACCACTCACCGTGACCCACGACCCACCACTCACCTTGACCCACTCTGACCCACCACCCAACATGACCGACTCTGACCCACCACATCCCACTACCAACCGTGATCCACTCTGACCCACCACCCACTATGACCCACTATGACCCACCACCCATCGATTCACCACCCACCAAAACACATCGTCATCAACTCTGACACATGATCCACGGCCTATTATTTACTGACTAAAGAGTTTATACTTGAAATAAAATCATGTTGTTAAATTCTAACTAATCAAAGTTTGAATTTGAGTTTGAATTTATTTATTTTTACAAACCAACCCACTATCAATTTTGCATATATAGAAAGTGCCACCCCTATCATAAAGAAGAATTTTAAAAGATGCTATGTGACGTTCTGGTCATTTTCAATAAAGAGTTAATATACTGAATTTCAGTTCTGTAAGTTTAACGGCTTGTGAGATACTCAATTTGTTTTACAAAAAATCGGATCCCCTTACCCCTTAAGATATTATTATAATGAAAGTGATATGATAACATCCCACTTTGGATTAAGGTCTAACTATATACCAAAAGTCATTTCATTTGACTTTGCAATTTGACCGTGATGATTTTATAGTGATTCAAAAATGTATTTTTTTTCAGTGGTTAGCTGCTCTAAAACCTAATAGACTATGTGTCTTGAAACAGGCACGTAGCCAGGATTTCGTGAAGGGAGACCGTGACATGAAATACTATGGTCCTCACACCAGAGGCTCGATCATTCGACACTGTTTTACTGTAACAAATATTGGTTCGTTTAGCCGGGATTTCGTAACGCGGGGGCGTGACATGAAATTCTGAAGGACCAGGAGCTTGATGAATCTAAACTACCTTACTATCAACATATATTAGTTTGTTAGGACAATAAAATGAGGATATGTTAGAAAGTATTTTAATAACAAACTAGTAGCTATGAAGAAATCTCGAGTAAAATAATAAAAGAAAGTATTATTTTACAATATTTACGTCCTTCCTCTCTTCATTCAAATATAACAATTTTCCTTTCATTAAGACCTCAACTATTATAAAAACTACATATTCACTATTATAAAAAGTACATACTCAATAATATTTTATAAAAATTTTACACTATCTGTGTTCCTTTCTTTGTTGAATCAAATGTTAACAGAAATTTCTTTCCACATAAATTTTTGTTTTTATTATTACATCAACTACTGTCTGTTCCAAATGACAGGTTAAAGGAGCAATAGAAAATTGTTTTTGAGAAAACATTTTTGATACTGCAATGATGCGATGACGAAAAGTTATGATAAAAAATGTCCAAGCTGTTACACAAAGGCACTATGCTTTCGGAAGCTTGAAATCTCCCAGACTAGTAGCAGAAATTCTGAGAATTCCATAACTTTTCTAGAAATTTCAAATTCCCTGTCTTTTCCAGGAGAACTCGCTCACCTCGCCACCATATATTGCAAGTAATACAAATTTTCTCATAAGAAACAGTAACCAAAAGCTTCTTGTAGTTTTTTTTTTAATTTTTAACGCTGATTCTTCTTTTTCTCTTCTTATTTTGTTTCATTCTTCATTATTTTTTTCATTTCTAGTCTCGAAGAGGAGGGGGAGTCCGGTGCCTGCTTGAAAACCAGGTAGTAGAATAAATCCTATTGCTATTATTGCAGTTACAAATATCAATGTCCAAAAATGCCTGAAGTTCTTTTTTCACTTAGGGATACTCATTTGAGGTAAGTAAACAGAAACAAATGAAAAAGGAAGGGTAATGGAGGCCTTGAAAATAAAACGTAGACAAATTCACCAGTGTTCAGAAGGATATTTTTAAATAATGCTCGACCCTACTCGTAGGAACTAAATACGCGGTTCTGGCTAGTTATCCGTTTCTTGCCACGTAGCAGAAATATAGCAGAAATCCAGGCGCTGTTACTGGCGGTCTTCCTGGTCGAGTATGGGCTAGTAATTATAATTGCTTTTGGTGAAAGTTCAAACCCCGGGCCAAGGAAATTTTTTTACTTTTATATTTTATTTTTTAAATTTTCATAACACTTTTTTCATTAAAATAAGATAAATAATACTCAAAAAAGTGATTTACTTACGTTACGCGTGCAGTTTTGCTACACAAATCCATAGTATAGGCAGTAGTAGTAGTAGTAGTAGTAGTAGTAGTAGTAGTAGTAGTAGTAGTAGTAGTAATAAGAGTAGTAGTAGTAGTGGTGGTTGTAGTAGGAACGGATTAGAAGCTCTGCAGGGCTCGTTTTGTTCCACCTTGACTGCCATGATATTAATTTAACCTCAGCTGCTTCTTCGATTTCTTCTTTAATTCGAAGAAAGTGACAATTTTCATCTATTACTATAATACACAATACATATATCAGAAGGTTTGGACAACCGCAAACTGCAAAAAAATCAGAAACGTGTATTTAGTTCCTATAGCTAGTATCGAGGGCGAAAAAATTTACTGTTTAGAAAGTACTGTCTACAGTGCAGTAAGTAGAGTAGGTCGGTAGATCAGAGTAGGTCATGGTGGGTTGTAGGTCACATGCTATTGACCCACGACCCACTAACCCACTCAGGAAACTCGACTCACTTCACCCACTGATCCACTGACCCACTCCAACTCTGATCTGAGGGTGAGGCACTTGGTTAGTTCCAAAGGCAAGTAAGCTTAAGGTGGACAACATCGTGTTCGTGGGTTTTCTCGGGACGCTCCGATTTCCTCCCACTTTCTCCTTCCACTAATTCGTCCATCATAATTCACTTGCTTTAATCATGGTCTCTCTTAATTGTGGAACATTAAACGCAAAGTTCACGAAATATCAAAAGTGTTAATAACACTATGTCAGAAGTGCTTAAGAGACATGAAGAGTTGCAACGAAACTTTGTGTAGGGACAATACTCAAAAAATAAAGGAATACGTGTATTTTATTTTCTGCGGAAAAATCGGTTTTAGGGGGGGAAACACCCAAAAGTTTGAAATTTGACGCCCGAAAATCAAAAAGGGCCCGAAGCAAACGAAGTTGTGCACAGATATTCTAGATCTGAAATAAGGGAATATGTGTTTCATATTTTCCTGGAAAAAGTGGTTGGGTGGGCACGGACTCCGCAAACCTTTTGATCATCAAATATCAAAATTGCTAATAACAGTATGTCAGAAGTGCTTAAAGGTCATGAAGAGTTGCAACGAAACTTTGTGTAGAGCCAATACGCAAACAGGAAACGAATATTTGTTTCCATTTCATTTTATGCGGAAAAACTGTTTTAGAGTGCAAAAACTCCCACCAAAAATTGTGAATGTTGACGCCCTAACGGCAAGAAGAAGTGGACTGATGTGAATGTAATTGTGCACAGGTATTGTATACGTAAAATGAGAAAATATGTGTTTTGTATTTTCCTTTAAAAAAAACAGTTGGGTGGGGCGCAAACCCTTCCAAACCTTTGATTACGAATTAGCAAAAGGGCTAATAAGTATACGTCAGAAGTGCCTAAAGGATATGGAGAATTGCAACGAAACTTTTGTAGGGGCAATGCGCCAAAACTAAGCGAACATGTACTTTTAGTTTGTGTGGAGAAGCAGAGTTGGGGCCAAGGCCTCGTCCCAAAAAAACCAAGTATTATCGTAGAAATGCACGAAGGAGGAATCGAAGCGAATGAAATTGTGTGTATATGTTGTATATGTAAAATTAATGCAATTCGTGTTTTCCAATTGTTCCCATCCGGTTCCTACTACTACTACTATTACTGCTTATACTATGCATTCGTGTAGCAGAACTGCACGCGTACCGTAACGTAAGTAAATCACTTTTTTGAGTATTATTTATCTTATTTTAATGAAAAAAGTGTTATGAAAATTTAAAAAATAAAATATAAAAGTAAAAAAAACTTGGCCCGGGTTTGAACTTTCACCAAAAGCAATTATAATTACTAGCGCCTGCATTTCTGCTATATTACTGCTACGTGGCAAGAAACGGATAACTAACCAGAACCGCGTATTTAGTTCCTACGAGTACGGCCGAGCGTAATTTAAAAATATCCTTCTGAACACTGGTGAATTTGTCTACGTTTTACTTTCAAGGCCTCCATTACCCTTCCTTTTCATGTGTTTCTGTTTACTTACCTCAGATGAGTATCCCTAAGTGAAAAAAGAACTTCAGGCATTTTTGGACATTGATATTTATAATTGCAATAATAGCAAAAGGATTTATACTACTACTTGGCTTTCAAGACACACAGCCTGAGAGTTTTCAGAGGAGTTAATTACTGAAAAAATAAATTTTTGATTCACTATTATATATATATATTAAATAAAAAATGGATGTGTGCCTGATCATCACGGTCAAACTGCAAAGTCAAATGAAATGACTTTTGGTATATAGTTAGGCCTTAATCCAAGGTGGGATGTTATCATATCACTTTCATTATAATAATATCTTAAGGGGTAAGGGGATCCGATTTTTTGTAAAACAAATTGAGTATCTCACAAGCCGTTATACTTACAGAACTGAAATTCAGTATATTAACTCTTCATTGAAAATGAACAGAACGTCACATAGCATCTTTTAAAATTCTTCTTTATGATAGGGGTGGCACTTTCTATATATGCAAAATTGATAGTGGGTTGGTTTGTAAAAATAAATGAATTCAAACTCAAATTCAAACTTTGATTAGTTAGAATTTAACATGATTTTATTACAAGTATAAACTCTTTAGTCAGTAAATAATAGGCCGTGGATCATGTGTCAGAGTTGATGACGATGTGTTTTGGTGGGTGGTGGGTCATAGTGGTTCATGGTGGGCCAGAGTGGATCACGGTTGGTAGTGGGCTGTGATGGGTCAGAGTGGGTCAAGGTGAGTGGTGGGTCGTGGGTTCAGTTATCGCGGCCCAGTGTTCGATTCCTGGTTGCTGATCCTTTGAAATTGTATGTCCTCGATGTATCTGTGTTCGTGTCCCTGTCGTTCAAGGTTACTGGAAATAACTGTAAAACAAGTATTACTAAGTATAATAGAGAGAAGTTACGGAAATACTTTCGGTGAATCAAAAAAGAAAATGATCTGAGTAGTAGCACAGTGGTAGAACGTTCACATCCGGTGCTTGGGGTCCCTGGTTCGATCCTAGCTCGCGCCGTGTGGACTTTGTGGTGGGCAAACACCGTGCTCGTGGTTTTCTCGGGGTTCTCCCGTTTCCTCCCCCTTTCTTCATTCCACCATTTTACTCATTTCTCATTATCACCGTCTCCTTTAGCTTAACCAGCATAACCATGGGACGTTAAACTTAAAGATTTCATTTCATTTTTCCTTTCTCGATTTTCACCATAACAGATCTTGAACGGCACTCCACAAAACAAGTCTAATGACGTCAAATTGCAGCTTCGCGGAGGCCAAGTAATATCACCAAAAGCATCTTTGATACGATTACACTCAGCGGATTTGCCCTCTCAGTCACATTTTGTCCCCCCAAAGAACTTTATTGAAGTATCCCCACTGGGGATGTTCGCTTTCTCCCCCCCAAAAAACTGTGCTTAGTATAATGGCAAATTTCATTAATTTTTGTCATTTCTTTTAAGTTTAATCTTGAAAAAGAGCGATGAGAGCTATTCAGTTTTGGTAATTTCTAATTTTCCCAATATTTTCACCGTTCAATTTACTTCAACTATATTATTATGACTACAGTTGTATCCTCGTACCTTTCAGTTCGTCGTCGTTCGTGCATTTGAATGTACTAATTGCACATAACAAAGTCACATATGGATTTAGAAATGCTTTTAGCGGTTGGTCAAGAAGGAGTAAATAAATAGCTTCTTCCACAATACTTGGCGAAGGTCGGACATGTCATATTCATCCTCTGCATTTGTATCGTATATCATCTTGTTTTAATTTATGTTATATTTCATTTTCTAGTGTATTCTTTGTGAGCACATGATCCTCATTCCCTAGTGGTTTGCATCTACGCAACTCAAAAGCTGCATTTAATTTGTGGTAATTGGTATAGTAATTATAATGGCTATCCGCAATTTTTACTTTGCGTTGCTATACACAACTTTTACTATATATATACCACATTGACTTGATCCCTAGTCTTCCGTTGCAAGCGCTGCTATCGACTGATGGAATTTTACTCGCTTGCTTTCGCTTAGCAACAGATGAACCCTTATTGGCTCAACGTGTGGATGTGTGAGGGTGTGAGCTTTAGTTCGCATTTTTGCCACGGCTCAAGACATTTTGGCAGCACAATATATGGAATGTGCTCGTATATTACAATCATCTTGTTCAGGCAATTCATAGTTATTGTCGGTAGATTTATTGAATTAATAAATATTTTATTTATTACAGAGGTCATGTCATATTTGTGTGTGTAGCGGGGGTAGACATTATTGTCTCATCATGAATTATTGCATCTTCAGTTTCTACGTCCTGTTGGCCTAATTTTATCCCCCCCCCCCAATATAAATGATCTAATTCGCACACTGATTACACTGAAAAATGAGCTGTGGATATCTTACATGATATTTACTTTTTCTAATGCAATTTGTCATAGGGAATTCAAATATGAAAACCGTTTTGCTCTATCACCTCAGGTCTTTAAGATATCGCCCAACTTTTATATTTCACGTTACACCCATTTTTTCAGCCGTGCAGAAATATATGGGCTTATGCGCTGAATGATGCAGAGGCAAGCTTGAATAAATGTTTTCTCCGGCACATATTGTCAATTTGTATTCGTATTAACAACGAATATCATGTGTCCGAATTACCACGGGAATAGGGGGAAATCCCCGTCTGTGGAACTGGGTGTCTCCCAAAGTGTCTTCAATTTACCCATGTAAATTTTCTGGGACGTACACTTTATTTTTCCTTGTAAAATGCCCTTTAATTCGCACCCTATGGATAACAGACCTTTTATCACGTGTCATCATGCAATATTGGTGATTTAACAAAAAACAAACGCCAGTATCTATTTTATTTCTTTGTGTACCAGCTTGAAGTGGAACTACGGAAATTTAAACTATTGTGCTGGCAACAGAGTCACAGTCCTGGCGACGAACATAAGCTAGAAGTGAATTTGGATCCCATGAAAATTGAATACTGTAGTGTTTCTTCTTATTTTACTGCCAGTGCTTGAAAGTTAAAACAAAATCTGGAGCTGTATAGCAGAAAAACAACTGTCTGTATAAATTCATTGTGTTTGTTTCTTTGTCGGAAATTTGCTAGTTTTTTGTAAGAATTGAGTCAAGCTTTTTCGCCCAAGTTTTACACTGTTGCCAATTTATTACAAAAAAAAAAAAAAAAAAAACAACCAAACGCTGGTAAGAAAGCACTAAGTTTGTATGTTTTCTTTATCGTATGTTGTAAAGAAATCTAGTTTTCCCACTAGCTGTATTGAAACATTCCACTAACGGATATGTAAATGATATGAAATTAGTAAATATTTCCCCACTAAAGTATATCCCAATTCCACAAGATCTAGTGGGAAATACCACATAGGAGGGAACACTGCAAATCTATCCCAAATCCAGTTTTTTACTTCTTGTAATTTTGCTGCCCCTTTTAACTTAAAATTTAGGAGTACAACAAGAAGTGTTACGTAAATGTAGAATGGCTGAAACGTGGAAGAAAGCTGCAAGAATTTAAAAACACAATTTGTGCTATACTTAGGTGACAAAGACCAGTAAAGAATTTTCCTACGTAATGTTGTCATCCTCTGTTAAATCATGCTTTTAGATGAAATAGGAGCAGAGTTTCATACTTCCTATACATGAACAGTACCAAATTGTGTTGCTATATTCTACAACATTTTACATTTATTTTGTTGTTGCATAACGTAAGTATACCAGCCACGCAGGCGGTCATTTTTAATTGCAGAAAATCTAGCTTTCTAAAAATGTTTTTACATGGGATGAATTATACAGGTAGAGCCATCTAGCTTCAAATTTATTCTTATATATATAGGTTGGAATTATTTGCATTTTTTAAAAAGTTGGAATATGGGCACAGCTCATACTTCTATATATGTACATATATGTACGGTACATAAATGTCTTTCTATATTTAAGAACATTTCACGTTCCTTTTGGTGGTAAATATACTAACAGGTAATCATTTTTAACTGCAGGAAATTTAGGTTTTTAAAAATCTGGAATGAGTTGTGCAGAGCAGAAAAAGCAATTCGACTTCAAATTTATACTTTTTAAAGTATTTTTACTTAAGCTGTAAACCGACCTTTGCATTCTTGAAGTACGGGTACACTACAGGAATGTTTTGCTATATTTCATAACATTTCATATTAATTTTTAGTTAAATAAATGAATAATTAATAATCACGTTTAATTAAAGGAAAAGTAGGATTTGTGGAAAATGTTTATACCTACGGTGTTTTACACAGTCAACCAAACAGCTTCAAAACTATTCTTTCTAAACTTTCTAAACTTTGTTTCTTATTTAGGCTGAATTTCAATGAAACATTTCCCTGTATGTATTTTTTGTATTCATTCAAACATACTGTCATGATCACGTTATTATAGTTCCATTTGTTTCTTTTTATTTTCAGTGACAGTGGATATTATGGCGTCCAGAGGTTGCACAAATTCATCAGATTTATTTTGCTACGTCTACGGCTATTTCACAGACAAATCTCATCGGAAGACTTTTACACCGTTTCTGAAGAAAGCATATGAACTATGCTTTGGTTCTAAGGTGGATAGTGGAAAGTCATGGGCACCACAGAATATCTGTTTGTTCTGTCCATACAACTTGCGCGGCTGGATAAGGAAGACAAAGAAGAACAACGATCTGTCATTCGGAGTTCCTATGATATGGCGTGAGTCAAAAGACCACATCACGGACTGTTATTTTTGTTTGGTAAACGTCACTGGATTCTCCTACAAAACTCGTGCATCTGTAAAATATCCAGACGTTCCCTCAATTTCCAAACCAGTTCCACATGACCCCCTCACTCTTTCGATACCAGCACCACCTGAAGAACGCACAGTTGAAGAAGAAATGCAAGAGGAAAATTCTCTTTCATCTTCTAGTAACGATTCAGACTCTGACTACCAACCTGAGGAAGCTATTCATTTATTAAATAATGATAAACTTCGGGACCTGACACTAACAAAAGGTCAAGCTGAACTGCTCGGTTCACGTCTTAAAGAATATGGTTTGCTTGCACCGGGTACTGTGACTTATCGCTTTCGGGACACACAAAAGGAACTCGAGAAGTTCTTCACAGTGAGTGACAATATTTGCTACTGTACAGACCTTAAAGGTCTTATGTCAAGTCTAGGGGAGGAGAACAACACTGAAGAATGGCGACTGTTCATAGACTCTTCAAAAGACAAGTTTGAAGGCAGTGTTGTTACATAATGGAAATAGGTATGCGTCAGTGCTTGTTGGATATTCTGCACACTTAAAAGAGACATACGAAACCATGTCGCTACCTCTTGAAAAAATACGCTATACTTAGTACAATTGGCGAACCTGTGGGGATTTAAAAGTAATCACTATTCTCATGGGAATGCAGACAGGGTTCACGAGTACTGCTGCTTAATCTGCGAGTGGGATAGCAGAGATAGGAAGCATCATTATATAAAGAAAAATGGGCCGATCTGAGATAGAATGCAGCCAGGAAGCAAAAACAAGGTTATCATGCCACCGTTCCACATAAAACTGGGGCTCATGAAAAATTTCGTGAAGGCACTAGACACCGAATCAAATGCTTTTCAGTACCTGTGCAGCAAGTTTCCGAAGTTAAGTTATGTGAAAGTGAAAGAAGGTGTGTTCATAGGTCCACAAATTAGAAAGATCATGGCTGACAGCAACTTCCAAGACTTGCTAAGTGATACTGAAAGAGATGCATGGGTAACATTCAAGTCAGTCGTAGCAAATTTCCTTGGAAATTATAAATCCGATGACTATGAGAATGTTGTGCAGAAGTGTATAAACAGCTTGGTTGCAACATGTCTCTCAAAATTCATCTCCTTGACTCACATGGTGACCTTTCCCCGAGAACAGGTTCATTCAGCGATGAACATGGAGAACGATTCCATCAGGACATCTCTGTGATGGAGTCAGGCTACCAGGGTCGGTGGAGTGCAGCGATGCTAGCTGACTACTACTGGACACTTTAGTGGGACATGCTAAATGCTTAGCACAAGCGCAAGACTAAAGCTTAGAAATTCAAACTATAAACTAAAAAAAGACATTCAGAATATACGGTATGTATTTTATATTTATATTATGTGTATGTATTTGTAAATTTTATGTGTATTATACGTTTAAAAGAATGTTACAATATATTTAGGTTACATGTGACGTATTTACAATATTTATTTACATAAAGTCAAGTTTTTATGCGCTGCAGGTTGCAATTAGTGCTTTAGTGAAACTACAGTTTGTGAGTTATCTGCATTGATACAATACAGGATGTTTGAAAGAAGAACTCCCTAGTTTTAATTATAAATTTAATTGGGAAATGAATGAAAACTTACATCAATGAGTACATATAATGAAAGATAATTCCTTCAAGTTTTGTTTAATGTTGGTAGACTTCAACGTGGGATCCATTTGTGGCCCTGCACACGTCGAGACGATATTCCACTTCTCGCCACGTATTCACCAAAATTTCAAGTGTAACTGTCCCAACCGCCCAAAGTTTTTGCTGTAGGTGGTTCACCACCATACTGACGTCTAAAATTACGTTGCACTGTTATAACTGACTCAGTTTTCACAAGTCAAATACCACTGCACTTTCTGTTGCGGAGTACACATTGTTGCTGAGTTGCTCTGCACTGCACGCCTGCCTGGACTTAACTGAGGAAACAGAGGAAAAAAACAGCACTGGTGCCGTCTCAAGGTCAAGCAGACCTGTCAACTGCAGGGGAGCCAAACTTGGAGAGTTGATGAATCAAACACCACAAACTAGAATAGTGTATGTCACTTTGTACAGATTCTAGGACACATTAAAACTAGGGAGTTCTTTTTCAAACATATCGTATTGAAGATTTATAGATGATGATACCCCTATATCTCAAAAACTTGGGGTGATAGACATAAACGATTTTCATATTTGAAATCAGCACGCTGGGATTGTCTTAGGACGCGTGTTGGATACTCAGATAACCGTCGAAAATTTATTTTCGTTTTTCAGTGTTATTGAACTGGGTACGCAAAAGTGCGATTGTGTGATACGTAGCGCAATCCTACTGCACCCAAACTCACCAATGTAATGCAACAATTGCTAGGAAAAAGAAAATAAATCGGCGTGCATGACTGTAGCACTCTCCGTTGACCGTAACCTTATTGCTACCTTCAGTTTTGAACCAAAAGGGGCCAATAATTCCACAATTTCAGAAACCACTCCAATCAATCATACGTTGAGAATACCTTGAGTTCTTGATGAAGATGGGTGAGTTTTCCATGCCCCAAATAGGGCAGGTTTACTTGCTGGCATAGCCATCGAAATCAATATGCACCTCTAGAGGGCCGCTGTGGCTCATGGTAGAGCGTTCACCTCTGGTGAATGGGGTCCCGAGTTCAAACCCTGGTCCCGCCAAATGAACTTTGTGGTGGATAAACACCGTGTGCGTGGGTTTTCTCGGGGTTCTCCCGTTTCCTCCCAACTTCATTCCATCATTTCATTCATTGTTCATCATCACCGTCTCCTTTAGCCTAGCCGGCATAAACGTGGGACGTAAAACTCAAAAATTTCATTTGAAAATGCACCTCCTCTGTAAATAACATTTCGCGAAATAAATCTACATCAATTTCAAGCTGCTTTATCTAAAACTCAAACAGAGAAGCAATAACGAAAGAAGTTTTCATTTCGCTTCAATTCTTGAGTAAGTCGGATCTTGTAAGCGAATAATTAGGAAGTTTTTATGAAGAATTCGCCTCAGGCTAGGTTAGTACGGCTACTGTTCAGTTTCTGTAATCTGTAACGAGTTGGGGTCGTCGAGTTGAGGCGCACACTTTCAGAAACAGCAGTAGTATTCTTGACTGAATGCACTGGGCACACATAGGGGAAACATGTATTATCACTTAACATGATAATCTCACGAACTTTCTGCACCAGGATTGCCAGATTTTTCAGAGAAAGAAAATTAAGGTTTTACTATTTTCTTTCTAAAAGATATATGATATTCAAACTTACAAATAACATACGCATAATAACGTATAATAATTTTAATTGGAAACTGGAGCAGTTTCACTAAAAATAATCGCAACACAAAACACGAAAGACACTTACTGCATCAAAGAGATAAGGTCATGAACTGCCATAGCCAAAGAAGCATTCAACAAGAAAAGATCACTCTCAACTAGCAGCCTTAATATTGGAGTAATGAAGTTGAGCAAGTAATATAAACGGAGTGTTGGACTATATGCTTCAGAGACTTGGACATTACGGAAGCTAAAGAAGATTTTTTTAAAAAAGCTTTGAAATGTGTTAGAGGAAGGTGGAGAAGGTAAAATGCACAGAAAGAATAACAAAGGAAGATGCTTCAAAACAGATAGGAGAGAAGAAGTCACTTTTAGCCAACATCATTCGTAGGAAGACCAATTGGGGCATGGACACATAGGAAAGATGGAAGGAAAGCAAGGAAAGGGAAGAACACAACTGATCGATGATTTGAAAAGTAGAAGAAAATATTGGAAGTTAAAGAAGGAACCTGAAGATCGAGGAACGCAGAAGAAACATTTGGAGGCACAAACCTAACATTAAAAAAAAAAAAAAAAATCCCATGACCTGGCAACATGCAGAATACTTATATTGCAGTTGATACTACTTGTCCTTTCTGACAGCTTGCTGCGCGCACGTGGTGCTCAATGCAGTGTTGCCAGCTTTTGCGTTGAAACACGAAATTATTCTTTGCAAGTAGATTTCAGTTTTACAAAATTAAATGGCACAAAAGAGAACTAAAAAGGATGCTCTCTAAAACCAGCAAGTCCACTACTCAAATTGACATTCGACTAAAATAATGTGCATTTGTTTATATTCAAATTGGCAACGTGAGGAAATGGTGGAATGTTTACCATTGCAAAGCGATAGAAATGAACGACTATAATTGGCTGAACGTGTTGTTGCCATAGAAACAGTTCTTCTTGCCTGATTGTTATGACCACGTGGAGGAAGGAAAAAACAGATGAAAGCAACTGTCAGAAAGGAAAAGTTGCATCAAATGGACTGTAATAATAATAATAATAATAATAATAATAATAATAATAATAATAATAATAATAATAATAATAATAATAATAAATATTTCAATTCCCCCAGAGAGTTAATGTGGTTTGGTTCATACGTTAAGTTCTTGATCGTCGTCTCATATAACCCAAGGGTGGGGCTGAAAAGGGATTCTTTAAACTACTCAAATCCAACCAACCAAGTATATTACACAAATCTTGGTTGTTTTTAAATTGTACTTTAATGAAGATTTTGCGTCTCTTTGAAAACTGTCCCAGAGGCTTTTCTTCTCATGCGTTCGAAAATTTCCTTGTACGAGGAATCAAAGTTCACAGTCACTCGGATTTCTGCTTTTTATTAATTCACAATCAGTTAGTGATGTGAGATGGAAAATTTTCCTCTATATTTTTCCGAAAAATTTTCCATTTTAAAACAAATATTAGTGATCAAGTAACAATTCCTCATTAACCATAAAAATGATTGACTTCGTGTATAGAAATGTTAAAAAGTGGAAGATCGTTTAAAGAATCTGAAAATTTTCATGGCTCAGCAAATTTCCGGTACTATATAGGAACAAGTGAAACATTTTTTATATATATAAATCGAAAAAAAATTCTGTTGTGTATAGAAAAATTGAAAACTTTTTATAAGTAGGAAAATTTTTATCATTTTGAAGCAAAAAGTAGAATAACTTTTTATGAACCGGAAAGTTTTATTTATCTGAAGAAACAAGTGAAAGAAATTTTCATGGACCGGAAAATTTTCATTATGTTGTAGAAACAAGTGGAAAAACTTTTCATAACCCGGACAATTTTGACTATTATGTATAATGATGTTAAGTGGGAATTTTTCCACTATATTTAACTGCACACTAAGCTATAAAATTGAATTCCTGTAGAGTAAAATTAGACAGCAACAAATTATAATTTTCCAATTAGCTTTCGGGGACCGGAAAAATTTCTAATATTTGAAGATGGCAAGTAAAAACTTACATAGCGTCTCTCTCTCTCTCTCTCTCTCTCTCTCTCTCTCTCTGTGTGTGTGTGTGTGTGTATGTGTGTGTAAAGTCAAGGGAACATAAATCGAAAAGAAACCTTTGTGAATTTATCAGCTATTTCAAAAACAGAAAATTCCACTATGTCTTCATACATAAGCCTGCCTATGTAACGAAATAACTACATAAAAGTTCCAGTTCTTTATGAAGATTATGTTTGTAACAGAAAATAAGAAATGTTTTGATTTTATTCCGTTTAAAGCTATGAGAAAACATCGTTATTAAATTAACGAAATATGATTTTGTGAGATCGAAGGTGAATTTTGAGGGAAGAATACATTGAAGTTTCTGAAACAATTTTACAGAAATGAAGAATCGTTAGATTTTCACTTCATGAAACTGTTTAAAGATAATATTTATTACAAATAAATTTTACGGCTAAACAACGATGTAGGAATAAGTGGAGTATGTTCTTATGAATCGAACAATTTTCCAGAAAATTTCTGGAAAATTTACATCACTGCAATCGGTATATCACGATTAATCGAAACTGGGGTGTGATCGAGACGGTCTTAACAGATGAAAAACTAAGATGCTTAAATGAAATTATTCTTAAACTTAAGGTTGAGGTCCTGCTTAGATAGAAGATAAAAACGTAACCTGCAGTAGTATTGGCTGCACTTTGCCTAACTTTTTGGCCCCTGGGTCCCTGCCTCAGGACCCATGGTCCCTGGCCGGGGTCAATGACCTAGGGGTACATAGGACCACCCCCTCTAAATTTTGGCAGGGGTATTTTGGCCCACCCCCTAAATTTTGGCAGGGGTACATAGGACCACCCCCCTTAAATTTTGGAAATTGCCAAATCTAAAAATTGGGTGTGGTAGCCTAGGACCATAGTATGTACCTCTATCCGTATTGGGTGTCTATGTCGTTCCCTTTCATGGGTAAAAAATTGCCAAAAATTTACATTTCGGAGGTTTTTGACCTAATTTACCCCTTGGATGAGGTGTTATTACCCTATATGGTTATATGGGCGTATACAGGGGTGCATTACCTTTCATAAGACATGGGTATATTAATGCACCCCTTGAAAAATTTGGGAGGGGTACCTTGGCCCGCCCCTTAAATTTTGGAAATTGCCCAATTTCAACATTGGGTATTATAGTACAGAACCCTAATATGTATCGTGATAAATTTGGGTGGTCCACCTCATTTCCTTTTAGGGGTACATAGGACCACCCCCCTTAAATTTTGGAAATTGCCAAATCTAAAAATTTGGTGTGGTAACCTAGGACCATAGTATGTACCTCTATCAGTATTGGGTGTCTATGTCGTTCCCTTTCATGGGTAAAAAATTGCCAAAAATTTAAATTTCGGGGTTTTTTGACCTAATTTATCCCCTTTGATGAGGTATTATTACCCTATATAGTTATATGGGCGTATACAGGGGTCCATTACCTTTCATAACATATGGGTATATTAATGCACCCTTGAAAAATTTGGGAGGGGTACCAGGGCCCACCCCTTAAATTTTGGAAATTGCCCAATTTCAACATTGGGTATTATAGTACAGGACCCTAATATGTATCGTGATAAATTTGGGTGGTCCACCTCATTTCCTTTTAGGGGTACATAGGACCACCCCCCTTAAATTTTGGAAATTGCCAAATCTAAAAATTTGGTGTGGTAGCCTAGGACCATAGTATGTACCTCTATCAGTATTGGGTGTCTATGTCGTTCCCTTTCATGGGTAAAAAATTGCCAAAAATTTAAATTTCGGGGTTTTTTGACCTAATTTATCCCCTTTGATGAGGTATTATTACCCTATATAGTTATATGGGCGTATACAGGGGTCCATTACCTTTCATAACATATGGGTATATTAATGCACCCTTGAAAAATTTGGGAGGGGTACCTTGGCCCACCCCTTAAATTTTGGAAATTGCCCAATTTAAACATTGGGTATTATAGTACAGGACCCTAATATGTATCATGATAAATTTGGGCTGTCCACCTCGTTCCCTTCTAGGGGTACAAAATTGCCAAAATATAAACGTAAGCAATACGTTGTACCACGTGTTTGGTCTTTTGGCCCAATTTATCCTCTTGGATGAGGTTCTATTACCTTATATGGTTATGTATAGGGGTCTATTCCCTATCATAAGACATAGGTACATTTGTGCAATCCTTTAAAAAATTTGGGAGGGGTACTTTGGCCCACCCCTTAAATTTTAGAAATTGCTCATTTTATATATTTGGTATTATAGTACTGGACCCTAACATGTATTATTATGATAAATTTGAGTGGTTCACCTCGTTCCCTTTTAGGGGTACGAAATTGCCAAATTTTACTACAACCACGTGTTTGGTATTTTGGTTCAATTTATCCCCTTGGATGAGGTCCTATTACCTTATATGATTATATGGTTATGTATATTGGTCCATCCCCTATTATAAGACATGGTTATATTGATGCACCCCGGGAGGGGTACTTGGCCCACCTCTTTATTTTGGAAATTGCCCAATTTAAACATTTGGTATAATAGTATAAGACCCTAATATATATTACTATAAATTTGGGTGGTCCATCTCGTTCCCTTTCATGGGTACGAAATTGCCAAATTTTAGTACAACCACGTGTTTCGTTTTGACCTAATTTATTCACTTGGATGAGGTCCTATTACCTAATATGATTATATGGTCATGTATAGGGGTCCATTTTCTATTATAAGACATAGGTACATTGATGCACCCCGGGATGGGTACCATAGCCAATCCCTTAAATTTTGGAAATTTTTCAATTTAAGCATTCGCTATCATAGTACATGACCTCAATATGTATCATGATAAATTTGGGTGGTCCACCTTGTTCCCTTTCATGAGTAAAAAAAATGCCAAAATATAAACATAAGCAATATGTTGTATCACGTGTTTGGTTTTTGGCCCAATTTATCCCGTTTGATGCGGTCTTATACCGTATATGGTCATATGGTCATGTATATAGGTTCATTTCCTTTCATAAGACTTGAGTACATTGATGCACCCTTTAAAAAATTTGGGAGGGGTATTTTGACTCATCCACTCAGTTTTAGAAATTGTTTAATATAAGCATTTGGTATCTTCGTACAGGTCTTCAATATGTACCACTATAAATTTGGATGGTCCACATCGTTCCCTTTCATGGGTAAAGAACTACCAAAAATTAAATTTCGGAGGTTATTGACCCTTTGATAAGTATTTAGCACGTTATATGGTTTATTACCCTTATATGTTTATGTGCCCTTTTAAATTTGGGAATTATCAGGTAACAAAATTCGGTAAACGTTTTCTAGGACCCATTGGTGTTCCTCTTATGGCCAAATATTCAAAATTTAAAGGTTATTGACCGGCTTTATTATTGAATAACTACAGGATTT
Source organism: Thermobia domestica (assembly GCF_964235325.1). Taxonomy (NCBI): domain Eukaryota; kingdom Metazoa; phylum Arthropoda; class Insecta; order Zygentoma; family Lepismatidae; genus Thermobia; species Thermobia domestica. Next base: position 288,977,364 of record NC_137457.1, read on the forward strand.
ATTACTTTTTTCATAAGACACAGGTGTATTTGTGTACCAATCTTAAATTTTGGGAGGGGTACATTTCTTATTGTCATATCAATAATTGGTAATTGGATAGTATCTCATTCATTGGGTAAATCATTCTCAAATATGAGTATGATCACGTGATCAGTTATTGACCTATGATGGGATTAGGAATCCAGGACATTGGTACATTTAAACTTTGTAGGATAATTTGAGAATGCGTCATTGGTTTCGATTATTACAGCCAAATATAAACGTAAGCAATACGATGTACCACGTGATTGACCTTGATGAGGTAGTGTACAGGGATATATAGCTAACCTTATTGAAACTTATGACTCATAGTCCTAAGGGAATACATGCTACAACACTGGCAAAGTTATTGTTGATGCAATTTGATTGGTTGATCACTATCTTTCGTGCAATCTGATTGGCTGATCACTATCTTTCGTGCAATCTGATTGGTTGATGAATTTCAAATCTTTGCTGCATTCAGTTTTGTTTTAACATTTAAAAAGTTTTGATTTTTTTTTGTTTGAAACTTTGGTTTGACATTTTTTCGTTTGATATTTTTAGTTTAAAAATTTTTGTTTCGAAATTTTTGTTTGAAAATTTTGTTTGAAACTTTTCGTTTGAAATTTTTGTTTGAAAAAATTTTTGTTTGAAAATTTTGTTTGAAACTTTTCGTTTGAAATTTTTGTTTGAAAAAATTTTTGTTTCGAAATTTTTGTTTGAAAATTTTGTTTGAAACTTTTTGTTTGAAATTTTTGTTTGAAAAAATTTTTAGTTTGAAATTTTTTTGCTTGAAACTTTTTGTTTGAATTTTTTTTGTTTAAAATTTTTGTTTAAAAATTTTTTCGTTTGAAATTTTTTAAAATTTTTTCGTTTCAAAATTTTTTGTTTGAAATTTTTCGTTTCCAAATTTTTTGTTTCAAAATTTTGTTTGAATTTTTTTTTCGTTTCAAAATTTTGTTTGAATTTTTTTCGTTTGAAATTTTTTGTTTCAATTTTTTTTCGTTTCAAAAATTTTGTTTCAAAGTTTGGTTTGACATTTTTAAAGTTTGTGCACTCATTAGTAAAGAACCGGAACTGTTTAGAGCTAAAACCTCTGGCAACATTGTGGTGCAATAGTACACGTCAGAACATGATAATGAAACGTCATCAGTTTTGCATCATATATAAGTATCGTTCGCGTTAGTATTCATGATAACATCATCATGGCTACTTGTCTGCAGTTTCTAAACACACGTGATGTGATGAAATCATTTACCAAGATTACTGATTTACAACAGAATGTACCTTATAGAATCTTAGCTAGCCAAATGATCCCTACAGAGTTTGGATTAAGAATCGTAGTGAAGCTTGAAAATGATAAGAATATAATTTTACCAGCAAGATATTTACCCATGGAAGCATCAAAACAAGAAGAACTGCTGCGTTTCTTAAATACTGGATCTGTATCTTTATGCTATAAAAGACTCTTGGGACGAAGTCATCAGTTTGAATTTAGTACACAGCCGGATTCGTCAGCAATTGTGATGAAATCATGAATTCAAACATCAACACGTCAGACGTAGTTGTATGAATGTGGTCAGCATGACGTCAGCAACTGTGATGAAACCATGAATTCAAACGTCAGCACATTCCTTTCCAATGACGTCAGTCGTAGTTCTATAAATCAACCAATACAGTGTCATCCCACGAAATCATTTGAGCAAGTGCTTTTCAGGAAGAAAGATGTGTACTTCTAACGATAAAGAGTTCATCTTCGCAAGCTATTATCCAATAAATATATATCAAACAAAACATGTGATGATTGGTATCAGTGCTAGAACATTTGAACCAGTGATTCGATTGGGCAAAGCAGAACAATTTGGTGTACAACTGACCTGTGAAGAATGGCAAATATTATGTTCACGAATCGACCAAATGAACGATTATTTTCATGATGAGCTAAATGTGACCATAGTCAAATCATTAGGCTCAAATCATGAAGTGGTGCTACATACAGTCCTCGAAGAGAAGATGGTGCTGTTACGTAAAAAGAGTACATTTCATGTCCCTCGCAACATGGTGTATCTAACGGAAACAGATTGGAACAAATTTATCAACGTATTCCAGTGTGTTAAACATGCAGTGGAAGTGTGCAACAAAACTAGTATATTCCTGAAAAAGTACTATTTTGAAAAATGTGTTATGCATATTGTACAACATGTATCGAGATATTGTGATGGTTGTCAACATCGTTCGTGGGTGCATACCTGTATTGATAAACAGTTTATTTGTGATCAAATGGACATTGAGTTTCCACCAATTGATATTGCATTAGACCTTAAAAGACTTCAATTGGAATTAAAATTATACGCTAAAGAGAAACTAGTGCACGAAGTTCAAAATACATTGTATCGACAATATCCAGAACCACTATCTGGTATGGATGTATGTGAAGTGTAATAAAATGATCCATTTCAATGAATTGTGTTTTTTTATTTCAAGTACAACCCCATGTTCTGACGTGTACTATTGCACCACAATGTTGCCAGAGGTTTTAGTTCTAAACAGTTCCGGTTCTTTACTAATGAGTGCACAAACTTTAAAAATGTCAAACCAAACTTTGAAACAAAAATTTCAAACAAAAATCTTTGAAACAAAATTTTTGAAACGAAAAATAATTCAAACAAAAAATTTCAAACGAAAAAATTCAAACAAAAAATTTCAAACGAAAAAAATTCAAACAAAATTTTGAAACGAAAAAAAATTTCAAACAAAATTTTGAAACAAAAAATTTGGAAACGAAAAATTTCAAACAAAAAATTTTGAAACGAAAAAATTTGGAAACGAAAAATTTCAAACGAAAAAATTTTTAAACAAAAATTTTAAACAAAAAAAATTCAAACAAAAAGTTTCAAGCAAAAAAATTTCAAACTAAAAATTTTTTCAAACAAATTTCAAACGAAAAGTTTCAAACAAAATTTTCAAACAAAAATTTCGAAACAAAAATTTTTTCAAACAAAAATTTCAAACGAAAAGTTTCAAACAAAATTTTCAAACAAAAATTTTTTCAAACAAAAATTTCAAACGAAAAGTTTCAAACAAAATTTTCAAACAAAAATTTCGAAACAAAAATTTTTAAACTATAAATATCAAACGAAAAAATGTCAAACCAAAGTTTCAAACAAAAAAAATCAAAACTTTTTAAATGTTAAAACAAAACTGAATGCAGCAAAGATTTGAAATTCATCAACCAATCAGATTGCACAAAAGATAGTGATCAGCCAATCAGATTGCACGAAAGATAGTGATCAACCAATCAAATTGCATCAACAATAACTTTGCCAGTGTTGTAGCATGTATTCCCTTAGGACTATGAGTCATAAGTTTCAATAAGGTTAGCTATATATCCCTGTACACTACCTCATCAAGGTCAATCACGTGGTACATCGTATTGCTTACGTTTATATTTGGCTGTAATAATCGAAACCAATGACGCATTCTCAAATTATCCTACAAAGTTTAAATGTACCAATGTCCTGGACTCCTAATCCCATCATAGGTCAATAACTGATCACGTGATCATACTCATATTTGAGAATGATTTACCCAATGAATGAGATACTATCCAATTACCAATTATTGATATGACAATAAGAAATGTACCCCTCCCAAAATTTAAGATTGGTACACAAATACACCTGTGTCTTATGAAAAAAAGTAATAAATCCTGTAGTTATTCAATAATAAAGCCGGTCAATAACCTTTAAATTTTGAATATTTGGCCATAAGAGGAACACCAATGGGTCCTAGAAAACGTTTACCGAATTTTGTTACCTGATAATTCCCAAATTTAAAAGGGCACATAAACATATAAGGGTAATAAACCATATAACGTGCTAAATACTTATCAAAGGGTCAATAACCTCCGAAATTTAATTTTTGGTAGTTCTTTACCCATGAAAGGGAACGATGTGGACCATCCAAATTTATAGTGGTACATATTGAAGACCTGTACGAAGATACCAAATGCTTATATTAAACAATTTCTAAAACTGAGTGGATGAGTCAAAATACCCCTCCCAATTTTTTAAAGGGTGCATCAATGTACTCAAGTCTTATGAAAGGAAATGAACCTATATACATGACCATATGACCATATACGGTATAAGACCGCATCAAACGGGATAAATTGGGCCAAAAACCAAACACGTGATACAACACATTGCTTATGTTTATATTTTGGCATTTTTTTTACTCATGAAAGGGAACAAGGTGGACCACCCAAATTTATCATGATACATATTGAGGTCATGTACTATGATAGCGAATGCTTAAATTGAAAAATTTCCAAAATTTAAGGGATTGGCTATGGTACCCATCCCGGGGTGCATCAATGTACCTATGTCTTATAATAGAAAATGGACCCCTATACATGACCATATAATCATATTAGGTAATAGGACCTCATCCAAGTGAATAAATTAGGTCAAAACGAAACACGTGGTTGTACTAAAATTTGGCAATTTCGTACCCATGAAAGGGAACGAGATGGACCACCCAAATTTATAGTAATATATATTAGGGTCTTATACTATTATACCAAATGTTTAAATTGGGCAATTTCCAAAATAAAGAGGTGGGCCAAGGTACCCCTCCCGGGGTGCATCAATATAACCATGTCTTATAATAGGGAATGGACCAATATATATAACCATATAATCATATAAGGTAATAGGACCTCATCCAAGGGGATAAATTGAACCAAAATACCAAACACGTGGTTGTAGTAAAATTTGGCAATTTCGTACCCCTAAAAGGGAACGAGGTGAACCACTCAAATTTATCATAATAATACATGTTAGGGTCCAGTACTATAATACCAAATATATAAAATGAGCAATTTCTAAAATTTAAGGGGTGGGCCAAAGTACCCCTCCCAATTTTTTTAAAGGATTGCACAAATGTACCTATGTCTTATGATAGGGAATAGACCCCTATACATAACCATATAAGGTAATAGAACCTCATCCAAGAGGATAAATTGGGCCAAAAGACCAAACACGTGGTACAACGTATTGCTTACGTTTATATTTTGACAATTTTGTACCCCTAAAAGGGAACGAGGTGGACCACCCAAATTTATCATAATACATGTTAGGGTCCGGTACTATAATACCAAATGTTTAAATTGGGCAATTTCCAAAATTTAAGGGGTGGGCCAAAGTACCCCTCCCAAATTTTTAAAGGAGTGTACAAATATACCAATATCTTATGAAAGGTAATGGACCCCTATACATGACCATATAACCATATAAGGTAATAACACCTCATCAAAGGGGATAAAATCGACCAAAAACCAAACACGTGGTATAACGTATTGCTTACGTTTATATTTTGGCAATTTTGTACCCCTAGAAGGGAACGAGGTGGACCGCCCAAATTTATCATGATACATATTAGGGTCCTGTACTATAATACCCAATGTTTAAATTGGGCAATTTCCAAAATTTAAGGGGTGGGCCAAGGTACCCCTCCCAAATTTTTCAAGGGTGCATTAATATACCCATATGTTATGAAAGGTAATGGACCCCTGTATACGCCCATATAACTATATAGGGTAATAATACCTCATCAAAGGGGATAAATTAGGTCAAAAAACCCCGAAATTTAAATTTTTGGCAATTTTTTACCCATGAAAGGGAACGACATAGACACCCAATACTGATAGAGGTACATACTATGGTCCTAGGCTACCACACCAAATTTTTAGATTTGGCAATTTCCAAAATTTAAGGGGGATGGTCCTATGTACCCCTAAAAGGAAATGAGGTGGACCACCCAAATTTATCACGATACATATTAGGGTCCTGTACTATAATACCCAATGTTGAAATTGGGCAATTTCCAAAATTTAAGGGGCGGGCCAAGGTACCCCTCCCAAATTTTTCAAGGGGTGCATTAATATACCCATGTCTTATGAAAGGTAATGGACCCCTGTATACGCCCATATAACCATATAGGGTAATAACACCTCATCCAAGGTGATAAATTAGGTCAAAAACCTCCGAAATGTAAATTTTTGGCAATTTTTTACCCATGAAAGGGAACGACATAGACACCCAATACTGATAGAGGTACATACTATGGTCCTAGGCTACCACACCCAATTTTTAGATTTGGCAATTTCCAAAATTTAAGGGGGGTGGTCCTATGTACCCCTGCCAAAATTTAGGGGGTGGGCCAAGGTACCCCTGCCAAAATTTAGAGGGGGTGGTCCTATGTACCCCTAGGTCATTGACCCCGGCCAGGGACCATGGGTCCTGAGGCAGGGACCCAGGGGCCAAAAAGTTAGGCAAAGTGCAGCCAATACTACTCCTGCTGCAATCTCTCTGTGAATATTTAATTATATCGTTTTAATTAAAGCTTATGAGGAATCAGTTTCTCCAGTGGTGGATTAACCCGGAGACGAGGGACCTAGGCCCCCAGTAGTTTCTTGAGCAAAAAATAATTTAATGTATTATATATGTATTATTTCATTATTAATAATTTAATGTATTATTTCAAAGTTTATAGTGAACGCAAGATATACTCATCATATTATGCGTTTTGGCTGCCTCCCCAGTTTTTACCTTGTATGTCCGCCTCTGCTTCTTTAATTTTTTCGCACGAATATATATATATATATATATATATATATATATATATATATATATATATATATATATATATATATATATATTAATGGTGGGCACAAAAACCTTTTTTTCGGTTTTCGGGTTTAGAAAAACGAAACTGGTTTTTAAAACATTCAAAAAACCGGTTTTCATCGAAACCGGTTTCGGTTTACTCTACAAACCGGTTTGGTTTTTCGCCGGAACTGGTTATCGGTTTTCCTCCAAAACCGGTTGTTTTTCATTGGATCCGGTTTCGGTTTTCTACGGAACCGGTTCCGTTTTTTTTCAAAATTGGTTCTTTTTCTGACCAAATAGTGTTTCGTTGTTCTCTGGAAACCGATTCCGTTTCCACAGAAATAGTTTTGTGTGTTTTCAAATTTTTTAACCGAAACCAGTTTTGGTGAAAAAAACAAACCGGTTTTTGGAGAAACCGAAATTCTGTTTTTCGGATTTCGGTTTTTTCAGGGATGGGCAAAACCGACTTTTATAAAAACCGGAAACCAGTTTCTGGAAAACCCGAAATTCAAAAAACACATTTCGGTTTCTCCAAAACCGGTTCGTTTTTTTCCTTTTCAAATTTCGAACTGTTTCGGCAACATAACATTCATTTTGGAATAAATTTTCAATATTTTACAATCGTAAATCGATTTATTTCGTACCGCGATGTGATGCTGTGTTTCTTTTATAGATTTAGGCACGAATAAACTGTCACTCTCAACATAACATGGACTTTCAAATGAAACCTCGAGATGGCCAAACCTTTATAATTTTAAAACTATTAAGTTCTTAAACAATTACTTAATGGGACGACTCAATTGTTGTAATTAACAAACATTACCTTCTTATCCTTTAATTGAATACTCTGTGTTGGAGAAGATATCCACCATATGAAGGTATGAACTTTAAAACCGCAGTCACAACACAACACAACACCAAACTGAATGTATTTACACCAATAGAGACATCTCGCTCGTAAACAAAGAAGAAAAAACTGACACAAATGTAGTTTTAATTGTAAAACAGAAAAAAATGTATATAGTGTTACTATGGACACATTTTAATTTATTTTCTTATTGTTTTCCGCCATTTCATTTGTAACAATAAATTATATACGTAAAAGAGCAAACGGCAACTTCTTTTGAAATATGTCTTTCTATCTGGATTTTCTGGTAGTATAGATTTAGAAGTCAGCATTCCTTGTATCTAGGCCCATATTTATCCATATGCGTCATGGACCAGTGGGCACTGGGCCAGGGGCCTAGGTTCCCCAGTTTTTAGAGTTATGAAAACAAATTTTAGCTATTATTTATATATTTTTGAAAGTTTATAGTAAACTCATGTCTGGGTTCTGGCTTCCCCCCCGCCCCAAATTTCACTTTGTAGATCCGCCCCTACAGGCCAACAAATTTCCAGGGGCGTCATATTTAAAGATGTAAAGAACTATTCTTGTTGACCAGAGCTCAATACTCTAATTTCTTAAAACTAAAATAAAATGCAAAAGTTTCAACACCTAAATATTGCCTTCATCAGACTCTCAATTGTAAAATTAAGTATCTGATGAAGAGAACATTAAGTTCTTGAAACTGTTACCTTTTATTTTAGTTTTAATATATAAGTATATTAAACTCTGGTCAAAAAAGGATAGTTATTTGTGTAATAAGTTCCAGAGTCATAAAAAAATATATATTGAAGCATGGTAAGTGAAAAAAAAGTTTGTCCACCAAAGAAAAGTTTAAGGGAGATCTATATCGAAAATAATGTTAGTATGGGAGCACGATCGAACTTTCTCGTTACGACGCTACTGGCGTTAGAAGGAACTGAACTGAGGCTGTTACTTATTGGATCCAGCGTAAAACTAAAATATCTAATCTTCTGTCAATTTCTTGTGTTTTTTTTTTCGATTACACATATTTGAATGCAAACGAATACGGAGGAGGATGCAACATTTTCCTGGGCCCAGGGGTGGCATGTATGAATGGTTCGGGGCTACAAAAATGTTAAATACGGCTCTGCTTGTACAAGAGGAATGTAAATTGATATGTGCAAGTAAATATCTGGATAAGGTACGTAGTCATAATTAGGTAATACTCCTATACGCTTCCTAATCCTATTCCCCACTTTATCTCTGCACCTACGTCGCTTCCATATATAGAAGGATGTTTAGTTTATAGCCGACCTATTTTTAAAGTACAGTTGCTCTTCAAAATGTTGCACTCTTCCATCAGTTTTGTTCTATTAGATCATTATGAACTATCGCCCGATATCGCAGTCTCCACTGCAATAAAATTTGAGCACAGACATAGGAATTCCACCTCATTTCTTTCTGCAAGTTGTTCACAGGCATTGAGGTAACGTTGTAGACGTTGTTGTATAACAGTTCAAATGATGAATAAGTCAGAGCTCTTGGCAAAATATATCATTTAAAAAGTAACATGGATTCCTGTTGTCTCCTTCATATCATAATAAGACCGGGAGATGGGTTGAAGCTTTGTCCATATGAAGTCGTACCTGGTTCTTGTTCGAGTCGTACAAACGAGGGATGTCTCTCCGATAGGTTCGGATTTAATGGATTGGTGAAAGCTAAAAACATTCATCTTCAAGTCTTTATCCATCTTACGTACCTCTAACCCTTGTAACTGTGTCCAGTGACAATCACGATTTCCTTCTTAGTAATGGCGATAAAACTCGTAAAGTCACTTGTCAGAGATGCCATAGCACACAATTGTTCGATGATACCTGAGATAGATATAGACCTCATCCAATGTTACATCCATTCTTCATTTTTACCCTCCTTCATCTGGGCTAAAATTAAGGCAGTTTATCTTATATTCAGCAACGCGATATCTGAGGAGCTTCTGACTGACAATGGACTGAAATAGACTTAATATCTGAGACAAGTAACATTGAAGTAGTGGAGTCTCTTGAATGCCAATCAATGAATGCCGCAAAACTCCTCAAACAACACTTTCACTGGTAGCCTTGAACGGAACCCTTTTTGTTAAATCAGGTTAGAGTTTGTCTGGCCAATGATATATTTAGTTGTTATCACTCTGCTGTTCAAACATTTTCAGAACACTGTTTCATTGTACAAAATATTTGCGTCCAAAAGAGTCATAGTGTACCTTAACAAAATAGTTTACTTTCGGCAGCATTTGACTAGCACCAAGACAACATCTGTTTTACCTGCAGGCTAAAACAACACAGTAATGACAGCAGTTTCACGTTTCTGGTGCACCTACATAAGCGACAGCAACGTCGTGAAATCAATAGGATGTAAATCGCACAACCTTCTGTACTTTAGGAGCTAGAGGAGGAAAAGAAATTGGTCATTCAACTTCTGCTCTGTGGTTTGTGACACCATGTCTTATTGTAGAACATCCCTATGGCAGAACATTCACGAATCTATTAGACAACCTGGTAAAAGACTTTTTTTTTTTTTTAGCATATCCTTTGAAGTTATCACCTTTTGCAAACGTGTAGCTTCAATAGCACTTCGAGGTCTTAGCTCGCTTTGTCAAATACCTTGGTCTAGGCCAAAATTTGAGTGTGTGCATTTGGCAGTTTTATGGGACAAAAAATGTCAAATTTTATTGGTAGATCTTGGCACAGAAATACCGTGGACTCTAATTTAAGTAGTTGTCAAAAGTGGCAGGGATGATTCTTGTCCTCGTGGGAGAGGGTTATCTTGGTCCAAAGTCAACAAGTACCTCTAAAAATTTGGTAGAGATCCATCTCATTTGCTTGGAGGACTAAAACAATTGACAAAAATCTAAATTTAAAATTTTTATCCTCTGAGATGAGACTTTATTTCATCATATGGTCCTAAGTATGGTCTTTCAAAGAGATACTTGATTAGGACAATTTCTTTTAGGTGGTCTATATAATTTGAAAGTGATATCTTACGGTCTACACAAGTGCAAGTGTACCCTTGGAACCTGATTTTGAAGCCGTGCTTTAGAAGATTTACCTTAGCTTGGATTTCCTTCTAAAATTTTGGAAATTAGGGTGTTACGTGGATTGTTTGTTATGACGTCATTATTAACTGTTGTTTTACCGTTACAAAATTTTGATTGTTTTTTTTCTTTTTTGCCTACACTGAATTCTCATTGGTGCAAAAAATATCTTTGCTAAAATCTGATTAGTGTAGGGAAGTTTTGATTGGTTTATTCTAATCATGGTTAAGTGATGTCTCAAATGTCATTAGTTAACATCAAGTTAACCACACCCACTGTTAACATCAAGTTCAACAGTGACACACATACTTCTTACAGTGATACACATAATCCAAACAGTAACAATATTACATATAAATATTAACGTTTAAGGAACACTGAAACAAAAAAAAGCATATATCTTCAATTACATATTTTTATTATCATTTTATTTTCAATGACTCCATAATAATTACATTTCTCTTTCCTTCATGTAGTATCATCATACAAACATAACCACAGCAAATATATACAAAGGAAAATACAAATAATTTATTGCTACCTTAGAATGTTTTGTCTTCTGTGGAAATACAAATAATCCTGGAAGCAAAGTTTTAGAATATGTCAACTTTAAATGTGAATTAATCTTCTTAATATTTAGTATTAATATATATAGAAACAGTTCGAGTGTCTTAATAGGAATTAATACAACGAAACTTTAATATACAGGGTGTTTCGAGAATACATCAACAAACTTGTTCAGGATCTCAATACAAGAAAGAACATCTCAGATTTTTGTCGAAATCGCCTACATACGGAGATGCACCATATTTAATGTAATTAATGGAATTAGTTTGTGGAGTGACTATCTTAAATTAGCTCCATCTTCGTAATTAGGGATTTTCTACCAAAATTGCAGGTAAGCTTTTCCTTGTATTGAGTTTCTGAACACACATGTGAAATGTGTTGGTTTACTCTCGGAACACACTATATATTAAAATTACAATTGGTTCTCTCTCAATTCTTTGAAGAGAGAAGGACCTCAGTATTTGGTTCTATAACTAAGAATTTTCGCACCCACATTAAACTTGATGAAATAGCTGCAATATAAAACAATAGAACACCCAGAGAATTGAGTGGTCCACTAAGGCTGTAAATATACCAAGCTTAGGTAAACATGGCAGATAAAATGAAAGAGAATCAAATGTTCAAAGCATACGAAAGCTAGTCATCTTTCTCCCTGCAAACAAGGCCTATGAAGTCAGGCGCATAGTCTTGACAAAGTTCATGGACCTTGACAAAGCCTTTGACAACGTTTCCTCCTAGAGAGCTTGTTACAACGAAGTCTCTTTGCCTTTGTTTTCTCGTGTGCCGGGGCTGCAAACAGCCTTACCGAACTTAAGCCTGTACTGAGCTTTATACAATGGCTAGGGATCATTACATTCCTTGTAATTTCCTTTACACATTTATATACACATGATATACTGTGCTCTAACATTTATGCTACAAACACATGGTGAATAAGCAACTGTACTTCACGTCCCAATGAGCACGAAGAATTTCACTGCTTTTTTTATACCCTCTAGTTTCTGAGAGGCCCTGCAGGTGAAAGAGCAGGACAATATTTCTTCTCATGAAGGAGTACCTGTCATATATTATTCATGCGGAGAACTGATTTCATTGCCTTTCCCAAGTTCGTAATTCTTCACTTTATGCGAAATTAAGGATATTGCGAAATTAGGCATACTTACCCTACCACTCATTAAAGCAGGTGGTTATACAATTTTTGTAGTGTTGTGAGCCTTAGGGACGTAATTGTCCGCTGCAATGCAACTATGTAGAACAGAACAACATAGAAATGCGTCGCATCTAATAGAGGGTACTTTGAAAGAAATTTTAAAAATTTTGTAAAATATTAAAAAAAAAATCCAAAGAACAAAAGTCCGCTTTCTCTTGGATCTTCCCTTGTATGATACCTACGTCAACAGCAGATATTTACAAATATTATAAATGTGCCACCTTTGCTTAGGAACGTAAGTTGTCATAGCTTGATGAACCAATGTAATTTAGTTTATCTGAGCGGACTGTAAACACGATTATGTACTTGATAACCAAACCTTCAATAGTAGCCTAATTGACATAAATATATATCGTTATTCTTGAAACCACAAAACTCCCTGACAATTTTGAGCTTTCCCTGTCTATGAAAATAATAGTAAGTTATCCAGATAATTGAAGAACGGTTAGAAAAGGCCCGAAACCCCTCTAATATACAAAATAAGATCACATTTTTACTCCCTCTTTTATTGTGATTTTCAAACTCAAACAACAAACATCTATTCACCTACAAGCTAATTCGAGAACTAACGAGGAAACGGTCTCAAGTGTAAACAACCGATTTGGCTGGGGTCCGGATATGTGTTACGGGAGACCAAATAGGGACACACGTATTTTGGCGTTTGGGACCATACGCATAAATTTCCGAAATACGGAGCCCCAAAGTGCCCCTACATGCTATAACTAGGAAGCGAATGACGTTACTTGTACACTACCGATTTGGCTGGGGTCCAGATATGTTTTACGGGAGACCAAAGTAGGAGACACGTATTTTGGCGTTTGGGCGCATACGCAGAAATTTCCAAAATACGGGGCCCCAAAGTGCCCCTACATGCTATAACTAGGAAGCAAATGACGTTACTTGTACACAACCGATTTGGCTTGCAACCGGATATGTGTTACGGGAGACCAAATTAGGAGACACGTATTTTGGCGTTTGGACCCATACGTAGAAATTTCCGAAATACGGGGCCCCAAAGTGCCCCTACATGCTATAACTAGGAAGCGAATGACGTTACTTGTACACAACCGATTTGGCTGGAATCCTGATATGTATTACGGGAGACCAAATTAAGAGACACGTATTTTGGGGTATGGCCCATACGCAGAAATTTCCGAAATACGGGGCCCCAAAGTGCCCCTACATGCTATAACTAGGAAGTGAATGACTTTACTTGTACACAACCGATTTGGCTGGGGTCCGGATATGTGTTACGGGAGACCAAATTATGAGACACGTATTCTGGCGTTTGGGCCCATACGCAGAAATTTCCGAAATACGGGGCCCCAAAGTGCCCCTACATGCTATAACTAGGAAGCGAATGACGTTACTTGTACACAACCGATTTGGCTTGCAACCGGATATGTGTTACGGGAGACCAAATTAGGAGACACGTATTTTGGCGTTTTAACCTATACGTAGAAATTTCCGAAATTCGGGGCCCGAAAGTGCCCCCACATGCTATAACTAGGAAGCGAATGACGTTACTTGTACACAACCGATTCGACTGGGATCCCGATATGTGTTACGGGAGACCAAATTAGGAGACACGTATTTTGGCGTTTTGGGGCATACGCAGAAATTTCTGAAATACGGGGCCCCAAAGTGCCCCTACATGCTATAACTAGGAAGCGAATTACGTTACTTGCACACAAGCGATTTGGCTGGGAGCCGGATATGTTTTACGGGAGACCAAAGTAGGAGACACGTATTTTGGCGTTTGGGCCCATACGCAGAAATTTCCGAAATACGGGGCCCCAAAAGTGGCCCTACATCTATAACTAGGAAGCGAATGACTTTACTTGTACACAACCTATTTGGCTGGGGTCCGGATATGAGTTAGGGAAGACCAAAGTAGGAGACACGTATTTTGGCGTTTTAGCCCATACGCAGAAATTTCCGAAATTCGGGGCCCGAAAGTGCCCCTACATGCTATAACTAGGAAGCGAATTACGTTACTTGCACACAAGCGATTTGGCTGGGAGCCGGATATGTTTTACGGGAGACCAAAGTAGGAGACACGTATTTTGGCGTTTGGGCCCATACGCAGAAATTTCCGAAATACGGGGCCCCAAAAGTGGCCCTACATCTATAACTAGGAAGCGAATGACTTTACTTGTACACAACCTATTTGGCTGGGGTCCGGATATGAGTTAGGGAAGACCAAAGTAGGAGACACGTATTTTGGCGTTTGGGCCCATACGCAGAAATTTCCGAAATTCGGGGCCCGAAAGTGCCCCTACATGCTATAACTAGGAAGCGAATTACGTTACTTGCACACAAGCGATTTGGCTGGGAGCCGGATATGTTTTACGGGAGACCAAAGTAGGAGACACGTATTTTGGCGTTTGGGCCCATACGCAGAAATTTCCGAAATACGGGGCCCCAAAAGTGGCCCTACATCTATAACTAGGAAGCGAATGACTTTACTTGTACACAACCTATTTGGCTGGGGTCCGGATATGAGTTAGGGAAGACCAAAGTAGGAGACACGTATTTTGGCGTTTGGGTCCATACGCAGAAATTTCCGAAATACGGGGCCCCAAAAGTGGCCCTACATCTATAACTAGGAAGCGAATGACTTTACTTGTACACAACCGATTTTCCTGGGGTCCGGATATGTGTTACGGGAGACCAAAGTAGGAGAAATGTATTTTGGCGTTTGGGCCCATACGCAGAAATTTCCGAAATACGGTTCCCCAAAGTGCCCCTACATGCTATAACTAGGAAGCGAATGACTTTACTTGTACACAACCGATTTGGCTGGGATCCCGATATGTGTTGCGGCAAACCAAAGTAGGAGACACGTATTTTTTCGTTTGGGCCCATACGCAGAAATTTCAGAAATACTGGCACCAAAGTTGCCCTACATGCTATAACTAGGAAGCAAATGACGTCACTTGTATACAACCGATTTGGCTGGGGTCTGAATATGGCTATCATTAGCCCAAGTCGAAGAGATGTAGTTTTTTTTTTTTTTTTTTCTTTCTTTGACCGAACCTGACAGGGCGGCAAACTTTACTTCCGCCACACTGTCCGGTTTCCTGACAACACAGGCTTATCGATTAAATATTAATGTTCACTCTAATGTACAAAAGTGTTCCTCCCAGTTTCCACACATCCTAGCCATAAAAATACAGGCGGAAATCGCAAACATTCTTTTGCTCCGTTGACACCCTCGTGGTCAGCAGATCCACCCTCGACGGCTCGTGCCAGCTGAACATTTGTTCAGAATTGCATGCGTACCACATATGCCAACTTCATGGCCTTATTGAAAATCTACCAATATGGGACATTGTATATTCGACATTCCTTTTTGTGGGACCTAACAACAAACACAAGTCAGATACTTTTGCATATATATTAACATCTTATTCCAAGCCAAGCCAACATTCCGTACCAGTAACGTCATTCGCTTCCTAGTCATAGCATGAAGGGCAACTTTGGGGCCCTTATTTCGGAAATTTCTGCGTATGGACAAGAAAGCCAAAATACGTGTCTCCTACTTTGGTTTCCCGTAACACATATCCGGACCCCAGCCAAATCGCTTGTGTACAAGTAACGTCATTCGCTTCCTAGTTATAGCATGTGGGGGCACTTTGGGGCCCCGTATTTCGGAAATTTCTGTGTATGGGCCCAAACGCCAAAATCCGTGTCTCCTAATTTGGTCTCTTGTAACACATATCCGGACCCCAGCCAAATCGCTTGTGTACAAGTAACGTCATTCGCTTCCTAGTTATAGCATGTGCGGGCACTTTGGGGCCCCATATTTCGGAAATTTCTGCGTATGCGCCCAAACACCAAAATACGTGTCTCCTACTTTGGTCTCCCGTAACACATATCCGGACCCCAGCCAAATCGCTTGTGTACAAGTAACGTCATTCGCTTCCTAGTTATAGCATGTAGGGGCACTTTGGGGCCCCGTATTTCGGAAATTTCTGCGTATGCGCCCAAACGCCAAAATACGTGTCTACTAATTTAGTCTCTTGTAACACATATCCGGACCCCAGCCAAATCGCTTGTGTACAAGTAACGTCATTCGCTTCCTAGTTATAGCATGTAGGGACACTTTGGGGCCCAGTATTCGGAAATTTCTGCGTATGGGCCAAAACGCCAAAATACGTGTCTCCTACTTTGGTCTCCCGTAACACATATCCGGACCCCAGCCAAATCGGTCGTTTACACTTGAGACCGTTTTCTCGCAAGATTTTCAGCCCGTACCAGTCCCGTAGCCAGCCCAAAAATGTAGGGGGGCCCGGCTGAAGTTAGGGGGATCCGATCCAACCATATGATGGTTCATCACCGTATTATAGTTCATTTGCAAGCCTACCGTCAAAATTTTAGGGGGCGGCCCTCCCCCCCCCCCCCCCCGGATAGGATCTGGCCCGTACCTTTACACTAATTCCCAACACTCGTTATATATTAGACAGCATTACATTTTTCATATATTAATTTTCGGACTGTTATTGCCCCATTTCACTACAACTTGTAGGTTTCTGATCACCACATTGTTACCTTGTGAATATTAATCATGTAGGATATACATATAAAACGTGATTTAATTCAGAAACATACGTAATTCAGAAAAGTGTTATCTTGGTCTACTTTGCTGTACCCGTAATCATAGTGTAATCATGGTCTATTCACCTACATTCATATTTATAATCTACTCATCTACACTCGTATTCAGGGGCGGGTCCAGGAAGGACTTCTGGGGGGGGGGGGTGGCGGTGGGTTGTAATACTGCTACTTAGAGCTACTTTTAAGGGCTCCAAACTCTGTGATGGGTTATATTTATATATATAAAATAAGAATCGCCTTCCCCCTGGATCCGCCCCTGCTCGTATTAATAGTCAACTCAGCTACACCTTTATTCACAGTTTACTCACATAAATCGTATTCATCTGCTCGTTGAGTTGAAACATGTATTCATAGTCTACTCATTTACACCCCACACCCCTATTTCATTCTACTCACCTACACTTGTATTCATAGTTTACTCACCTACCTACACTATGTTGCCAAAAGTCACCAGATACCGGGTACTATTGTTTCGAAAAGCACCACACGTATAACTAATAGGATGTCGAGCCTCCGTTAGCTTGAATTACAGCGCTTACCCTTCGGGGTAGGCACTAAATTCTGGTACCCTGTTGGCGGAATTGTGCTCCATTTCTCCTGTAACATGGTGAACAGTGGACGGTTGGTTATTGGTCGAGCGGGTCTGGCACGCAACCGACGCTCTAGTTCACCCCAAAGATTTTCTATAGGGTTCAAGTCGGAGCTTTGCGCTGGCCAGGCAAGCACTTCCATCTAATTATTGTCAAACCACGACTCAGTGGCGCGTGCTGCATGAACAGGAGCAGTAACGTGTTGATAGAGAAAGGGGCCTATCCCAAACTGTTTCCATAGTGTCGAAAGCATGCTATTGTCTAAAATGTATTCGTTCATACCAGAAAACATCAACCCGTCAATTAAAACTAACGGGCCCAACTCAAACTAGGAGAAAAGGCCCCACCATCATTACCACCACCAAATTTCACGGTTGACACAATACACTCCATTAAATACTGTTCGCCAAGCATCCGCTAGGTCCATATGGTGCTCTCCAATTGCGGTGCTCTTTGCACCATTGCAAATGTCTTCGCGCATTGGTGCTTGTGATTAAGGGCTTCTTGGCGGAAGCACGACCATGAAAACCAAGTGCTAATACCTCTCAGCGGATAGTCCTGTCTTTGGCATGTGTACCTGAGCTGAGACGGAAGACTTCTGCAAAATCTGACAAAGATGTCTGAGGGTTGTTTCGCACAGCACACTTCAGGGTTCTCCAGTTTCGACCACTAGATTCTTGGGCCTACCAGAGCGAGACTTCGGTTCACTAGTTCCATGGAGTTTCCACTTGACTGCAACATCGCTTACTGTAGACCGGGACACGCTTAGCTGCTGAGAAATCTCTCTGACCGTATGTCCAAATTTATGGGCACCTACAATGAAGCCCCTTTTGAATGCATTCAACTCGTTCCGTTGACTCATCATGACAGACAACATGCGCCTGATGCACCAGCATTTCTGCCTTCACTTATATAGCATCGGTGAGGTGTACTGACGTCATTCTGGGATATGAAGGGGGTGTCCGGTGACTTTTGGTAACATATTGTATATTTACCGTCTACTCACCTGCACTTATATTAAGTATTCACCTACACTTGTCTTCAGTGACTACTCACCTACACTCATATTCAGTCTCCTCATCTACATTCGTATTCACTTCCTACTCAAATACACTTTGATCACCAACACCTGGTTGGTTACTTTTGGAGCAGTTAGTGACATTTGCAAGCTACTGAGGTGATCAGACTGTGAATATCAGGTGCCTTTAGTCTGTACTATATCTGAAACAATTGCTGCATTATAGCTACTGATTAGTTTTCAAGAATTCGCACCTTAACTTAATAACCTCCTTATACAGATGAAACTTTTCAACGCTACAGATTTCAGCGCCATAAAAGTATTTTCCAGATGTCAATAGTATATTGGAATAAATACCTGTATTTAACTTTACATATTGCGAAAAATAGTACTTCCTTTATCAAAGAAAGGCTTTATGACCACGATTTATTTTAATGTAATATTTCTATAATATACAAATATATAATGTAATTACGTACAATTAGAAAAGTGGCACCTATAAGCACTGACTTTAACTTTGTGTCCGTCACAACTGGGAAAGATACAGAGCAAGGTGCCTCCATTTTTGGGTGCAGTTTTCCAAAACTTTTAGCATCAATCTTCTCTATAGTTCCAATTTGCACATTGTTACTGCTTGTAAATATCTAAAATAAAACGAGAAGGAATATGTTGAAGTAGCATAAGTCAGAAATTATTACTTAAATAGTACTCACCTAGTTGTGTACGTAGAAGTAACGAAATTTTTTTTTTCAATATTTCGGATACATGAACGAATTTGCTTTTTCGAGAACCAAGGAGACTTAATACAGGTTATGCAAGAACATGTATGTATTTCCAGTATCAGTGAATAGTTTTAAATTTCTTTAACGTATTTTTCAAAGTGACGTCTATTTTAACAAATTCAATCCCCTTAAAATTAAGCTGTATATAAGTGCACTTACAAAACTATTACCTTTTCTTAATACTTTATTCTAATTGTTCTTGTACATTTATTTATTTATAGAGAATATTACAGATAAAGATACCCATTTTCAGTATTCATAACAACAGATAAACATGTAACAGAAGGATAAGCATAGAAGAGATAATTTTAATTATTGGTTAGTTATCAATTTTGACACTTAAAGAATGTACTGCTTTTTAAAATTCAGTGAAGGACATTCTGAATATATCGATACTTGTATCAACCACACGAAGTTTGTTATAGAGGTCACATATGCTCCAAATAAGTGGGTTTTTCATTATATTTGTTTTCAATACTCTAGTGTGAAATAAGCGAGCTTTTTGACGTCTTCTGATGTTGGGAACTTTATATTTCAGATGTTCAAGTAATTGTGACATTTGGGTTTTGTTGTTTATAATTTTGTATAGATGGCAGAGTAACCGAATTTTTCTTCTGCTGTCAAGGAATACAATGTTCAGTTGTTTAATTAAAGATGGGTATGTTTCAAATTTAGGGTATATGCCTATTTCCTTGAAAACTAAGTATCTTGCAAATTTTGATTGCATCATTTCTATTTTGCGACTATATTTTTTGCTTGCATGGCTCCAGATTTCGGCAGCGTATTCAAGTTTCGATTTAACGGTTGCATTATATATCGTTTTTAATGTGTCTTGGTTCTTGAAATCCCTTCCAGTTCTTATTGTATACCCCAGCCTTCTATAAGCTTCGCTCGCATTTTTTTTTTTTTTTTAACGTGGTGGGAAAATGTTAGTTTGGTGTAAAAAGTGACCCCGAGGTCCTTAAACCCTTCTATTCTTTTAATATTGACATTGCCAATGCAATAGTTGTATTTTAGTGATGTGTTTTACGCGAGTATGACATAATAAAACATTTATTTACATTGAGGTTCAGATCATTGAGTTGACACAATTTGGAAACCGCATTTATATAGTTTTGTAAAGACACCGAGTCGTTGTCATTACTAATACATCTTCCGAACTTTAAGTCATTTGCGTATAGAAGGTTGAATGAATTTTACAGGCAATTGGGTATATCATTAATTAAAATTAAAAATAAAAGTGGGCCAAGGTTTGAGCCCTGAGGGATCCCTAAGAGCATTCAGTAATCGTCAGTTTGTATACCTCGGTACGATACCCTTTGCCGACTATCTTTGAGATATGAAGAAAAGAAATCAAGTGCCAAATCTGAGAGGTTTAGACATTTCAGTTTGATTAAGAGGACGTCATAGTTGACCTGATCGAAAGCTTTACTGATGTCTGTATATATAAGATAAACCTGCTTTTTTGTCCTCAAAACACGTGGCTATAAAATTAGTAAGAAGAGTTAGGTTTGTAACGGAGCATCTGCCAGCTAAAAAGCCATGCTGATTAGGGGAGATAATATCTCGCTAGTACTAATCTTGATGTCCTACTCATAACCAAAAGAACCTCTACTACAATAGATAAACTCGGCAGCATATCACTATTTGACCTAACACAGTTAGCTATGGTTTGGAAAACCAAATTACACGTATGGAAAGGAAAGTAATTTAAAACTTTCGCCATATTTTGTGTAATTTGAACACAGATTTTAACAGCCAAAAATGTTGCAAATTAACGTGCATCCGAACAGAAGTTTGCAAAGTTTCGGTTAGTCGGCTAAAGCCCTTCAGAGTTCGTCCTGTAGAGGTTTGTTGATATGTTTCGGAATACGTACAATTTTAGACTTTTCAATGGCTTCAACAATATCCTTATCCTGACCTCGCTTGTTATTGAATCCTCACCTTGAATGTAATATTATAACCACAACGCGATCTCCTGCAGCGTGGTCCTTTTATCTTAAACACAGCTCTGCCTTCTTCATTCTTAATCATATAGACCGGCATACAGCAGGTGATACATTCTTCTACGGTACCAGCTAATATAGCTGGAGACACGAACACTTGCAGAACCTGTAACAACAAAACAAGTACCATGTCACATGTACAGCACGTAAAGGAGTTTGGTTTCTATGGTGTGACATTTTCTCAATTAATATTGAAACTGAAGTGGTATTAGATTTCTACCACTTTCGGCTTTATTAGAGAGATTGATACAACACATGTTTGGGACGCTTAATTGGTTACAGAAAAATGCTTCTTGATATATATTACCGTGTTCATTTTATATCGACCAACGTTAAAACCGGTAGTAGTTAATTATTGCCACTTCCTGGTTGAACAGAGGATTAAGAAAGAAGATGGTACCTATTCTTAGAACTCTTAATGGTCTCTGAAAAGCCACTTCTCACTATCTCTTATCATTTTTGCTACATGTAGATCAATATTGCGACCAGAAGTTGTATGGATTTATATATTTTTCAGTTTAGTACAGAGTTAAGGACAAAATCTATTCTTGGGACTTTTAATGGATCGCAGGAAATCGCTTAACGCTATCTATTACCGTTTTAGCTCTATAGCGATCTAGTAAAAAACCGGAAGTGGTTGATTTCTACTACTTCCGGATTCAACAAACTCGTTTCCTAACATTGGATCATCTACTTAATAGCCAAAATTGATTGTGGTCCATCAAGTAGTACCTGAAATATTTTGCCTCCTAGACACACACACACGGACAGACAGAGTAAAAATATAAAGGACTTTCGGCAGACTATACGTCTCATTTATTTATTTCCAATTATATAGAATTATTGCAAGTTGTGAACCAAAAATTGCATAGTCCCAATTTTACTTCATAATGTAATCTCATGTGATATGTTCTGCCATCTACGTAGTACTGAAAAGTGAGATTGTGTTATAGCAAATAGCTATCCAACACACAGAAAGATCATATTCTGTAATACGTTGTAACTTGTAAAGCAAAAGTGTTAAAATGTATTTTGGTGAATATACAGGGTGTTACAAAAATCTGTCACAACAGATTCCTCACATCAAAATAAATTTTAAAAAAGTTCATACAAACCTGTGGTCGGGGGGCGCGGTGGCTCAGTGGTAGAGCGTTGACCTCCGGTGCTTGAGGTCCCTGGTTCGATCTCACCTTGCGCCGTATGGACTTTGTAGTGGACAAACACCGTGCTTGTGGGTTTTCTCGGGGTTCTCCCGTTTCTTCCCACTTTCTTCGTTCCACTATTTCATTTATTTCTCATCATCACCGTCTCCTTTAGCCTAACCGGCATAATCGTGGGACGTAAAACTAAGATTTCATTTCATTTCAAGCCTGTGGTCGAAAAAGCATAGTTTCGTAGTTACAGGGCGCCGAAGATGTGAAAAAATGAACTTTAAAGGTTCATGGTTCCAGTACTATAGGACCGAGCGTAGTCGGGTCAAGATATCACTGATGAACTAGTATTTGAATTATCCAAATATCCATCTTTCAGAACCTCTGCTACTTGCACAATCATTTTTAAAGAGGAGGTTTGGGAGTACTTGTTCACTCTCCACCTACCTCTATAAAAATTGGTGTGTAAGTACTGAAGCGTTCTTAAACATGGATATTTGGACAGTTCATAGACCAGCCCCTCAGTGATGTCTTGACTGGACTGCGATAGGTCCCATAGTAGTGGAGCTATGAACTTTTAAAATTCACTTGTTTCACGTTTTCTGCACCATGACCCGCTCGGGAGAGTAATACTCCCGGAAGTACGTTTTTCCGCGCGCTACTTTAGCCAGCTGTTTTACGCGCTATCCTAGCCAGTTGTTTTAAGTTGGTCACGAAATTGGTCATGAAGTACAGCGGGGGACAAAATGAGCCCTATATCATGGAGTACAAGGGCAAAAGTATCTGCACAAAAATAAATAAATCACTTTTTTAAGTATTATTTTCATATTATTTTAATTTAATAAGTGTTATAAAAATGTAAAAAAAACTTTCCTCGGGCCGGGTTTGAACTCGCGCCAAAAGAGGCATTTATGACTAGCCTATAGCGCTAGCGCACTCGGCCACGAAAACCGACAGCAGCAAGCGTTTTTATTTCTGCTATTTTAATGCAACGTGGCAAGAAGTGGTTAACGCCAACCAATCAGAACTGTTTCTCGTTTCTACTTCCGGGAGCATTACTCTCCTGAGCTAGTCCTTCTGCACCTTATAACTCCGAAACTATCCACTTTTGAGCACATGTCCATATGAACTTTTTTTTTTTTCCTTACTTTGATGTGAGCAATCTGTTCCAAAAATATTGTTACACATTTTATAACATCCTGTATCATATTTAAACCTTGCAACGCGAAGATGGGTCATTTTTGTCTCATGTGAGTTTCTCCTAAGATAGAAACAACAATTACTGGTAAACAATATTTTAGTTAGTGCAACGTAGATACTATAAGTTACGTCTGGCGAATCATTCGATGTGAGCGGTGCCTATTCTGGTAAACAAAACTCATTTCTTATATTTAAAAAAAAAATGTACATGCAGTGGCGTATTTACGATTTTGTTTCGGGAGGGGCTTTGCTAACTTTCGGGGGGACTTTGCCTGGAAATGTGAAAATTCTGCAAGATATTTCATTTACTTTACTATACGAAGTAAGATTTCGGGGGGGGGGACTTAAGCCCGAAAGCCACCCCCCTAAATACGCCACTCTGTACATGGGTCAAAAATGGCCTTCTTTTGACATTCCGAAAATTAACACATTTATTTTATTTTATTTCGTATCTTTTCCTTTTTTTAGTTTAAGAAATCACAAGATGTTTTCTGTTTATATGACAAATATATCCATTTTTGAAACGAAACATTAAGCTCCAATACAAGAAAATAATTTTTGATTTTGTAACATACAATTGTAAAGAACAGACTGTTTTTTTCTTTAAACATTTTCTTTTTAATAATGAAAGTATTTTAGCACAGAATAACAGAAAAGATTTCAATTTAGATATGAATTCTTTTAACTTTATTTATTTGTTTATTTATTTTTTACTTTCGAGCTACAAATAGGAAAGAACACAGTATAATAATTGTGAAAAATTGAATTCGAAGTGTTAAGCCGATTTACACGTTTCATAGACCCTATATGCCAAAAAACGGATTTTTATGTCAGTCCGTTTGTCCCGATGTGAAGATGTCCATTCGCCTAGGAGCCATACCGTTCAACATGTCGAGATCACATTTAAACCTTAAGATTTTTATAAGCTTCTTTAGAAACATTTTTTTTTTAATTTTCTTCCTACTCTAAAAACAACTGAATGGTAGTTAGAGAGTTGTGAAAATCAAAATTTGCTATTTTCTCGAAAACGCTCTAACAATTTTGTTCATCTATATATAAAAAATGAAAGTAACTATGTTTGTGACTTCGTGCTTCTTGAACCACCCTACCGCTCTCGATCAAATTTTCAACACAGATTAAATTCGGGCCTGCGATGCTTTATATCATTTCACTTTGACGGTATAACATAGAGGATGGGAAAGAGAGGAGAAGATATATAAAAATGATCAAAAATGACCGATATTAGTGTCGAATCCACAGTTTTCGGGCTCGCTGAGATGAACAGTGACACTTCAGATGCCGTTTAAATCAACATTCAGCACCACAAGTTTGAGGATGGGGGAGATATATATATAAATGATCGAAAATAACTGATATTAGTGTCGAATCCATAGTTTTCGGAGTCGCTGAGACGAACAATGACAATTCCGGTGCCGTTTAAATCCAAATTCAGCCCTACAACTTGAAGGAGGGAGAGGATATATATATATATATATATATATATATATATATATATATATATATATATATATATATATATATATATCAGATCGAAAATGACCTTTATTAGTGCCGAATCCATAGTTTTGGGTGTCGCTGAGATGAACAGTGACAATTCCGATGCCTTTTAAATCCAAATTCACTCCTTTATGTTCAAAATAAATCGTATTTTTTTCCGTGCGAAGAACGGATATTCTGCTAGTATTTCATAAATTAATATTCCACTAACAACCCCATAATATGGTATAACTCGTTTTTCTAGGAAAAATCCAGAAGGGTTAGTTTATTCTTGGGGAGAGTTTTTTTCCGGACAATTTTTCTCAAAACCGACTCAGGCGATTTTGTTCATTTATCATAAATAAATGTTTCATTAATAACATGACAATATGGCACAACTCATTTATCCTGAAAAGACCTATGAGAAGTAGTTTATTCTTGGGGATGAGTTTTTTTTTTTTTTAATTTTCTCAAAAACGATTCAGGCGATTTTAATCATATTTCAGAAATAGATGTTTCATAAATAACCCTAATATATATAATAGTCATTTATCATTTAAAAAAAATTCACAAACGATAGTTTACTTTTCGGGCTGTTTTCCCTAAACACAATTTTGTTCGCATTTTGTAAATAAATACTGCAGCATAACAATGATTTACTCTAAGAAATTAGAGCGAGAAAGTGTAGTGTGGTGGTCCGTAGTTTTATTTTCTTTCAGTAAGGAAAATTCGTAGGTAATATTGCAGAAGAAGTGGAAAATGATGATAGCAATAGAGAATAAACTTGAAAGAGGTAGTAGATAAAGAAATAATAAACACTTCTGACCAGAGTATATACACTTGTTTATTAAAAAGTAAGTTACATGTCTGATGAAGACAACGTTAAGTTATCGAAACCGTTACACTGTAATTTAGTTTTTAATAAACAAGTGTATAAACTCTGGTCAGAAGTGTTTATTATTTCTTTAGTGAGTTCCAGAGTCGTGATGGATAGAGTTGCAGGTAGTAGGTATTCGAGTGGCAAATTGAAAAGGTTATTATAATATATAAATAAATAAAAAGACGATACGTGGGAGAAAAATACAAAGAACTAAGAATTTTTTCGTTAACAAAGAAGAAACTGAAGAAGTGAAGACACCTAAAAGATTTGGTGATGCATGAGATACTCAGATAGAATAAGTTAATTAAAGATTGAAACAATGATAGCATAGCAGAGCAGAGGCAGGGTCATATGTGCAACACACGCATTGCCACGGGGCGGCAAAATCTGTCATAACTATATTAGTTAAAATAAATATTTCTTGTTGGAAACAGATTTTATGATGATGGTAGTTAAATTTACTAAGCTGATCTTCTATTTGAATATTACATTTATAAATCATGTTTAGGTCGCATTAGTTTAAAGTTACATAGACAGTGCTAAAGCAAATGGTCAAACAAATCACAGCATGAATTGCTTGATTGTTGTCAAATGTAAGAACTCAATTCTCGAACAGTAGCGAATACTTGTTCCATTTAGTTAGTTACCACAGCTTTGATATGAAAACTAGTCTTGTCTTTGTCATAAACAAGTTCCTTATCATTGAAGGTGGAAACAAGTTTTTTTTTTTAATTTTTTAACAGATGTAGAAGGAAGATCAAGAAATAAAGATAAAAGAGCTAGTTGCAAACTTATATATTGAGATTGAAGTTCGATTGAATTGTATAAAAAGGATTACTATGTTTCCTCTGCAGGTTTGTTTGCTTTATCTTTCAGTAACATAAATTATCGTTATTGAAAGCAAAAACAAACATAACGAGATTGTATTTGTAGTGTTTGTTCCTTTCTGAGTACGAGTGCACTTTCCCTCCCCTTCGTTGTTCATGATGGAGTAGCATACTTAGAATCGTGACGTTTAAGATTTGTTCTTTCTGGAGAAAGAAGGGGACAAAAAATGATGCCATTGCACGGTGCGGCAAATTGCTTAGGGCCGGCCCTGAGCAGAGGGCCATGTTGGCTCAGTAGTGGAGTGTTTATTTCTGGTGTGTGGGGTTCCTAGTTCGATCGCAGTCCACGCCAAGTGAGCTTTGTAGTGGACAAACACCGTGTGCGTGGGTTTTCTCGGAGTTCTACCATTTCCTTCAACTTTCTTTATTCCAGCATTATCATTTATCTCGTTATTACACTCTTTCTTAGCCTCTGCGCATAATCGTGGAGCGTTAAACTAAAAACAGAGAGAAAAATAGAACAGCAAGTTTCTATAGAAAAAAAATACAAAACAATCAGACAACATAAACCAATAACAATAAAGAAAAATATATACTTATCTCTTTCTATGGAGAGTTTAATATAGATCGGAAAAAGACACTTCAAAAATCAGAATATTGGAGCCATTCAGGATGCTATAGTGCGTCCAGTAACAGAACGTCTCTGACGGCTCGCAGTGACATTGCCACTACTCGCGTGTCAAGGTTTTTTTTTTCCGGTGGAACTGTAGTGGCAATTTAGTTAATGGTATAAAACAGAGTGATCGTGGTTGGTGACACTGGTATCAAAGTAGGGGCTGCAATGTCCCACCGCATGTGGTAAGAAACGTCAGAGACCATCTCTTGTTGGCCGTGCTATAAAGCAGGGACAGATACTATTAGTATCATGAACACAAGGAAACAATTCAGACGCATTGAAAGAAACAAACGAAAGCTGATACATTTTGGCTACAATAAAGTAAAGAAAATATAGGCATAGAATGCTTGGACGTTTAAATTGCCAATCGGCACAGAGTAATGTATTGCTAACAGAAAAAGTTGAAAACTCGACGTCGACCTGACAGACATTACAACAAAACATTTCGTTAATCGTAAATAATTTAAAAAACATATAATAAATGTTATTGTGTATTATTGTTAATGTATAATATATCTTGCTGAATATTCTAAAGAAATTATTAACTTGTATTGACAGATTATAATAATAAACGGTCTTATGCTGAATTGACGGTTATAAATATTATGTACTATACATTTTAAATATTGTATATGAAAATAAATCTTTTAGTTCAAGGTTCCACGATTATACCTTGTGAGGGCTACGTGAGACGATGATTAAAGCAATTGAATGATGATGGAAGAATTGGTAGAATGAGAATCTGGGAGAAAATGAGAGTACATCGAGAAAACCCACGGAGACGATGTTGTCCATCACAAACTTACTTAGCCGGAGATCGAACTAGGGACCCCATGTACCAGAGGTAAGCCGTCTACCACTGAGCCACCGTGCCCTCAATATTGCATATGTAGTCGAAATTTATTATACTAGGTATATTAATATACTTACTACATATACAAGGGGTGTCCACAGCCGGGCTTTAGAGCGAAAGTTATGCTCATAGTAATGCTTTTAATAACGGAAGAAAGTTCCGAAACTGAATAAAACTTAGATCTACAAAGCAAGTTCTCTCAAGATTTTGGTTCTCTCATTACTAGCTTCAGTTTTCTCTACTTTTTTGGGGGGTGGGGTGGAGAATGGTAAACTTAGGTGACTGAGTAAGCTCAAGCTCTTGCAGCGGAGGATGGGCAACCTCTGTACACACACACAGAATCCTAAGATACTCACGCAGCAATTTTTATAGAGGGAGTTTGGCTACGGGTATATAATTTGAAATGTACGCACCAACTATCTCCATAAAAATCGTAGCGGAAGTATCACAGTATTCTGAAACATAGATATTTGTGTAGGGCACATACTAGTTCCAAAGTGAAATCCTGACGCAGCTACGGTAGGTCCCATGGTTTTGGAGCCATAGGCCTTTAAAGTTTATTTTTTCATGTTTTCGACAGCCTATAACTCCGAAAGGAAGCATTTGTGCACCCAGGTTGGTCTATACATTTTGTCTTATCTTGGTATCAGGAATCACCTTCCAAAAGTTGTCAGTGTTGCTTTGAAACATCCTGTATATGTGTGTATATATGTCTTATCTTAATATTATTCTATAAAAGTTTATGGAAAACATACCTGTAACCACACAGGCCACAGCGCACATTTGACTTCGTAGAATCTAATTAAATGGATCACTTCACTGTTGTATTTGTCGACAATGGTGATTTCAAACGGGCGATCTTTGTACGCATTTCTCGTCCAAAAATAAGTGTTCTCCCTTGCTCTAAAAACGCACTGGCCTTGACTATCCAGGAGCTGGTACTCGTTTCTGTCTGTCTGGAGCCTCACGTAAGCTACAAAATTAACGATAATATGTTACTCACAAAATATTCGGATAAATATATTGAAATTAAGAATTGAGTATGTTCGGTTCATGTCTCCGTTTCCCAAAGTTAATAAAATATAAATAATCAATTTTAGAAAGAAAGAAAAACAGTTGAGAATACTTTAAGAGCATTGACAAAATGAACTTAAAAAGAATTATTTTTTCTTATTAACTTCTACAGGCTTTATACCAAGCTCAAAATTTAAAAATTCGCAAAATATAATCTCTCTATATTTATTTATTTATTTATTTATTTATTTATTTATTTATTTGCCTGTTTTGCATACAAATGAGAGTATTCTCGAGTACGCATACAGTTGTCAAAATTACAGAATAATTACATATATGCTATAACAAAAACTTACAGATCGAGTAATACGTATGTAACTATGACTTTTATGGGCTTACACATTCATAATATACATTGTCCTCAAAAAACTCATTTACCGAGTAGTAACATTTATCTACTAAGAACTCGTGAAGATCAGATTTAAACATAGAATATGATTTGTTTTGCTTCCCGAGATATGGCTCCTTAAATCTCCCGAAATCGAAACGTTTTTGGCCAATATTTCGGGAACGGTAAGAGTGACGCGAAAAGTTCCTTAATTACTTTCAGATAGTTTTTGATGTTGTATCGACTGGAGTTCTCAAAATTAAAATATTCGCAAATAACACACACACACACACACACACACACACACACACACACAGAGACATAGAGAATTCAGTAACGATTTTTTAAGTGTGTAGAAAAGTTAGATTAGTACGAAACGATAAAGATAATATAGATTTAATGCAAGCTACTCACAGCTTTTATAGCACATGTTAGAACAGGAAACATTAAATCAATTAACTTTGAAGTCGAGAGAAGCACGACAATGATAGATCATCGTATCTCTTTCGTAAATCTGATTATTCATATTGTTAAAGAAACTGCATTAGAAACGATGAAGTTTTTTTGTACAGAATACATGTCTTAAAACTTCTAGTATTTCAGAAATATCATATTATATACAGACTGCTGCTCATTCTAGCTTCACCAAACCGAACTTTTATTGTTACTGCTCTGTAGTACGGTTTCGGGAATATTGCTGCCATCAGGTAACGTTACTGATGAAGGCAAAGACGTATAACCGAAATTGTAATACCGATTAATAATATCCGGTTGCTTTGCTAAGATTTTATTTTAATTTTAAGATATACTAGTTGTTTCCTTCAAAACTTCGGATTGCTATATACTAGAGGTTAAAATCATCTATATATTAAAATGCTAGTTTTATATGTTTTTGGTCAAGAAAAGTTTATATATTTGTGGGCGTTTATATGTTTGTGGCCAATTTTTTTGACAATGATATCTCGGAAACCACAAGCTCTAAAAAGATGCCGTTTTCATTGATCGATTGCAAATTTTGTGTAGATTGTTCAGTTCTAATTGAATATTTAAGAAACATGGCCGTTACTTCTTTATTGCATTTCTTTAGGGGTACACTGGAAGTGTTGAAATTTTAAAAAAGTAAAGCATCATATAAAAGTAAAGCATACATTCCAAGGCCTCACATTTGTATACGGGGTTAGTATAGTGGGAGACCCGGGTTCGATTCCCGGCGGGAGCTCATGTGGTTCGGATTCCACGTTAATCAGTAGGTCCACATCTCATATAGCCTCGCTGCTGAAAGGGACGCTAAACTAAAATCAACTCAACGGGGTTAGTATACCTCTCCAGCGTTTGTTTCATGGTCAAATGATAATGAAAAGTGTTTTGCCCAATGAACACCATATATCACTGACATTATAATTAATTGTGTCTGAGTAATGTATTTGCTTATTACATACTGCATGCAAGAAGAAAGAAAACACTGGTCATACATGAATTAGAAACTCCAACCGGAAATTGACTCAAATCTCGCAAACGGTGCGAGATATTGAAAAATCTTTCCTTTATGGTATCCCTTGCCGATTTTTTTTTTTTTTTTTTTTTTTTTTTTTTTTCAATCAAGACGTCTTTCACTTGTGTCTGTAAAAGGACATATACAGATGTTGTGAGGAATGACATGGAGATTCATTCTCATATATGAATGATGGTCTTCGTAGAGAGCACGAATTTGATTCACCAAAAGTGAATGTGTGGTGTGGATTGATGACTGACTGTTTACAGGGCTATTTCTTTAGTGAACGGGCTGTATACTATGGCTGACTTCGTGTTTCTCTGAATAGATGACATTGATCGAGTACGTGGAGCACTACTAATGCAACATGACAGATCACCGTTTTATTTCAGTTATTACGTTCATGCAGCTATGGACTGATGATTTCCTGACAGATGGATCAGCAAAGGAGGCCTAAGTGCTTGGCCTTCTTGTAGCCTTGACCTGGGGCCTTTGAACTTTTCCCTTTGAATCCTTAAAAAATTCAAGATTTAAATCACCTTTAACAGCGAATAACCAACATAATCAAATCCATTCCACCAGATATGTTAGCACGAATATGGCAGAGGATAGAATATCGGTTGGACATACGCAGGACCATCAAAGACGCACATATCGACCTCGCTAGCTAGAAAAAAGAAATTAGGCTTTGTGACAATTGTAATAAACGTTTCTCCTAGTAAGCTACTTCTTTGTGATTGGTTAGGAAAAAAACTAACGCCGATTAACTCTACAAGTTTATCGAAATGAATTGTTCCTCATATTTTCATTTTTCATTTTTGTTGTTGTTCTTTCTAATAGGTAATCATTACAGATCCTCCTTGTGCTCTCTTGCGAGCTTATAAAGTATATTTGTAATTCCTCTTTGATATCTTACCTGAGTTTCTCTCTATAATGGGCTTTGGTAGAATATAAATTTTGTCCACATCCTCCAAGGAATAAAGCGATGGAATAATACGCTTCTTTTTGGACAACCAAGACCTAAAAACTGAAATAAAAGAAAGAAACGAATTTTACGCAGACAAAGGTATCTATATATATTGCTGAAAACTTTTCGACAGCTTTCTCACTGTCTTTATCAGTAGTGTTAAGAAGCTACAGTTATTAATTATTTTTAATTTCTTTAGTTACAAAAAGTCAACGAGAATCAACAGAATAAAGTACGTATAGTACTGTATTAATTGACTATTAATTGACTATGCTGACTGAGTTCTGCAGTCAGTTGTGCCGCATTGAGTTCTGCAGTCTGTTGTGCAATATTAGCTTGTCGATTCTTTGTGTCATTCTTCTTCAATGTTCAATAATATTACGATGTAGCTGATGTTAAGTGTTCTGATGAAAGCAAGTAACTCACGCTATACTTTCGACCTACCTTTTTCATATACTGGAAGAAACGAAGTAAATTGTCAAATACTTAGTGTTACAGCCAATAACAAAAAATTGTTGTCGGAAAGTCGATTTGTGTTGTTTGTGTTGTCAACACATCGACTCCTATTGGAGTTATCGATGGTACAAGATCACTGTTAATTTGAGAAGAGGGAAGACTATAAAGCACATGTTTTAGTCAACTGTAAGAGGAAGTGAGTTATGTATTCACTCACGGCATACAAGAGTTTGCGCCTGTGACTATTTTTTTTTTTTTTAAGTAGTAGTTCAGTGATGGATTAGAAAATAAACATTTTAAACTATAAATAACACCACAAACTATATTTAAATATTAGTTGGTATGGTACTTATTGCTTAGATTATATTATATGTTTCGATAATCACTTTTCCTATAATTGTTTGTAAACCCTTTCATTAGTTATTGCACATGGAGATTCTTCAGCGATTAGGATATGTGGGAACAAGAGGTTTTAAGTAATGCTGACACATGAAACCACTGATACGAAGTTATATTGCGTTGCAGAATAATAGAAAATGTTTTTTTTTTTTTTTTCTAGAGTAGGAGTTCTAAATCACTACTAAATTTTATCAGCTTTGAAACTATTCCAGGGACATTTTATATGTATAAATAAGTTCTAGCTGTCTTTTATAATTCTGGTAAGTCACCAGTGACGTAACTAAGGGGGCAAACGGGATTTGTGCCCCGGACGCCGGATTGCAAGGGCGCAAAACTGGGCAAATATTTATTTTCATTATAAGGCAAGGAAGGGAGTTTTAGCAAATTAAAAGATCATAAAAATTTACCTCAGAAACTTAACAGGGCAACAACGACTCACCAACCTTAGGATCATATCCATAGAGCATAAGTTAGCTCCAAAGCTATCTTTTGATGACATTGTAAATATCTTTGCAGCCAAAAGATCTCGCAAAGTTAAATTTTAGTTCCAACTTTTTGTGTTTTCATTTAATTTACGTTAATTTAGGAGATTTACAAAATGTCTGAGTATGATACTTGAGACAACAGCTTGACTGTTTGACAATTAAATACTATTCTAAAACAACAGACTGTTGATTCATTCTACACATATACACACCGTGATATAATTCCAAAACATTATGATTTGCTGTTCTTATGATAAGGCTATAAGAATATGTCAAGCATGCTACTCTCAGATTATTTGACAATCAAATACTAATTAGTTTGGTGTTTTATCTTGTACTAAAAATTAAATTATGTACTGCAATTTTGAAATCAAGCTTTATCACTTTAAAAATAATGGAATAAGAGAATTACTGTGTAACATTAATATCAGGTGTAGTCGGGGAGCGTTTTGGCTTGGTTTATCAGGGGGGGAGGGGCATTGAGGCGAGTTCTTGCCCCGGACGACAACTAGCTTAGTTGCGTCGCTCTATGTCACACGTCGCAAGAATGAATTTATATAATATAGAAGGCTCAAGAAAGCCCAGTATCTCTTCATTAAAATTTAGAGAACGTATCATGTGACTATTTCCACCAATATATTGTCAGATTTCATGAAAAGTTTTTCTTTTCTTTCTTTCAAGTGATAATGGAACAATGTAATTTAAAAATAAATAATTGTAAGAAATAAAATAATATGAAACGAAATGAAGTTTCTGATTTTAACTTCCATGAATATGTCCTATAGGCTGCAGAGGATAGATGATTAATGATAGTGAATGATTATGAAAAAATTGGTAGAATGAAAATGTGGAATGAAATGGAACAACCTCCAGAAGCCCTACGGACATGATGTCCACCACAGTCACATGGTCTGCAATCGAACTAGGAAACTCTAAGCATCAGAAGTGAGCGCTCTATCATTGAGCCACCATAGCCTGAAAGTATATGTGCCAGAGTATACACGAGTGCATAAAATAAAGTGGAAGTAAATATATATTGGTACTGCTAACACAGAACCTACTAACGGGTGTCTCAAAATTCGTGCAAGATTTGAACTTTGCATCATTTGTGCAGTAAGGTTTTGCCGACGAAAAAAAAAAAAAAAAAAGACAGATTAGCAGTTGAGAGTTCAGCGTTATTAAAAATGGACCGCTACACGAAAGAACAATGCGTTTTCATTGTTGAGCAAAATTTTAAAAATAATGAAGGTTTAGCAGGTGCAGTTCGCAATTTTTTTTTTTTTTATACAAAATATGCTCGCAATAGTCCCTTAACTTCATCGACTGTGAAGAAATTAAACAAAAACATGGGCAGACTGGATCAATTTGTGATCTTAAACACTCTGGCTATCCTTCAACAGGTCGTTCAACGAGAGTGTTGATGAGAGTCAAGGAACATCAATTCGGGACCGTAGTCAAAAATTGTACATTTCGAGAAGCTCTCTACAGACTATTCTTAGGAAAGATTTGCATCTTCATGACAGGATAAACCAGTTTTTTGTGCCTAAATTGCAAGATATGAATGTGAACGACGACTTGTGGTTTCAACAAGACGGTACAATATGCCATACAGACCAAGAAACAATTCAATTACTGCATGACTCATTTCCTAGTCGTGTAATTTCCCGTTTTGGTGATCAAAACTGGCCGCCCAGATCATGGATTTAACGCCATTGGACTTTTTTTCATTGGGGTCTTTTCAAGTTTAAGGTTAATGCCCACAAACCGAGGACCAGCCACGCCTTGAAGGAAGAAATTGAGCGCTGTATCAACGAAATTAAGCCACATTTATGCAAAACGGTCATAGAATATTTCAACAAAAGAGTCCATATGTGCCAGCAAAGTCATGGAGATCCGATATTCTATTCCATACATAACCCTATACTGTATACTTTATGAATCAATAAAAAATTTACAATATTTCTAACTGTAAACCTGTGTTTTCTATCAAAATTACTTCTTGCGTGAATTTTGGAGCATGTGTTATATTAGTATCTTAGTATGTAAAATCCTTACTTACTGAGGCTATATGAAGAACCAGTAGTTATTGTACGTGGCATAATAGACACCACTTTTCTAGCTTATCTGAAATTTAAAAAAATACTGATAATTACGACCTAAATAAAAATAAATTATGAAACACTTTTTTTCTTAACTTCTAATTTATAATTCATGGCCATTGTCATTCAGATCTTTCCTAGATCTTTCTGTTTTGAGTTAAAATGTTTTGTTTATTTCCGTTAGATATAACATGACCACAAAAAATTTGATTATAGTCAGTTTTATGGTTGTTCATTTAACTTTTCAGATAAAGTAAGCACAATGTGATGTAGTTATTTCCTTTACGCGTGTAGGAGTCATCTATATGGTATCAATTTATCTGGCAATTTTTTTTTTTTTTTTTTTTTTTCAGATGGTAAAATATGTTAGAAGCATTGATGAAATTAAACATAAATGAGGAAAAATAATTCGAATCCGCGTTGCAAAATAAATAAAATATCTTTGTACTCTTGTTTAACGACAGAAGTTGACACATATTTATAATAATAATGTACGTATTAGCAATTACCTATTTAAATCTGAAAGTATAATTAACAGTTTCAGATATTTATCTCTGCACATTTTTCAATAAATCGAAAATTCACTTTACGTTTTAACACACCTTTGTATGTATATAACAAACATGAAATATAACAAACTGTAAAATGACATTTTGTTGGCCGTTGAACTTATTCAGGACCATTAGCAGAGTCTACGAATATGAAACAAGGTGGTTCTGCTCATAAATTTAGTATTTCTGGTGACAATTGATCATGCTTCTTTTCAGGTAGAGTTCGTAGGCCACTACTACATGGATCTGTTGATATTAATATTGAAGAAAATCAGCAAAAGAAAAAGAAAATTAGTGTGAATGCTAGGAGTTTTCCTCGTGAACATTTCACGATAATTTCTGCTTTCTTTATTTTTCCATTCTTGGGCCTCCTCCAGCATCTTGCCAATTGGTAAAAATACTCGAAGCTATCATATCGATTCCATGACCTTGTAGTATCTTACGTTCACTTACAGGCATACGTACCAGCTGTAGTGTTTTAAATATAAATCTACTATTTTTTGTTTTGTGTATTCACCAAACGTTTTCAAATCGACTACAAATCCACCATGTAGACGCTCTAGAATTACACCATAGCATTTGATCAATTCTAAATTCATGCCAGCTATTTCAGCTAACTTTTCTGAATTTCTGAAAAATTACGGCCTATGTTACCATCATTCGTGTTACGGGTTTGTTGGTTTGGGATGTCAATTAATAACCCTAGATGTTTTTTGAAATTGATTTTTGTATGTGCGTCTCTTTTATGCTGCTCTTTCTTTATTATCTATCTCTCAAATTTACCACGATGGAATTTCAAGTCTGTATGAAATATGGAAGTAAGCATTCAAAAAAACGTACCAAGAGTTCATAGGAGATAGCCTACGAGTAAATGATAAACAAGCTTCGTCTACTGCCTTCTGAGCTAGAACACTTGTATTGTTCATTTCGTTTGATTTTGTTTCGTACATGTAACATGTTTGACGAGATACGCATACAACATTGCAAACTCTACCATTGATTATACACAACATCACTGAAAACTTTACAAGAACAATATTGTCATTTAGTTCAACTACTGTGGGCAATTTGCTCTTCATTTTTCGACTTATGTTATCATTCCCTCCGCTTATCTTGCAAAAATAAATTTGATTGAATGATAATATTTTGTAGAAGATGGTGCAGTAATTATAATAGCCTTTAGTAATTGTATTTTATTTATTATTTTTTCACTTCTTCTTTATCTCATAAAATTACATTGCTGTAATGTAAATGCATAATGAAAATTTTGTTTAGTTCTTCATTGTTACTAGTAATACATTTTTATTGAGTAAGAACCCTGTTATAACTTTTTCTAATCAACAATTTGTTTAATCAACAAGAAAATATCAAATTTTATTTATTATAAATAGACGTTGCTATGGTTAATGGTACATTTTTATTGATTGCAGGTATACTATAGTTGTATATACATATACATTAATAGAAAATTGCTGATATATTTATACAGATTATGAAAACATTGTGCTAAATTAAGAATATCAGAAATTTGTCTTAATTATGTTCAGTAATTATATAAGAGGTATGGAAATGATGTGGTAATGGATCCACTCGTGATATCAGTAATATCGGAATCTAAAGTCAACGTAACCATATGGCAGTAATCTTCAATTAAAAGCTATTAAAAATGAGAATATGTAGTCTAATATTTTTGTTGGAACCACTCTTCAGCCAGAAAGTGAAAGATATTTGCTACGATTTAGAAGGAAAGAAACAAGGATTGTCTACGGGACTCAAATTTAGAAATAAGACTTTTTTTTTGACCCAGGAACTATCGATTTGTTTCTTTTCTTGTCCTTGATAAATGAGAATATACAATGAGAACGAAAGAAGAGAGAATTGACATCATTCTGCTGATTGAAGGACCAAGTAAATCGATAATGTACTAATCCCAATTGAGACCCGATTACAAAAAAGGGCCTAGAGGAAACTCAAACTCAAATTCAGGGAACAATACATACGTAGAATTTGCTAAGAGCCAGAATACCAACAATGCAATAAAGTGTACTACCAAAATTGTTCAATGTCTATCCAACGAACTTGGTATCAGTATTGGATGCACCGTTAAAATCTTCCAAAAGAAGAGGTGACACTCGTCATGATGCATAAGCTGCAACTTCACCAAACATTGTTAAAGCATAATTCTATGCAGAGAATGCAATTTTGGAAGTGGGTACTGCAGTACAAAGCATATGTTCCTCTGCACATAAAGTTATTTCCAGGTGTAAAAAGTAACTTTTATATGTTAAATGGTTAAAATTTTAGTTACTGCGCAAGTTCGAACCACAAATGGACAACTGTGCCAAATAGAAAATTCTTGAACGCAAAATAAATAAATAAATATGGATATTTTCTGCGAAACTATTCGACAGACATTATTATAAATCTTGATATGTATATACGAGGAGCGTTCTCAAAGTAACTCCGGTTGGTCATTGCGTGAAGTAGTAAAGGAAGCGCTACCATCTTTGCACAGACATGCGCGGTAGATCAGTGCACATCCAGCCCTGGTAGACTGAAAGTTGTCTGATCTCTAGTTCCACTTTTGTAGCGTCTCAAAATGTGTGCTGCAATAGAAAACCCCGCCAAGTGCGAGGTACGAGCTGTTATACGTTTTCTTACGGCGAAACAATACTGATTCGGCAGCAGCTATTTATCGGGAACTGTGTACTGTGTATGGAAGCTTTCAAAATGTGAGTGTGGAGAACAATGGGGTGAATCAGCTGGGTCGAGCGGAAAACAAGTGAAAGGATATTAGAAATGGTGGGGAAGCAAAGAACAATTTTAGACATTACTAAGAAGAGAAAGGGAAACTGGTTGGGACATTGGCTAGGAAGGAACTGTATCACGAGGAATGCTAAAGGATATGGTGACAGGAGAGGAAAGGGGCTAAGGAGACTACAATTAATGAACGATATCTAAACAGAAAAGTCATACGCGAAAACGAAGAGATTAGTGGAAGATCGTGGAGCATGGAAGCTTCTCAGTTGCAGCAAGTGACCCGCCAATACTGGCAGAAAATCTATAATGATCGTTATTATTATTATAAA
Organism: Thermobia domestica; assembly: GCF_964235325.1. Lineage (NCBI taxonomy): Eukaryota > Metazoa > Arthropoda > Insecta > Zygentoma > Lepismatidae > Thermobia > Thermobia domestica. The sequence goes on from NC_137457.1 coordinate 289,016,808, forward strand.
ATCTAATCCCTAGGTCCTCTGTTATAGTTTCAATATCCGGCCTATTTTCTGGTGACAATAATAGCAATGTCCGTTATAATGCTCATGAGAATATTTAGGAAAATTTTTAGAGGAGTAGAAATTATTTCCAGCGTGAGAAAACAGTAATTAAGTTAATGTCAGGGAAAGGAAAGTCAGAAAGAGGGAGGATTTCTCTAACTTTCCCCCATACAAATAAATCACTGTTAGGGTGGTCGTTTGATGAACACTACTTCTTTAAACTGCTATGTATATGATCATACAGAAACCATTCCTTTTCGTTGCAGTTTTCTTACTTATATCTAAATAGTAAAATAATTTGCTTTCTCATTGTGAAAATAGTTTTAATTAACGTATTGAACCATCATGATTTCGTTTTAAATAATGACGTTGAATTCAAGATCACCGTTAGAAGAAGAGATAACGCCCTAGAAAAAATTTGATCCACTCCTAAATCCAATGACTTTTTTAATAAAATCATTAGTTTGGAATCTAATTTAATTTCTTTGTCTGGCACAGAAATAAAGACAGGAGATCTTCTATGGCATCTAAGAATTCTTATATTTCTTAGAACATTTCCTCCAGAACGTTTTACAACTCGAATTAAATTTGTTGTATTTTAGTTATTTGACTCAACCTACGATATACAACTTTACATTGAGTATATTTACCTTTCCATCTGAAGGCAAGATTTTAGCAATAAAACCTGAGTCAGATCCTCTTGTGAAATAAGGGACTTTGACTACAATATAGTAAGGACAACATTTTCAATATCACAAGCTGGTGCAGAACGAACGAGCTATTAGTTATATTAAAGTAATTATTCTATCATACGTTTAAAGGTAATTATATAGAGTTCGCTTCTTAGTTTCCAATTTTAATATAAGTTTCATAATATAATTTCAGCAATATGAAATAAAAAAAATCAATCAAAATGCAATATTAGTATATTTTAACTTCATGTTTTAGCGTTCATTTATTAATTCATTCTTGATAAAGATTTAGACCAGTTGGTATATTCTTGAGGGTACGTTTTGGATTTTTTTTTTTTTTTTTTTTTTTTAAACCAGATGCGATCTTATTTACGGAATAATAGTGTCGAATGTAGGCGATCCGAATGGTTGAGGGTCATAAAACATATATTCCTGAGAAGTACAAAAACAATATATAAACATTAGAAAGTGATAAATTTTAAAATATTTCAGTCAGTAATATTGTATTTTCTCAATAAGGAAAAACGTATATTTACAAATTCTATAATGTATTATTATTGCATTTACATACATGAAACCTCAAGAGGGTATGAAGAAACAAGTTTCAAGAAATCAGAATGATATATATGTATATAGCAAAGACATAAATAAGAGTAAACTGGGAGTAGATCCAAGGGTAGAAGTGAAGGGAACGCGGGGGTACGTCGTTACCCCACTTCTAAAAAATATCTATGGCGTTCCCCCACTTCCTAAAGATACAAAGGACAAAGATAGGCACGGGGGATGGCGTGAAGTCATGCGTTCCCTTATTTTAATTTTTAAGGTAAACTTTTACTCCTGAGTAGACCCTTTCATTTATGCTTCATCAGATAAGAAGATAAGACTTACAAGTAAAAGCCGTTTCAATAAATTGAGTTGCTAGTCATATGATATATTTTCGGAAAGAGAGGTTAGAAAAAAAACATCCTAGCCAAATCTCAGGCGCAGAACAGGTTTGATGGCAATTAGTGATAAGAAGCCATAGTCACCTCTTGCTCCTCCGCTGCCCGTTCTTGCACTCTTTTCTCTCTGTCTCACTTCTTCTCTCCTTCTCCTTTTTTCACTCCTCGTTCGCCTTCTTCTTCTTCTTTCTCTCTCTCGACCTCATTCCGCTGGTTATTTGCTCCAAAGCAAAAGGTTTGTTTGTTTCTTTCTTTCTCTCTCTCTCAAACACACACACACACTCTTCCCCTCCCTAACTATCTGTTTGTTTTATGTTTTTCTTCCTTACCTGCTTGCCCAAGGGTTGTAACCTTATTTTACGGATATGCCTCATATTATTTTGGTGTTGTGGGGAATTTGTAATTATTATTTTACTATAACACTTCTACTTTTTATGCTTTGTGATAGGATATACTAATGTTTCTAATGTATCCTTTGTACTTGACCTTCTGTGATCTTTATATACGAAAAGGATAATAATAAACTAAACTATATGATAAATGGAAGTAATGGGATGGGTTGAGAGATTAGGTGACCAAGATCAGAACCGTGGTTCGAGTATAGAATAGAATAGTATGTGTGTATGCGAGTCGAATATGGTGCTCTCCCACATTTTCTTGAGAAACATATGAAGGGTAAGGGGAAAAAAGAAGGAATGTCACAAAATTACATTTTTGAGAAAACGGCATTTTAATATTGGAAATCACGTACAAAGAATAGGGTTATTAAATTTTTCGTCCCTTTTTACATGGATATTTCTACATCTACGCGTGCATGGCTTATACAATCAAATAGTACCAAGAGTCACCAACAGATAGGAGAAAACACCCGGTAAAACACATGCATGGACATTCCTTGTTTTTTCCCCTTACCCTTCATATGAGTATTTGTGGGATGGTTGTTGAGAATATTTACGGGGAAACTGTAATCGACTGTACTGTTGTGATAGAGTATACGTTCTGGGAGTGGCGGCTTATAAGGTAAGCCACGTACTATTTTATCGCTACAAGCTGAGGAGAAAACATACCAAATGACGTAATTCTTGTAGGGGAGAAAACATACCTAATGACGTAATTCTTGTAGGGGAAAACATATCTAATGACGTAATTCTTGTAGGAGAGAAAACATACTTAATGACGAATTCTTGTAGAGAAAATATACCTAATGACGTAATTCTTGTAGGGAAGAAAACATACCTAATGACGTAATTCTTGCAGGGGAGCAAACACACCTAATGACGTAACTCTTCTAGGGAAGAAAACACATCTAATGACGTAATTCTTGTAGAAGAGAAAACACACCTAATGACATAATTCTTGTAGGGGAGAAAACATATTTAATGACGTAATTCTTGTAGGGTAGAAACATACCTAATGACGTAATTATTGTAGGAGAGAAGACATTACTGATGACGTAATTCTTATATACAAGAATTGGGGTTTACCTCTGGGGCATGAAGTCTCTGCTCGCGCCAAATGGACTTTGTGATGGATAAACACAATGTGCGTGCGTTCTCCCGTTTCCTTTCACTTTCTTCATTCCATCAATTCATTCATTCTCGTCATCAACGTCTTCTTTTGCCTGCCCAGTGTAACTGTGCGACATAAAACTAAAAGATTTCAATTGATATTTCAAGAATTAGGACATTAAATAATACTTATTCCCTTAACCTGTTGCAATAAAATTGTAACTTTAACGTGTATGACTTCCCTCATGACAGTGGCGTAGGGAAGGGGGGGGCCGGAGGGGCCGGGCCCCCCCAAAGAGGTCCGACAATGTACTTTAGTACTTTGATGTATGTAATTTTTTATATATTTTAATGTTTATATATTTTTTGTTTGTAATTTTTCTATATGTACCTATAACAGCACTTGCCCCCCCCCAAACACACCTCCTGGCTACGCTACTGCGAGCCACAATTGGTTATGGGACAAGTAGGTAGGGAATGTAAGCATTTCAGGAATATCGGTGATCGTTGATATAGACCCAGATCATGATAGGAGTTTCACCAACGTAAAATATTAGTGCATTTGTGAGTAAGAATGATGTCCCTAAATGAAGTCTGCTTTCGATGTTGGCAAAACTTTGATACTTTTCCAATCCATATCAATAATTATCATACTCTTGCAATCCTCAGATTTCTCTACTTATTCCAGAAAACAAACCTATCATAACGGTATACTGACTACATCTCCCAAGTAACTATTCTCAAAATTCGTTTCATCAACTTTACACCTCTTTCAGCAAGGCATCCGAAGGCAACTACCTTATCCAGCTAGGCGTGAAACGTACCGATGATACAAATGGCCTATTACCCATTCCCGTTCCTTCTGTTTCTCATATATCTACTTCTGTTTTTGTTAATACAGACTTATCTTCATTTTTATTATTTTCTATACAAGTTTTCTGCCTATTTACATTTCATTTTTATTTTGATCATTCATTATAATCTCTTTACTCTTCGTTCATTTCTATTATTATTTTTCCTCTTATGCTCTTACCGACCATAAGGTCTTAGAGATCGTAGAAGCAGAGAACTGGACATTGGTGAGAAAATGGAAAGAAGCAAGGAAAATTATGAAGGCAGGAGATAAGGTGATGAATTGGAATGCAGGATTCACAATAAAGAAAGAATAAGAAAAGATTCTACTCAAAGAAGAAGAAAGGAAAAGGAAGACGAAAGAAAGAAAACAAATTAATAGGGAAAACAAGGATAATTAGAAGGCAAGGATGTATCCAGCAAAAACGTATATTTTAAATTGAACAAGTGCGCAGCTGAAAAAGTGAAAATGAAAACCACAAGTGTTACGTTTTAATGAAGGGGTGAAACCTAATTAAAAATTGATCTCCGTGAAGTATATAAGAGGTGAGTAACTTCCAAGTACTCAGAAGGAGTGGAAATCTGACGAAGACACAGTGATTGTGTTGAAAATGTTACGTGATTTTTTTTATATACATATTATCACATAGCCTGGCTCAGTGTGTTGTTGTATTTAGTCTTACCGACCGATATATTCCACGATTTTTTTTTATTTCCTTTACTAAGTCTCTCTACTTTGAACATGAAACACTCAATGGGATAAGTCTGGAAGCCAATATGGCGCCGGATCTGATATTTTAAAGTCAATTCTCTATTCTTCGACATTTCCGGTTTTCAAACATCTCTTCCCCGTTTGATGAAGTATCAGCGAAAGTGTTTCACAGAGTTAAATTTTATTTGTTTAGTAATAGTCGTTGCACCAAAGCCTTCGGTTCTCTGTACACTATAGGCTAACATCGTGCTTAATTGAAAGCTCTAATTCTAGGTTAAAATCGTGCTTAATTAAAAGATCTAATTCTAAGTTAAAACCATGCTTAATTAAAAGCTCTAATTCTAGGTTAAAATCGTGCTTAATTAAAAGCTCTAATTCTAGGTTAAAACTGTGCTTAGTTAAAAGCTCTAATTCTAGGTTGAAATCGTGCTTAATTGAAAGCTCTAATTCTAGGTTAAAATCGTGCTTAATTAAAAGCTCTAATTCTAAGTTAAAATCGTGCTTAATTTAAAGCTATAATTATAGATTAAAACCATGCTTAATTAAAAGCTCTAATTATAGGCTAAAATCGTGCTTAATTAAAAGGTCTAATTCTAGGTTAAATCGTGCTTAATTGAAAGGTCTAATTCTAGGTTAAAATTGTGCTTAATTTAAAGCTCTAATTCTTTACTTATTCTAATAATAAACAGCAAAACTCGTTTATGTTCAATTTCATCACTGTATGTTCTTAATTAATTAAATTGGAACATTATAGTTTCAGCTGCGATTAAATCGTCACAATACTGGGTCCGTAAAGACCTCTTGTATTTGAAGAGGCCGTTGTGTGAGTTGGGTGGGAATACGGCGGCGGAGGGGATATCGATCTTTAGCGGTATACGTATCATTTTCAGTAGTCGCAATGACGTGGCGCGTTGAGCATAGTGCGTTTGTTGTCGAGGAGTATATTCGTAATGGTGGCTTTGTGATTTTAATCAGCAGGCATTTCGCATTCGGTTCAAATTTTGCCGACAGGATTCTGTTCCGGATAGAAAAACTATTCAAGTTTGGGTATCAAACTTTAGAGCAATAGATTCTGCACTGAGAAAAAAAGTCGCCTGGCCGACCTGTTTAAGTGCTGGATCATTTGAAGATTGCTGGATAGACACTCTTACACGCGCCACATTTTCCTGCGTTGTTACGATCGGAAGTCGGCCAGGCGATCTTTTCTCAGTGCAGAACCTGGTCACTTTGCCAGTAATTTGTTATACCTCCACTGGCAATTCATGTAAACAATTTTGCTAAAATCTGCATAGTTCTGTTGGATGATATACATATTACAATTCTGCCTAGTATTGTGTGAATGAATCATTTTGTTAATGCAAATAGATCCTTATATTCGATTACATACATAATTGTGCGATATATATATATATATATATATATATATATATATGTGTGTGTGTGTTTGTGTGTGTGTGTGTGTGTGTGTGCGAACTAGGTAGTGTCAATAATGTTTATTTTAAAAAAACGTTACGTGAGGATCGTTTAGGCATATTAAACATTATTCTAATAATTTTTTCCGTATTCGGAATGTCGAAATGTACTATAGCACTAATTCTTGAATTTCCCCAAAATATAACACTACAGTTTATTATTGAAAAAGAAACTTTACTATAGTATAGGGACATGACAGCTTCTTTGCACAAACTACCTTGCAGTCTACAGAATGCAAAGTACAGTGAACTTAGTTTAGTATTAATGTGTTCAACATGAGTATTTCATGTTAAATTTTCATTAACATATACCCCTTGAAATTTAACAGATTTATATTGACATAATCCTGCAGAGTCTATACTTATTAGTATAAGTTTATTTCTTTGGCCCTGGAATCGAAATTTGACAATTCTAGTTTTCCCTAAATTCATTGTAAGTTTATTTATGTTTAGCCAACTAATAATTTTTGTTAACACCTTTGTAGTGAGACTTCCTACTACGTCTACTGAGTCCCCACAAACAAGAACATTTATACAGAGTGGCCAAGATAAAAGAGGTCCCATGTGATACTGAACGTGAAATTTGCAGCTTTCTGTGTTGTTATTCTTAGTTTTAGTGCGGCGCTTGAGCGGAGTCACGTGATGTCACGTGATGTCGAGCGGCTGTTACTGATGATAATAATAATTTACTATTCTGTAATCTGTATTTATAATAAACAAGTTATAAGACATGGAGTCTCTTTTATCTTGGCCACCCTGTATCATCAGCATATAATGTTGATTTGATACAGCCTAAATTGTTAACTAAATCATTAATGTATATAACAAAGAAAAGAGGACTTAGTATTGACCCTTGTGATACTCCTCTTGTCACTTTCTGTATAGATTATTTGAACATTCTTTTGTGCCATTTAACCCTTTACAGATGCCAACAGTTTGACTACGTTCAGATAAATACGACTTTAAGTGTATGCCATACCTCTGAAAAATAAATTTATACCAATAAGTATATACTCTGCAGGATTATGTCAATATAAATCTGTTAAATTTTTAGGGGTATATGTTAATGAAAATTTAACAAGGAATACTCAATGAATACATTACATTAATACTAAACTAAGCCATGAGAATACAATTTTTCTAGCATAACACTATATAATCTAACGCCTTAGGTAAATCAACAAAAATGTCAATTACTTGTTTTTCTTTGTTTATATCCATCGCTATATCAGAAATAAAATTGAAGATTGCAGTGTTGGTTGACTTCTGGCTTTGAAACCCGTGTTGACTTGTTGATATTATATTATTTAAGAGAAAAAAGTTATTTCGACGTACTCTCATTGCTAACTCAATATTTTAAAGCACGATAAAATTGAAATAGGACGATAGTTCTTTAACTCCAACTTATCTAGGTATTTCCCTTTTTATACACAGGTGTAACTCTAGCTAACTTAAGCCGTGTAGGATATTATTTACATGTGATATGCTTCTTTTACCTTCCTTATATTGGATCCATTTGCCCTTTGAAGTTGCAAATTCTCTCTTTCATTACAATACTTATGTCAAAACAAAACATACCATTGTGAACTTCATGTATGGCTCATGTCTTTGAAACCCACCAAAAACAATTAACGTCGGAAGGACTAGCGGAAGTACGTCATGGTTGACCTATACATAGAAATGCATCCCTCAGTAATGTTTCAATATTGTTCTACTCCGAAAACGAATCGTATTATTTTCCCTCAGTAATGCTTTTTAATATTTTGAAACTTTTGAGGAATTTAAGAATACGAGAGGTCATATGACCAAACAAGCTAAGAAAGCAACCGCTCCTGATATCTTCAGTGTAATATAAAGTATCACATTTTTCCTCGTGTTTCAGTATTACCTACTTCTTGCTTTTAAAGTTGTAGTAGTAATAAGTAACTTTCTTTTCTTTTTTTAAAAAAGGAAGACAAACACAGAAACCAGATCTGCATACGTCAATCTATTAACAGAAAACTAAATTAGAGCTTCATTAAATTGCTACCGTAATAGATGGCAGTAGAAGTTCTAGTTTCCAAATTTATTTCAGTACATTTTGCGTTAATTTCTGGAAAACAAACAAAGTGTGATTGTCTATAACTGTAAGGTTAACTTGTCCATTTATCATTCGCACATAGTATACAAACTGATACACAATTTAAAGTGTCTTTTAACCTTACACCACTGTAAGTTTAACCTGTCTATTTATCACTCTCACATAGTATTTAAATTGACACATGGTTTAAAGTATCTTTTAATCTTACATCACTGTAAGTTAACCTGTCTATTTATCACTCTCACATAGTATTCAAATTGACACATGGTTTAAAGTATCTTTTAACCTTACATCACTATAAGTTTAACCTGTCTATTTATCATTCTCACATAGTATTCAAATTGATACATGGTTTAAAGTATCTTTTAACCTTACATCACTGTAAGTTAACCTGTCTATTTATCACTCTCACATAGTATTCAAATTGATACATGGTTTAAAGTATATTTTAACCTTACAGCACTAGTAAGTAAACACAAATACTTCTTCGTTATTTTTCTTAAAATAAATCAATCAATCAAATGTCTACTTTACCATGAGGAAAGCTGCTCCTATTAATACGGCTTTCATGCCTAGAGCCAAATCATCGGGAAAAGTAAGAGTAATATAATCAGGATCTACTAAGCCGTTCCTTATCATTCCTCCCACGTGTTTGATGATGCTACCAATTTTACTACTGTCGTAATGAGATCTTATCTGAAAAATAATAACAAATTATAATGATATGTGAATGAAATATTAACAATATAGACTGGGAGAAACATCTTGAAAATAGTGTCTATGTTTGCTTCGTATTATAATCAAATAAAGAATATTTTTAAGCTCAGCACAACATATTTGTTTCTGGCTCCTACTATATTTTCTGTTATTTGTAGTAGTCACTAAATTTTTAAAATCTTTTATCAAACAAGATTACGTGGGGCCGCGGTGGCTCAGTGGTAGAGCGTTCACCTCTGGTACTTGGGGTCCCGGGTTCAATCCCAGCCCCCCTCAAGTGAAATTTGTGGTGAACAAACACCGTGTGCGTAGGTTTCCTCGGGCTTCTCCCACTTTCTTCATTCCACCATTTCATTCATTACTCATCATCACCGTCTCCTTTAGCCTAACCGGCATAACCGTGGGACGTAAAACTCAAAGATTTCATTTCATTTTTTTAAAACAAGATTACTGTGGAGATTTTCAGGAATTACTAAGTTTCTGGGTTCGAATGATATGTAATTATATCTCTTTGGTGGGTTTTTGAGAATGTGTAAAGCTTGATTGTTATGCTAGTACCTGATGAAATGTTAATACACAATGAATGAATTTGTAACAGTTTTGTCAGTAGCAAAGGGGAAATTCGTTTCAGAAACTGGTTTAACAGTTCTTCTACAGAGCTTTTCGACAGGAACATATTGGTTACATAATGCGTAACAACTTTTTGATTGGCATTGTTCCAGAACCTTGCAAGTGTAACCCCCTTCTGAATAATTTTGTGTAAAGCCTCATGGAATCAGGTAACAAGAAATTAGCAAACTTTTAAGCGGCTTAGGAACTGTTCTTGAAAAAATTGTCTCAATCCACAAACAATTAGATAAGAAATAGGGATGGGCAAAACCAGTTTGTATAAAAACCGGAAACCGGTTTCTAGAAAAACCGAAACCCGAAAAAACGACATTTCGGTTTTCTCGGAAACCGGTTCGGTTTTTCATCGAAACCGGTTTTGGTTTTCTCCAAAAACCGGTTCGGTTTTTCATCAAAACAAGTTTTGGTTTTCTCCAAAAACCGGTTCGGTTTTTCTCCGAAACCGATTCGGTTTTTCTCCGAAACCGATTTCGGTTTTCACCGAAACTGGTTTCGGTGAAAACTTTTGGAAAACACATAAAACTATTTCTGTGGAAACGGAATCGGTTTCCGGAGAACAACGAAACACTATTCAGGTCAGAAAATACAATTTTTTGGAAAAAAAAACGAAACCGGATCTGGTGAAAAACCAAACTGGTATTGAAGAAAACCGATAACCGGTTTCGGTAAAAACCGAACCGGTTTTGAAGAAAACTCATAACCGGTTTTGGTGAAAACCGAACCGGTTTTGAAGAAAACCAAACCCGGTTTAAAACGAAACCGGTTTCGGTGAAAGATTTTCAAAACCCGGTTTCGGTTGCCCACCACTAATAGGACACCTTGTCTGGTCCAAGAGTGAATGTTTTAGCAATTAGGCTATTGAGGACATTATCTTAAACATCGAATTTAAGTTGCACGAATTCAATGATATTGTTCAGTACACAAGTTAAAGAACCCAAATAATTTCGGGTTTGCACACTTCATCTGCAAAAAACTGAATTCAGTGTGCCTTAACTAGTTAGTAGTAAGAGAGTTTGCTGTTACTCAAGTATGGCAAAACTAAATACAAATAAAAAGAAACCGAAGCAGGAAAGAGATTGAGTAGAAAAGGATAAAAAGAAAGGAGCTCTGTATAAATAAGTGGAAGCAATGCCAGGTTCAGCTCAAGCTCCCCGTGATCGGCATCCACGTACTCACAAAATGTGGCCTTTTGAAGGACTTGATATGATAAATCAATGATTCATAGTGGTATTATGTGCAAACAATTTTGAAGTGCTCACCATTTATCAAAACAAAAATGTCCAACGGTATTTGAAACTTTCCATGACTTTTCAATCAGCTTCCCTCACATTCCTTGATCATCTTTGACTTGCATGACTTTCCCTGATTCTCCCCGACTTTTCAGTTTGTAGAAGCTCTGAAATTCCTTTTTCCATTAACTTTCAGAACTCAACATAATTTTCAATGGATAATTGTGAAAATTATTAATTTTAATTTTGATTTAATAATATTTTGAAGTTTATTTAAATTTTAACTGTTACTTTTTCCTGAGATTATTATTTTTTATTTAATCAATTATTTATTTTTAAAGTTTAATCCGTTAAATTTTCATGAATTGTTTCAACTATAGAATTGAGGACAATAAGAAAGTATGGTACAAATCCTCCGCCATAATTAACTGTACCTAAATTCATTTGTAAACGATGTAGGCATGGGCGGCGATTAGGGGGGCAAGGGGGGGCAGTTGCCTCCCACTTTTTTGAAGTTGCCCCCCACATTTAGTACACTCTTTAGTATTTTTCAGATTTGTTTCAGATTTCTGCGTTAAAACAGGGGGGTACAGAGGGGCAAAAAAGTACAAAGAAGGAATATTTTTTAAACAAATAATCCATTTTTTCATGATTTTCCCATCTCATGATGGGACATGATGGAGACATGTGAGTGGTACCGTTTGAAAGTATGTTCTATTTTGAAGGGAATGATGTACGAACAATGATCCTAGGATAAAGAGGGATGTCTCAGGAAAATTTTATATTACATCCGGGTCATCTAGGGCATTATGGGAATGTTCTTAGCTCATTGGTAAACATTTTCCCGCACTTAGTTTTCAAGATAGGAGCTTGAAATTTTTTATACATATTTAGTACACCCCTTCGTATTTTTCAGTTAATTTTGAGATCTGTGCTTTAACAACGGGGGTCCAGAGGAGATCAAAGATTGAAAAAATCAGAAAAAAATCCAGATTTCCCTCAAAATTTCCCACCTTAGGGACATGATAGGAAAACGTAAAAGGTTTTCTAAGGTTGTTCTATTCTAAAGAGAATGAGGTACTAACCATGATCCTAGGATAAATAGAGATGATGCTGTAGCTGATTGACTGAAATTCAATAGTTTACCTTTAAAAAGCCATAATTTAAAATAGTTAATGTATATAGTTTAATCTGAAAATGTAAAGTTTTTGCATATATTACTGGTTCATAGAAAAAAAGATGGTACCATATAATATTTGTCGTTGCGTAAATGTGTATTGGTTATTTGTCTTCCCGTGGAGTTACGACAGCTACAGGAATTGCGTTTTAATTGCAATTCAAAGGAATTAATATTACAATTGCGTTGTAGCATATGCTTGTAGTATTTACTGTCTTTCATTTTCTAAGAGTAATAACATACATTTAATGGCAAGTGTGGAATTAATAATGTAAGTTGTTCATTAATCCCCAGTTTCAATATAACTTCTGCAAAAAAAAAAAAAAGTCATTATTCATTAGTATGATTAATGCTAATATTCCTATCCTTTCTATTTATTTGTTTTACAAATATTTATTAAATAATCTCATCACACAATTTTCCAGGCAGAATTTTAAGATACTCATGAGCAAGGAATCAAGGGTTAGTACCTATGTGCGTTGCTCTTGTCAATTTACTTAATTAAATATGAAACACGATATACGGTATTTTAACCGAAAAAGGTAGTATCCTATTAGTTATACAACCTGTCGTCAAACAAAGTGTTAGAAACAACCAGGAACATTAACATTGATATACACATATTCAGATCATATCTTGCCCCCCCCCCCACTTTTAACGTCCAATCGCCGCCACTGGATGTAGGCGACATAGACTTAAGTATCTGTCCATATATTATCCCTATAATGATGTAAAGATAAATGAATGAAATTAGTTTAAAAAAACTTGGGTATCAATCTTTTTAAGTAGCCATAAATGAAATACAAAATAAATAATCAGCGTATCGAATATTACAATTTTAATCATATCAATCATGAAGATTGTGGACAAAACTATATATAATGAGCTGGTGGTAATGACGGTGGTTGTTTCTACCCCTAACTTTGAAGAAGAACCCGCAGCAATTGCGTGTAGTTCAGCGAATGGCGACCTCCGAAAATCCCTCTACATTGCGTACGATGGCCAGCAAATGCCGCATATCGCAAGCGACAGTCAACCGCGCCATTCACAGGGATTTATGCCTCAAGATCGTTCGCAAGGACAGTGGGCATGGCCTGAAACCTTGTCATATAGCTGAGCGGAAAAGGAACTTCAGAAGGCTGTATGAATATCATCTTGCAGGTGATCTGTGGATGTTTGTTGTTACCCTTGATGAGGTGAGGATTTACCTCACAGACTGTGGTAAAATTCGTGCAATTACATACAGAGAGTTTTCCCAAAAGGGTTCGTGGTTGTGACCAGTTTCTCGTATACGGCAAACTGCGTCTTCGAAAGGTGAAGCAAAACGTCAAAATCAATGCTGCGTACTGCCAGACTTATGTCTTGACTGAAATGTAACAGCGTGATATCCCAGCACTGTATGAACAAGACGTAAACCAGGTTGAACTGCATGAAAATAATGCATCCAGCCACATGGCGAAAATATCGCTGGAATTCTATCGCCATTTGGAACAGGTGGCTGGAATTTCGGCAATTCTCTTCTCTGACATCCTTGTCAAGAGTCCAAATACCAGCCCAATGGACTATTATGGTTTCAGACTCTTCAAGTGGTGCCTATCCCATCGTCGAGTCCGTACTGTCTCCGGCTCATGGGATGCCTGTAAAGAGAAGTAGGATGCAATACGTATGGTCCAGTTGCAACATTGCATTGGAAACTTAGATGTCGAGCAGTAGTCAGTAAAGGTAGCCTGCAGATCGAACATAACTGGTGGTGAAAACATGGCATTTAGTAGGTAAGTGCCACATTCAAATTCGGGTCAATATAATTGAATCAACCTCTGTAGTCTGTAGTGTAGTATATCTCCTAGCGATTTTTGCTGTAGGACTAGTTCCCTCTTCTACACAGTATAATCAATGTCCATTACTACTCACCAGTGGCGTATTTAGGGGGCTTCCGGGCTTAAGTCCCCCAGGAATCTTACTTACTATAGTAAAGTTTATGAAATATCTTGCAGAATTTTTCACATTTTCAGGCAAAGCCACCCCCGAAAGTTAGCAAAGCCCTCCCCGAAACAAAATCGTAAATACGACACTGCTATTCACATATATATTAATGAGCTAATTCATTATGATTAACCTTCATATAATTACAGTTATTTTATTAATTATTATGTATATAGCTTCATTAGTATTTAATTATTACTATTTCATTAAATATTATTCTTTTATTTCAGGAAACTGACGCTAAAAATTACTGTCACACAAAGATGCAGCATAGGTAATAACATCCAAGGCAGGATATTTCCTAATTCCGAATTCAGTATGCTTTGCTTGAAAATAAGCTATTAAACAATTATGTTTTTTTTGGGGAGAGAGAGAGAGAGAGAGAGAGAGAGAGAGAGAGAGAGAAATAATAATACTGGGTGTTTAAAATGAGTATCGAGATTTTAAGATTTCGTAGTATTTATTACAATTAACTTACAAATATAAATAACACATCAAATGAAATAGCAACTCAAACAGTTTTGTACGCACGCATGCACATGCACTGTTTCCTCTGTCTAACTAACTAACTAACTCTATGGCCTATGGAACCCGGAGGTTCAATGCCGCGTTCACAAAAGCTCTCCACTGACTTCTATCCTTAGCTAACTGCATCCAGTTTCTACTTTGTATTCCTATCTCTGCGAGATCCATCTTAATATTGTCCTCCCATCTGCGCCTAGGTCTTCCTAATGGTCGTTTTCCGATTGGTCTTCCAGTCAAGACTTTGAAAGCGTTTCTACTTTTTTCCATTCTAGCTACATGACCCGCCCACCTAAGCCTCCTAGACTTCACGACCCTGACAATGTTAGGTAAACCATATAAATTATGTAGTTCCTCGTTATGAAGTTTCCGCCATTCCCCATTCCCGTTCCTCTTGGGTCCGAATATTCGTCTCAGGATCTTGTTCTCAAATACTTTCAGTCTATGCTCTTCCCTCAGAGTAAGTGTCCATGTTTCGCAGCCATACAAAACAACAGGCATGATTACCGTCTGTCGTTAAAAAGTGCTAGTAGCAAAAATAGCGACTAGTGTGCAGAAAGCTTTTTATGTTTTACATTTTACAAAGACTGAATTTGTAGTTTCAGTGCAACAAAACCTGTGTGGAGAATTTTAAGGAGACGCTTACAACTGCGTCCTTATCGTTTGCAGCTGCTACAAGCTCTAAAGCCTACAGACTACAGTTTACTTGCCAACTTTGCAAATGAAATGTTGCTTTATGGCGATGAAGATTTTCTGAATCATGTCGACTTTAGTGATGAATCGACATTCCACTTAAGTGACGATGTGAATACTCATAATGTTCGTATCTAAAGATCAGCAAATCCCCAGGAAATGATGCAGTTGCAATGAGATTCCCCTAAATTGAATGTGTTTTGTGCCATATGGCGGAAAATTTATGGGTCTTTGTCGCCTATCGACTTGATGTGTGCCGTGTGACGAATTGTGCTCACATTGAATATTTGTAGCAAAATCTGTTTGAGTTGTTCTTTCATTTCATGTATTATTTATAATTGTACGTTAAATGTAGTAAGTACTACAAAACTTTAAAATTCCGTTATTCATTTTGAAACAACCTGTATTTTCACAACAAACTGTAAATGTATTTATATTATTATCTCAAAGAATAAATAGAGAAACATCACTTACGAGGGAGATTCAATAACTATTGTCCCCGGCATATTTAAAATACTTGAGCTGGGATGGCTAATGGGGGATATTGTAGCCTAATGTCTTAGATGCCTATGTGCTAAATTTCAGAACCATAGCTGCTATATTAATATTCTCTCTCTTTTTTTTTTCGTTTCAGGTGAGAGGTGGCACCTACCTTGAAAAATGGAGAAAACCGAACAACGAACTGTCATCAAGTATCTCCAGAAAAAGTAGTTAAGCCCAAAGGAGATTCATTAGAACATGATCAGTGTGTTGGGTGATGAGGCTCTTTCCTACCAGGTGGTAAAGAACTGGTGTCGCGACTTCCGTTGCGGCAGGGAAAGCTGTCAACAAGTCCCTGGTGCTGGTCCTCCAACAACAACATGCACCCCAGAGAACATTGATGCTGTGCATGATACGATTATAGCAGACAGAGGAATCACGGTGCAACAGTTAGCAGACATCATGCACATCTCTGTAAGCTCAGTGGAAATCATTGTGCATGAACACTTGGGATTCAGAAAGGTGTCAGCGCGATGGGTACCCAAAATGTTATCTCATGAAAATCAGAAAGACAGAGTTCGATGTTCAAAGGCTGGTTTGGAGGTTATGGGGGGCAGACCTGAAACAATTCTGTGATAGATTTGTGACAGTGGATGAGACGTGACTCCACCACTATGATCCCGAGTCCAAACGACAGAGCATGGAGTGGCGGCACAGCAGTTCGCCTCCCCCACGCAATTCAGGGTGCAAGCATCAGCACGAAAGGTTATGGCCACAATTTTGGGGGATGCGAAGGGTGTGCTCCTTATTGACTTCCTGGAGGTTGGACACACTATCACGGGGCCCTATTATGCAGCCCTAATCCCTAAGTTGCGCGAAGCAATTAAGGAAAAGCGGCGCGGAATGTTGCAGCGAACAGTGCTGTTCCACCAAAATAATGCTCCGGCCCACAAAAGCCATCTTACTGGTGCCGCAATCCATACTGCTGGTTTTGATGTGTTGGAACATCCTCCCTACTCACCCGACCTCACCCCTAGTGACTTTTATTTGTTCCCAAAGTTGAAGGAGTACCTGAAGGGGAAGAAGTTTCACTCAAATGCAGCTGTTATTGAAGCTGTGGAGGAATGGCTCACGGCTCAGCCAGAGACTTTCTTTGAAGCTGGTATAGTGGCTTTATAGCATAGGTGGAAGAAGTGCATTACTATGAAAGGGGACATTTTCGAAAAATAATACTGCTTATAGGTCAGGGACAATAATTAGTGAACCACCCTCGTATTTGTATTCCTTCCAATGGTGACCTTATAACCTAAAGCAAACAATTAGTTGTTTCATTAATTTTCTTAATTTTGTACTGATGATTCAGAAAATTTGAGACACAGAGGAAGAAATCCTTCAAAGAAGAAAAACTACTTTTCAGCTTTGCATCTTGGAATCCATAAAATCCTTTACAAAACAATCGGCTAAATCTACATGTTTACACTTAAGTTACCTTGATCAAATTCAACTTCTAACTGCAGTGGTTATCTTCAAAATGTGCATTCCATGTCATACAATTATTTTAGATATAAGCGATTGTATTGGATTTTCTAATTTGCAATTAGATTATAATATTTAGTATGTTTTGGCCGTTATACAAAATTTTACGATTATATGTAAAATGTTATATCAAAGTTACGTTTCTTTTCTTATTGCTATTATTTTTAAGGTGCAGCAAATGGCCGTGTTCTCTATAGTTAAAATTGATTATTTGAAGTAAATAAAATATTAACTTATATATGAAACAAGAAATGCCCAAAATAATAAGCACTTATAACAGAGCACTGTAATTAGTGGCTCGTTATAAAGTAAGTTTTGCATACTATGTCACTCCCAAGTGGCATAGATTGCTGAAACTTGAACCATACTTAGAAAGTAGTGCTGCAGTATGACATAGAAAACAACAGAAAGAAACACAAGATTAAAAGAACAAAAATGACATCTTTACACACAGGCAGCAACTTACACTGAAAGCACTTTGTCTCGTGATGCCCCCTGACATTACAGAAGAAGTTAAATGGTTCCTGAAAGGGTGTGTGATCAAAACGGACATTGCTGCATGCTTTACAGCGTGTTCTCATACTGATTACGAAATTGGTTACGTGTTGTTGTGGTATGAAGTTTCATTACTCCGCCAGCGCCGTCGACAGCTGTTAGGTGATCCTTGGTTCATCTGGAAGTGCTAGAAGACGTCTCCCCATAGCATATCAAACGTGTTTAGTGGAATTTAAGTCTGAAGAAGAGGCAGGCCACGATTAATAACTGCACAATTGCGTAATGAATAATGAGTTTAAGACTTGTCGCTTTGCTATGTACGTAACTTTTGGATAGTGGAATATGACTGATACTTACTACGAATTCTGCCTGTCTACAGACGCAAGAAGGACAAAAGGGTCCCTCGATCCGGAATAGAATGTCTTCTCTAGCGTTCTTGACCAGAAATCTGGGTATAAGAAAGCTGCAGTCCTGTTGCACAGTTCCTAGTATACTACCAAAAGGGATTGACACTTCTAGAACCTTGAATAATAATAATAATAATAATAATAATAATAATAATAATAATAATAATAATAATAATAATAATAATAATAATAATAATAATAATAATAATAATAATATGAAATTGTTTCTATTCAGCAATACATCAATAGTAGATTGTTAGTACATAAAATATGTTTGTACTACACGTATTAATACTAATAACTTTAAATTATAAAAATATGAAATTAAAAAATAACATAAGTAAATTTGAAACTTTAAAATTTAACAGTAAGTTACTAATCAAATAAAAAGTATTATGTGTTTTATATGTAAACATCGTGAATGTTGTAAACTAGAATAAACTGAAATGAGTTTTTTCTTTTTTTTTTAGTTGAACGTTCCATGATTAGGTCCTTTAAGCTAAAATGACGGATGATTAATGAAAACGAATTATTGTGAACTTGAATTTTGGCGATCTCTCACCGAGAATCAAACCCGAAACCAAGTTCATCAAAGGCACACGCACTAGCCAGTAGACTAGCTTTGAAGGCTGTAAACTAGAATGACTATAAATTTATTTCTATATTGAGCAATTTATTTAACATTAAATGTAAATGCATTATGTACTTGATATTTAATATCAAGTAGCAATATTCTTGAGATAATATTGTGTGTAAAATTTTAATGAATACATATATATTTTTCGTTTTGATGTGTGAAATTCACATTAATAATAATAATAGCGGGATAAAACACGTGGCTCGTCTGTCCAGAGGGCATCACATTTAAATAATAAGATTTTACGATTTTTGCTTCTTTAAATTGTGGGTACTCTTATTGATCACAAACGTCAGGTGAAAGTTTATAATAGTATTGTTTTGTAAGTGTACTACTGATGTTCTGAAACAATCTACATAAAATGTTCATGCAATCGATTGAATGACGGTGTTAATGAGATCGTCAAACTTTTGCTGTGATCATGTGACATGTTTTGGTTTTGGTCTTCTTGGATTCGAATTATCGTTGAATTATATTTAATTTAGCTCTTTTTATCACGTTCAATCTCATTGGGAGAACTTGTAAGCTGATAGGATATGCAATATCCATGCTTCCTGTATCAAACTTGTCTCGTGACATACATTAAAGATATTATTTACCTTGCATAGGTAGCTTAATCAAGACAATGTATAAGCACTACCTGATTAAAAAAAATAGTTAAGCGAAAAAAATTTAAATAAGAAAACTATCGTCAAATTGAAAATCGTCAATCTAAGTTTTCAAACAAAAAACTAAAAAATAACTAATTTTATTCAAATAAAATAAATTCAAACAAAGAAAATGAAACGCAAAATTATCAAAGAAAACTTTTCCGTAAATAAAATTTTTAACAAAAAATTAATTCCAATTTTAAATGTTTCTTCTGAAAAAGAAATCAACATTTTAAAAATTTTGTAACTAAAAATGAAAGTTTTCCTAGAAACTAAAAAAAATAAGATAAAAGTGTCAAATAATACTCTTTTAATGCTAACTTTTTTTTATAAGAAATCTGTAACTTTTTTATTCAAAACTTACTTATGTAACCATTTAATAAAATAAATGGGAATACTATATTCAATGTTTCATACCTTTGCTAAATATGATTATAGACAGTACACCAAGATGGAAATCATGATGAATTTCATCACTAAGGAATCATGAAAAATATTGGATGCCCATATTTATAAAATAATGTCAAAAATATTATTCAAATTTAAATTATTCAACTAAAAGATTTTTAAACTAATAAAGTCAGTAAGTTAACGAAAGCTTTACAGTAAACTATAAAATTTAAACCATTTTTTCTCATTAAAACAAAATATAGCGAACAAAAATTTTCTACAATGTAAAATCTCTAACTGAAAATTTTCAAACTACAAATATTTTCAATATGCAAACAAAAATATTCCTACAAACTCGAAAAATAGTTATAAGAGAAACACTTTCAACAAAGCATCGGAAATTGTGTCTGTAATCTAAACAAGCTAAAATTCTTATATAGATAGTCTTTCTCAAACAAGAATATCTTCAGTAGACTAAAACATTTCAAAAAAAATCTTTTATAGTTTGTCAAATATTTAGAGCGCAATCATTTTACCGTAACGAAAATATTTTATAAACTAAAATTTTTCAGTGAAAATGTTTTTAGCAAAGTAAAATTCAAATTTTTTCTTCAAATTAAATTTGTTCAAACTATTTTTTTTTTACCAAAACAAAACTGAGCAAACGATAAGTTTTCTACGTACTAAAATTCTCAACTAAAAATTTTCAATCTAAAAACCGAACATATCTTAATCTAAAATTTTCTTTTAGCAAGGTAAGAATTCTTAAACACAAACAATAGATCATCATAAAAACATATGGCAGTAAGAAAACGATTCACGATTAACCATTAAATCCGATAAAAAAAAGTGTTTGGTTCACAAAAATATCACCTATTCGGTTAAAAGAAAATTAACTTAGGAAATTTTATATAGTTTACAATCCTTTCGAAATTTTGTTTTTGGTTTTTATTTTAGTTGTTTAAAAAATTCGTTTTTAATAAAAAATTGTTTAGAACTTTTGTTGCTAAAATAATTAATAGTAAATGTGAAAAGAAAATCATTATTAACAAATGATAAGAACACCATTAAGTGCACGAGGTTAACCAAGCAAAGTTCACAAAAGACTGAATATCCCGCCGTTGTAAGTCTTAAACTAATAGACAAAAAACGTTGAAATTTTAAACACAAACAATATTAAATACAAATATCGGCAGGGGAATATTTTGACATACTCTACTATACCACTAGATTAATAATTTTGTCAGTCCAACACAGTTCTGCTTTTTGTCTAAGCAAAAAAAGGGCAGTATGTCATGTTATTTCACATTTCAAATCTACATGTCAAACAAAAACTTACAATATCACATTTGTTATTCAATGTTGCAAACTAAGAACACTGAATACTGTTACAGTATCTTAAACATCCAAATTTTGGTCGCCTCTACATCAGTAATAAAGTGGGATGGACGTAACAATGAACATCTAAAGCACTGTAGTGTCTCAAATAAATAGGAACAAAGTTACAAGGGATTAAAATTTAACTTTTTTCAAGAACCTTCATTTCGAAAACCTGCATAGATAAATACCTTGTCCAATCACAGAGATACTTTTCAACCGGTGTAAAGATCATAATACCGTTTACAGCAATCTTAAACTGTTCTGCAGATATGATAAACACTGGTAAAGTTTGCAGTACTACTCAAAATTGTATAATTCTGAGAACTTATAATTACACCTGCCAAAAACTATTGTTGTCATGTTGTAGAAGCAAAGGAAGCAACCGTTTTTAACAGTTCCCACAAATACACCATTTTAAATAATATAGCAATTCTTGCCGTTTCTTTCATATCTCCAGAACGACTTGAGATATTAAATTGCCGTAAACGGCATTATGATCTTTGTCTACTCATAGCCATCTAAATAATTGGATATGATACTTATCTAAGCACTTTTTTGAAATTACGTTCTATGAAGAAAGTCAAATTTTTAATCCCTTGTAACTTTGTTTCTATTGATCGAAATTATATAAGTTTTTGTGATGAACGTAGTATTTGCCATGAAGGTACTTTGAACACGCATTGCTCTGACCGTCTCATTTGGATTACTACTATTGTAGAAGCCTTCAAAATTTGGTTGATTTTCGTTCTTTGTGATACTATAGCGTTCTTGCTTTGTAACACTGAATGATAACAAGTATGTTCTTCTAAGTTTTTGTTTAATATTTAAATTTAAAGTGTATAATACCTGACGTAATGCCATTAAAAAACTATGATGGTTGACAACACTATTAACCTAGTGGTATAGTAGAGTATATCAAAGTTCCCCTGCCAATATTTGTATGTTACAAAATTTCAACGTGTTTTGTCTGTTAGTTAAAAAATTACAAGGGCGTATCAATATATATACAGAGGGTTGATTAATTCGTGTGTCAATTTCATTTGTTCTTCATTTGAATTTCTATCCGGGCTGTTTAAATTGTCAACTTTTCGTAATCAAGTAACGTTCGAATCATGTTTCTATCTTTTGTAGTTTGGAAGAAATAAATGTTTGAAATATGTCCTTTCTTTTTGAATAACCCTGTATTTTTCGTCATTTTCTTTAATCAAGGACAAGAACGTTCAACTTTTCGTCTTTAGCAAGGAGGCACTTCCAAAACGACTCTGATTACAGCTTTCATGATTATTTTCCACCTATCCAGCATGTGAGGAAATTCTGGATCAAAACACTCTTTTTCACGTTTGTATTATTATTATTATTATTATTAAAATCTTTTTCCTCTAAAGCTCTGGGATCCGTTAAAGAATGGTTGGCGTTGGAGTAAAGTAGGGGGCGAAATAACTAAAAGCACACCCAGCCAACGGAATCTCAAGCTAGTAGCGTTTTGCCGAAACCGAAGTGTAATTTAAATTGGACTCGAACTCCGGTAAAACTGAAGCGTTTCAAGTTAATGATCTGCGTAAAATAAATAAATAGATTAACTACCAAATAGAAAATTTAGTCTGTCTATTCGAGTAATGTTCTAACGAACCTAACCTAACCTAAAAATATAAGAAATCTAAAATTTTGGTTGAACCGTCTGCTCGACTAATGCCGAATAAATAAATAAATAAAAATAAAAATAGAAACAAAATATTTCTAGTGAAATTTACAGTATTTATAGTAACAACATGCAGGCATTTATCTTTATCTTTGCAAGTACGGATAATAAAATTAGGAAGTTCCCGATTGAATACATTTTTGAAGCATTATATGTATATACAACAATTTTATGCAAAAGATGATGTATTTACTCTCATTATTTACATGTAAACATAATTATAATCTGAAGAAAAATTAACTAATTTGCAGAATATGTTTCTGATTGGACAGAAGCATCCAATTCAACGGGAAAACTGATTTTATAATTTTTATCGCCGAAGTTCCCATACAAGTGTTAACACGTTTTAAGACAATAGATTCACAATCGTTACAATAAAATATTTAAATGAATTTTCAAAAATTAAATTTAAAAAACTTATTACTAATAATAATTGTGTTAGAATTTACTAAAACAACTTACGCAATACTGATAAGGAAAGCACGCCCATCCACAGCGATAATATCGGCACATGTAGATGAAAGGGGTTCCATTTGTATCGATTGTTAGTAATTCCAATAAATTGTTATTTGGACAATAGAGGCTAGGTGAATATTCAGTAGTTTCTATGACGGTAAACAAATCAATATTTCTATAAGAAATGGTGAACTCGTTGTGAATTTCTGTACCCATTAAAGCTTAGGAAGAAGAAGAAGAAGAAGAAATTACTATATCAATATTTCGTAATAAAGTCAGGACTAGCTCGGGAGAGTAATGCTCCCGGAAGTAATAACTAGAAACACAATTCTAATTGGTTGGCGTTATCCACTTCTTGCCACGTTGCATTAAAGTAGCAGAAATCAAACGCTTGCTGCTGTCGGCCTTCGTGGCCTAGTAGGCTAGCGCTATATGCTAGTAATAAAACTCTCTTTTGGCGCGAGTTCATACCCGGCCCGAGGATTTTTTTTACATTTTTATAACACATTAAATTAAAACAATATGAAAATAATACTTAAAAAAGTGATTTATTTATTTTTGTGCGATAAGTAGTTGTAGTACTTATGCCCTTGTACTCCATGATATAGGGCTCGTTTTGTTCCCCCTTGTACTTTATGATATAAATTTTGTGACCAACTTAAAACAACTGGCTAGGATAGCGCGTAAAACAGCTGGCTAGAGTAGCGCGCGGAAGAACGTACTTCCGGGAGTATTACTCTCCCGAGCGGGTCGTATAAAAGTCTGCATAGTTTTTCACGCTCGACCCTAGCCATAGGAACTAACTAGACGTTTCTGATTGGTTGCAGTTTGCGATTGTCCAAACTTCTGGTGCATGTATTGTGTATTATAGTAATAGAAGAAAATTGTCACTTTGTGTGTTGGTAAAAATAAGAATATAATTATGTTGAGGTTACATTTCGTAAGAACGTTAGGCATATTTTTTTTTTCAAGCGCTACCCTAAAATAAAATTTATTTTCGTCACAAGGAAGCGAATGAGGTTCGAACAGGGTGCGAAATCCAGGGGGAAGGGGACGGTAAGGAATTTCCCACACCAGAATTTTTTTGCTTGCATTTCCCCCCTCATCAAAATCTGTAGAAGGGACACCTTAATATTAGACTAGAAGGACAGATGGAAAGCAAATACCATAAATAAATAAAAAGGAAAAAAACTTCATGGTCTAAATAGTGCT
Source organism: Thermobia domestica (assembly GCF_964235325.1). NCBI lineage: Eukaryota > Metazoa > Arthropoda > Insecta > Zygentoma > Lepismatidae > Thermobia > Thermobia domestica. The sequence goes on from NC_137457.1 coordinate 289,041,394, forward strand.
AAAATAAATTAGTAGCGTGTGTATAAAACGGGTTTAACTTCCTTATAGGCTGTAAAGGGTTTCTTACTAGCAATTAGGATCTGACTGAGAAGCTGTCGGGGGCGCAGACCTTAAATCATTATTAGGGCGTACTGCCACTAGCATAGAAACATTTATTGCATATGCGTATTCTATGTAGATTAACTGGATGATCAACCCAATACAAAAGATATCCTCGCAGACCATTTAAACGCTCAAAATGTAAGTTTCAAAACCCCATAGTTTTATTCCGTTACACTCAATAAAACATCTACAGCAAACATAAAGTGAGGACTTTGGAGGTTAAGGGGTCTTCCTAACTTTTGAAATAAAGTTTATTTATGCTCAGGAAATGGACTCTCCACACTGAAATATATAAACTGGGAGGTGAGCTACGACGCAATCCACTCATCAGTAGACCCTCGAGTGGTCTGTCATGTGGTTCTCCTTCTACTTTGCATATTGCAGAGAGTCCTTTTCTTAACATAAATAACCTTATTGGAAAAGTCATGTACAACTTAGATCCCTTGTATTCTGAGGCTCTCAATTAAGCTGCCTGAAATCAGTGAACTAAATGCATTTTCAAGCAATCTGCAACCCCGAGTGAACTATGTAGTTTTTCATGATTTTTGATAAAGTTGCATTTTTAGAAACAGTGGTAGATAAAAATTACATGAAAAGATTACTTTTATTGTGGTATTTGACATGCTGTTCTTTTTTTAAATTTTACACGAAGTTGTTGACAGCTCAAAAATGCAGTTACAATAGTTCACTTTGGTTTCAGACAACAATTATTATTGATGCAATGCCGTATTATACAAATACATAGCATTCGACTTCTATCGCTTTGATCTGTTTACGTGATAAGTAACAAGAACATTCTTACCTTACATCAGGAGTCTTTTCAATTCTCGACTATCAAGACAGACTTTGTTAATTATGGCATCATTATTCACTTTACTTAGTATATCCCGTTTACACTGCATTAACAGAAACGATTCAAGGTTGTCTTGAGCGAGATTCGCCCTTATTCTAGATTTAATAATCTTGAGTTTGGAAAACGCTCGTTCACAACTTACTTGTGTAAGAGAGATCGTAAGGAGGAATTTGTACGTTTTAAAGAAATCTGTATAACATAAGGAATATATGCGATATTCATATATAATTTTAAATGCACTCGTTAGACTTGCAAGGTTTCTTTAATTTGATTTCCTGCATAGCTGGTTCAATATCTTCCCTCTGTGTTTCTTCTTCTTACTCACTAGTTAATTCTTCACTATCGTACTCACTATTGTACTCACTCTAAACACCTCCTTGCGATATTGTGGACCAAACCTCTGCAAATGATTTACTTCTTCGATAAGCTTCCCTTAATCTATGCTGAGAATTAACTCATAGATTTTGTTCATTGCATTTGAGAGTAGTTCGTCTTTTAAATCACAAAACCGCCTTAAATCAAAACACGCCAAGTCTAAATAAAGGTTTTTGTGTTTCGAAACCCGGTTGGTCATACTTTGATTGATTTTGTCAAGGACAACATTGAAAACACACAATATGAAGCTTTCCTCTTCTGTATTCCCTATGATTTCATGAGATGCCAATTCACCACTCATTTTCTCTACCTTAGGTACTCTTCTTTTCGGAAGCTCTCTTTCAATCCAAAGATCTTCAAGTGAAGGACACTTTTCTACTCTATCACTAGTCTTTTCTGACACTACTCTTACAAAAGTCTTTGTTGCCAGACTAACTTTTTCAAGTTTATTCCTTGCTTTATTTAAGGTATCCTATGAAGCAGAAGTGAACCTCCAAGCTTGGACATAATTAGGAGTCTTGGTTTGAAGGAAATCTGAGAGCGGACTAGTGATTTGAAATATTAGTAAAAACATCATGGCAACTAACCTTGTTTCATAGGAGACAAACTTCTTTAACGATGAAAGAGCATCATTGCGAACTTTTTGATTGAATTCATTGGTGTTACCAATAAGGAAGAGTGTAATCATAAGTTCAACGAAGACAGGCTCCGATATCCTCTCTGTAGCAGCTCTACCTTCTGCCCAGTAATGAAAACGACCAAATATGCGTACAGTAGCATAACTTTTACTGTTCCATTAACCGTTCCAATAACGACAAGACGTGCAATAGGATTCTGTTGTATATACATATTAAGGCGCTTGTAGGACTCTGAGAAATGTCTGTGTTTCCTAAAGTAATCCAAAGAAGGATATGGAAGATGGAAGGCATTGCGCGGTATCACAAATCACAAGGTTGAAAACATGGGCATAACACCACGTTTGAATATGGTTGGGAATCAACAGATACCGTACTGAATCATCAAAATTGCCAGGTTGTTTTATAAATTTTACGTTTGAAAAGAAATGTTTTGACTAATGTTTTTGATTTAGGCCTACGCATCCGGGATAACAGTGATACTAACTTAAAATGTGCAGAACATCGCTATAGAACCAAATATGTAAAAATATATAAATTTAGGCCTGGAATCCAAATGATACAATCACAGAGATAGGTTACTTTATCTCTGTGGATTTAATGTTCAGAAAAACGATCAAGTGGCATTTCACTATCTTCGACCCAAAAGCCATTGCTGATAGGAGGCGAAACCATTCATTAAGGAGGGCGCATCGACCCGCGGGCCGGTGGGTCGGCAGGTCAGTGCAACGCTGCTAGCAATTAAGGTATACACACCATCCACCAGCCTCGGTCAAGGTTTTGGATGCATATTCAAAAAAAAGAAAAACTGTGTTGTGAAACGGATAAGAAAAATACGTTGACAAAACGAGGGAAAGTCCACTGACCATTCAGATCTTTTTTTATGCAATATACTTTGTTTGCAATTCGGAAAAACATAAAGCAACGTCGTAGAATACATTGACGTTAGAGCTGTACCAACGGGAGGTATCGCATTGCCCACGGCAGAATGACTGGCTACCCATCTTTAAATGGGCGCAGAGCAGCAGTTTGGGTCAAGTGTCCTTCCAAAAATTGTTGGAAATAACTTATGAGTGACAGGTTTTCTTCCTCCCTTTATTAAGAATACTTTTGAGGACTGGCGGCAGCTTCCAAAGAACAATAAGAAAGGTAGGAAGGGAAGGACTTTAACTTAGAAGAAAAACAATGGTTTGCTGTTCTCTTGTTTTAGTTGAAGAATGCAAAACGTAAAATAAAATTCAGTTACAAGAATTGCTTCAACTCGTTTCGATGTTAGTGTCTTTTTTTTTTCATAAATATCGTCTATGAAACGAGCAGAAAGCGGTGTATCCGGGAAATCGGGCTTAATTACTATTTTTAAAAAAACGAATCCTAAGATTGCGGAAGAACTCACCAGATGTGACGATAATCGAACTGAGAGTGAAAAATAGTGGAACAAGTGACAACAAGGTGTGTAAAATACCTAGACTTGGAATCATCGAACATTGTGGAGGTAGATACATTCCTTCATCTGGAGCAACTTCCAAGTCAATCTTATTTTAGTGATTATACACCACTTATATTAACAACAAAATCAATAAGTGATACGTCTGAAGTTGTATGGAAAAAGGACCGCTCGTGGTTGATATTCACGAATCATGAAGACAGTTGTGAAGAAGTTATGTTGTGTAGTGTTTGTGTGCATCATTCCCATCTCGTATCCAAAAGTATAGATAGTTCCACACATGACTTACCTTGGGCAAATAAGGATGTGTCAAAAAAAAAAAAAAAAAAAAAAAAAAAGTAAGAAAAAGAATCTTGATGCAAGCACGAAAAAAAATGCGTAGTTTGCATCAGGAACAAATTTGTAAAAGACATATTTCCAGAAGTATTCAGAATTTGCTCGAGAACTGTGTATAACAAACCAGAAAGAAAAGCTGAAAACAATTGTTAGAGTGTTACATTAAGTTTATGTGGCGGCGAAAAGAGAGTGAAGTTTCCGTGACCACACGAACTAATAAACCTACAGATCAAAAACGGCATTGATATGGGAACGCATCATCATGCAGATAAAACTGCGGCAACTATGACTAGTTTTATTTTTGATCTGTCTCGTGCAAAATTGGTAAAATTTTAAACATCGTTTTTTTAAATTTTAGTGGACAAATCTACAGACAGGTTTGCAGATAAGCACTTGCTGTGTTATATGTAACATAAGTGGACGAAGAAAATAACCCTTGTTGTTGTTTCTATAAATTAGTGCCCGTAGAAAATACCGATTCAAAATCCCTTGAAGAGAAAATTAATCAAGCGTTTTCCGAAGATTCCATAGACATTTTAAATCTTAAAGAAAAGCTTGCTGGATTTGGTTTGGACGGGACTGCAGTGTTTACTGGGAGAAATGATGGTGTTGCCGCTCGAATTAGAAGAAATGTCAAACCGTGCTTTATTAGTGTACACTGCATGGCACATCGAATGAATCTTGTTTCTGCAAGGGTCTTTGGTGTTAGGAATGCATTCACAACTTTGAATGTTAGGAGAATTTACAAAATGTCCAGTAAACCATCTACAGCTGCAAAACTTAAAAGTATCGCAACAGTCATAGATGCCGCAGGACTGCTGAAAATCAAAAAAATTGTTTCACATACGTTGGATTTCAATTGAGAGGGACACATTATTGGCAGACTTTACAGATTTTTCTTGTATAGTGCAATTCCTACTTTTGGAGTGTAAATACTGACCATTTCAGCAGAGACTGCTCTAAACTGTCTTATTTAAAAAAAAAAAAAAAAAACTGTTGGAGAGAAAGAACATTCTATTGCTACGTTTTCTTCTGGATATTGCGTCCATTCTGTCTAATATTAGTAAAATGATGCAAAAGGAAGAAGTTTCGTAAAACGAAATAAAGAAAAAAAAATTCAATCTACAATCCAAGCTCTGAGAGAAATGCGTATGAAAGATGATGTCTACCTAAGTCTTTGTAAAGAAGAGTATTTAGTGCACTGCAGACAAGCGTCTGATACAAGGAGTGATGATAGTGAGTTTGATCAAATAAAAGGGCAAGATAATCGAAGGTTTAGTAGATAGCTGAAAGAAGGTTTCCTTCTAATGATGTGCTAAAGTGCTTTTCAGTGTTTGGAAATAAATATCGTAATAGGACGAGTGGTTTATACGGTAACGTAGACGTATATAAAGCAGCTCAATTGTTGGGATTGAATCATGATGTTGTAGTGTCAGAATGGAGAGACTACATATCAAGTTCTAAGTCGGTAAATGATTTCACAGTTCGTAAAGCCTTAACGTCTAAAGTTCGCTCTGTGCCATTTCCACTGCTGCCTGTGAACGTAAATTCAGTGTTCTTCATAATATTAAAAGTTCCGAAAGAAACCTATGTTGGCCGAGTATCTTGCAATCTTTATTGACAATAAACTCGATGGACCTCCTTTAAAATTATGGAATGCTGTTACTGCTGCTGATACGTGAGTTTTGTCTGGCCATCACGTGTTCAACTCTCATTACACACGGAAATAAAGAGAAGAGAAGTTTAATCTTAAAATTTTTCTCTAATTTAAGATACGTTGTTGGAAACTATATATTTTAGGTCTATTAATACAGTAACACAATCATTCAATACTCGTATTGTTCTAGCTCCCCCCGTTGGTCTAGTGTCTAGCACACGGACACCGTCTTTGGTACACGGAGTGTCGAGTTCATTTCCCGTTGGGAGCGTCTTATAAAACTTTAAACGATTACGGTGCTTCGGATTCCACCTTAAACTGTAGATCTACATCTCATAGCTTCGCTGCTGAAAAAGGAAGCTAAGCTTAAATACCAAATCAATCGTATTATTTGATCTACTCTGACTCTACAGTTCATGCGAATCTATAGCTGGCCAGGTGAAGCGCTTCAACTTCGTAGATCTAATGCTTGGTTAGCACATCGGTTCTCAGGCGCTATTATTTCTGAATTTTAGATCCCATACCGCTATTTTCCTGAATGCAGACCTAAATGTAATGGTAAACACAAGGATACTGTGCTTCCACGGGACTCTAACCCTGGACCATACGCACTGAAATGTATATTAAACACAATAGATAAGTGTACCAATTTAGATTAAATGAATAAATAATTAATTAAAGTATTTTAAATAATAACGACAACTAGTTTGAACATTTATTATTATTATTATTATTATTATTATTATTATTATTATTATTATTATTATTATTATTATTATTATTATTATTATTAATAATAATAATAATAATAATAATAATAATAATAATAATAATAATAATAATAATAATACATGAATAATTCAACTTCTTTGGAGCCCGCACTTCATGTGTGAAGCACAGTGAGATATTAGTATGGATCGCTGAACTACTTTTCCTCACCATTTTCAAATGATTTCGCATCCTGGGTTCAAAGTTGGACCACGCAAGTGTGACGTAATGTCATGTGGATTATCATGGTGGTAAAGGTGGAACAAAACGACCCTGCCAAGTTTCAAACCCTCCTCGCTCGATGTCGCTCGCCCAGCTATGTTCAGTAATGTAACGTAAATAAATCTCTTTTTATGTATTATACATTACATACAATGGAAAATTAGTATTATTTTTTCTTATTTTAATGAAAAAAGCGTTATGAAAATAAAAAAAAATGGACCGGGTTTGAACCCATGCGAAAAGTGATTATCATTACTATCCCATTGCGCTTGCTCTCTTGGACCCGAGGACCAACAGTAACAGACGTTTGATTTCTGCTCTATGCACGCTACGTGCCGAGAGGCGGATAAGTTCAACCAATCAGAACAGCGTATTTAGCTCCTATGGCTAGGGTCGAGCGTGATTTAAAAATATGCATAAAGTCTAGTCAATGACGTTATTCCTCTAATTTTAAAATAGCACTAGTGTTTAAAAATGACTTCTACTATTATATATTTCAGTGCTTCTAATTAATGCACGGTATTTTACGACTTGTAAAAAACTGTTACAATAGTAGTGGTTTTGAGAAATATTAGTGTCGTTGATTTTAGTGTAGTTAAAAAAATGATTGAAAGTACTATTCTAGTTTAGGTAGCCATACATGATTGCTTTCAAACTAATAATCCTACACTTGTAAACGTAAAATACAGCTGTATTACTTTGTATTTATTTCTATCGCCTGCAGAAATGTGTTCCTTACAATATGTCTTTTCATGCAAAGTATTGAACTTTACCTGTAATTTTTCCAAAATATGGTGTGCCACAACTAAACCAGCAACTATGAATGCATGATTTATGTAGTTCTTGCATTACAAAATACATTCTTTGACCTTATGAATTATTTCTTGTGGAGAAGTGACATTCCTGGGTGCAGAGTCACTTTAATATGCTTTAACTGTTATGGGTATAAATACATCGTGCAGATATGCCATGAAAACGATATTGCAGAAAACACGAACCAACTTATGCTAAGTGATCCCTAAAAAGCACGGAGATGTATCTGTAGGGAACAGGTACGTCAGGGACGGTAGGTATAAAAAAGTGAGGACAGTGGAAACACACTGCTTTCCTCATATTACTAGATGTCTTATGTGTCACACAGCTTCGTCATTACGAGTTATGACGTACACGCTGCAATGATATATGAATTCAGTTCATCATGACTTCCTTATGGACTGTTACATGGTTAAAACCATAGAATTTCGATTACGTTATTTTTAGGTACGTCGATTATGTACACCACTCAACAGAAGCTAGACAAGTTATAAGCTTCTCGCTCGGATTATTATTCGCGAAAATGTACTGCCATTTCATTACAGCATTTTTTTCTACACTGCAATTCCACAGCTACTTTAAAGAAATTCTGTATTTATAGATTTAAAATATCTCTCACCGAGGCATGTCTTCAAAACTACTTTAATTGATTTCTAAAGGAGTTAGGTTTACCAAAATTCCTTTATATATTTACCTTATCTGTCCAAACTCTTGATATATTTACTCTGTCTATCCATGTGTCCGTCCAAACTCCTTGATATATTTACCCTGTCCGTTTAAACTCCTTGATATATTTACCCTGTTCGTCTAAACTACTTTATATATTTACCCTGTCTGTCCAAATCCTTTATATATTCACCCTGTCTGTCCAAACTCCTTTATATATTTACCCTGTCTGTCCAAATCCTTGACATGTTCACCCTGTATGTCGAAACTCCTTTATATATTTACCCTGTCCGTCCAAACTCCTTTATATATTTACCTTGTCTGATCATATGACTTTCCAAACTGCTTTATATATTTACCCTATCTGTCCATGTGTGAGTCCAAACTCCTTTATATCTGTCCGTCCGTCCGTCAGGGAAACAAAAGTGTGTGTCCATCTGTCCTGAAGACAAGAAATCTCAAGGACTATTAAGCAGATAAGCACCAGTTTTGGACAGAATAAAAAGGATCAGAAGCTAAAGATAGAATTCATTGCTGGAATTGATATTGAAACCGAAAGGATAGAAATAAACCATTTCCGCTTTTAACGTTGATCACTAAAGTAGAAATGGTAATATTTAGGCGAGATTTATTTTTCTTTTTTGTAACCGATTAAGCTTCCCAAGGATACATTTTGTCTTCATCCTTAACTCACTATTACAACCAGAAATAATAAAAATCAACTACAAATTTCGGTTTCAATACTAAACTACAAAGATAAAAAACGATAAGTGGTTGCGAGGCGCTGTTTCTTGGGAATCGATTTAACGTTGGGAAGAACAGGTAATATTACTTTCTTCTTTTATCCTCTGTTCAAACAGAGTGGTCACTGTGGTTGCTCAGTGGTAGAGCGTTCACCTCTGGTCCCTGATTCGATCCCAGCTCGCGCCATGTGGAACTTGTGGTGGACAAACACCGTGGACGTAAAGCTCAAAGATTTCATTTCCATTCAAACAGAAAGTGGAAGATATCAAACCCTTACGGTTTTAACGTTGATCATTATAGAGTAAAAATGACAATAGATACCAAGAAGCTGTTTTCTGCAATCAATTAAAGGTCCCAAAAATAGGCCTATATTCCATGTATACACTAATCTTTCTAGGAAAACCGGAAGTGGTAGAAATATATTACCAATTACGGTTTCAATATTGAGAAAATATCGCTCCATACAAGCCCAACTCCATATGTGGCCACGTGTAGCGTAGTCGCCAACGCTCTCGCCTTTGGTGCGAGCGGTCCCAGGTTCGATTCCCGGTGGGGCACTCGGTCGAAAAGTGTAAAACGCTTTTCCAGGCCTGCCTCCCTGAATGAGGTTTTCCTGCGTTTTCCTCATTCACATGAGGCAAATTCCGGGGTGGTACCTAATTTATAGGTCCCAGGCCGCTTCCTTCCTTCCTTTTCCCCGGATAGTATGCTCGCCTAGGGACGTCATCCTTCATACGTGATGGGTTAAATGGCCATAGATGCAGAAAGCCCAGAAATCTAAATCCTAAATCAAACTCCATATGGTGAACACGTTACACTTTTTAAACGAAAATTAAAATAATTTTCTAACACGTAAACAACTTAAGCTAGTTTTTAGCTTTCTTTTCAGGACGTTAGCAATGATAAATTTACAATAAGCACAAAGCTAGCGAGACAATTGGTACCCAGAACTAAGAAAACAGAAAAAATTCCAATACTTTATTCTATTTACATATGTTATTTCTAAAGTTTTCATCCTAATTCAAATTGCTATAGCTTGAAAATTACTAATAGTATTGGGATCGAACGCCTAAGTCTGTCAGCCCTAGCTCTAACACTTTTCTTCACTTTTCTTCACAGGTCGATATTGACTTTTTCTCTAATTTTGATGTGAAGAATCATTTCTTACAGTTTTTCGGTATAGTTCATTAGCATACCGGGTTTACTCGCGTAATAGTCGCCCTTGCATAATAGTCGCACCTTAAGTTTGAAGTAAAAACATTTGCCAAAAACATTTTCTCAGACAAAGTCGTAATCTACGGGATTTTTGTCTTTGTGAAGGAGCCTTTCTTCAAAATTGCTTGTCTTGCGCGAGTCCGAGCAACAGCAACAAAGAGAAAACACCCACTGGCAAAATTAAGCGTCAATCTATCGAAATTTTATGCAAGTGGATAGTGCAAAGTTGGTCTTCGATAACATCTGACACCGTGTCAAAAAGCTTCATAAAGACCGGCATATCCACAGCTTTGGACGAAAGCGAAGATGATGCTCTGTGGAACAGTTACCCAGATTCGTCAGATGGAGATAAGACAGAAAGTGAAACTTCGGATGAGAATGAATAGTGCCTTTCGCATGTATGGACAGCTCTGACACTTCTTGTGCGTGTGTGTTTCTTCTTTGTGGTTTTACGTAGTAGTTATTCATGTGTCTCCCGATTATGTAAATATATCATTCTTTTGTTTCAATGCCTAGAAGACTTTGTTTGTCTTCCACGAATCTGTAAATTACGAGTTTGATTTTTACAAGCTTTAATATTTTAATATATGCAGGCTATATTTTATTATATTTATGTTGACACAATGCTGTATGCATCAAAATTCGAAATTGTTTTGACCGTAGCGATAATTAAATGCCAGCTTTCTCCGTGTAATAGTCGCAGTTCGATTTTCACATTAAAAAATTGGTACAAAAAGTGGACTATTACGCGAGTAAACACGGTATATATATATATATATATATATATATATATATATATATATATATATATATATATATATATATATATATATATATATATATTTGGTCTAGGAATTAATTCGTGCGGTTGGTACGCACACATTGAAGCTGTAGTACAAACACAAAATACATAAATACCTTAAGAAAAATATTGTCCATCGCTAGCCACCACTTTCGCCCATCTGTCAGGCAATGTACGGATTCCGTGGCGAAAGAAGTCCTCATCCTTGGAAGCGATCCAGTCAGAGACCCATGTTTCGATATCTTCTGAAGAAGTAAACCGCTGTCCAATCAAATCGTTGTTCATGCAATCGAACAAGTAGTAGTCCGAAGGAGCAACGTCTGGTGAATACGGCGGGTGGGGTAAAACTTCCCATCCGACATTTTCTAAATAGGTTTTGACCGGTTTTGCGACATGTGGGCGAGCGTTATCATGTTGAACAATAAGTTTATCATGTCTGTTCTCCCATTCTGGTCGTGTTCTGGCCAGAGGTTGCTTCAAACGCATTAATTGTCGTCGATAACGTTCTCCATTCATAGTTTCACCCGGTTGCAGCAGCTCATAGTACACCACACCTTTCATATCCCACCATATGCACAGCATAACCTTTGGACAGTGAATATCTCGTTTTGGTTGTGATGAACCTGGTTCACCTGGTTTCACCCAGGCTTTTTTCGTTTAGGGTTCTCGTAATGGATCCACTTCTCATCACCCGTAATAATTCGATGCAGAAACCCCTTTCTGCTCTGTCGTTGAAGCAGCAATTCGCAAATGGTTTTTCGTCTTTCAACGTCTCTGTCTTTCAATTCATGTGGAACCCAATGTGACATCTTCTGAATCATTCCCATAGCTTTCAAGCGTTTGGAGACTGTTGTTTGATCAACGCCTAATGCTGCTGCAAGTTGTTCCTGCGTTTGACACGAATCCTGCTCGAGCAATGCTGTCAATTCTTCGTCTTGAAATGTTTTTGGCTGTCCAGCTCGCTCTTGGTCTGCCAAGCCGAAATCACCACTTCTAAACCGTGCAAACCACTTCTGACACGTTCGCTCAGCTAGAGCATGGTCACCATACACTTCCACCAAAATACGATGACTTTCAGTCGCACTTTTCTGCATGTTAAAGTAATGCAGCAGGACACCCCGCAAAAACACTTTATCAGGCACAAATTGCGCCATGTTCACTTAACTACAAACTGGTGTTGTTGACGCTTTAATCCACTGCCCTATACTACGACCGATACGCGATGACAGGGGTTTGCAACACATGTGTGGATACACGGAACTGTGGGACGCTCCATTCGTTGCGCCATCTCTTGTCCACCCGCACGAATTAATTCCTAGACCATATATATATATATATATATATATATATATATATATATATATATATATATATATATATATATATATATATATATATATATATATATATATATATATATATATATGAAACTTTGCATAACTATAGGTCTAAACTGAGGATCTAATTGGTAAAAAAGTGCAGCTAATTTTATTTTTCGGAGTTGACAACCTTAAACTTAATTCAGTATTTACCTTGTATCAACTGCAATTTATGTACAATGATTAATTGCCCTACACCTTTCAGACACTGGAAGCCCCTTACAGCATAATTTACATTTACATCTGCAAAAGAAATCCAAGATAAATTGTATTTAAAAAAAGACACAACGATCATGCCACAAGTAAAAAGGGCATGATCGTGAGTTGGTTAAATCACTGTGAACTTTCATACTAATTGGAGGATAACGAATTCAATGTAACTATTTTTGATTTCATTGCAAGGAGAATCTTCCAAGGGAATGACGAATCGAACAATTGTACTTCATTGTAGCAAGAAGTACTAATCCTACCGGGCAATAATTTAGTACACAGAAGGAAACAGAAGACTGTATGATCAAGGGAGGAGCTAAACCATATTTTGCCGTTTTATCCAGTGTAAAGCAGGATTGAAGCCCATTTTATCCAGTGTATATCTGAGCGTCAAGGGGGGGGGGCTATAGCCCCTATAGCTCCCCTTGGATCCGCCACTATATATAAATGAACATTAATATGAATTTATATACAGCGAATAATCATAATAGGGGGGAGTGTAACTCCTAACCACTATAATTTTCCTACGTATCGCTGGCCGACAATGAGAAGTCACAGCCATAATGTAGAAAGGAGTCAATGTGGAAATTTATTATGGGACGAGGTCAATCTAGTTGGATCTGAAAACTTGCTTGACTTTGCTGGCTCCATTATAAAGGTGACACGTTATATCACATGAAACTCGTCCCCATACTTCTTTTCATAAATGAATCTCTGATTTGAGAAATGCCGTAAGTCAGTAATGTCAATATTGCCGTAAGTCAATGATTTGACGTTTCTCAACTCAGGGACTCTTGCTGCAGTTCGATATTGCACGAACTATTTAGCTTGACTTCTGACATCACATCCTAACGATGTAGCTACCGTTCTAGAATCAAAGCTGCGTGTAAACTCATTTTCCTCATATGCGTAACTTATGGCGTTTCTCAAATCAGCAATTCCAATATGATATCAGAGAAAAGATTACTGAAAATGTATTTACAGTAATAAGAACTCAAATTAATGTTTTATTTTTGTTAAGTTCCAATAATGGATTAGCTATCTGGAAAATGCTGTTAAAGGTGAACGATTTTACTGAATACCTGTAGTGTACCAACAGTTTTTCTGACATAATTATTAGGCCGTACACAGAGTTACATTTTTGTAGAATTACAGACATTAATTAATACCAATAGCCAATGGTCTTTATGTTATCTATTTTGATTACAAAATATGTATCAAGTATGGTAAGAACTAAGATCATCCAACAAAAACTGTATTCTGTGGTGGGTATCAACGTAGCATCCAATAAATTCATTCAAGAGAAAAGAAACAAAAATAGTGTTATTTAATTTACAAATGTCAGAGCAAGAGATATGTAATTTAATTGTGAATCAAATAACTCCAGATATATACCACATTTTAATGCTTACTTCAGTTTCGCAAAATTAAAAGGAACTCAATGAATTCGTACAATCCTGTGATGCCAATCACAAATATCAATCAGACTATCAAAATCATGTGAAATCTACATCGAAAAAAAAAAAAACAGTGGATGAAAAGAAATTTTCAAATAAATCAATAGCACGGCCAACAAGAGATGGTCTCTGACGTTTCTTACCACATGCGGTGGGACATTGCAGCCCCTACTTTGGTACTAGTGTTACCAACCACCATCACTCTGTCTTATACCATTAATTAAATTGCCACTACAGTTGCACCGAAAAAAAACCTTGACACGCGAGTAGTGGCAATGTCACTGCGAGCTGTCAGAGACGTTCTCTTACTGGACGCACTTATAAATATTGTTTCTCGTGTGGATCCATTCAACATTTGTAGAGGTTGCACTAAGCATAAGCAGATGTATCGAGGAAACATTAAAACAAATATCCAACCACAAAAACATTCCTACCAGTGTTATACTTTTAACAATAGTTCAGAAGAATATAATCAGTCATACTACAGTTTCAATTTGCCATATTCCTACCACTTGATTTATAGATACTTATAGTTCCACTAACTTTGTATTAAAATCTGATTTATATATATATATATAAAACCAGATGGTAAATATAATTGAGAACTCTTCGCTTCTGCTTGGCTAAATAGTAATATCGAGAAAACTCTTTCAGTTTCCGCCATTCTTTTATTATCCATCATTTTAGGTTGAATGTGGATTAAACAACCGGGGGATCTATCTTATTCCGCATGAAATAGTGCATAAATATTATTTATCTGTAATACCTTTATGTGATATTTAGTCAAATTGAGGATTAAGCTAAATGAAGCAAGATCCGAAGTGTTAAGCTTAAACTGCGTATGTGGATGATAAACATTTCTATAGCACAGGACGATCAAATAACTTTATTGTTATCGTACCTATTTCTTGGACACTCGTCAGCACGTTATCGCTTGAGTGGAACTGTTATCGTTTTACGAGGGCTGATCAACGCTTACGAGGGCCGAAGATTAAGACTGATTATTGTAACGCAGTTCCTTTTGTTGCAGAATGCCGGTACGATTGATAGGTGAAAGAGTTGTGTTTCATGTGTACTCTCACTAGGTGGCAGCATTGTCATATCGGTAGATTGGGAGTAATCCGCTGTTTTAGACACTGTTTCCATTTCGCCTCACAACATGCTGTGTATATGCGTACAATGGAAGTTACACGAGAAGAACAGTATGGAGCAATAAAGTTTGTTTTCGCATGAACCATACAGCTTCTGAAACATACGAAAAGCTCAAGCAAGTTTACTGTGAAAATGCATTACCTCGAACAACAATGTTTCGGTGGTTCAAAGAATTCAAAGAAGGAAGTGTTTCATGCGTTAAGCAAGGTGGACCTGGTGTTTCAGCCTCTGCTGTGACAGAAACATCAATAGTGTTGTTGTGATTGTCCATGAGGATCGAAGAGTAACATTAAGTAAACTAATTGAAGTGTTGGGAATTTCATATGGTAGTGTTTTTTCAATAATGCACGATTACCTCCATATGTCCTGTGTTTATGCCCGTTGGGTACCACGACTGTTGACTCCGGAACAAGCTTGCTTTAGCTTTTCGTATGTTTCGGAAGCTGTATGGTTCAAGCGAAAACAAAACACCATTGCTCCATACTATTCTTCTCGTGTAACCTCCATTGTATGCATATACATAGCACGTTGCGAGGCAAAATGGAAGCAGTGTCTAAAACACAGCGGATTACTCCCAACCTACCGATACGACAATGCCGCCACGTAGTACGAGTATACATGAAACACAAGTCTTTCAACTACCAAACGTGCAGGCATTCGGCAGCAAAGGAAACTGCGGTACAATAATCAGTCTCAGTCTTTGCTGATTAGCCCTCGTAGCTATCATGTTTCGGATTAATGTTTTCAACGGATAGACCATACATAATTGATATAAACTGACTGCAGTATTAATTACAGAAAAGCTAATCAATAAGTTCTTCCATATTAACTTACCAACATTGTTTCGTGATGGCATGTGTGATTGGGATTCTGACTGTGGCACACTGCGCAAATTTCTTGTCGGACGATTTCCCATAATGAAAATGTTTCTGGGCGCAATCAAAAATCGTTTCTGTGAATATGTTAAAAGTATATACTAATATTGCACATTTATGTATGAATATCTTAAGAGTACAAGGTATATACAGTAAAAAAGAAAGTACTATTATATTTATAAAGAAAACATTGCATAAAATTCTTTCTTTAATTTTCGAGACGTATTTAAGAATATCTACTTTCTTAGAAATATTAATAAATTATTTGTATTGTTCAAGCGTAGTGTTTTATCTATTTATGTTTAAAATTAACCCGACCTGGGTTAAAATCATTGTTACATCCCTTGTATTGTAGATCATTTATATGTGTTTTAAATATGAACTTTCTTCAAATATTTTTTTTTAAGAAGTGGAACAAAAGACAATTTTTGGGCATATCTTCTCATTTTTGCTCTATGGTGATTCAATATTGACAGCAGAGATGACATCTACTCTTAGGACATTGACTTATCTTCAAATATTCTCTCTCTCTCACACACACACACCCGGGAGCCCCTTCCTTAAATACGTCACTGTATATATATATATATATATATATATATATATATATATATATATATATATATATATATATATATATATATACTTAGTGTTCACTGAATTGCGACCACCCTTCCACAGAAGAAATTGTGGGCAGCAGTCAAGCTGATTACATGACTACCCCAACTGGTACATACACTCGAGGCTGCATGTTGGCGGACAGCACACTGTTATAATCGGAGTTGGGCAGGATTTATCCTTATTCTAATAGGGCATAATTGTGGGTACCTCAGCAATAGGTGTGTCAATAACCTAGACAACAATACTTGTCGAATGCGCCCGTTCGTGTGCAGAGAAGGTATATAAGGAGTGGGAAGAAAATGGGGTAACGGACTCCAGAGATGGGCCGCAGGCATGAAGTTCCCCAGCAAATGACTTCGTCGTGCTTGGGTACAGGGACACGCTAATTGGACCGTGAATGATTGGAAAAGTGTGTATTCGTCCGATAAATCACGGTTTGTGCTACTCCACTTGGGGTGTGCATGTGTCTGGCGCCAAGAGCACGAAGCTATGGACCTCTCGTACATGGTGCGTACTGTACAGACAGGTAGGGCGGCTGTATGGTTTGGGAATGTTTCTGTTGGCATGGACTGGAACAGTTGGTATGCATGTACTACAGTGAGACATCCATTGTGTACCTACCTACCAGTGTTGCAGAATCACATACACTCTACAATGCAACGCTTCTTCTTACACGAAGACAGTTTCCAGGATGACAATGCAAGGTGCCACAAAGCCAGGACTGTACTTGCATAGCTTAAGGAACATTTCACGGAGCTGTAGCATATGAATTGACTCCTAACTTATCCTGTCTTAATCCTATAGAACATTCATGGTAAGTTGTGGAACGAGCTCTTCGCACCGTGACTCCTGCACCGACATCTATGGGTTCATCCTGTTATACCATCAGGAATATATGGTGTCAGATTCCCGTGGAAACATATCAGCAACTACTAGAATCCATGCTACGCCGTGTCCAGACCACCCTTTGAGCAAAAATTAGGGATGGGCACGAGTCGAGCTAAAACCCGAATCGACTCGAAACTTGAAGCGAATTCGAGTCGAGTTCCGAGCTGAGTCACTGTTTTGAGGTCGAGTTTGAAAAATGTCTCGTTCGTTTTAACTCGTTTTGAAATCATTGCCTGATTAGACTGGAAAGCGAAAGCTATGAGAAATGTAAGCAGTAATGTGGAATATTTTTAGTGTTGCCCACGAGGTGAGACACTGCTCTCATCTTGCCTCGTCTCATTAACAAGACGACAATGGATTTTTATAACGAGACAGACTCAAATGTCTTGAGCACTAACAAGTGTATATTCTGTAGTTGTCACCACCAAGGCTGAGACCTGCACGGTGAAAGTTTTGAGCCGAAGCAGAAGCCCAACCCATGTAGGGATGTTAACCGGCTTAGCTCGGTTCAACTGAGCGAACAGCTCGAGCCGGCTTGGTCGAGATGAGGCTCCGACTCGGTTCAGGTGAGCCATCGTCTTGAGTCGGCTCGGTTGGAGTGAGCCATCAGCTTGGTTTGTTTCGGCTCGTGTCGGTTTGGGTAGGTGAGCTGTTGGCTCGGATCGAGAGGGAATGAGCTGTGAGCCGAGCCTCTCGAGCCGTTGGGAGGGAACCCTAAACCTGGACCAAGCATTTTTGAACATGTGTGGCCGGCGCCCTCTAACTTTTAACGATTTTTGGTTCGAGCCCGGATACTTGCTCTCCGGAACTCAAACCCAGAACTAGTGATGGGCAGTGGGAATATTCCCGGTGGGAAGGAAAATAAAAAATGGGAATATTTCCGGGTTTTTCCCTGGCATATAAATTCCCGGGAAGGAATTTATTACTATTTCTTTATTTTATCTTCCAAATTATAAGAACCGTAGACCTTATGCAGAGTCGTTTTGACGTCTTATTAACGCTATACTACGGGCTTGACTATCGGATGGTTATCAAAAGTGTATTCAGAGTCTCTGATTAGGACGTAGTAGTTGACGAAGTTAATCACTTGTGACTAATTAATCTAGAAAAGAGGGTACCCTTTTAGCCACGGTTTAACTTGTGCAACACATTTCGTATTTCATGTACTTTCATGTTTACAAACTACGCATGAGCACATCTACTTTTCCGTAGCTGCCACATTTATTTTTCTCACCCGATGCGTTGAGGTTATATTAGTTAATCATATCCAAATCAACTTTTTAGTTGTATTCAAAGTAGACTCTGAATACCAAAATACACACCCTCCTTAGTAAAGATCTAGTATGGCACTAACTAGTCTGTGACTAACACTTCATTAACGAATTCTCTCTGAATACCGTCCCGTGTGACTAATTACTTTATTTTCATTTATTATGATTTACTTCTAGGCTTTAAATAATTTGGAGATTTAAAAAAAAATAAAATTCGTTGACTGTACTGTATATAACTAATCATATGATTTATTAGTTCCATTTCCATTTGCACTAAAATGTAGCAAATTACTAATTTAATGATGAAAAAGAACCAATTTGTACAGTAATGTAGAAATTATGTAGGAATAGAGATGAAGCACAATTAATACACATGGAACCATCATTAGTAATAGACGTCGGTCTGTCTCCTGTCTCTGACTCGAATTTTTGAAGAGGTACTCGGACTTCTCTTACATGTGAATTAACGCATGAAATTTCGAGAAATAGGTAGGAAGAAAGGTCGTGTGTGGCAATATTACGTGCTAAATTATAAAGATATAATAAGTCAGTACATTGCAAATTTTGTGAACATAAATATGTATGCGCAAATGTTGATAAATTGGTGAGACATGTATCTTCTGGCAGTTCTCGTTTCTAATTTGTTTACAACATTTAAAAATTTAATATGTTTATAATATCAGTAGTAGAGTGAAGTCTAGAAAATCCACTTACTTATAAATTTAAACTGTTTAGCGGTGTAAAATTATGTGGACTTACTATACCATTTTTTCCACATATTTACTTTCATAGAACATATTGTAAGTAAATATACATTTATGTGTACTCTCTAAATATAATAAAATATTAATAAAGTAACATAGTACCGTTCAGAATATACATTTTAAAGAACCCTCTGGAGACAACTGTAATAATATACTGTGATAAAAAACGAGTTTAACTTAGAAATCATAATATAGTAATAGAATGCAATTTTTTTAGCGATTGTACATAAATTCCCGGAAAAATTCCCATTTTGGGAATCTTCCCGGGAACATTTCCAGGGAATATTCCCGAAAAATGTGTTTCTGGGAATTTACCCACTACCCAGAACCTTGTGAACGATGTCCTTGCCTCCTAGACTTCACGACTACCGAGGTCAGCAGTCAACTAGTTTTTAGTATTCAGATACAAACCACCTATCTTTCATGTTTATACACGGTGTTGTAATAATAATAATAATAATAATAATAATAATAATAATAATAATAATAATAATAATAATAATAATAATAATAATAATAATAATAATAATGTTATAGCAGTAGTAGTAGTATTGATAAGTATTGATAATAATTATATTGTATGTGTAGGATACTTGAAGAAAGCACTTGAAACTACAAACATTATTTGGCTCGATTTGGCTCGTTTTGACTCGACTTGACTCGAAACTCGTCTAGCGTCTCGTCTCGCGTCTCGCATAAAGTTTTCACTCTCGTCTCGTGTCTCGTCTTGCAAATGCGAGACGAGACGCGAGGCGAGACGAGACTTCTCGCGTCTCGCGTGCATCCCTAATAATTAACCTATTTATATAATTACCCATACACAAAAATAGCGACTATTAAGCTACATTGGACAAACGTATGTTTCAACTTTCTTTTTGTAATTCCCAATTCACTACCATACCAACTATATGTTTCAAATTTGCTCTTGTAATTACCATTTCTCACCCATACTGACATTAGCCTACGTTGAGCCAACGTATGTTTTAAGTTTATTTTTGAAATTACCAATTCTAAATCATACCGACCATTAGTCTATGTTGAGCAAAGGTATGTTTTAACTTACTTTTATGATTACCAACTCACGATGATACCGACCATTAAGCTACGTTGGGCCAACGTATGTTTCAACTTTATTTTTGTGATCACCAATTCCCAACTATACCGACCACTAACCTAGTTGAGCC
The DNA here is from genome assembly GCF_964235325.1 of Thermobia domestica. Lineage (NCBI taxonomy): Eukaryota > Metazoa > Arthropoda > Insecta > Zygentoma > Lepismatidae > Thermobia > Thermobia domestica. Next base: position 289,061,827 of record NC_137457.1, read on the forward strand.
AACGTTTGTGTCCCAATTTTATTTTTGTAATTACCAATTCCCAACCATGCCGACCATTAGCCACGTTGGTAAAACGTATGTTTCAACTTTATTTTGTAATTACTAATTCTCAACCATGTTGACCGTTAGCCTACGTAGGTCCTACCAAGTGTACTGCTAGGGAAAAAACCGGAAGTAGTACTTATCTACCACTTCCGGTGTTAATAGAGGGATAACAGTGGAAATGGGATATATTCTACGTATAGTGAATTTATATTAACTAATAATTTCTCTTTAACTCTTAACTTTTTTTCTCCTATGGTAATTCAATATTGAATACAAAGTCATCAATTGAGAGATGATATCTACTATGACTATACGCCGACTTTAAAAGCATTTATCACAGTGGGCCACATTGCCTAACGGTTTGCGTCAATGCAATCCTAAATCTGCATTTCAGTTTGTGATAATAGGCATTGTAGTTATAATTGAGTTTTGTATGTTTTGCATTGGGTTTCGCTCCACAGGTGAAGTGTCAAACGGAATAAGGCCAATTATTCTGGACATTTGTTCTATGAAATTCCAATACAGAAATCGAAAGTTAAATCTACGGTGTCCGTTTTCAATAGAGTATCAAATGCTGAAAACAGAAATGATTAAATTTATCGTTTCCATTTTCAGTAGCAGATCAAATACTGAAATTGAAAATGATAAAATCTATCATTTTTGTCTACTATAGAGATCGGATACAAATATCGGTAGTCGTTAAATGCACCATTGTTGTATTCAATAAAGGATCCAGTACTGAAATCGGAAGTGTTTAAATCTACCATTTCAATTTCTATTAGAGTATCTAATGCTGGAAGCAGAAGTGGTTAAATATATAATTTTCGTTTTCAACACAGAATTCAATGCTGAAATCAGAAGTGATTAAATCTACTATTTTCGTGTATAATGGATGATTAAATACTAACTTGGTTAGGGGGTAAAGCTACAATTTTCATTTTCAATATAATATCCAATCCTAAAATTGAAAGTAATTTAACCTACCGTTTCTGTTTTCAATGCAGGATCCATCCTGAAATCAGATGTGGTTAAATCTACAACTTCCATTTCCAATAGAGGATCCAATACTGAAATCGGAAGTGGTTAAATCTGCAACTTCCAATCTATAAGAGGGTTCAATACTAAAACCGAAAGTGGTACATCTACCACCTCTGTTTTCAACATAAAATTTAACACTGAAATCGAAATTGGTTAAATTTACTATTTCTGTCTTCAATAGAGAGATAATGAAAGAGGAAGAGCTATTCTTGGAATGCTGAGTTCACTTCAAGAAACCATTTCACGTTCACTTACCGTTTTTGTTCTATGTTATGAAAATCTAATATTGAAACTAGAAATAGTGGATTCCTTCTATCCTTTTCCGATTCGGATCCTTCGGATTCATTTTTGTCAAACATAAGCATATATATAAGAGTTTAAAAGGTACCATTTGCCCACCTGCCCAGAGATGGCGTGGATCAATGAAAACTTGACCCATGACCCCATTGACCCACCGCCTACCGTGTCCCACTCGGACTCAGCACCTACCGAAACTCATCGTCATCAACTCTGACCCATGATTCACACCCGAAGTTCGAATTTCTACGTTCAATCGTTCAAGAACCGCTCTTGTTACAATACCCGTGGATCTGACTTCTACGATATAAAACGACAAAGTGTTTTTCATGAGCCACATTACGGTGAATTTCAATTTAATTATCATATATAATTATTTCCTTGATAAATTACAGATATTTTTCAGTGGAAAATAGGATGAAATTTGAAAGTCTCCAATCAAGGTAAACGAGGTCAAAGTAAAGGAAAAAAATATAAAATTCGATTGTGTCTCCAATGCCAAGTACTAACTTCTATTGCTATTATTAAAATTACAAGTATCAATATCCAAACGTGCCTGAAGCTCTTTTTTCACTTTCAAGGTAGGGTATCCCAGTGTAACATACCGATTGCAATAAGATTGCACAGCCATAGAGAACATCGAAAAGAAGCGACACATATATATATATATATATATATATATATATATATATATATATATATATATATATTTTATATCGGTCAACAAGCGCATTAAAAGGGTCAAAACGAGATTATGTGGAATATAGCGAGAACGAGAAGAGATATCGGGAAAGGTTAAATGAACGAAATACTACCCATAGTCGACGCAAGGCAATAAGGTAGAACACACCCATGCGAAGAAAGCAGAACATCCGGAAATGGACCAATCATGTGTACAACATTGTCACGATATGTTACGGAAATGAGCGAAAAGGGTGGTAAGAAGCAAGAAGAAAGAAGAAAATAAAAGAAAACACGTTTTTTTTTTTGCTTTGGCTGCATACATCGCCCGTATGCGAAAGAGACGCAGATTCATCTCTATACACAAAGATGCGAGAACACGAAGGAAGGATGCAAACACCATTTGTATAGACAGCCAGCGAGACAGTACAGCGCAGTGGGTTGCATATATCGCGTAATTTTAACGATGATGGGATGGATGTTGGATACGAAAATGTGAAAGCAGTAGTAACACAAAAACAGAAATGCTAGTATTACTATTATGTTGTACGCGTATTTTCGTAGTGATGTAATATCGATACTCATACGTGGTACTGATATTACTGTTGCTGTTTATCTTACGTATGTAGATCCCTGCTATTACATTCTATTGTGCTATTTATTTCTGTTCCCATTACGAGATATATGCAACCCACTGCGCAGTACTGTCTCGCTGGATGCCTATAGGAACGGCGTTTGCATCCTTCCTGCGTGTTCTCCCATCCTCGTGTATTGAGATGAATCTGCGTCTCTTTTGCATACTGGGGATGTATACACCCAAAGCAAAAACACGTATTTTCTATTTTATTTTCTTCTTTCTTCTTGTTCCTTACTACCCTTTTCGCTCATTTCCGTAACACATTTTGACAATGTTTTACACATGATTGGTCCATTTCCGGATGTTCTGTTTGCTTTCTTCGCATGGGTGTGTTCTACCTTATTGCCTTGCGTCAAGTATGGGTAGTATTTCGTACATTTAACCTTTCCTGATATCTATTTTCCACATAATCTCATTTTGACCCCATTTTTATGTAACTATTTGACCCGTTTAATGCGCTTGTTGGCCTATATATATAAAAAAATACGTGTCGTTTCTTTTCCGATCTTCTGTACATTTGTGCAATCTTATTGCAATGGATGTATTACACCGGGGTACCCTGCCTTGTTAGATATACTCATCTTAGGTAAGTAAATAGAAACAAATGGAAAAGGAAGATAAATCAAAGCCTTGAAAGTAAAATGTGAACAAATTCACCAATGTTCAGAATATACTATCTACAATGCACTGATTGAGCAGATTGGGTCACGTCCTGCTGACCCACAACCCACAAGTTACGATACTGACGAATATATATATACGAATATATATAAATTCAGGTTAGTAGTTATTCTAACGAAATATTTACAAAGATTAGACAAAATTTGAACAGAATGTCTTATTTTTCTCTTGTCGTACTGAGTTTGCTTCTTGTTCCGAATTATAGCTCAGCTAACATTACGTTCATCAATTTCTTCATACGGTTTCTTCATAGTAGCTGCATCTTTATGAAAGCTTTCTCCGCGATCGTCCGATATACCCTATCTGGACAATAATACCAACATCTAAAAGTAATAATACCAACTCTTTCAACAAATCCACTATCGTTGCCATTAACAATGACTATTATTCATATGTTCAAATTATAAATTGCTGGAGTTACTGGAAATTTACTGGAGAACTATCTCTGACAGTGAAATTTCGATTTCAGCTTTGAATTTACTTCTGTAAATGTCTCATTTTTCATTCACGTTATCCATATGTTTAAATTATAATGGGTGGGATCACTGAAAATTCCTGGACAGCGAAATTCTCATATCAAATTTGAATATATCGCTGTAAATACTTTATCATCCATATGTTCAAATTATAGTATAATTACTGAGAATTATTTACTGCACTATTTGCACTATCTCTGATGCAAATAAACTAAACTCATATTTGAAAACAGCTCCGAAATCCCTATAAGAATCAAATTTTCTCCAGAAATCAGACTATTTTTGTAACAATATAATCTGCACATGTTTAGTTTGAAAGACTGCGTTATGAGAAGTAAATTATTTACGTACAGTAAAAAAAAGATTTCGAAATATGAAGTCTGCTATTAAGATTGGTTTTTGCAATCAGACAAGACGCTCTTATAGTGTACATAATACGAGGCACGTCCAGAAAGTAAGTTCCGTTTGGTAATAAAATTAAATTGTGTACAGATACAGAAAAAAATATTTATTGCACAAAATTCTATAACTTTTAAACTACTTTTCCACATAACTGCCGAAATTTTGCAGGCATTTGTCATAGCGTGGCACAAGGTTTTGTATACCTTCTTCATAGAAGTTTGCCGCCTGTGTCTTCAACCAGTTGGAAACAATTTCTTTCAGCTCGTCGTCATTGTTGAAGTGTTGATCGTGAGATTTGGGGAAATTCCATACCGAGAGCACTAATTGTAAACCTGCGGTTTTCCTGGATCTTGTCATCAATCGCGTGAACCAGTTCTTCTGTAACCAAAGATGGATGCCCACTTCGTTCTTCATCGTGCACGTCACTACGTCCTTCATTGAATTGTCGGACCCATCTTCTCACCATTGAATCACTCATCGCATTTTGTCCGTAAAATCGCAAATTTGCCGATAAATTTCACTTGGTTTCACTTTCCTCGCATTCAGAAAACGAATCACCGCTCTGATTTCACCAGCGGCGGGATTTTCAATCAACACCGACATTGTAAACAAGCACAACAAGGCGTACGTGACTGACAGCGATCTCCAAATGGCGCACGTTTCTTCTCCCTGATACAGAGCGTCTACCGCGCATGTGCGGAACTGCGATCGCAGCGCTGCAGCGGAGATAAATTGAAACGGAACTTACTTTCTGGACGTGCTATGTATTTACATTCACAGTGATACACCATAAGTAAAGCAATGCAATTTGTAAGTATAATTTAGTATAATCAATTCACTCATATAGAGAACATGTTAACATCAAAATCTTTGCTGAATGATGTACAGAGAAGAAGGAATTGGAAGATTGAATACCTTTCCTAACTCTTTACATTACATGCATACATCTGCAGATAACATGAACAACACGAATAACGGATCAAAAAACATAGAACAATTTGTAAATGTAATCATAGACAAGTAATACTAATTATTACTATATATACCTTCTGTTTAATCGGATCTTTCATTGTATTTCCATTTTATCAACAATTCGAATAATCCAACTTCATCTTCAGCATCAAGGACATAAAATAATGTATTTTCTAACGATTCGCTCACAATTATTTAATATTTGATTATTCAATCTAAGAATTTTGTTGCTATGACTGTTTTAAAAATGTGTAACAATAAAGCTCTAGATATTACATTAAATCACTGTATCTTTACAATTTTTTACGTATCAAGTCTGTTGGGTGTCCTTTGTTTCATTATTATGAACGTAAAAATAGTGGGCCTTATGCAGGGTCGTTTTGACGCGTGATTAGTGCCATGCTAAAGAGTTCGACTAACATAAGATTCTTGCCGTAGTCAAGCGTTTAGTATAACTCTAATCATAAGTCAAAATGACTCTCCATAAGGCGGAGTGATTTTATATGTTTTTTTTTTGTTTTTTTTTTGTTTTTGTTTTTTAAATTGTCACGTCAGATTCAAGATCCTAACTTCAGAACTAGGGGTATCTGCTCAGCACCTACGCAATACAGAGAAAAAAGAAAGGAGTGGAAAATTATTCGTCGTATTTCTTAAATGAGTGCTTGACATTCTCATAGACTGATAGAGGAGATATAATATTTTAATATTTGAACTAAGGACAAGCCTTTCATTTCGATTTGCTGTATTGTATATATTACCATTATACAAAAATACAGCATGGCCCTAAATTTTGTTTTCTTTAACTAACTTATGTATTAATTTGCTATCTTTCTTGTTAAAATCTGCAAATCAATAGGTTACTGTTGTAACGGGTCGTTTCTACCTCTCCGATAAGACCACATGGAAACGTTCAATGAATCTTGTTGTTGTCATAAAAAAAAAAATCTTGAAAACCTACCATATTTCTCCATGTCAACAGAGTCTTGAAAGAGACATTTTTTTTTTTACCCACCTTGCAAGGAGTTGAACCATGTGCAACTTTCTGGGACGTCTTGCTTGCTACCTGCTATAACCCTCCCGCTGACATAAAGGAAAAATCAGTTTCCCCGCTTCCGAAACAACGGATTATTTTGGACAGGGAGGGGAAGTGCGCCAAAATACAGGTTTTTAATGAGGAGGTTCACTGTTTGTCCACTAGAGCGCAGTACTGCATTTGTGGCAATACCTTTCTTGCTTTCAGGAAGTTGTAACATGTAAAGAGTAAATAGAAAGATCGGGTTGCAATTTTTTTTATGACAGCTACAGGATTCATTTAACGTGGCAATATGGTCTTACGGAGTAATACATAATGAACTATTTTGTTAATTTTCATTTTAGTTTCAAATTTTAAAATGTCGACTGAATTACATTTATTTTGTTATTTGTTATACGCCGACATTAGTCAACCTGTGCTTTTTGTGTTCATTTATTGTTTATTTATAATCTTTATGTCTAATGAAATTCAAATTTAATGCTGTGTTAATGTTTCTAACGATGGGCTACAATATTCTGTATCTGCACCTAGAATGTTGTAAATTGACTTTCTAGGAGAATCTTTGAAAGTTTTGTAACTAAAAAAAAAAAAAAAAAGTAGAGTAACTAATTTTTCTCTACATTTTACATGAACCGACAGCTGGCTAGGATAGCGCGCGAAAAATAATACAGGGTAGCGCGCAAACACTGAAACACTTGGGGTCGCCGTAAATGCACACAGTTACTATGATATGAAATATTTAAGTACCCACAAGTTACTGGTTATTCATTTATACTGTAGTTCAGATTAGGAAATGGTATTGACTGTTGACTATTACGAATGTAACTATATGCATATTCTCCGTTGACTAATATAAATGTTTCTTAAAAGAAGAATGAATATATTAATTAAGTCTACGTACGATTATTTAGTGGCATATTGCTATAGTACTGCAATGATGAACAGAAGCAATTATATCTGAAGTCAAGTCAAAAGAATTAAGATTATATGAATTGCAACAGAGATGATATACAAATATGTTTGTAATGCTCACATTGATTTAATGATCGTTAGATGGTCCGTTCGTGCTACATAGCTGTAACAGTTTGTCACGTGTTTGGTATACTTACTTGAAATATTGCTATCTACAACTTAATTATGTGTACATTAAATTCTGGTTTACATATTACATCCTATTATCCACTTTCTTCCGAGGGCCACACCGTCTTAGTTCCGAGCCTCGCAATCTTGATATAGTCCTGAATGTAAAGAAATTTTGTTGTTCAAAAAGTAAATCAGGACTAATTTAACAAAATTAGTTACTCCCTTCGGCCTTCGTCTACATGAGGAAGAGGAGAGTGTACTACTCTATTCAGAATAGCTTGATAAGGTCTATGATGGGGAATTAGAACCATAGAAGCACCCTGATTACGCCACCATACATTCAGTCAGAAGTATTTTCCACTTAAAAAAAAAAAAACTACACTTTCGTTCAAAAATACTTAAAACTGCATTTTCAGCTGAAACAATTTTCAAGAATTTCCGAAAAAGGAGCTCGGGGCTCCTGCTAAGCCCGAAGGTTCCCCAAAACTCGCGCTTGTACACTTAACCGTAAATTAGAGCACCCCTACCGATTTTCAAGAAGGACGCTCCTGTTTGGTACTGTGCTAACGTTTCTGCAAACAGCAGAAAACAAAATGGACACTGGAACTGTACACAATATTATTATTATTATTATTATTATTATTATTATTATTATTATTATTATTATTATTATTATTATTATTATTATTATTATTATTATTAGTTGAACGCTTTCACTCACCGTCAAGACGTTCTTTTGACAGGAGCGGCTCCAGAAATTTCTCGAGCTAGGGGAGCAGATCTGGATATATAAATAGGGTGTTTCAAAACAACATCGACAACGTTTGGGTTTCTAGCTGTAAAACAGCACTTTTCTCCATGAGCCCATATGCACTTTTTCTCATTTTGGTGCTAGGAATCACGTTCCAAACGTTGTCCGTGTTGTTTTAAAACATCCTATATATATCCAAAAGAAGCAAAAAATGTCTAGAAAACAGAGAGCATGAAACGTGTATTTCAAGAGTTTTAAGATGCCGAAAACGACGAAAAATAGCTCCATAGCTCCAGAACTATTGAACCTATCGTAATAGGATCAAGGACTTATACTGGAACTAGAGTACACTTTATCTAAATATCTATGTTTCAATATCCTCAGGTAAAGGAGGAATGAATTCAATAGAGGAAGTTGGGATACAAACTACAAAGATACACTTTTAAGTACCGTAACAGCACAAGATGTGCTAGGCATATGCTATTTAGGTGTCCCAGCTACTTTTTAGGTACCCGACACTTGGTACATATGATATTCATGTGCTAAGTATGTACTTCAGCTACCTATTATTTTAGGTACTTGTTACACCTAATTGATATTTGCAACTATATACCACAAATATAGCATTTATATACCTGGCTCAGTTTCGCACTCTGTCATTTGTTTTTATGTCGTCATTTGGAACATATATCTGTCATGTTCTAGGTACGTCCTTTAGGTCATATTGTTCCAGATACCCTAACAGCACAAGATGTGCTAGACATTTGCCACTTAAGTATTCTAAATTCATATCCCATATTTAATGCATTTGTTGCTTCATTTTCTAAGCGATTATGTACTAGAAGCAATAAATGCATCTACTTTATTAGTTGGCAACTGTTGCCGATCATTTGAAAGTAAATATAGAAGAACTATGAAATAAAGTAAATAGACACTCGTCAATTTGTTATAAAATTAAATGGCGAGCAGAATTTATCTGATCCCAAACGGTTATAGTCGAATATATGCGGCTAAAGGAGCACTCTGATTAGCCGAATACAAAAGACCTCAATAATTTATATCTCTCTGTGCAAAAATCAATTATAATTATTATGCCCCTTATCGCAAATTAAAGATCAGAGTTAGGATTACATTGACGCAAACCGTTACAGAAGGGTACTTTCAGAATTTTCGCTCTTCAATTGATTTTCCCCCAAAACTCAATAACACTATGTATGTCCTACGAGTACAACCGAACTCTACGATTGGGATCAAACTTGGCACAGTGGTAGACTTTGAGCTGCTATATAAGTTTCTGAATTATTATGTTGGGCAGGCTTACAGTTCCGGGTTATGAATAACCAAATTTTGCGTACGAAAACAAGAAAACCAAATGCATCCGATTGGAATCAAACTTGGCACAGTAGTAAAACTTCACCTATTATAGAATACGCTGCTGAAGTCGTCTGCTGTGAATTTTACTGGGCGCAGCCATATTGGTTACAAACAATCTGTTACCAAGGAACCAAGGTGGTTGCTAAGGCAGTTTCAATGGCGTTGTATGTGGTAGTTGTGACGGTTGTGAAAGACTAACTTAAAGTTATGAATATGAGGCTACATATTTCACGAATAGCAGTGAATATATTTACTTTATACTTATAGAAAGGCTATATTTATCATATGAAACAAAATTGCTCTACATTTTAATTCCTTCAATCGCCAATAACTTGCTGGACAACAAGTGAGAGAATCCCATGCATGTACAGGAGCACTCCTTAATAATAATTTTAGATTGAGTTTAATTAAAATTATTGAAAATTGTTATGCTATATACTTCTGTCATATTGTTTGTTTAGCTTCAGTGAAAATGTTTAATATGGAAGAAACTTGATTTTTATAAAATTAGTAATCAAATATTCGGAACAAAGGAGTACAGCGCTAGAATAACCAATGCATTTTAAAGTACACAATTACGAATACATAATCTCTGAAACTTAGCATCTTCGTGGAAATAATTTCCTAATTTATTCTTCATCCTTTTGTTAGCGGGTGTTCACTCTTGGCTTGGTACTGTTAAAGTTGAAATGCATCACCAGAAATAATTAAATAATTTAAAAGGTATAACTCTCTAGCTATCCTATATAATGTTCTAATGTTATCTGATTTTTTTTTTTTTTTTTTTATTTGCGTCTACCACAAACCGCGTACAGATTTGTAACATGCCAGCGTATACATGTATTAAAATTCATAAGGAGAATACGTACCAACTTACGCTGGGTGGTCACTTCACGTAACACTACATCTACGATGATTAAGGGCAGCTTGAAGCTCAAGCGCATATAAGGATGCATCTGTAGGGAGCAGACAGATCAGTGAAGTTGGGTATGCATGAAAGATAGGTACGAAAAGCGTACACTAGCCAGGGCTAGTAATCACTACAAGTGGATTTGCATTTCAATTTCTTAGTAACCATGGCACATTTTTAACGCTGTTTCTATATTCTCCCTTTACATAAATAATTTTCTTGCACAGAAGTATTTTCGTAGATTAGACAAATTTTACACATAATTTTTTTTTTTTAAAAAAAATCCTGTAATTTTCATGCGTACTTAGCGTAGATCGATAGAATCGAACAATTATATTTTATGTCAAACGGGATGAGACAAAGTAACAAGTCCGCTTTAAACTTTACTATATTACCTGTACTATACTCTTACCAACATTCATATGCGATAAGGTACGGTTAAGTTAGCTTGTGATTGCTTAAATGCGGTTGTCTTACATATATGTGTAACGCCGATTTACTAATTTTAAAATCACCCATTGCCTGTAAATTGTATCGAGTTTCAAACTTTTACACATATATGTAACCACAAAGGTAAACTTGTTATCGAACTTACGCTGGTGAGAATCGGAAAGAGCGGAGGCAGGTGAGAATCACACTCCATGCTGAGGCAGGCATTGTTCGAAGATTATAGTATGCCTTTAAGGCTGTTGCTACCTCTTCTCTGAGTCGAGTTTTCCCCTATCTAATAACATTGGAACTTTTTTCGTGTTTTTCTCAGCAAGCAATGAACAAATCCTTATAAAAATTTGCATAGAGTCAGGTCGATAATAAAGAATTCGTTATATGAGCTTATAATTTTACTAAAAGCCTCCAATTAAGTTATCCATTCCCCCCTTTTTTTCATGTGAAGATTTGCAACAGTGCGATCTCTGCTTCTCCCTGTTTGTATTAGCAGCGTGAGGGAAATTCGGGCTAGCCATTTAAAACAGGTTTTTAAACTCTGTCCATATCACATCTGTGGAATGAAATTTTCTAGCCCTCTCGTCCTTTTCGAGGACAGATTTATGGCACTGAGAAGGAGGGGGCGCTCTTTATTTTCTTTGCTAAACCTATTGCTTTTAGTATATTCGTCTAGTCTCATTCGGAGTTCTTGTGGTTACTTTCAAACATAGCAAGATGCCTCTTGCGTCTCATGTATTTCAGTCTTATACCTGGTGATTGGTTATACAAATATAAATTAGCAGACGATTGTGATAGCAGATAAATTTCCTGTGTGGGGGCCGCGGTGGCTCAGTGGTAGAGCGTTCATCTCAGTTGCATGGGGTTCTTGGTTTGATCCCAGCTCGCGCTAAGTGAACTTTGTGGTGGACAAACATCGTGTGCATGGGTTTTCTCGGGGTTCTCCTGTTTTCTCCTACTTTCTTCATTCCACCATTTCATTCATTACTTATCATCACTATCTCCTTTAGCCTAACCGGCATAACTGTGGGACGTAAAACTTACAGATTTCATTTTATTTTCAAATTTCCTGTGTGAAATAATAATAATAATAATAATAATAATAATAATAATAATAATAATAATAATAATAATAATAATAATAATTATTATTATTATTATTATTATTATTATTATTATTATTATTATTATTATTATTATTATTATTATTATTATTATTATTATTATTATTATTATTATTATAGGAAATTCTTGGCACAAGAGATTGTAACGAGCAAGGAATATCAGTGCGGCTTGGCACTAGTAATTTAGTTAAAATTTGTAGTCACCACATCGGTTCCTCCTTGCCGGTGTTTCCTTGACCAGAGACTGGCCGCACTGCCGACACCAGTGGGGTTTTCACATTGAAAACACCAGCGCTCTTTGACTTTTGTAACCTTACGGAAACAGGTAAACCAGTGGAGATAGCATTTTGGAATAATTATATATGTGTATATGCAGACCCGTATTCAGGAGGATCTAGGGGTTTGCCTCCCTAAATTTTCGCTGGCCTCCCTAAACTTTTCACGGTAGGCTTGCAAATGAAATATAATATGGTGATAAACTATGATATGGTTGGATCGTGCTCCCCTAACTTCAGCCGCCCCCCTACATTTTTGGGCTGGCTACCGGCCTCTGTATATGTATTTGAAACTGTGAATAGTAGTATAGAATGTTTATGCTAAATAATAGTAATTTCATTTTTACCACATACGAAGGAAATTTAGAAATAAACTTTTTTGTTACACAAATGTGTTCTTAGCGTGAATGCTGTCGAATTCTATTCCTAATGATGACAGATTTTTCGGTGTTGTTTCAGTATCGTGAGGCAACTGGGAAACTGAAGAACTGACCACACATTACCCTTCTAACAGAGCACATTTGTAGGAAAAGTTAAGTGTAATATCAGGGATTCTTTTACTAAACAGAAAAACATCTATACATAATGAAATATGTAGTGTTAATGTAGATACAAACGTCATTTTCTTGGTAACGTCTTTTCTTGGTTATTACTTTACGAAATATGAATAGGGACTTATTTCTTGGTAACAGGGAATAGGGACTTATTAGTGTTACCTGCTAATAATAACCTTGTAACTTACTCATTCTAAATAAGAAATATTTATTTTCCAGATGGTGAACGCGAAATTTCATCTATAGCTACAACATATATATATATATATAGTACAACACATATTAACAGAATAATTTTAATTTTATGCATTATTTTTTCATGCTTCATTTTAAAATATAGGGCTTTTTTTGTTGAGGTACATCAATTTGTCATTGTCATACATATTAAACTAAAGCATTACCGTATGAGTATAAAAATATGTGATGGAATACTTCGTTACATCAAGCCACAACATTATGTAAATGAAGTTATTAAAAAATAATAAACAAGCAGTATAATCAAAATGCTAAATATCACCGAAGCACTATTCACAATTTAAATATCTATGAGCATACTCCAAAATCCCTAGGTAAGTTTCTACATTGAAAAAAAAGTAAACAAAATTCACAAGGCCACGCTAAACATAAATACAGGAAAAGTTAAATTAAAAAAAAATGTTATCAGTAAAATTTCTACTCTTTCCCTCCAAAATTATGTCTCAAATCAAGTAAGTAACTTGCTTAAATTATACTGGTCTATGACTTTTTAATTTTGTTGATAAGTGGTCAAAGTTACACTCGAAGTATTGACTTCAATCAATACAAATAAATCAAACAAACACTAATATTTCACATTTATTTATACAATGAGTATGTCATAGTTTTTTTAAAAAACAATTTTCATTTCACGTATAAATTTTAAAGAAATAATTCGGTTTCAAATGTTACTTTCACGCAAAAAAAAAAAAAAAAAAAGAAAGAAAGAAAAGAAAAGAAAAGAAAGAAAGAAAGAAAATATACTATGGTAAATTAAAGTGAGATTACAGTGTTACGTTAGTTCAAATAAGATGTTAACGAAATTTTGCGGACAACTCTCGAAACTTATCTCAGAAGCAACTTTAAAAATTGACAAAAGTTATAGATATACTTCATGAGTGAGTAAAGAAAGAATACAAATGTAGATTAAAAAGAGATCTTTTTTTAAAAAAATCTGCAGTTAACAGGAATATAGTTAACAAATCTAAAAGATTCTATAAAATAGATTTAAACAAATCTTCAATCAGATCAATTGATTCCCTAAATTTTCTTTGTATCACCTTATATATAAATAAGTAAAAAAAAAGAATTTTAGGAATAATCCAAAAAATGGATCAAAAGATAGCGATCTTGGCTAAGAATTTTAAAAATGATCCAAAAATGCATAAAAAGATTTCGATCTTGCCAAATAATTAGTTTTTGGATCAGGGGCCACAAAAGTTAGCAACGGTTCCTAAATCGAGTTTTCGCATTTTCTACGGAATTAGCACATCATACTGAGTAAATTGTTAGTTTGGGTTTGGCTACACTACCTGTAGTTCTCCAGATATAAGGCTACAAGAAAATGTTTGATTGTATGAAATATATTGAATTTTTTGGATCAGGGTTCACAAAATTTTTGAATGGGTCCTAAATCGAGTTTTCGTATTTTTTACGGAATAAGCACATCATGCGGGTTAAGTTGTTACTTTTTGGTTTGGCTATACTATATGTAGTTCTCAAAATATGGGACGTACAAGAAAATGTTTGAATGGGTGAAATATATATTGATTTTTTTGGATCAGGGCCCACAAATTTTTTGAATGGCAGCTGAATCTTTTTTTTTTTTTTTTTTTTTTTTTTACGGAATAAGCACATCATGCTGAGTAAATTGTTAGTTTTGGTTTGGCCACACACTTTGTAATTGTCAAAATATGGGGCGTACAAGAAAATTTTTGATTGAATGTAATATATTGAATTTTGTGGATCAGGGCCCACAAAATTTTTAAACGGTCCTTAAATCGAGTTTTTGTATTTTTTACGCAATAAGCACATCATACTAAGTTAAGTCATAGTTTGGGTACGCTATATGTAGTTCTCGAGATATAAGGCCTACAAGTAAATTTTTGTGTGAAATAGATTGCATCTTTTGATCCAATAGGGTCTAAATGTATACAATATATTGGTGTTGTTGTCCATTATTATGTTTGATATAAATCTATAGTTGACTGGTAATAGGTGCTGTTTTGAGCACTATTCGTTGTTACAAACGATACACTTTATTTTAAATTGAAATATAATAAATAAAATATAAATAATACGTCACTATAAAAGTAGCTTTTCTTTTAGCAGTATAGAAGTTTATTATAAATACCTCATATATAGATAAAATGGGCACTGGAGTCAAGAAAGGTATGTCTCTTCATGTTTTGAAAAATGTAATAATAATAATAATAATAATAATAATAATAATAATAATAATAATAATAATAATAATAATAATAATAATAATAATAATAATAATAATAATAATAATAGTGATAAAGTGACATTCGCTTTCGTATACATTAAAAGTATCTTTATTCAATAGAGACAGTTCGCTTCTAATTACTTATAACTGTCTATACTTGACGGGGGGAAAAGCTAATGTAAAGAAGAATGGATCTGTTCTCGCTGTGTTTATTTTTTTCTGCTTTCAGCAAAGAAAACGTACTCCAACGCCTTCTCACTGAAATGCCATAAATATGTCATTGTTGAAAAGGGTCCCCTCACAGCTGTGGACAATGTTGAAACTTCAAAGTAACCCTCAGTTACTCGCCGCAACCTGCTAGAAGAGAGAACGCAGTGTCGTCAATGCGTTGTTGCAAATCTTCACATGAAAAAAAGGGGGGAATGGATAACTTAATTGGAGGCTTTTAGTAAAATTATAAGCTCATATAACGAATTCTTTATTATCGACCTGACTCCATGCAAATTTTTGTAAGGATTTGTTCATTGCTTGCTGAGAAAAACACGAAAAAAGTTCCAATGTTATTAGATAGGGGAAAACTCGACTCAGCGAAGAGGTAGCAACAGCCTTAAAGGTGTGATTCAATTATGAGTTTACTAGGAAAGGATTTTACAGTGTTCTGAGTATTAATATACAGTATATTAAACAGTGAAAATAGCCAAATGTCACAAACAAACAAATAAAAAAAAGGTAGAGCAAGAGAGCTTTGGTAATATGTTTTTTAAAAATTTCTTTGTGGCAGAATATTCAAGGAGAGAAAGTGTTCTTCGAAAAGATTGAGATATATCTGCTCGCCCAATAAGTAATTAATCATTATATCGCTTGTTGTACAGTGTGGCTTTGTTTTTGTTTCTCTTTAATACGTTATATAGTACAATATTTGTAATTTCATTCTTGAAAAAAAAAAAATGCATGTACCTCTTAAACTGTTATGGTTATATCCGAAAACGAAACAAATCATTTTCATAGACGAGTAGCACGTAAACTTCTTCATATAACCCGCTTAAAGCTGGTTTGTTTGTAACCAGCTAGCTGAACAGGAAGCGGAAATGACGTTTACTTCACCAGCGTATTATGTGATATATTATGTTGTGCAGGCTTATGGTTCCAAAGTTAGTACAGTGAAATTTTGATTTGATTTTAAGGTTAGCGTCCCTTTCAGCAGCGAGGCTAAATGATACATGGACCTAAACTTAGGTATGTGTAAATGATCTGATTGGGAACAAATTTGCAATGATGGTAGGCCTTAACAAGCTATATAAACGTTTCAATTATAATGATGTGAGGGCTTCCAGTGTTGCCAACCGTAGTGGAATTCCGCTACGCGTAGCGACTTATCGTTGCCCTGGTGACAAAGCGGCGACGAATGAAAAATACGGAAAATGTAGCGACTTTTAAAAACCTATCCTAAAACTTCCAGTTTTCCCCATAGCTTGAAAGAAGTGGACAAATTAGGTTAGAAAACATTTCTTCTTTTCTAAAATGCTTATCATAGTTTTGTAGAGTTAAAGTACACAAATTTCAATAAACAGGGTTGTCCTGTTTTCGAGAACGCTGTGTGTGGGAGAAGAAGAGAAATGCCCAAGTGTTCATGCCTGCTCCTGCTGCTGCTGACTTCATTTAAAGTGGGATTCGAATTGAACTATAACTTGCATCTTTTGTTAATGTAACTGGTGACCAGCATCTACAAGAAGCCATCTAGAAGTTCTTTCGAGTTTCTTAATTTAAACCATAAATTATTTAAGCAAAATGTTAAGATTTTGAAGTAATGGGAGGCACTATGCAAACAGGTACGTACGCATGGGTGGGGATACGAGGACGAGTGATAACCCGAATTCCAACTTCTATATAAATTTGATATAACTTCATGAGGATTTTACAGAGTTAATATACAATTTATATTCAGGTTCAATTTAGACTCTAATTAGAAAAGAACTTTGAGATCATTCGCAATAAAATTCCTCAATACAGAGGCGACGTTAGGTGCGCGCTGGGCTAGTGCCAATAAATGACCCCCGGGGCCAGCGTACTGGTAAAAATTGCGATGTACTTTTGTATCTACTTCTTGGACGAACCATTCTCAAAACGCGGGGCTCCTGTAAGCGTGGGGCCTGGGGCGGTCGCCTAATTGGCCACCTCCAAACTCCGCTTCTGCCTGGATACGTGCCTGTATGGAAATCATCATATTTGTAGACCTGTATTATTTACATTTAACTTCATAAAATAGTTTTCCAAAAGTGCACATGTATTTGAGGAAAAAGTACTGATGTTTGTTTTCAAGAAATGTGCTTCTTAAAATAAGATTATATGCTGACAAGTGTATTGATGACAGGTTCGTAGCCATGTTTAAGAAGTGTCTTTAGATGTGCTAGATTTATGAGGTATATCTAATAAAAATCAAAGACTGTACTTAGATTAAATGTAATAAATATTTTTCGTCATAAAAATTTTAATAAATATTTCCTGTCATAGAAATTTTAAAATGTTAGGAAAAAATTCTAGAATTTCACCATCTCTCATGATTAATGAGGGCCAATCTTAAAATGTTCTGATATCTATGATTACTAAGAAATAGTCTTATAATGTCCTGATAAGCTCGTCGAATTGTAATCAAAGAGTCCCGGGTTTTATTAACGATGGGGACATAGGAAATATTTTTGAAGTTTTGTTAAAAGTGTTGTTTTTAACATCAAAGTTCAATTTTATAATGTAGCGGAAAACAGCAGAATTTCAGCAAGGTTAACGGAGAGTGACGGAATTTTGTCGGCACAGTAGCAACATTTCTAGTTGGGACCTGGTACCACAGTGGCTTACGGTTCCCAAGTTATGGACGATCAAATTTCGAGTCATATTATCGAAAGCAAAATCTCATTATCAAACTTATCTAATCGGAATCAAACATGGCATAGTTGTAGAAGCTCACCTACCACAAAATCATGTAAAACACTATGTTATGCGAGCTTATAATTCCCGAGTAAGGGGCGGTCCAATTTTGCGACTTATATTTTCAAAAATAGAAACCCACACATGTAAAATAATCCGATCGGGATCAAATTTGTCATGATGGTAGACCTTAAACAGCTACATGTGCGTATGGAGTATTGTGTTGTGGCTTACGGTTCTCAAAGTGTGAGCGGTCGAATTTTGCGTCATATTTTTGAAAGCAAAAAACACATACATCAAACTCATTCAATTGGGGTCAAACTTAACATAGTGGTAGAACATCGCCTAGTATAAAACCGTTTGAAAAACTATGTTGTAAAGGTTTATGGTTCCCGAGTTATGGACGGTCAAATTTTGTCACGTATTCCAAAATAAAAATCCATGCACTCGAACTCATCCGATTAGGATCAAATGGGCTTGATGGTACACTTTGATCTGTATATTAGTGTTTGAAATATTGTGCAGTCTTCGGGGTTCCTGAGGTATGCATAATTGAACTTCTAAATCATTGCACTAACAATGACATAATAAATACCATTAAATGCAATTCAATGTTAGTGTTGTGCAGAAAAATACAAATCTAATGTAGGATGACTTTTTACAACTGTGGGTGTTTCATTCGTAAACCTTGTATAATTTATATGCTGTGTAGAGTTATATCGGAATACATTTTTCAGCATTGTCGAAGCAGCAGAAAGAAATGTATATCAGTAAGCAGTACGTACTGGTAACACTGGTGCTGGTTTTCTGTGGAGTGGCGACTAATGTAAAAGCATTTTAAATGTAAGTATTATTAGTTTTACATCATATTGGTTAATACGAAAGATTATAAACTCTACAAATTGCATGTTTAAATGTGAGATTATATTCATAATTCCGTTTTTAAGGAAATTGCGAACAATGGTAATAAATCATGTCAGATGCGTTCAATACTTTGCGTGGCCATTCATGAGACATTCGAAATCAGATGTACCAGACTTGCATTATTCTAGCTGGGATTTAAGCCTTGCGTAATATAATCCAAGTAGACCTGCATCCCATGGGTTTTAAATATTGGGTAGGGACGAAATATAAACCGCAAGGAACGAACAATATAAAAATAATTACAAACTGGGGAGCTACAATTTGTTCCCACGGAAGAACCCTTCCGCTACCACTGTCTTCTGCTATTGTTTACATGCTATGGTTATAACGTGAACAGGTAACGCCAATGGGCATAAAGAAATTCGAAGAGAGTTCTGCATGGAAAATATTCAGGCAAAAATGCACATTATATTTAAAGAAATGTATACTCGGGAATTACATGGTGCCAAGGCGTATCAAATCAGTGCAGGTAAAATTAAGTAACAACGTTTTGCAAAATTTACAGATAAAATTAAACACTTCATAGAAAGACAAATTTCTGGAACTTAATACAGTTGTGTTCTAGGATTGAGTATAGCCCGCTCCCCCCAGTGATTTTTAACGAATCATAGTGATTCTAACGATTCATACTAGTTCATAATGAATCGGAATCGCATGTTATAAAGATTTAAGATGTAAATCTTGTGGTAAGGAAGTTTTAGTATAAGTAGTAGTAGTAGTAGTAGCAGTAGCAGTAGTAGTAATAGTAGTAGTAGTAGTGGTAGTTAGTAGCAATAGTAGTAGTAGTAGTAGGAACGGGTTAGAAGCCCCGCAGGGGTTGGTTGGGTTCTGTTCTCGATATAAGTAGTAGTAGTGATTCTTCCAGTTCCGGTGACAAAGAACTGGGGGGAGCGGGCTATACACAAGCCGTGTTCTATGTTTACAAGTATAGGGATACTAGTGTAAAGTCATTACAGTCGAAGAACAGTGTTTTCTCACTCCCCCACGCTTACGCGCAAACCTACCGAAGCTGAAACGCATGCCCCTTACTAGCGGGCCCATCAGTTCTTCTGTTAGGTATCATTCGTGCCTTTTAGTAGACACAGCATTTGGATGGTTCGCAACTTTTGCACTAGTTTTTATGGCATATGTCCAGAAGCACTATTTATACGCAAATCGTCAAAGAATTAAAACTTTTCCACAAATATTTTTGATGGTCCCTTTGAACTTTATCGGCAAGGTTTTAGAACACAGGTCCCCCCTTCCCATTTAGCTGTAATGTGTCATGCGGAGCTCTAACTCGCCTTCACTTGCTGACGCTCGCTCGACAGTTCTATGTGATTAAGTGTTGAACTTTGGTACAGAAAGGAACCAGCCTAGCTACTATCCAATATGGGGAGACCTGTGTTCTAGAATCTTCGCACTTTATCTATGCTAAGGGGAGAGGACACGGCGTCTTAGTAGTCCTTACCGTTTGGTGCATGTGCTTTCTCGCGGTACTCCCGTTTTCTTCCACATTCTCATTGAACTTTATCGGCAAGGTTTTAGAACACAGGTCCTTCCTTCCCATTTAACTGTAATAACGGAAAACAATGTGTCATGCGGAGATTCTAACCCGCCTTCACTCGCTAACGCTCGCTCGGCAATACTATATAAATTAAATGTTACAACTATGGTACAGAAAGGATCCAATCTAGCTACTAATCTATATAGGGGGACCTGTGTTCTAGAACCTTCTCTCCCGTTGCCTGGATGGCATAATCATGTAACATGGAACTGAAAGATTTCATTTTTATCCTAAGTGGGATATTGTTATGTCACCCAGTCCAAATATTTTGGAGAACAATAGAAAGAAAATTAGTAAAAGAATGATTTTTAAACAATACCTAGTGTAGTATACGTAAACTTAACCTGAACGATAAAATATAGGAATACATTACAGAGAAAGACTATCTAATGACTTCTAACATTTCACGTTTTAACCTTTAGGATTAACGTAGATACGTGATTAATGAAAGTGAATGATTGTAAAGTTATATTTCCTTCTTTGGTGCTCTTCCATCGAGAGTAGAACCCAGGCCATTTACACCATAGGCGCATGCGTACACTTGAGGGGAGGGAAGAATTTTATTTAAAAAAAATAAATATTTGTCTTTGCGTCAGATACGTATTTACATTTCAATTATCTCTCTCTCTCTAGATAAAAGAACTGATTGATCAACGCCCAGGACAAACTGCTGGAGCTAGAAAGTTGGAATTTGGACAGGGCATAGGATTTATAATTAAGGTCCATTAAGGAAGGATTTTTGGGATTTCGACAGGGAAGGGGAGGAAAAAGGGATGGCAGTTATCTTAAAATTTTCAATCTCGAAATCACTGGAGGTTGGAGTCATGAAATTTGCTGCTTGGACTCCAAAATTTAAAATAAATAGACAATTCTTTCACCATTATTTGATATTTGCTTTAGAAGGAAAGAAAAAACGAGGTTACAATGGTTATCGGGGTTATAATTGTTATTGGATGGCTATATATCGAAATTCGTCAAGGTTGTCATAAAATTTGTTATTTGATCTTTCATTTAAAATAATTAAAGACGTCTTTAATCATTTCTTGATATCTTTACTAGAAAGGAAGAAAAAATGTGGGTAGAAAATTGGTTGGGGGTTGCAGTTGTTAAAATATGATTGGTCATATCTCGAAAGCAATTGGTGTTAGAAACATGAAATGTGTTATTTGAAATTTTTATTTAAAATAATTAAAGGTTCTTTTCAGCGTGTTTTGATATTTCCCTTAGAAGAGAAGAAAGTGAGAGAGAGAGAGAGAGAAAACGGGGTTGGAATTGTTAAAATAAGGTGGCCATCTCGTGAAATTCCATAGGTGTAGGATATATGAGAAGTGCGTGACCGTAGACCTGGCAAATGCGGCGGTCTGGGGCAGTGTTTACCCAAGTGGACCCAGCCCGAAAAAACCTGCCGGGTTTTTTTCGGGCTGGACCTAATTGGTTTTTGTTAATATATTATTGGTGTAGCTAAGGTGATCACATTGAAAGTGACTTTTATCAGATTTTGGACTTTTCTTGGTCGAATTAGATGTTTTCACGTTAAAATATTGATCAATATTCAACGTAAGACCTTTTAAAGTTCTGAATGCACTGAATGAATAAAAAACTTAACTGTATAATTGAGATAATTATAAAAGAAAGTAATGTATGGATTATGCTTATTTGAAGTACAATATGCAATTTTATATTTTAGAAAACACTTTCCGTGAATAGTATTCTCTGCGACGCCGAGGGATGTTCTCTCTCATACGTTTGACGGGTTTAAGGCCATAGGGGTCGGTACTACCAGTAAATATGTAAATGTATTAGTATTGTTTCTTACCTTTGATGGTAACACAAGTATATTCTTAAGTAAAATTAGGTTTTACAACAACAACAATTTAGTTCAGTCATTTGTTGCTACTCTTCAAATAAACATTCTGTAGAATCAACACCAGCAATAGCGTAAAAATTCTTGTCAAATTTAAAAGCTTAATGTGCGGAGTTCCGAAGACTACGTAACGCTTACTATTTCAAGTACTGAATTCAAACTTCCATACTAGTGGAAGTTTCGATGTACTGTAAAGAAAGCTGCATTTTCGGGAAAACCCCATCGTGAAAGAATTGCTCAGGAAATTCCCGCAATTAAATACACAAAGTATCGAAATGAATACATAGACAATAAAACTATTTATTTTACGCTGGAAGATATTTAAAGACATTTTGAAACATTTACTTTATAAAATATGAATTATACCCTAGTTCATTGTTTTAAATTAATTTTCGGGAAAGAACCGTCTTGCGACAAGTGCTCAGGAAATTCCCATAATTGAACGCACAAAGCATCGGACGTGAACTTCAACAATAAAACCATTTATTTTACGCTGGAAAATAGTTATTTCATATAAGACATTTTGAAACATTTATTTTATAAAGCATGAATTATATCTTTGTTTTAAATTAATATATGAGGCGTATAGTTTCTAAATCCGCCATCTCCTTCATGAAATGTTTCGAGAAAAACAGGAAAAACTGATAACTCAGAGATTATGTGAGATGAAATTTTCTTTTTAGAAAGACTTTCCTGCTTTCTGGACATTCATTATAACTACCAAATGATAAAAATCTCTCTCATCATGTCGGGCATGGAAAGGAATACCAGTAAATCTACTTCATCTAATTTTTTTGAAAATTGGAGATGGCGGATTTAGAAACTATACGCCTCATATGTGATATTCGTATTTGGCGAATGTCACTGAGGCTCCTTTGATGACTCAATTTACATTTTTGTTCGCTTGTCTGCCTGTACCACACACACTATAGGTTACAGCTTTCTCTCTTTTAAGTTTAAATTTTCAGTGTACAGTGTGCACACTGAATTTTCTGTACAGATTTTGGCGGCATGGCAACGTAAAATTTCAAATCCGTGGCCATTTCTTTCAAAATAGCGGGTATCCACGCTACAAAGCGCAATTTTCGGTCTTTTAAGTTGAAATTATCAGAGTAGAATCAGGAGACACTTTAAATTAGTTGTATATATATTTTGGCGCCGATCTACCGTAAAATTTCAAAATGGTGGCCGTTTTTCAAAATATCGTGTATCTACGCTACAGAGTGTAATTTTTTTGACTTTTAAGTTGAAATTTTGAGAGTAAAAGCACGAGACATTGTAAATTTACTGTATATATTTTCTTGATGTTCTAATGTAAAATTTCAAAATGGCGGTCATTTTTTCAAAACAGGAGTGAATAGAAAATTGTTGTAAGTTGTAACAATGGCAATCTTGACATATAAACAATATTTTAACACTTTTACCCCAAAGACATCGAAATATTTCGAAAAAAAAAAAAACGAAAAAACCCATATGGGCCCAGGGTTTTTTTTTTAATAAACCTGGTCTGGGGACGAAGGATTCAGCTAGCAGGAAACTAGTACCGGTATATATTACACGTTTAAGGACCGAGGTTAAAAGTTTTAAGGTGTCCGAACCACGATAATGCGTTTGAATGCTCTCCCACCGGCAATGGAACTCGGGACTCTGTTCCGAAGGTGGATGCTGTAGCCATTAGTTTTCTGGGGGAAGCCATTCTAATGGTAGTGGTGGAATAAGAGTATATAGTGAAGCTACAAAGTCTTTAATGAGTTCTGTAAGGGAAAATTAACATTCTTTGGTTTATTTGTTATACATAAGAACAGGAGAAGTACGACTCGAAACCGATATATGATCAGACTCCGAAAGCCACAATAATAATAATAATAATAATGTTAAAAATAAAATAAATAAATAAACGAAACGAGATTCGTACTTCTTTTTTCCGGTACTTTGAACGTTATAATCACTATATTTAGGAATATAGCCTGTGCTGTTAAAGAATGTCACTTTAATATCATTTTTACTTTCAAAACTAAAGTAATTTTAAGCAGTCAGGAAGGATAATTTTACAACATGCAATTCTCTCTGTGAATCTACATTCTTCGTCTGTGCAGTACCGGTGATATTGAAGAATGGCATTGTGTCGTTAGGAGATGTGAAGTAAGTTTACAGGAGAAATTCCAAAGCCGTTGGGCAACATAACAGACCCTGTCGAAACCGTTTGGCATTATTGTTTTAGTGCTCCAGCTGGAAATTATTGTATAATACTGAAGAAATGTAAAAGTTCCTTTTTACATCTTCAAGATTTCATCCCTATTATCCGGGTGTACGAGGTGATAAGGCTAACTGGCCAAACTCTTAAAAACTAGCTAGATCGAGGGAAAAAAATGAATAGTGTTTATTAATAGAAGCGCTTATGAAATGTCTTTTAAGACTGATTTTATATGCAGTTTGTATTCATTTAATGTTTGTAAATTCTCAAGACAGTAGCACATCTTAATGTGTACGCGTGAATGTTAGACATGTTATTCTTTGATATTTGTTATTAATTGGTCTTCTACTTAACAGTGTTTACGTGCTAGTTTTTACGAATGTTCAATTATTATTATTATTATTATTATTATTATGAATATAATAATAATAATAATAATAATAATAATAATAATAATAATAATAATAATAATAATAATAATAAAGAAATATATGTAGTACGGTGAACCAAGTGAGGAAAGGGTTGGCTATGAGAGGTGAATAGAGACCGGATAAAAGAAAAAGGAAGTATAGATTACGACAGGCATTCTGGGCAGATAACGTCCAGAAATCACTTATTCCTCTGTTTTTTTCGTTTTTAACCCATTAGTTTCTGTGCATTCTTTCTATTAAAATATTGAAAAAGACTGATTTTTCAACGTATTTTACAGGCTGTTGAATATCCAAGCTCCGAGCATGAGTTGTATATGACACTTGCTTTTTTTATTTATTTATTATTATTATTAGTTCGCCGTAGTACTAGAATTTTGTTTTAGTAGGACACTGGGAATACTGGAAATATCCAAGTCAACTCCAGTAGGCAGCCTGTATTTTCACTAAAATATTTTCCATATAAAACATTACTGTGCAATAGTTCTAGGAACGGATCACTCGAACTGGAGGAGAAAGAAAATTGCGTCCACCGATTTGTCGTTTTTCTTCCCTAGCGAGTGAGTCTTTGATTATTAAACTTCATATATATATATATATATATATATATATATATATATATATATATATATATATATATATATATTTCTCTTTAGGATGCAGGAAGTAAATCAGGGTGTATATCGGTCACGAAAGTCATGAAAAGTCACGAAATCAGAAAACGGTCATGAAAGTCTTGAAAAAACCACGAAATTTAGCTTTTGGGTCACGAATTTTATTTATCTGCACAAATATAAGCACAGACGGGAAAATATTGCTCTATAAAACGTCAAAATGCACCACCAAAAATGTCAATGGTCGGCTTTAGACGCTAATAAATCACAAGTAAAGCATTCTTCTATCTCATGCATGAAAATTCGGTCTAATTCGCACCCAAATTCACTCTTGAGAATATTAGGAAATTTTATGGTTTGGTAAAGAAAAATTCACGAAATTTCATTTTGCTATTTTGTGTTATAATAAGAAAAGAAAGATGGAGTGTAGTGTTATTACTTCATTAAAGATAATATATATCTATAATATATATATATATATATATATATATATATATATATAAATTCATAGGGAAAAAGGATGCTTTTTTTCTCCCGAACCTTTACATCTTTAATGAATAACAACTGTAATCCCGCTCAAAAAAACCTAAAATTTCTCAGACAAAAAAACATAGGAATAAACTTCGTTCTTTAAAAAGAGATGATTTCCCCCCCGAATCTAGTGTATCTTTAATGAATTGCAACTATAATCCCGCTAAACGCTAATGACAACTGATTCGAGATAATGTTACGAAACTCACCCTATCGCAAGAAAGAAAGAATAAACTGCAAGAAGAGCTACATTATTTAAAAATTTGTCAATAGACTTTCTTTTGAGCGTAGGTAAATCGAACAATATTCATTATAAAAAAACTTACCAAAATTATATAACTACAGGGAATTGAAATAAAACAGATGAGACTGGAAAGCAATGTTTAATTATTATTATTCATCATCTACATAAGACTGGTTAGTTCTCGTGTAAAGAGTATTTAAGTACAAGGGACATTTTATGGAGGAATATTAGAAGTAAGAAAGATAATGCTCTTAGGAGGAAGATAAGCTAGAAGATGTAGTTTTACAGCCAATGTTAGTTTTCTGCAAAAGATGTATCCTGAAGAATGCAATAACTTTTTGTCGAAATATGCACTTTTAGATAATTTTTAGATACTTTTTAAATAAGTATTGAATATACATCCTATTAAATCAAGTAGCTAAAGCTGACAGTCTTATTTCCATCTTTTTTTTTTTTTTTTTTTTTTTTTTTTTTTTTTTTTTTTTTGTCAGCTGGAGTTGAGATTGTAATACCTAGTTATAGTAATGTACTAGTCGACACAGACTATTTAGTTATACAGTAAAATTTCTCTCAAGCGGAATCGAACGAGACTCGCAAAAGTCGCCATTAAAGAAAGGTTTCCTTTTGATGAAGGTAGACCTATGCTTAAAAAAAAATAAAACTATTTTCATGGATATATTGAGATGAAATAACATGCTGTGTGTACTTTATTCAATTAACGTATATTTATTTCTGCTATGAATTAATAAATAGAAATATTGTAAACATGTTTTCATTATTTTTTCGCATTAGTCAAAGAAAGTTCTTTATGCACATCTCCTTTAGTGTGAGAAACCACACTGTGTATGTAGTCATATCGCCGTAATTCAATTTTCTGCTTGTCTCAAACTTTGGACAGCTTCCTGATAAATTTTTAGCCTACATTCTTCTTCCAACTCATTGTGTTTGTGTTTTTAGAATACTGGCATTTGAAAATAAAGAATGAGTTACTGGCATTTGAAAATAACTCTATGATAATTGCGTCTTATGCCATCAAGGCATCACATGGTGGAACGGGCTTGGTCGACTAAAGGCTAAATGTGTAAGACAAAAGAAGGAAACCCTTTTCGCAGACAACGTAGTGTATTTACCTAACCTCCCACAGGGGTCTTAACATTTTCTAAACGCTGCATTCTGAAATGTGAAATTTTCCGTTTAAAAGCCTATTTTGAGCTCTGTTGTCCGCGCAACAGTTTTCGTTTAATGAAGGGAATTATTCAATTTATGGTACCGTGAAATGTTTCCGTTTAATAAGGAGTTCGTTGAAGACAGTTTTTACTGTATAAATAAAAACACTTCTATACATAAACACAAATTGACTTGTGTCATTCATCGTCCATTGCTCTCCGAATAGAGGCAACAGCCACATTTTAGAGAATTGCTTTCTTATATGCATGTTTGTAACTGTAGTAAATAACTCTTTTCATCTTTTCTGAGAGAAAAGCACTCTGTCCCGAATTAGGTGGAACATGAAGAATTAAAAAATACAATCAACACCCCAAATTACTCTTAAAAGGGACGCCAAATTCCACAAAACACTTACAGAATATGAGAGTGATATTTGTAAATTTCGACCCACGATGTATACCTATTATGACTGTTGAGATGTCAGTATGATTCTATCGCTAAAGTTTTTCGTGTTGGCAGCAGTGAAATCACAGCAAATTATTCCGGAATCCTTCATTGTTCCAGAAGAATAAAAACGTTTCACCAGTCCCAACTTCAATTTATCGTTTTTATTCGATCACATTTGGTACATTGGTCTGAGGTTTTTTAAGCAAAACTATTATGAAAGATTCCAGACCCAAAGAGGCGTGTTCTCCTTTTCAGGATATGTAGTATTATCTTTAGAAATAACTGTGCGATTCTCAGAATTTATAGGATTGGAGTTTCTGAGGAAAAAGAAAAAAACTTGCAATCAAGACATTAACTACGAAAGTTAAAACACGAGCATTATTTATAAAACCTGTTAAACTTAAAAAAAATGAAAAAATAAAATAAAGCGGAAGTTTTCCACCTTGGGGAATGTAGTACTGTATGATACTGGTCAACAGTTAAAAGAAAAATTTTGGGGAAACTTGGACACACATTTCCAAACGGAGAATCATTTTAATCAGTAAAGTAATGTCTTTCAAATAAAACAGAAAGCAACAAAATATCTTGAACCGTTCCAGAGACAGAGCGTTTTAATATATTGTCGAAAATCGGACGTGAGAAGTGGCACCCGAGGCGCCATCTCTGGCGGGCTATATTCGAGCGTTTTTTTTTTTTTTTTTTGAACAAAGCGAAAAAATACGGGTTTCTTTGTCCTGAATATTAACATCTGACGGAACTATCAAGATAATCCCCTGCCTGAATTGAGGTGGACTATGCCAGATGTGAAACATGGGAATGCCGCAAGGAAGTATACTAGAGCCATTGCTCTTCTTACTATATACTCATATAAATGATCTTCTCAGTTTTTTGGAGTTTCTGGGCCGCGGTGGCTCAGTGGTAGAGCGTTGACCTCTTGTGCTTGGGGTCCCTGGTTCGATCCCAGCTCGTGCCAAGTGAACTTTGTGGTGGACAAACACCGTGTGCGTAGTTTTCCTCGGGGTTCTCCTGTTTCCTCTCACTCTTCATTTCACCATTTTCAGTCATTTCTCATCATCACCGTCTTCTTTAGTCTAATCGGCATAATCGTGGGACGTAAAACTCAAAAATTTCATTTTTTCATTTTTTTTTTTTTTTTTTTTGAGTTTCTTCTATATATGATTAGTATGAATCGAGTTATAGTCCATACTAATAACTCGAAATGGTATGAAGATATTACAACAAAACTGGATCTCCAAAAGTGGTTTGAGCAAAATAGACTTGTGCTAAATGAATCAGAGACAATATATGTAATTTTCCAACCACCGAATGACAACAGACTGAATGAAGTAAACATAAGCCTAGGAAATAAGATCATACAAGCACAACATAGTCAAGTTTAAGTATAATACTGTACTAGATCAGAATTTCAAGTTTGATAATAACATAAATCAACTGTGTAAAAATTCATAATGCACTTTCCATATTGCTATTTAATTGGTCAAATGAGAAATTAAAACATTATATTATGCGAGTATGGAATCTCATATAGAACGGTTAATATTACAAGAACAGGTAAAATATTCAAAGTACAATAGAAAATTATCAGAAGTATCTCACGAAATAATTAAAATAACTGCAAACCATTATTTGGAAAATTAAATGTAGTAATTTTACTATCGCTTTATATAATAGACGAATGTGTAATGTACGTAAAACAAAACCAAGAAATATACAAAAATGTAAATGTACATTACAACGGTACGTTGTATATTTGTACATTGTTATCACTTGTAAATTTTGTAAATTTGGTCGTAAAGTATTTTTATATATGTACTAAACTATGTTATTTGAAGAAGAAAAAGAAGTTAGTTAGATATAATATCGATATAAAGAAGATATTCATATGTTGTCATAGTTTTTAAATAATATGATTTTTGTGGGTCGTTGTCAGGACAACCAGATAAAAATAAATGAAATAATTGCAACGTAGCTTCGCCTTGTTTAATGGCTCAATAACAATAATTTTTAAGAACCGTTTTAACATAATCATAATGTAAGAGCTAAAGGCAATGCACATGTTCCTTGATGTAAACTGAAAAAATATAGGACACTTGGACATCCATTAAATGGTTCAATTGCCACAAACCATTAAATGAATAAAGATGTTGAGGGGCATGGTGGTTTGGTGGTACAGCGCTTACCTCTGGTGCGTGGGGTCCCAGTTCAATCCCCAGCCAAGTAAGCTTGTGGACAGTATCGTGCCCATGTGTTTTCTCGTTTCCTCCCACTTTCTCATTCCACAAATTCTTTCATCATCATTCATTTGCTTTATTCCTTAGCGCAAAGGGCATAATCGTGGGATGTTAGACTTGCTTTCATTTTCATGTTTGAATCAAGATGTTAATAAGTTTAAGGCAGTAGCAAGAAAATTCTACTAAATGGTGCATTTTATTTTGTCGGCGAGCTTCTTAATCAAGAACATAAAAATAATTCTAAGATAACTATAGCAATTATTGTCTGTTTTACTGAGTGCCATTCATATACGTCAACTGAGAACATGACATAAACGTATTTTTAATATTATAAGAAAATAGATATATGGCTTTCGTGCTTCCGTATCTGTTCCTTTGTTCATATGAATTTCTAGTTCTATGCCTCAGATTATGCTCTTTAGAGTAACGAAAACGAGTGGACAATGAAAGTTAATGAATTTGAAAGAATTGACCGAGTGGGAATGCTAGTTGGAGCAGGAGAACCTCGCGAAAACCCATGGGCACGAATTTGTACACTGCAAACTCACATGGCCTGAGATCAACGCAGGGACCTCTCACACTAGAAGTAAGCGCTCTTCCACTGAGCTACCGTGGCTTCTGGGATCGATGCCGGGACCCCTCACAGCAAAAGTAAGTGGTCTTCCACTGAGCTACCGCGACTCCTTCGATCGATGCACACTGTTAAAAATAATTTCTTAAATTTGAGAAACCGTTTCTTATCTGTGCACCGAGACAATATCTTCTTAGAAATGGGATTTAGCAATTCTCATTTATAAAGAAAGCAACGGTCTGGTGTCTCGTTCCGCTTTACACAACCTCCTCTACTTTTCTCATTTCTCATTAATGAGACTTTCAAACTCTTGTTTCTAAGAAATGATGTTCTCGGTGCACAGATGAGAAACGGCTTATCAGATTTAAGAAAGTATTTTTAACAGTGCAGGCACCCCTTACACCAGAAGTGAGCGCTCTTCCACTAAGCTACTGTGGTTTCTGGGATCGACGTAGGGACCCCTCACACCAAAAGTAAGCGTTCTTCTACTGAGCTACTGTAGCTCCTTCTTTGTTCAAAGCAATATGGTTCTTTTTGCCTACAATTTTGAAGTTAGGCAACCCAAATAAGAAAGTGAATATTTTCAGGAATTGATAAGGTTGGATTGAGACATCCGAAAGAATTAAGAGGATAAGTTCGGTTACACAGTTATTCCTTGCAGTTAAACAAGATAACATCATATTCTTAAAGAGATAAGTGAAACACTTATTTTATTGATTGCGTCTGTACGAATTTTCTTGTACGGTTTTGACTACTTATTCTGTTTGATTATTCACCAGGTTAAGTTGCTTATATAAAGATCGAATCACTCTATAAACACATCTTACACTCTTGAACTCAATTAACCACAAATTAAAGGGGTAGATGTTTGATCCATTGCTGAAGAAATGTCTTCAAAACTTTTTACAAGTCAGAAAAATCCAATTTTAAACTTGGATAAAGGTTGCTTAGGCGAGTGATGCGACATACAACATATATATATATATATATATATATATATATATATATATATATATATATATATATATAAACACCTTTACCGAATTAAGCTACATATAACAGTTCTTCATAATTTTCACTTCCACAGCTATTTTGTGTTCCTATATATATTTCAGAGCTAACTAACTCTGTGGCGTATGAAACTCGAATGTTCAGTGCCGACCGCTTCACAGAAGTGCTCCATTGACTTCTGTCCTTAACTAACTGGATTCATTTTCTACTTCGTATTCCTATTCCTGCGAAATCTGTCGAAACATTGTCTTCCCATCTGCTCCTAAGTCTTAATGTGTTTTCCCGATTGGGCTTCCAGTTAAAATTTTGGAAGCGTTTCTTCCATACTAGCTACAGGTCCTACCCATCTGAAGCTGCTAGACTTATTGACCTAATAATGTTAAGTAAACGATGTAAATTATGTTGTTCCTCGTTATGAAGTTTCCGTCATTCCCATCACTCGTAGGTCCAGGTATTCATCTTAGAATTTTATTGTCAAATACTCCCAAACTGTGTTCTTCCCTCAACTGTAAGCGACCTGTTCTGAAACCGTACGGCACAACAGGCATAGTTATCGTTTTATATATTTTAAGCTTCAAATTCTTCACAGATTCGCAGGACTAAAAATACAAAATTTAAAATTTCTGTCAAGATTAGCTGATCCTTCAAAATCTTTTGTCTGCAGCTTGACCTAGCAACAAAGAAAAAGGATTACAACATAAGAATTTCCAGTAGTTGAGCGGCCACACACATAACGTGTTAACGTTAAAATATCAAAGAAATTTTAGTTTTAATGTATTATAATGCTTACATATTCAATAATTACTTATATGACTAATTATAATTTAATTTAGCACAGAAGTTCAAAAGTATGAAATGAAACCTTTCAGTTCGACGTCCCATGATTATGCTGTGTAGCCTAAATGAGACAGTGATGAAGAGAATGAAGAAATAGAGAGGAAAGAGGATCCCAAGAAAACCGATACACATGGTGTTTGTTCACCACAAAGCTTACTTGGCGGAAGTGTGGAATCGAACCAAGGACCTACGGAGCAGAGGCAAATGCTTTACCACTGAGTAACCGCGGTCGCCACATAAGTTTAAAGTTAAATGCATACGTTACATCAAGAAAAGAAGCAGCAGCACATAAGAGAGACGCTCATTTGTTAACATCTACAGGACTTAAGATGGCGGACAATGGCAGAGAATAATGGGTCGAAACTGTACACGTCGATTTCCGAATTTAAGTAAATATTACTCTACTTTTAAAGCCAAGGTGTATAGCCAATTTCGGATCTCTTGTAATTTTATATCAGAATCATTGTTTTGATATATGGAAGTCTTATTTCTCTGCATTGATTCCTTCTATTGTACAATTTAGCAACGCTGACATTTGAGTAATATATTTATCATCATAGGTATTATATACTGCCATTATGGGGAAGTCACTTGCTGCTTTCAATCATCACGGTCTTCAGTTAATCTTTCGGCCTTCATATAGGAATGCTCTGTTTTAATACTGTTTATCAATTGTAACATCTTTTTCGTGCCATCACATCTTTTAGCACATCCTTCGTAGTATGGTTCCTTCTTAACCATTGTCCTAACTGTTTTTAATTACATCTAAAATTATGCTTTTCTCCCCTACTATTTCTAACTTATTCGTTTTCTGTTTAATCCAACTTACTCTCTCTATTCTTCTTCACGCACACACGTATAGAAGTTATATATATAAAAAATTCATACCTCTGTGTTGCAAAAAAAGATACATTTTGTCGCGTTTCCCAAACCATATTAATAAAATATTCAGAAATCGACTAATAAACTCGTTCATTTATCAATTTACGATACAATTTCATCTAATTTATGAATAGAATAATGAATTTATTTTCAGTACAATCAAGTGAATCGTGGGACGCTTTACGTAGAATTGCAACTGGGAATATTTGCAGGCCAAGTATGGACCTTACCTTCGGCTCAAAATCAGTTCCTGTTCACATTGGTAATGGATTGCTACCATTCTCCTCCTTGAATAATATAGTCATAGTAGTGTCTGCAGGTGTTTTGGATCAGGATTCAAACCTTGTGTTTGCAGACTTCAGAAGATGCTGGTGTAGGGGGCGGAGATGTAGTAGTTATTGAAGGATCTGGAGTGTTCGTAGGTGGCGTAGGAACTTCTACAACAAAATGCTGCTAATGGTGTGTAACAATGGTTTCTTATCTCCACAGTTGCCGTTGAAGTCACGTATCTACTGACCATACCATAGCATCTCCAAGGTTCATCTTATTCACTTAGTTAGGTTTTAATTCTACTGACTTCGCATCATCGTAACCAATCCATTGATCCCCTTTGTAGGCATACGAAACTTGGTAGTTTTCGTCCCTCACAATGGTACTCCCACCGTTTTCCAACATATCACAGATCTCGCTGTATCCTAGAAAACTAGCTTCCCTAGTGTATGGTCCAGCTGTACTTGGTCTGGATCCAGGAGCTCCAATTCCATTGTCGCTGAGGTAATCGATGGCGAAATACCGACCACACAAAGGAATTCCTAGGTGGAGCTGCCTTGATGATCTAATAATGAACACTGAAGTTTGAATCGCTAATATTTCTTGTTTCTTACATCCTCCGGACTACCATACATTGGTGAATTAAGGTCTGTTGCTGTATCAAAGGCTCCATGGAAATCGTAAGCCATGATGTTGATAAAATCTAAGGATTGTGAAATTTTTGGTACATCCTAGGCGACGTCAATCATTCCTTTACTAGCAGAGATGCTCCGGTCAATAAAAGACCTTCTGGTGCAAAAGCTGTTTTTAATTCTTGTAATAAAAGAGCATGATTCGAACTGCTTTCTTTCCTCCTCTTCTGACGGATACTCCCATCAACGTCCAAACTATCAAAGTCATATTTCTTCAGAAATGACACAGCATTTGTGCTGAAGTTCTTTCTGGCTCTCAGGAGTTGCTGCCATGTTTGAATATTTAGGAGACCCACCCGCCGATAGCCAATAAGGTTTCCAAAAGACGGTTCGTTTTCTTCAATCCTGTGAATCGAATGTAGGCCCCCTTTCCATAGTTCACGATGCCAGGTAGATCGTTCCAGGCATCGAGAGCACTCATGATGCCTTGGTTGGGTCCAGCGAAGCCATAGATAATATGAGTGCAGAAGAAGGGATCAGTGTTCTCAACATCGAACAGTGTTCGCGCCTTCTGGTCGATTTACAGTCCAATTGCCGTGGTAGTAACACACTAGGTTTTTATCTTCAGTCGATACTCCTGCGATGAAGGCAAGGAACGCCAGCAAAACAGGAAGCTTCATGTTGATTCAAAGTTCACTGTATTGAAGCAGGTGAATGCTGTCGAATAATTTTCACCACTCTTTTATATTATTTTTGCAAGGGACAAATGGTATTTTTCTCACGGTTTTATATAAGTGTTAACGAGCTTGTTTTTCTCCCTTATCACGTGAAGTATGTCCGTTGTTATCTTTTGTATAGAGTATATCACTTGAACAATGATTGTGCAAATTGTTTCAATTCACGGTCGTTGTAGATAGAGTAGAAACTGCGTACATTTGAAAATTCATTAAACAATATATATATATATATATATATATATATATATATATATATATATATATATTAACTTGAGACTGCAAAAGATCTGAACAAATAAACATCAGAGGAAAAAACGTAAATAAAGTTATTATTCTGGAGAAGGAAATCGATCTGTGATAAAATTAGCCCCTATGGCTCCCGTGGAGCTGAGATGGGAGTAACTTAGAAAACTTAAATGCGGCTTCCTTTTTTATTGCTGATTCGGATTATACGGGGGAAAATATATAAATTTTATTCATCTTTTTTTCAATTCGTGATGGATGGCTCTGTAATAAGTGAAAACTTGTTTCATCAAGGTTTCTTCAATTGGGAGCTCCCACGTTTCATTCCAGAATAAATCTGACAAACAGGACAATTCTTTTGTCTTAAACGTTTTCTAGACTCGTGGAAGGTATGAAAGATAGCTCTGCATTCAGCACAAATTTAGGTAAGTTAAGTGTGGCCATGCAATTAGGTGCAGCGTGCGGTGGTCAATCGGAGTTTGCTACCAAACATTTTATCGACTGCAATGCTCGTAGCCATGCAAGGCTAGGCTAAACTAGTTCAAAAACAACACATGAACGCAGTTCAAAACAATGAACCAACTAAACAAAGGTAGTAAAAGTATCTAATTGAATGTGGCATCAGTATATCTAAAATGCGAAAAACAAGCAGAATACACATTCTTCGCACGGGAAAAATGTTTCGTTTTGGATATAAAGGATACCAAAACTGTCACCAATGAACTTAGGGACCCCAGGAACTATGAATTCGACACTAGTATCGGCCATTTTCAATCACATGTCACCCTCCCCCTTTAGGAATACTAATCGTGGCAGAATTCGGATTTAAACGGCATCGGAATTGTCACTGTTCATCTCAGCGAACCCGAAAACTACGGATTCGACACTAATGTCGGCCATTTTCGATCATTTTTATATATCTACAGCTTCCCCTAAGTTGGAGTGCTGAATTTGGATTTAAGCGGCATCGGAAGTGTCATTGTTCATCTCAGCAGCCCCAAAAACTATGGATTCGACACTAACATCGGTCATTTTCAATATATATTCTCCCTTCCTTCCTCCAAGTTGCACCTTCAAAGTGAAATAATAAAAAAACATCCCATGTCCGAATCTCATCTATGTTGAAAATTTGGTCGAGATCGGTCGGATGGTTCAAGAGTTATTATATTAAGTCACGAAGATAGTCACTTTCATTTTTATTTTCTTTATACATCTCCCCCTCCCCTACATTGCACCTTCAAAGTGAAATGACGAAAACCATCCGAGGCTCAAGGCTCATCTGTGTTGAAAATTTTATCGAGATCAGTGTGGTGGTTCAAAAGTTAAGAGTCACTTTCATTTGTGTATGTACAGGGTTTTCATAAAGTCTGGACGGATTTAATTTGCTTATAATTTTCATAAAAATGCTCATAATGAAAT
Source organism: Thermobia domestica (assembly GCF_964235325.1). Taxonomy (NCBI): domain Eukaryota; kingdom Metazoa; phylum Arthropoda; class Insecta; order Zygentoma; family Lepismatidae; genus Thermobia; species Thermobia domestica. The sequence goes on from NC_137457.1 coordinate 289,098,800, forward strand.
CAAATAAAGTGCAAACGGTAGCGGAAGGATTACATTTTTAGTTGGCAACACTGTTAGATAAGCGGCAACTGTGAACACGTTGAGAGAGGAAGAGGGAGGGCAAGGGTCAGTTTCTTACCAATTTAAATTCTAGGTTTAAACTAGACAAGTATTACGAAATATGCAAGAGACAAAACATTCAATTATTTGAAATGTACTGCATACTGCATAAATACAATATAATTCCGTATCTTGTATTGCAGTATTTAATACTGAACAGCGAAATTAGATACAACTGCGAGTGAAGGAAGTTAAAGTTATAGTTATAATAATGTGTGGACGTAAATGGCGCCCAGTTGGGGGTGTGGCGGTGAATGAACTGAGCTGGTGCAGATTACAGGTAAAAATTTAATCCTTCCGCTACCGTATGCACTTTATTTGATTTCAATATGAGCATTTTTATGTAAATTATAAGCGAATTAAATCCGTCCATACTTTATGAAAACCCTGTATATAATTTGTCGCAACAAAATTTTGTATATAAAGTTTATATAAAAGTCTATACTTTGTATTAGAATATTAATAGTAATTAAATGTTTTAGTGCATGAGCATTAGTGAAATTTGGCTACTAGTCTTTCTTTTAAGAAGTAATTTGGTTAAAATTAACGAAATTTCACCAGATCAGAGAGCACATTAAGAACTCAGTTTCATTCAAGAGCACTATTTGTTGCAACAGAAACGCTTTATGATGGTAGTAGATGTGTATGCAACTGTAAAAGTTCTGTAATTAATGCAACCACGAATAAACGACTAAAAAGCACATAAAGGAAATGAGTACAGGTTATTAATTTTCAAGAATAATTACAACTGTTTTATTTTCAAAAACGCTTCTTATTTAAATATTCGCAATATTGAAATGTCTCAACTTACATTTTTCACGCTTTCGAAAAAAAATGGTTCCATTACTAGTTAAATGAACCTAATACGAAGATTTTTGTTATTTTCCCAATTTTTACGGAAAGAGACCGGAAAAAACTTTTTTACTAACAGGTTCAAAATTTTCGGAAATTTTACAACACTGTTCAGGACCCGTCCCGATTTACTTCGATTTCTTCAGTGGTGTCAAAACGTCACCCTTTCAACATGGTTTTCATCTTCGAGAACAGGTAGAAGTCGCACGGGGCTAGGTCAGGGGAGTAGGGAGGGTGGGGGACCGTTGCATGTTGTTTTTGACCAGGAATTCCCTCACAACGAGCAAAGTGTGCGCGGGCTCGTTGACAAGGTGCAGTCTTTCGTTTACCATATCTCTGGCCGTTTCCGCCGAAATTTTCCACTCAGTCTCTGCAAAACTTCCCGCTGACATTCTGACCAGGTGGAACAAACTCCTTATGCACAGTTCCTCGAATGTCGAAAAAAATTATCAGCATCGAGTTGATGTTGCTGCAAACTTGTCGAGCTTTTTTCGGCGTTGGAGAGGATGGCGTCTTCCATTGTGATGATTGCTGACTTCGTTTTCGGATCATATCCATAGACCCAAGATTCATTACCTGTAATGACTCTAGATAAGAAGTTTAGATATTCGAACTTTTTGTTGCAAATCAGTGCACGTCTGTATCTTGAGGTTCCTTTGGTCAATGCTGAGAAGGTGAGGAACAAACTTCGCTGCAATTCGTCTCATGTTCAACTCATTCGATAGAATTCATTGACATGTACCGTACGACAGTTAAACTCTGTTACAAACACCGTGAATTGTCTGTCTTCGCGAATCACATCACGCACTTTCATGATCATTTCCGGTGTATGTTGACTGTCGACCCCATGTTTCTCATCTTCCACAGGTTTGCGGCCTTCTTTGAAACGCTTGAACCACTCAAATGTTCTTGCGTGACTGAGTGCACTCTCACAGCATGCGGTGGGTTTTGGCTGCAGTTTTCTTCAACTTGACATAAAACTTGATGTAGATTCGTTGCTCTTCAACGTCATCCATTTGACAAATTGCAGAAGCACTGAAATACGTCTTGAAACGTACAACTATAACTCACAACTGAATGCGCCAAAGAGAACGCAACCTTGTGGTGCAGTAGCTAATACATGTACCTCGAGACATCTAGCGGCGGAATGTCGTACTGCTACTGGTTTGCCCGATAAAAAAAAAAAAATCTCGGATATTTTAGGTTGCACCTCGTAAAGTTATTATTTATTTATTTATTTTCAAATGATACTACGTCAGGCTATTGCATGTTCCAAATCTACATGTTAAACGAAAACTTACAGTTTCAGATTTGTTGTTCAGTGTTGTAAATTAAGGACGCTACGGTATCACAAACATGCAAATTTTAGCGGCCTCTATAGCAGTAACAATGCAAGTGAGACGGACTGAGTACTAGTGTATAATATTCTGATCATGATATGACAGATTTCGATAGAATAGGAACAAAGATAAAAGAGTGAAAATTTAACTTTTTTCAAAAGCCTTTATTTCGAAAAACTGCTTAAGTATGTGCCTCATCCAGTTACATAGATGGTTTTCTATAGATTTGAAGATTAAAATGTCGTTTACAGCAACTTTATATCTCATACTATTCTGGAGATACGATAAATATAGGTAAGGTTTGTAACACTGCTTAAAATTATGTAATTTTGAGAACTTGTTATAATTACATTATTGTAATATTATGGAAGTAAAGTAAATTTTATATTTTAGGAAGTTCCCACAAATACACCATTTTAAGGAATATATCAAATTTTACCTTTTTGGATATCTCCCGAATGGTTTGAGATCAAATTGCTGTAAATGTCAATTAGATCTTTGTCTATTAGAAAGTATGTACGCAATTCGATGTGATACTTATTTAAACACTTTTTCGAAAAAAAATCCTTATAATTTTGTTGATATGGGCTAGGAAGGAAACCGTGTTAGACATGAAGTTTGTGGACGTGAGTGGCAGCGTTGGAAAGGTCTGGGCTCCCTGAACATAGTGGTGATGTCAGAAATCGGGCCTTGACCATGAGGCTCCAGAAATGGGATCCCGAAGTTTTGGGCTTGGTCCATTATATTTGACTATTAAACATGGAGTTATTGGACGAGGTTAGTGGTATTAGAAAGATCAGGGTCGTTTGAGCACAGCTGTAATGTTAAAGAGATGGGACTCGGGACATGAGGCTCTAAAAATGAAATACCAAAATTTTGGGCTCCGGTCTCTCTATTTGCTTATTAAGAGCAAATGTTATATGCGGGTGGTGGCGTTTCAGAGATCGGGGTCGTTTGAGCACAGCTATAATATCAGAAATCGGATCCTGTCCTCGAAGCCCCAGAAATGGAGTTCCCAAAATTTTGGGCGCGGAACATCCTATTTCTCCTTTAAGCATGAAGTTCTTGGATGCGCGGGTTGTGCTGGAAAGGTCCGGGTCTCCTGAACACAGCAGTGATGTCAGAAATAGGGCTCTGGCCCCGAGACCCCAGAAATGAGGTCCCAAAATTTTAGACTCGGGTCCTTTCTATTTGCTCATTAAATATAAAGTAGTTGTACGAAGATGGTGGTGTTGGAGAGGTCCGGGGCGTTTGAGCACAGTGGTAATGTCGGAAATCGGGCCTTGGTCTTGGAGCCCTGGAAATGGAATTTCGAAATTTTAGAATTAGGTCCATTCTATTCGCATATTAAATAAGGAGCTTTTGAACGCAGGTGATAGCGTTGGAAAGATTCTGGCCCTCTGAGTACAGCGGTGATGTAAGAAATCGGGTCCAGGCCCCGAAGTTTTGGGTTGTGTTGTAAAACTTTGCTGTGGCGTAATCTCAATACCTGATTGCGCAAGATAAAACCGTATATACATAGCTGAATTGATGGTTTTATCTCGCGTCATTAGGTATTGAGATTGAGCCAGCAAAGTGTACGACACAACCCAAAACTTCGGGGCCCAAACCCGATTTACATCAGCGCTGTGCTCAGAGGACCAAAACATCCGACGCCATCACCGCGTCCAACAACTCTATGTTTAATAGGGAAATAGAAGGGACCCGAGAAAAAAAAAAAAAAAACTACTGGACATCATTTCTTGAGCTTTGTGGCCAGTTCTGACATCACCAATGTGCTCAGGGAACCCGAACCTTTCAATGCCACCAACTTCGTACAACAACTTCATGTTTAATAGGCAAATAGAAGTGATTTGAGCCCAAAACTACGGGACCACAGTTTCTGGGGCCACAGTCTCGGGTACCATTTCTGACAACACCGATGTGCAAATGGGACCGTGGCCTTTCGAATGTCACTAGTCCAAGAACTTTATGTTTAATAGGCAAATAGAAGAAACCCAAGCCCAAAAATCCAGGAGCCTATTTCTGGGTCCTTGGGGCTAGGTCCCGATTTGTGACATCAGCATTGCGTTCAAGAGACACGGGCCTTTCCAACGCTACCACTTGTGTCCACCGACTCCATGCCTAACACTGTTTCCCTATAGTAGGAGAATCGGCTCCATGATCTTCGTAAAATCACCCCAAAAATTAGACTAAATTTATAGAAAAGTTGTGATTTTTGGGGGTCCCAGGACCCATCCTCTGCGTACGTTCTTGCCTGGACCTGAGCATAACTAAACATCTGTGGTCCATTTTAGAGACACAAATCCCGTGCAGATTTCCGCCTCCATCCTTTCTCACAATCCCTTTTACTTCATTCCATGTGATGGAGCATCAGAAATATTTATCATAAATACATCATTTGCAACAATGTTGCGAACTGTATCAATGTTTACCATATCTCCGGAACAAATTCATATATCGAAGTACTGTAAACGGCAAAATAATGTATACGTTCAAGTATTTTTTTCATTTAACATTGAGCGCATAGTGTACAGCCCAAACGGTTCGTCCGATTTAAAAAAAAAAAAAAAAAAAAAAACTCACTTTAGGTTGGAAACATCATATTTGGAGACGATTTTTCCTCTTACATTTTGCTGAGACTTTAACTTTTGTCAGGGGACTTTTGAGGCACCCTGTATATACATGATAGGGATTGCGTGGAAAAATGTACGAGGTATGTTTAAAGAGTATCAAATCGTATTTTTTCCCCTGCGTAAACCAATGAAGCGCAGATGCAGAGGGGACACTCATGTGCTGTTGTGATTTTTTCCGTCCCGCAGAAAGCGTGAGTCGCTGGTAGTCGGCCAAACGAGTGAAGACGTGTAGTGAGTGGTCGTCGGATTTTAGTTTTTTTTTTTTTTTTTTTTTTTAATGACGGAAGAACTTGAGCAGCGATATTGCATCGAATTTTGCCAAACGCTTGGCGATACCCAAGCGGAAACCATTCAATCGGATCGGTAGTCTCAATTTTGAACGATAATTTAGGCATGACGAGGAATGTCAGCGAAATTTGATTCAGGCTTTCTTCGCCAAACACAACATGTCGACAGGCTCCCTAGTCCCCTCCTACATGTCTCGTATGACTTTCAGTTCGGTGTGACAAGCTGAAAATGCCACTAAAAGGGACGCGATTTGAATCAAGAGAAGCCATCATGCGGAATGCGATAGCGTGGTTGCTCACCACTACAAACACTGCGTTCCAGAAATGTTTCCAACAATGGCAGGAGCGCTGGGAGAAGTGTGTGCATTACCAAGGAGATTACTTTGAAGGGGATTAGTATTTCGGATTTTCAAATCAATAAATACCGGTATATTTCTGCCAACCAAAAGTTCGAGACTTTTTGAACAGACCTCATATATATCACGAAGTGTTTTTGAACAGTACTAGTTGTTTCCTTGTACATGAGTGAATATATCACAAGGAGTAAGGAAATCGGTTATGAAAATTTGTACGCACTGTTTATAATTGAAACACTAAATTTTCGAATTTCTCATCAGCCTTGTTTTAATTTTTTTTTTCTTACTTGAAAGATACTGCAGAAATCAAAGAATAACGTATAGTAATTTCTCTTGCGTAACCAACTTCCTAGTAAGTACAAAATACTGTACTACTCAATACAACTAATCAATGTTGTCATCTAAGCAAATGGGTTCATAATTGATGTAAAAAAATCTTTGACAATAGGAACATATTGAAACCAGAAATTATTTTACTAACTACTGTATTTTAAATACGAGGGTGGATTGGAAAGTTCGTGACCTGACCTACAAAATTAGAAGATATTTGGATAATTTATGTGTTATTTTTATACGTAATCCCTATCGACCAAGATACATTTACTCCATCTCTTCGGGAACACTTCTATACCATTAAAAAGAAATGATTTTTGAGCCCTGCAGAATATCCCAGTACAGGATTTTTCATTTCTGCATTCAAAGAAAATCTCTGACCCCCCAAAAACCTTCTTCAGGTTTGTAAAGAAGTGAAAGATCAGACGAATAGGGCGGATGTGGCAACAGTTCGAACCCACAGGACTGATTTTCTGCCATGTATGCAAGGGATGAATGAAAGCGCACATTGTCCTGGTGACACAACACCTTTCTTCGCAGCATTCCTGACGTTTAAATTCTGATTTCCCCATACAAACGCCGAAAAGGTGCAGAAGTATTCAGAATTGACAGTCTTTCCCTTTTCCAAGAAATCAACCAAGATAATGCACCTAGCATTCCAAGAAAATTGATGCCATAACCTTGTTTGTCGAGAAAACTTGTTTGGCTTTCTTTGGGACAGGAGATCCGGGTCGTTTCTATTGCCTCGATTGTTGTTTTGATTCCAGTGTATGATGGTGTACCAATATCTCGTCCATAGTCACAAATCTACCAATAAACTTCTTCGGAACGCTTTCAAACAGTTCCAGATAATCACGGGAAAGGATAAGTCTCGTTTTCGTTTAACTGAAAGCAACTTGGGTATCCATTTCGCGGACACCTTAGAAAACTAATTCGTTTGCGATAATATTTTGTGCTCGCTCATAGGAAATACCCACAGTCTCAGCGATCTCTCGAATTTTGATTCTGCGGTCATTGAAAATCAGGTCACAAATTTTATTGTCATTTTCTGTAGTGGTCGATGTTGAAGGCCTGCCACTGCGGAGGGTCATCTTCAATGCTGCTTCTACTTCGCTTAAATTCAGCTACCCACTTTTTCACCATAAAATACGAGGGCGCGGAGTCTCCTAGTGTCTCTACCATGTCTATATGAATTTCCTGTGGTGTAAAGCCTTTTATATGCAGGTACTTAATGACAGTTCGATGCTCGATTTTCTTCATATCACAAATTTCCTCTGACTTAGCGCCTTATAAACTCCTCACTAGGGATGGCCTTTTTCGAAAAATCTGTTTTTCGATTTTCGGAAATTTCATTTTTCGTTTTTCGCTTTTTCGAAAAAATTTTCGTTTTTCGTTTTTCGAAAAAATTTTCGTTTTTTGTTTTTCGTTTTTCGAATAAAATTTCGTTTTTCGTTTTTCGTTTTTGAAAAAGCCATTTTTCGAAAAAGTATTTTTCGAAAAAATGTGGCCATCCCTAACTCAAGATTAAAGAGATTCGTAGTCACGTCCGGATGTGTGCAACACTGGGACTAGTACCCGTAGAGTATATTTCTGATGGTTTGTTGATCAACATGGAGGCTGTCCGATTAGACGAAGAGTCGAAGTCTTCAATGATTAGGAGCAATGGCTGGAAAATCGAAATTTTTCTCCGGAAAGTTGGAATTGTAGAAGTCACAGGAATCGAGCAAATAAAGCAGTAGAAGACTGACACAAATGCTTAAACAAAATATTATCCAGAACCCCTGCACATTTCCAGTCTTGTGAAGAGTATTGAGGGAAGATTCTATATGTAATCATGTTTTCAAAAGAATGGAAATGCTGAGCATTACTCAAAAGAACGGAAAAGCCATGTATATGAAAGTTGACGATAGGATACAGTCAATACTTCATAATTTGAGAGAACATGTTGACGTGAGAAAATGTCTCAGTCGCTTGAGCTTGTATGTACATAACCTTGAACAATTTCCTATGGGGGCGCGGTGGCTCAGTGGTAGAACGTTCACCTCCAGTGCTTGGGGTCCCTGGTTCGATCCCAGCTCGCACCGTGTGGACCTTGTGGTGGACAAACACCGTGCTCGTGGGTTTTCTCGGGGTTCTCACGTTTCCTCATTTCGTAGCGTTGCACCATTTCATCCATTATTTTGCTCATTAGCATCTCCCTTAGTTACGCAGCCCCATTCAAGGTCCCTCGTGACTATATGTTTAGCGTATGCGTTTTCGGCTCGGGAGACCGGGTTCGATTCCAGCGTGGAGCTTAAGTGGTTTGTATCTCATGTTACGCTGAGTTCACGTCTCTATAGCTGAGTAGAACGCTAAACTAAAACCAATATCCTCATCACCATCGGAACACATTTGCAAGGTGTTAAGCTTAAAATAAAAACTAGATTGCGAATCTTCTATTTATATGTTTTCTTTTCACTTGAAAAATATTTTGAGTCTCTTTAAAAGAAGGAAACACAACAATCATTTGAGATTTTACATTTAAAGAAAGAAAAAATGATTAATTAGGCTTATATTATATGGAACTTCTCCACTTTATAGTATAAAAATTTGAGATGGGCCATTTATCTTGATACGCCCATGTAATTTTGAAACTAATTGATAAAAATGGCTGGAATTTTGTAAGATGCAAATAACGACAAGGGAACTGTGTCTAATAAACTCTGCAGTACCAACAAATTAATAGTGTTGCCAACATAATATAAAGTTATATTTTTAACGCCACTATGCCATGTTATTACATATCTCAAATCGAAATATTAAACGAAACCTTACAACACAAATTTGTTATTCAGTGTTGCAAATTAAGGACGCTGCAATATGACAAGCATCTAAACTTCAGAAACCTGATAATAGTATTAATAAAAGCAGAGGCGGATTCAGGACGAACTCAACGGTGAGGAAAGAAGGTAGTGAAAGATTATGTTTTCTCTCTCACCGACTTTTGCAGCACTGGTGATTGTGAAACTCAGGGAGGTGAATAACCTTCCCCCCCCTGGATCTGTCTATGAATAGAAGTGAGACGGACAGTGAAATACAAACCCGAAATACCTTAGTGTCGAATACTATGACCATGGCTTATTTCGAATGAATACAATAAATTGAAAATTAGACTTTTTTCGAAAAATTTCTTACATAAACAGAACGTCTAATCACGTAGGTGATTCTCAAAAGACGTAAACTTCTCGGAGCCGTTACAGCAATTTGATATCTCAAATCGTTCAGGAGATATGAAAAACGTGAATACTGATAGTGATACTCCTAAAAATGACGTATTTGGGGATTGTTCGTAATGTATCTTGATTCTCTTTGCTTTTATAACATTACAGAAACAGATTTTGGTACTTGTAATTACAGTAAATTCTTGCAATTACATAATTTTAACCAGTGTTGCAAACTTTACCAATGTGTATCACATCTCCGGATCAGTTTGAGATATCAAATTGCTGTAAACTGCATTATGATCTTTACGTCCCTTGAAAACCTTCTATGTTGTTGGATATGATACTCATCCAAGCAGTTATCGAAATAAAATCTTCCTGTAAGAAAAGTCAAATTTTCAATCCCTTACGTGAAGACTAAGGAGCATGGAAGCTTCTCAGTTGCGGCAAGTGACTTGCCAATAATGGCAGAATACCTATGATGACAACTTTGTACCTATTTATTTGAAATAAATCATATCATGATCATAGTATGTAACACTAATGTGTTGTGGATGTGCATGCCCCGTCCAAGTTATTATTTATTACCATTATAGAAGCCTAAAACATTTGGATCTTTGAAGGCCCGTGCTGGCCTACCGGGACACCGGGACATGTCCCGGTGCGCCCTCCGAAACATCTCATTATAAATAAAGGTACAACTTTTTTATATATATAGATCTAATAAATTCTTACATTTATTATTGCTAAAGAACTGGTGGTGAATATAGCGCGTTCTTTACATAAGGCGCCCTCGCGAACTACATAAAAAAATAAACAGTTTTATTTATTCTTCTGTATGGCACAATTTTGTACAATGAATACATACTGTTACTGTTGGTAAAAAACCCATGAAGGTTACAGTGCGCCCTCTATATAAGGCGCCCTTGCGGAACCTCACCAAAGATAAAAGGCTTAATTTATTCTTCGGTATGACACAGTTCTATACAATAAATACTTACTGTGGGTAAAGAAACGGTGAAGAGTACAGTGCGCCTTTTACGTAAGGCACCCTTGCAAAACATCAAAGATAAAAGTTTAATTTATTCTTCTGTATATTGGTGGATCCACGACCACGTGGGGGCGGAGGGGGCGACCGCTCCCCCAAAGGTCTTTTACTTCCAGTTTACTTTCGGAAATAAAAATATTGTCTTTTCAATCTGGCCGATCCAATCTGTGTGACAAGCCTAGCAGAGTCTAATCAAAATGTATGGTACTTAATACAGACATATTTGAATTGTGAATACTTTTGTCCCTAGTTCCTTGAGACTGTCACCATAAGCCGCAAACGAGCGAGAATGATTTATTCGTTGAACGAACAGCTGTAGGAAGAAGGAAAGATGGATCACTCTTTGAACTAAAAATGTATATTTTAAAACGGTTCCGTGCATGTAGCGCCCGTAGACTTAGCGCCCAGTGTTTCTGGCTCACAGAAGGAATTTTATATTGATTTTATCTCACAATCAGGGATGTCCAGTTCATTTTACCACTCTTTCCACAGGTCGTTAATTCCTGTTATTTTCTTACATCCATGTTCCGTGTACTTAGCGTCCACTAAGTAAAACTGTTACGAAGAGGGAGAGAGAGACAGAGAGACCAGCCAATAGCACTGATTATGACGCTTCAATGAATCATAACCTCCGGGGGAAAGGGTGAAACGCAGAAACGTAGTTATATATATATATATATATATATATATATATATATATATATATATATGTGTGTGTGTGTGTGTATGTATGCATGTATGTAACTGTACTCCGTGGTATGCAATGTTCTACAATATTTAAATGTACTATAAACTAAGATTACATATGTAGCTTTTAATCTGAAAACTATGTAAAACAGACGTAATCTAGAATAATGCAATGAGGATAAGGCATACAAATAACGGTGAACATATTCTCACGACTTAAAACCGGGACAAAATGTAAACTGGCGAAACACCGGGATAAGAGTCTTCATGGAGGCCACGGTAGTTCAGTGGTAGAAACACTCACATCTGGTTCATGGGGTCCCTAGTTTGATCCCATCTTGCGTCAAATGGGCTTTGTGGTAGTCAGACGCTGCATGCATGGATAAACTCGGGGTTCTCCCGTTTCCTCTCACTTTCTTCATTACACCATTTCATTCATTCTCACAATCACCGTCTCCTCTATCCTACTCCTATCTCCTTAATCGTGGGATGTAAAATCCAAAGATTTCATTTCATTTCAAGAGCTTCCAAAGCGGGACTGTCCCGGTAAAAACCTGTCATATGGTAACTCTGACTATATGACAACATCGGGTTTGATACTAAAAAAAAAAAAAGTCATATTATCATATGTATTACACAGTTTCAGAAAAAAAAAAACATCTAACAAGCTATCCGCATTAAGTCTGATACAACTTTATGCGTAATATAAATCTATATAGTTAAGCAATTGATATCATACACTACAAGCACTGAAAAACAACGTAACGTTCTATAATAAAAAGAACGTTGCTTTACGAACCAATAAGTTAATCGCTCTACGAACCTTATTGTACACATTATACCCTAAAGTTACAGCCTTATGCAGTAATCAATTCCAATCAGATATTGAACGAGTATGGTGTTTCTTTGAGAATAATCCATCACTAAGTTGAACAAGCGCCTTTGAAGGTTAATTGTCTTCCATTTTATCCTCTTCTTCGGTAATTCATCTCGCTGCTCTTGTTCGATGCAGTTGAAACCATGGCCTCATCCTTTTGTAATGTCCATCCACAAGGAAGGATGGACAGGTTCAACCTTTTGGAATTTCAAATTCGAAGCTTCTATCAATTTACTCGTTCGTGTCTCTTTCTGTAATTTTGCTATATGAACGGGTATGTTGCGAGGAAACAAAAGAGGCTAGCGAAGAAATTGAATCGTAAGATCACCATAAGATGAAAGTCGCATACTCCAGAGACTACCTGATACGTAATGTTGATCAAAATAAATTAGGAATTCTTCAGTTTCTTCTGGTACGATTTGCTGTAAGTAATCCATCCCTTCTGACCCTTGTCAGAGAGAAGGAAAACAAATCCGTCCACCATTCCATAGAAATCGGACTTTCTCATTCTCCCTGTAAAAATTCGCCAATCCCAACTGCTGCAGTATGTACTTCGTGTTCGTGTGACTTGTCTGGAACGCTTTGGCTTACGACTTCCCTCACTAGCCACGTCTGGTTGTGAGTTTAATTTACATATTCCTATATAAAAAGTTTGTTTTATCCCTCCTCGCTGGTCTAGTGGCAAGAACGCAAGCCTTTGGCGTATGAGGTTCAAGATTCGATTCCTGGTGGCAGAGCATTGAATGACCAAAGTGGTTCGGGTTCCACTATAATCAGTAAATTCAAGTCTTCTTTAGCCTACCTGGCAAAACCATGGGACATAAAACTAAATACAAACCTATTTATTTATTTATTATTTTTATTTATTATTATTATTATTATTATTATTATTATTATTATTATTATTTATTTATTTATTTATTTATTTATTTATTTATTTATTTATTTATTTTGCAAAAGGAAGGTTTTATTATGAAGTAAAACACTATTCAGAAGTATAATATTGAAATTTGCAAGAAGAAAACTTATTTCTGCGTAACAAAATTTAAAAATTAATTAGTCACAGGTAATTGTTTTACAATTCTCCATGTCTTTTTAGGTACTTTTCACTACACTAATTAGCACTTTGATAAGTCGTGATGGAATGTAAACATAGTTTCGTTGCAATTCTCCATGTCCAGTAGGCATTTTTGATGTACTGTTATTAGTGCTTTTGATATTTCGAGATCAAAGGTTTGAAGGGGTCTGTGCCCCACCCAACCATTTTTCCCAGGAAAATACGAAACACATATTCCATCATTTAACGTTTATAATATCTGTGCACAATTTCATTCACTCCGGCTAACTTCTTCTTGTCTTTCGGACCTCAAATTTCTCCAAATTTTGGGTGGAGGCTTTTACCCCTTAAAAGTTTTCCCCAGAAAAGAAAAAAACACGTATTCGTTTATTTCATGTGTAATATCTACCTGCCAAATTTTATCAAAATCGGAGTGTTACACTTCGAAAATATTACATGTCAGTACATTCATCTAGCTTGCAGAATTTCTTAGACTGTTCCTCTTCAGTATGCAGGGAAGCTTCCATTCTCCACTAATTTTTTCTCAACGTTGGCGAACTGCTAACCAGATGAAATGAAGAATTTACGGCATTTCAAACTTTTTAATGTCTGTTTCTCGTTTGAAATTACGCTTTGATGACACAATACCATAAGTGTTGAGTCCACTTACATCAGCTATGTAAAATACTGTCATAGACCATTTTGTTCATTGTTTTGTAATCTAACAGCGAGCCATATGATTGTTAGTGTGATCGTGTGATTTTGTTGTGTTGTAATATATGATAACTTTTAGATTTTCCTCCGCTCTAGAAGTGACCACTTAAGGATAGTTGTGCATTGTGTTTTGCAATGGGTGATCTTACTGGGTATATATTGTCAAAAGAGACAGCGCACCCAAAAAATGAGAAATTGTTTGTCTACAGTCATATTATATGTAAGAATAAAATTATATTGCAGAGTGTGTGAAGAATCTGCAACTTCACAAATTAGAAACAGTTCATCATCAGGTATTCTAATAGCGCCGATGTTGTCATCAAAACATAAGGCAGCCCATGTAGGATCGCTTTTCTCCGGAGTTTTGCTTTTTGCATTAGCACGTGCTTTTGCATTAGCTATAGGTGCTACGCTTCAAACTTCTAACCAATCCTCTGGATAAGAAAACTACTCAACCGTCTCATTTCAATATCGGTACCTGAACAAGAGACTTCAGTTGCATTTGTATATAAGTCTGCTAATATCTTATCGTCTGTCGGGAATCAATTTCTTCATTGTTTATTGATTTACCAAAAATATTCCTCCTCTACCATCAATAATGACGTGTATTGTTACTGATCTGTTTGTCTACCACGTGCAATGATCAAAACACACTGTCAATAAACAAAACTTTACATACAATCAGTGGCAAAGCCAGGATTTCTATTCGGGGGGGGGGGGGTCAGTGTCTTACTCCGGAAAACTTTTTTGTTAATGTGGAGACTGAAAGCACAAATTTAGATTTTATTCTAGCAACTTTTTTAAAATTTTGGTTCTTGGGATTTCATATCCCGGGAAACTCCCCCTGGATAAGCAACTGCATACAATGGAAAAATTAATACAGTTTGATAGACAAAAGCAACTATTATGCTTCTGATAATGGACTTATATAAGTGAATAAATAAAGAAAAGCTGCTACTAAAATAAGCAAAATTGCAAATAATTAAATCAATCAAACTAAATAATAACACACAAAGTTGCAATATGTTATATCTGACTTCATTGGGACAGTTAGAAGATTATCAGAGCGTTCACTCCGCTACGAGCCACAATCTCAATCTATTCTGAATCTATCCTCATATTTCTTCATTAAGGCTCGAGTTTAATGGACCCACTCGGTACCCAATGCCAGGGACGAACGGAGGGGGGGGGGCACGGGAATCCGGACCCCCCGAAATTTCGACTTTTAAAAAATTTAGCCTAATTTTAGGGGCAATTTTAGCAATTTTAATATAAAATAGCTTCATATTTAGTTTGGACCCCCCCGAAATAAATTCCTGGGTACGCTACTGCCCAATGCTATAAATTTTAAAAACTATCACTTAACTCACGGAAATGAAAAAAAGAAAAAAACATAATACAAGAACACAACCAGGGAAATGTCATAGAATCTCAATACTTACTAAGCCTTAGTAATTATTAAAGAAAGTATGCGTACGAGTGCAATGGACCCTCCTAGTAGTCCTAGGCAGTGGCGGCGGTTGGACGTTAAAAGTTGGGAGGCAAGACATGATCTGAATACAGTATTTGTATGTCAATGTTACTTTTCCTGATTGCTTGTAACACTTTGTTAGACTAAAGGCTGTATAACTATTAGGAGGCTGTTATATAGACTAAAGGCTGTATAACTGTATAACTATCTTTTTCAGTTAAAATACCGTATATCTTGTTTCATATTTTGTTACGTAAATTGACAAGAGCAACACAAGATACTAACTCTTTGTACTCTTATACAACGAAGGTGTAAGAAGGGATCTGATTCCTTGCTCATGAAATCAAAAAATCATAAAATCATGCATCTTAAAATTCTGTCTGGAAAATTGTGTGACCAGATTAGGGACCTATTTAATAACAAATTTGCAAAACAAATAAATAGAAAGGATAATATTAATCAAATAATCATAGTAATGGATAATAAGGCTTGTTCTGCAAAAGTTATATTGAAACTGGAAATTAATGAACAACTTATATTTTTAATTCCACGCATGTTATTATATGTGTTATTACTCTTAGAAAGACAGTGAATACTACAAGTATATGCTACGACATTCAAAGAAATACTTTTGCAGCTTCCCGAAACATGTTCGTTGCCATTAGATACAGTTTTCAATTTCTTGGAATACAACAAAACTCAACAATACTTAGTCACTCCACATTCCAGTTATACAAAATAATCCTAAAATCTAGAATTATGTTGAATTTACTAAATTTAATTGTATAACAAAACTGTATATGTACACCCCTAAACTCGTATATTACACTGCAAAATTATATATTCCTTACTGAGCTCCTTCGTGGCTAAGCGGTTAACGTACGCACCTTTGACGTGGGAGACCTGGGTTCAATTCCCGGAGGGAGCTCACGTGGTTTGGACTCTACGTTAATCATTAAGTTCATGTCTCATATAGCTTCGCTGCTGAACAGGATGTTAAACTGAAAAAAATCAAATCAAAATATTCCTTACTATAAGAAAGAAGAAAAGAACTGTCAATTTTTCAAGAAAATAACTGTTTTAGGAACTGTCAATTTTTGTGCAATTAAAGAATAACTTGTGAAGGACTTCTTTTCTTGCGAAATGATATCTCAATTAGATCCAGAGCGGCTTACTAACATATCGAGCCCTTGTAAGATGAAATGAAAGTACGCTCGAATTGTCTCGCTCCAACAGCTTAATTTTTGGGCCATTTTTAGTGGAATTTTTAAAAAACGCAATTTCTGTAGCTTTCTTAACTTCACGGAAAGATAACCAATACATACTCATGGAACGGCAAATATTTTATGGCACCATTTGTATTCTATGAACCAATAATACATACAAAACTTTATATTTCCAAATGAAACTATATACATTAATGGGTCATTTCAAAAAGTGGAGGGGCAAATGCCCCCCTTTGCCCCCCCTCTAATCGCCGCCCGTGGTCCTAGGGTTAAAAGTGTATCCTTGTATGGATATTTAGATAGAGGAAATACTAGTTCTTGCCGAATTTCTTTAACTACTTACGATATGTTCCATTATTTTTAAACTAGGGTTTCAAATGTGATTGATTGCGTTTAGGGCGGCTTATAACACTTGACACATGTTCATTAGAACGTTTTATTTTCATTTGATATAAAGAATTACCCAGCAAAATTTGGCATTTGAATTTTTTGACACCCTGTATTTACGATAGGAAATGAAGTTATGCAATGTGCATAAATAATTGCTGTTTTCCATGCAGTAGTATTTGCATTAAGGTGCGTGTAATTATTATTATTTAAAACTATAAATTTTAAAATAACGCTGGCACATGAATTCACATCCATATATGAAAATCTCATAGGTGATATGGTAATGCTCTTAAATCGTAATTAAATTGTAGGTAATTACAGATGTTCATGAAAAGTCAGAGCTGACGGTGATGAACAGAAGAGGAAGAAAAGAACACATTTCTTTCAACTTGCCTAAGGGGTTTTAAAAGTGACATGACAATTGTGCAGGAAGTATAGCAGGATCTTTCAAGTGAAAAATTTTTGTTCTTTAGTCGTGAAAAGAGAGGGGAGAGGGATAGATGATTTGAGTACGAAACTACATTTATACATATAAACTAGTTCTCTCTTTGGTCAACCCTAGCACACTGATAAGCATCAAATATTTTCTGGGCGCTAAGTATACGATATTATATGTGGGCGCTAAATCTACGGGCGCTAAGTGCACTCCACGTTTAAAACTATATCCTAGAAAAAAAAAATGATGTGTGATTCAAAACCCGAATCTTCAATTACGTTTACCTTGAATAAAGAGAAATATAGAATATTCAGCGCTCCTTACCGAAAAGCTCTCTGAATCTAAGAGGAGACTTTTCGGTTGGTTGATTGATTGATATGCATTTATGTCGTTTGTCAAAAGCGATGCTTTACAGAACGAGAACTAGAGTTTAAAGTTGGATCTGAACCACTGCAGTGCTTTCTATGTTCACTTACCTTGTATCAAACCACAGAACCTCATGCATCAAATATCAAAGGTACGTCCGCTGACTAAAATGCCTTGCGAGGTGTTTGAATTTCGTGACAGCGTTTTAACTCGATTCAATTATATGTAGGGCCTATATGAAAGACACAGAAGGGAGAACGCGAAATATTGTGCCACAGTACACGTAGAAGCATTTTCTACATTGTACAGGGCCGTATTCCGAACAAATTGGGGGTCTGGGAGCGAAATCCCACCTAGGTGAAGGCTACTATAATATAATTTTATTGTTGTTGTAGGCATACATGTTTCTAAATGCTGCTTTTAAGAAATTAATTAATAGAGCCAATTTCCAACACCCTCTTCCTCGTCTGGTCTAATGCTTTTTTTTTTTTTTTTTTTTTTTTTTTTTTACATATTCAATTATACCACTGCAAAAGCAGAGTATTCGGACAAAATACCCTATACGGTGTTTATAGTCCCCAGTTTGATTCCCGGTGAGGGTACATTTCAACGAAAAATGTGGTTCGGATTCCATTACAATCAATAAGTGCACGTCTCCTTTAGCCGTCATGTCACTACCATGGAACGTTAAGCTCAAGCAACAAATCAAAATACCGTATGTATAGAGGTCTACACTTTTGTAATAGTGTCCTATATCCCTGTCTTCTTGCTCTCTCCTGCTTAAGTTAAAAATTCCTGAATGTACCAGAAATTGAATTCCTTACACATTCATCTTTAAATGCATCAATTGAGTACAGTTGGGAGCTTTTCTTGAGAAATGAACTATTCCATGCACACATAACGTCAAGGCTTATCAATGACTCCCCAACTCTTCGTGAATCCTGGGTTCTATACCAATCATAGAAATGTTTTCTTCACCTTTGATACATCAGAAGATTTTGGTACGACTTATGTAGCCGCAATCTTGACGCGCACTTAAGAAAATGTTAATAATGTTGATAAACTGAAATCATGGTGAAATATTGAGTTTTACAAAACGAAACGTAACGGATATCCAACATCTTGCCCTCAGGAAATGTTCTTTCCATAGCGCCATAGATCAAAGATCAGATCACAGAGACAGTGAAAAAAAATGTCATGGATAGGGGTCGACGAACGTCAAGGCATTCTATTGGATAATGAAATTGATAGTTATGTCAAACTTCATGTTTTCTTGCGATCACTTTAGTGAAACAAAGGGAAGCTATATTTATATACACAGAGGAGATATGGGAGAGGCTTCGTGGCAGACAACAGATGACATATAAATGCCATCGTCAATATAGTACTTTGTGTAAGTACTGTGCAAGACAGTGCATCTGATATATTGTGGTGACTAAGTGTGAAGTGAATTATGATACCGCCACGCCTCCGAAACGGAAGTTCGTATTTAATTTAACTGTAGAGAAAGAATATACTTTCATCCCCCCCCCCAAAAAAAAATCGGGTCACAAAATATAATCTGAGAATAAGGTTTACGCCCCCCCCCCTCTCCAGCCCCGGATTCATATGTGTCCCAGTTTTGCAAATTAAAATTCTGGTCACTTTTAGGCTACCTCATCTTCCAGAAAGCGAACCGCACTTCCAAACGATACCTCTGGATCCGCTAGTGCTTCTGTATGGCATAGTTCTATACAATATACATATGTATACTGTTATCATTGGAAAAGAACCCGTCAAGGCACCCTTGCAAAACAACATCAAAGATAAACGGTTTTATTTATTTTTCTGTATGGCTTAGTTCTATAAAATAAATACATGGTGTTACTGTGGGTGAAGAACCCGTGAAGGGTGCAGTGCGTCCCGCGCATAGAGCACCCTGCGAAACACCACGTTAGAGGGAAGTGGTTTTAATTGTCCTTCTGCATATCAGTTCTATATAGTAAACTAGCAGCGTTCACCCCGCTTCGCTGCGGTCACCCCGGAACGCAATAAACCTTGTTAATTAGATAATTTTTACTTTTTCGCTTTCAAGTGATATGATAAAAACCATAGTAGATTCCAGTAAATGTTAACATTATATCGCCTGTCATTTATGTTAACCCGCCGAGTCACATGGTCATGCGGGTTGCATATAAATACGTTTATTTTTACCTATGATGAACTAATAACAAAGGATTTGTACGTATGGACACTTGAATGGTCAATTATCTCAAGACACTGGTAATTAAAAATTAAAGTGATATGATAAAAACCATCTAGGGTCCAAATCCTAATAACCCCCCAAAAATGAAAGAAATTGGTTCAGCCGTACTAGCGTGATGAGTTCACAAAGGATTTGTGCGTTCTCTTTTATATATATAGATTCATATAGTCATTGGCGCAAATCCCGAGAGGATGAGGGGGACATGTCACCAACCTTGGAACTACGGGGGACTGTCCAATCAATAATTCGATTTGAAATGTGTTTTGGGGGGATAAATGTGATGATTTGTGTCCGACTGCCACAAAGAAAAGTGAGATGAAATTGATGTCTCTTAACTTGTTTCATTTTAAAAAAAGAATCGTATTCTTTCATATTTCAAACTGAACTTCGTATCCTGGCGATTTTACGTAACATCAATCTGTATTAATTCAGCTCCCGTTATTTGGACACAAATTGCAACAAGTGTCAGAAAAGGATATGCGCCTCTCCTCGTGCTGGAAAATCGTCTCAGCAGCTGTAGATAGGGCATAAATCCCGAGGAAATGGGGGGCCTGTCCCCCCAATTTCATTACATTAAATTCGTCTTTAATTATTGTTAGTCTATTTATTTAATTCCTGTAACGATTCCTATAATGCTATTGAGATCATAATCATTTTTCTCAAATAATAGTATTCTTGCGTCATACATAATTGATTTTCTTTCTTCATAGTTTTGGGAAAGTCATTATTTAAGTTATTATAAAATAAGTGTTCTAAAATTTAATGCGATCTAAGTAGAAGCATACCAATTACAAATATGCATGTATTCAGATTTCAGTGATTTGTAATACTGATATGTACCACTATTTCATCTACATCGCCTGATATATAATATACAACATGTTCACCTCAGAAAGCAGATTCATCTGAGTCTCATCTGCCCGTTCGCCAAAAAAAAAAAAAAAAAAAAAAAAAAAGTCTGCCCGTCTTCCAATATTGAAGACAACTGTGCTCCCCAGTTTCTTTGGGAGCCACCCTTGCACCGCCACTGCACTTTATCCGATTGTACACTAATGGAATCTATGACTAAAAATAATGGGCATTCACTTTTGCCCAATTTCAATCCGACATTTTGTTCTGGAGTATGGCTGTTTTTGCATTTTTTCGAAAATTTTCGGGTAGTCATCGCTCCGAGGCATTTCTACACCCAGGTTGGTCTATACTTCTCTTTTTATCTTGGAGACAGGAATTAAATCTTCCAAAAGACAGACAGACAGACAGACACACACACACACACACACACACACACACACACACACATATATATATATATATATATATATATATATATATATATGTATATATATATATATATATATATATATATATATATATATATATATATATATATATATATATATATATAACGTAATCACGTTTGTATGAGCGCCCTCTTGGTAGACTTGTCCACCGCCCTCATTAGTAAGCCAGCACGGGCCTGGATCTTTGTGGATGTTTGTGATACTGTAGCATCCTTAGTTTGTAACAAAATTTCAACCTTTTTTATATTATTCTAAAAGTTACAAGAATGTAAAGATAAATAGTCCACTAAGTGTGTTCGTGTCACGTTATTTTTTTATTTTTACTCTAAGAGTGTCAAACACGAGTGTCCTCTAAATAAATCTTATCTACCCCACTCGGGGAGGGGGCTAGAAGATTCAAATGACACCAATGTACAATCACTTACCTCTGTTTCTTTTGTAGCTCCATCTCTGGATCACCCTTGGCCTCAATAATCTCTTCCAGTGACTGCTATCTTGATGTTTCCTATATAACACCAACGTGTCGTGATCTTAAATGGTACCACAAGCCAGTCGTTGAATTTCGATTGGGGATAATACTTCGACAGTAATTGCATTTTGAAGAAACACCATCATTTTCACGAGTGAAATGTTCCCATATATTCGACTTTCCCATTGTAAATACTTCCCGAAAATATCTCTTCTTGCAGTTATCTTATATAGTTCGAAACAAGCTCTGCGTTGGTAACTGATATAATGAACTCGGTTGGGTATTCCTCATAACGAACTAATACTTCTTCCACTAGGCCAATAAACATATCAGAAGTGTTGATATCGTAGGACACGTGTCCTTCCTCTAAACAACAATCTTTTATTGTTACCAAAATATTCAGTCACAGCGAATACGAAACCACGTACCGTATCAGCAAAGGCGAGTACGAGATACCTAAAAGCAGTCTCAAATAGCTATTACGATTAGAACACGCAGCATCAGCGAAATAAGATACTATTCAATTTCAGTCAGGGAGTAAAGCTTATCTGTATGTAATGATGCGTTTCTTTTCTTTTGTTTATAACTTCAATCAGACAGGGAAGGAAATGTTGCTCTTTCGCAACTTCAAATTTCTCTTCAGTTTCGTTTCGTCCCCTCGTGTTCCATCTCCTTCTGTTTCGATTTTTTTCGTTTTTCGAAAAATTTTTCGTTTTCCGAAACATTTTTCGTTTTTCGTTTCTCGAAAAATTTTTCGTAAATTTTTCGTTTTTCGTTTATCGAAAAATTTTTCGTTTTTCGTTTATCGAAAAATTTTTCGTTTTTCGTTTATCGAAAAATTTTTCGTTTTTCGTTTATCGAAAAATTTTTCGGTTTTCGTTTTTCGAAAAATTTTTCGTTTTTCGTTTTTCGTTTTTCGAAAAATTTTTCGTTTTTCGTTTTCGAAAAATCCATTTTTCGAGAAAGTATTTTTCGAAAAAATGTGGCCATCCCTACTCCTCACCTGAAACAATTGAGAAATGAAATTTTACACAGTGACTATCAACGGATAGCCACGCAGCTAATGCATACAAACATAAAATAATTGCTTCCTTTCTAGTTAGGCCACGAACTTTCCAATCCACCTCCATATAATAAAGTGAATACTGGAACCGGAAAGACAGTAGTAGATTTATAATGTACGATTACAATAGACAGACACAAAAATCATATTAAATCTGACTGTTTTCGCTCTACGAAAACTAATATTAAAACAAGAGTGGTAGATTTCTACTACTACGGTTTCAGTAGAGATTAGAATGGAGGTGAAATATATCCTAGAGACACTGAGTTGACTCCAATGAACTGCATGTCGGTATCTATTAGGCTCCTTTTTTTTTTTTTTTTTTTTTTTTCACTATGGCGATCCGAATTGAAACCAGATAGCGTTGATTTTCAACATTTCAGGTTTGAATAGAGAGATAAAGAAATCGAATTGAAACTTATTCTCGGGACGTGTAAGTCATATCAGAAAAACTATTTCTCGCTGTGTTTTACCATCTATGAAAGTTAATGTTGAAACTGGAAGTGACGTTATTACAGAGATTAGAGTGGTGTTGAAATATTTTCTTTAAATCGATTTAAAAAAAAAG
Source organism: Thermobia domestica (assembly GCF_964235325.1). Lineage (NCBI taxonomy): Eukaryota > Metazoa > Arthropoda > Insecta > Zygentoma > Lepismatidae > Thermobia > Thermobia domestica. The sequence goes on from NC_137457.1 coordinate 289,121,821, forward strand.
TTTCTTTTACTGATTTTGTTCTATTTAGATCAGTATTAAAACTGTAAGTTTTAGAGAATTTCTATCACTTCTGGCTTTAGGGTGATGAAGAACTATATTTTTATGTCACTTAATCGATTACAGAAAATCACTTCTCGCTATCTATTACCGACACATTGAAACCGTTGGGGGCCGCTGTGGCTCAGTGGTAGAGCGTTCGCCTCTGGTGCTTGGGGTCCCGGGTTCGATCCCAGTCCCCGCCAAGTGAACTTTGTGGTGGACAAACACCATATGCGTGGGTTTTCTCGGGGTTCTCCCGTTTCCTCCCACTCCTCATTCCACCATTTCATTCATTACTCATCATCACCGTCTCCTTTAGCCTAACCGGCATAAACGCGGGGCGTAAAACCCAAAAGATTTCATTTTCATTTTTTTGAAACCGTTAATGGTTGATTTCGGCCTGAATCAAAGATTAGGATGGGTTATAATCTTAGAAGGCTAAATCGATTCCCAAACTCTAAGTTTCCTGGCTACATGTCCTGCCCATCTAAGCCTCCTAGACTTGATTACCCTAAGAATGTTCGGTTGATTCGCTTTCTTACCGTTTTTGCTCTGTGTAGATCAGTATTGAAAACTGAAATTGTAGTGGATTTGTACCACTTCCGATTTTAGTAGAGGCTTTAGAATGGGAATGAAATATATATTCTTGGGTCACTTAATCGATTACAGAAGATCGCTTCTATTTATGTTACCATTTTTTCTATATGGTGATCAGCGATAAACGATTAAAATATAGCCTATTTTTGTTACGCTGAGTCGATTAAAAAAAAAAAAAAAAACTCGCTATCTAACACTGTTTTTGCTCTGATTCCTGTTTGGAGACGAACATAGCCGTTCTATAAGATTTCCGAAACTTCATCCTAGCTTATTTGGAAGTCGAGTAATTACGCACTGGAATTCTAATATCTGGTTTTAGCACTATCTTGAGAAACGCCAAAAAAAAAAAAAAAAAAAAAAAGCCTGCTCTAATAAATATCCTTAATGAACGTTGAAGATTTTCTTGTTGAAATATGACAATTTTCATTTTTGCGCGGGTATATTCCAAGAAGGATCGAAGTATGAGAATGTAGTGTAAAAGCAATAGCATTTTTACATTGACCTTCATAATACTCAGTGATAACCATATGTGCTTTGTTTACCATTTTTCAGTCATTCAGTAATATCTACATAATCTATTTATAATGACAGTTGGTCAAGTTCCCATTCTTATCAGCAGTAATCAAGGTGCGTACTCTCACAACTGTCAAGGTCTACAGTGTGAATAATAGATATCATGTTTTGTTCTTTTGACACCTGCAACAGGAGTCGTGAGAAAGCAGCCTGATGTCGTCTTCAATAATCCTTATAAAATGGCTGTCAGAATTCTTGAAGAGCATCATTTGCGTTCAGCATAGCAAACAAACTTTGAGCTAACATGAAGCTTCCTTTTCTGCTGGCATTTCTTACCTTCACCGTAGCAGGGTCGGCTGAAGGAAGAAACTTAGTATGTTACTTCGGCAGTTGGGCTGTATATCGACCAGAAGGCGGGAAATACGACGTTGAGAACATTGATCCTTTCTTGTGCACTCACATTATCTATGGCTTCGCTGGACTCAACCAGGGCATCATGACTGCTCTCGATGCATGGAACGATCTACCTGAGAACTGGGGAAGAGGAGCGTACACTCGATTTACAGGATTGAAGAAGCAGAATCCTCTTTTGAAAACCATTTTGGCTATTGGTGGATGGAACGAAGGATCTCCCAAATATTCAAGCATGGTAGCAACTGGGGAGAGCCGACAGACCTTCATCAGAAATGCTGTGACGTTCCTGAAGAAATATGACTTCGATGGTTTGGACATTGATTGGGAGTACCCGACAGCAAGAGGAGGAAAGGAAGAAGATCGAGAGAATCATGCCCTTTTATTACAAGAACTAAAAGCAGCTTTTGCACCAGAAGGTCTCTTATTGACTGCAGCTGTCTCGGCTGGCAAAGGAATGATTGACTCCGCCTACGATGTACCAAAAATATCACAATCCTTAGATTTTATCAACATCATGGCCTACGATTTCCATGGAGCCTTTGATGGAGTAACAGGCCATAATTCACCATTGTATGGTAGTCCAGAGGATGTAGGAAACAATACATATTACAATTCAAACTTCAGTGTTCATTATTGGATCAGCAAAGGAGCTCCACCTGAGAAGCTTAACCTGGGAATTCCTTTATATGGTCGGTGTTTCACCCTCGATGACCCCAGCGACAATGGAATTGGAGCCCCTGGATCCAAACCATGTACAGCTGGACCTTATACTAGGGAAGCTGGTTTTCTAGGATACAACGAGATCTGTGACCTACTGGGAGATGGTGGATGGACCATTGTGAGGGACGAAAATTACCAAGTTCCGTATACCTACAAGGGGGACCAATGGATTGGTTATGATGATGTGGAGTCAGTAGAATTAAAGTCTAACTACGTGAATAAAATGAACCTTGGAGGTGCTATGGTGTGGTCACTAGAGACAGATGACTTCCGCGGTAACTGTGGAGACAAGAATCCATTGTTGAACACGATTAGCAGGATTGTTGTCGGAGAAGTTCCAAGACCTTCTACAACAACTGCAGATCCTTCTAAAACAACTACCAGAGCACCGACGCCATCTACAACAACGGCAGATCCTTCCAAAACAACTACTGGAACACCAACACCGGCACCTAGTGAGATCTGCAAACAGGAAGGCTTAAATGCTGATCCAAACGACTGCAGCAAGTATTATTATTGTGCCAATCGTGGAGGAGAATGGGTATTAACCCATTACAATTGTGCAGCAGGGACTGTTTTTGATCCTGAAGGTAAAATTTGCACTTGGCCTGACCAAGTACCTGGGTGCAACTTGAAGTAACATGTTACAAATTTTAGTTTTCTGTACTGAAAAATGAGATGATGATTTGATGTAGTAAATGATACGGAATTTTAGATATACATATTAAAGTTGCGTAATAAATGCTGATGTTAGATGTTTAAATACATTTGTTGTTATATACTTTATAATTCTGAAATCAAGCAACATATATTTCGAGAAACATGTAAATTGTTATTTTACATTACTTTTGTAATCTAAGAGCATTAAATGGAAGTGAAATCTTTAGCTTTAGGACTCATTGTTTTACTCTGTAGTCTATAGTTGAGAAATGATTGAGGAAAATGAGTAATCGTGAAAGTGCTGGTAGGGTAAGAATGTGGTAAGGAGAACAGAGAGCTCCGAGAAAACCCACGGATAAGATGTCTACTAAATTCTTATAGCCTGGGATCAAGTCAAAGACCAGAGATGACGCTTAAGCACTGAACCACCGGATGTAGCTATAAGAGAGTTAATTTAACTTAATTGGCGACATCTTTCTTATATTCAGGGGCATAGGCAGTGGCGTATTTACGATTTTGTTTCGGGGAGGCTTTGCCTGGAAATGTGAAAATTCTGCAAGATATTTCATTTACTTTACTATAGTAAGATTTCGGAAGGGGGGGCTTAAGCCCGGAAGCCCTCCTTAAATACGCCACTGGACATAGGAAGTGAAGAGAAATTAATCATCCAATATCATCTTCTTTCTTCTGACCATGTACCATCAAAATTGTACAACTGTCCTTGTTACACTTTCAGTCTATGGAATTAAGAATTAATATTTCTGGGCTTTCGTCATGTGAAGTCAGTTTAGTCCGTCACGTATGAGGGATGGCGTTCCTCGGCGACCACATTATCTTTGGAAGTGGAGGAAGAAAGGAAACAGCCTGAGACTTCGTTAGATAGCGTTCCTGCATTTGCCTGCTGTAAATGAGGAAAACCGAAGAATGACCTCACTCAAAATAGCTGGCCTGAAAAAGGTTTCACGTCTTTTCGACTGAGTTTCTCCAGAAATTTTCCAATTTATGCTATGGATAAGTATGGGAGTCTTATAGAACGACCATGCCTGCCTGTCTCTGTTGATAGGTACCAGAACAAAAACTTTAAGAGATAACGAGAAACGGTCTTCTGGAAACTATTCGACATCCCAAGAATAGGTTCCTTCTTCCTTAACATTTAGACGACGAAGGGATTTAAATGCCGCAGCCCATTTTATACGGCGCCATTTTAAGCGTTTTCGTAAGAGTTTACAAACAAGTCCATATCTTCACCCCTATTTATCCTAGGAACATGGTTCATACCTCATTCTCTTCAGAATGAAGCTGGCTTTCAAATGGTACCACTTGCATGCTCGTACGATATACCAGGAGAGGCGAAAATGATGTTAAAAGGAAAATTTCGGGGGGTATTTTTTCCCCACACTTTGGGCCCCTCTGAAACGGCCCTGTGTGAACGTAGATTTCTCAAAAAAATCTTATAAATAGTACTTGGTATACTGAATGTGTGTGCGAAATTTCAAGTTTATATCTTGAATACTAAGGGCGGGAGAAATTTTATGAAGAATTCCCACAATGCCCCAAATTACCGCAAAACACCATGATCTCAGGTAAAAAATTTCCTGAGACATCTCTATTTACCCTAGAATTATAATCCGCCAATCATTCTCTTCAGAATAGAACTGCCTTTCAGGCGGTACCATTCACATGTCTCCATCATGTATCTAAGGCGGGAAAATCCCGAAGAAAGGGATTTTTTCGGTCTAAATATCCCTTTCTTCAACTTTTAGCCCCTGTGGACTCCCCCTGTTTTAACGCAGAGATCTGAAAAAAATCTGATAAATACTACTAAGTGGGCTGAATGTTTATGCACAATTTCAATCTTCTAGGTGCAAAAGTAAGCCTGCCAAAAATATATATATACCGACAATGTACCATATTCCCGTATACAGAGGGATATTTTTGAAAATTCCCTGAGACATCCCTAATTACCCTAGAATCATGGTTTGCACATCATTTTCTTCAGAATGGAACTGCCTTTCAGGCGGTACCATTCACATGACTCCATCATGTATTTAAGATGGGAAAATCCTGAAGAAAAGGATTTTTTGATAAAAATATCCCTTTTTTCAAATTTTTGCCTCTCTAGATCCCCCCCTGTTTTAACGCAGAAATCTAAAAAAAAATATATGTTAAATACTACTTGGTGGAGTGAATGTTTGTGCAGAATTTCAATCTTCTACGTGCAAAAATAAGCCCGCCAAAAAATAATGAACATAGACTTAATAAAAGAAAATATATATTTGAGAATTATGACATCATCACCTCCTATGTCTCGACGCAGGAAGGTGTGAAACCATACGTAAGGTCTTCTACAATGCCTCTGGACTTGAAAAACAAAAATAACCCGGACGAAAAAGCTCAAATAGGAGAGTTATAACGCAATGTACCATGAAACACCCAAAGGGATAGAGTGTGGACTGTCTGGACAGAAACACTCACACACACACTTTTTTCCTTATCTCATCAACATCATTGGTAATAAACACCTCGAAGTGTAAGCTGAGTTCCTCACAAGAGAAACAATCTCCTCGTGTCAGCAGAAATAATTAATAAGCAAGCGGTCACAAAAGTCAACGTGAAAAAATGAAAAATAAATAAATAAATAAATAAATAAATAAAGGGAGGAAAAGTAACCAATTTTTTGGTTTGTTTGGGTTACAACTGGTGAACCATTTTTCTGTCACGTGGTCCTTTGATCGTTTTAGAAAACACAAATGCTAGCAGCGGAAGGTTTGATGTAGGATAGCCAGTGCTACATTAGTTATTGGTCTGAATAATTTTTTTTGGTCGAAAAGGACCAAACCGTATATTCAGCCAAAATCGCTATTGGTCGAAAACGACCAAGTTCGTCGTGTAAAGGTTAATCCTCTTTGGCTAAGCGGTTAGCGTACTCGCTTTTGGCAAAGGAGACCCGGGTTCGATTCCCGGTGGGAGCTCACGTGATTCTGATTCCACGTTAATGAGTAGGTCCACGTCTCATAGCCTGACTGCTGAACGGGACGTAAAACTCAAAATCAACTCAACTTAATCCTCTATTCAAATCAGAAGTGGTAGAAATCAACCATTTTAAGTTTCAACGTTGTTCGTCGTAAAGAGCGAAGGCAGTAATATGGAAATCAAAAAGCTGTTTTCTGCAATTGACTCAGAGTCCCAAAAATAGATTCTGTCTCCACATTTATCTCTTTACTAAAATTGAAAGTGGTACAAACCCACTACAGCTTCTGGTTTCAAAAGTGGTATCCATAGACGAAGAACGATAAGAGAGCGATAAGTGACTCTTTGATATAGCGTCAGTGTCCCAAGAATAACATTTTAATTTCAGCTGTTCTTCTAAAGATCTGAAGTAGTAAACACTAGTACACTTTGTTCTTGTATAGTAATAATTCTAAGAGATAACGAGAAACCGTTTTTCCTTCCCTGACATTGTCTCTCATAGTTTGGAAGTCGATCGTAGTTTCGACAGTGTAAAACGCAGGTCACTTGTTAGTGACTTTTAACTGTTAGATCAGTTTGAAATACATTTTAATTGACGTAGAAAGAACTAATTCTCGTGTGACTAGCTTATCATGAATTACATTTAAATTGGTCAACCTATTCCCACGGTATTAGCACAATATAAATGAACGGTATGAAAACAGTTTTGTTTCCTAGTATACAGGATAAGTTTTTTAAACTTGAGATTGCAAAATATCTGGAGAAATTGGACGAAGAAATGTTCAAATAAAAAGGGCTATCTGGTTGCAATGATGTGAACAGACTTGAGGGGAGATGGCTGAAATTCAGCTCATATGCAGCTCAACTGTAGTTTCTATATTCCAAAAGCAAATTATTGTCCTAAAATGGATGGAACATAGCCTGAAAGCACGAAACATTAACATTCCCACTCCACCCTCTGACATGGGGGGCGCGGTGGCTCAGTGGTAGAGCGTTTACTTCCGGTGCTTGGGGTCCCTGGTTCGTTCCCAGCTCGCGCCGTGTGGACTTTGTGGTGGACAAACACCGTGCTCGTGGGTTTTCTCGGGGTTCTTCCGTTTCCTCCCACTTTCTTCATTTCACTCATTTCTCATTATCACCGTCTCCTTTAGCCTAACCAGCATAACTGTGGGACGTTAAACTTAAAGGTTTAATTTTTTTCCACCCTCAGACGGGGCGAAGGAACTACGGGAGAGGCTCCTTTCCCATAGACAGTTAATCCAATTAAACTTATGTTAACATACTTCGTGAGTTAACACGAAAAACAAATTAATTTTGGCAAAGGGCAAACAGAGGCGCGAAAATTGAATTAGTAATCAACATTATCGGTTTACAGGAAAAGTACAAAAATGCATGTTTTTATAAATAAACAACATTTCATTTTTTTAATTATACAGGGTGGCCCAAAAGTAGGTATACACCCCTGCATTTATCACGTATAACATTCTAGTTTAAGAGTTTATTTGCTTCGGCTCTTCCAAACTTAAGATATAAGTAAAAACACTTTAAGAACAAATAATAAAGAAACTAAGTCTACCTGATGAATTACAATAAGAAATGATATTGAATGCAGTGAGCTGATCAGTACGGTACTGTATACGTACTTTTGGGCCACCCTATATATTTCAATAGTACTTAGTAAGATCTTTAAAATAATTGATATACACCCTCCATTCCAAAAGAAACCGAACTTTTGAAAACAAATAATACCACTAGTGCCATCTGTTGTAATATTTTACCGGTAGATGGCGTAGTCCCTCATTGACAACTGGTATAAATGTCATGACATTTGGATGCACGGCAACAAAGTTATTGCGTTTCAACTGTCAGTGTGTTGTGTACATCGGTCGGAAAATGAGTTTCAAACAACGAGCTGCAATTGAGTTTTGTGTTAAACTGGGTAAAACTTTTAATGAAACGCACCAAATGCTACAAAATGCATATGGTGATGAGTGTCTATCCCGTACGCAAGTTTACGAGTGGTTCAGGCGATTCAAATCGGGTAGAGAGACGCTGGATGATGACGAAAGATCAGGCCGTCCCAGAACCGGATTATCGGAAGAAAACATCGAAAAAGTGCGTGAATTCATCAAACATAACAAAAAATCGTCGGTGAAAGTTATTGAAATGGAATTAGGCATTCCTCAAACAACCGCATACCACATTTTGACCGAAGTTTTGGGCCTTAAGAAGGTTAATTCGCGGTTTGTACCACACAAACTCACCGAAGACCAAAAAGTTGATCGAATTGCGCATTGCAAAGACATCGTTAAAAGTGCTCGGCAGGATCGAAACTTCTTGAAATCGATTGTAACTGGTGACGAGACGTGGTGTTTTGAATATGAGCCCGAAACAAAGCGGCAAAGTGCTGAATGGAGAGCGCCGGATGAAGGAACACCCAAAAAAAAGTCGCTTGGTGAAGTCAAAAGTTAAGGTGATGCTGACTTGTTTTTACAATTCAAAAGGAATTATCCACAAAGAATTTGTTCAGCCCGGCCAGACAGTCACTGGAGAGTTTTACTTGGGCGTCATGAAGCGTTTGCTGGCAAGAATTCGTCGTATTCGGCGCGAATATCGCGAAATCGGCAGTTGGACTCTTTTGGACGACAATGCACCATCACATCGTTCGCGACTTGTAACTGAATTTTGGTCAAAAATCACATTATTCGGTTGCATCATCCGCCCTATTCACCAGATCTCGCTCCGTGCGATTTCTATCTGTTCCCGAAACTGCATTTGGCGATGAAAGGAAAGTGGCACGCATCGATTGATGCCATTGAGAAGGCGACGACCGCCGTCCTAAAGACCATTCCAATAAAGGACATGGAGAAGTCGTTTGACAACTTGTTGGAGCGTGCAAATATGTGTATCGATGCAGAAGGGGAATACATTGATTAATAAAAATGATTTGTTCCAAAATGTACATTGCTTTTTTGTTTTTTTTTAAAACGTTCGGTTTCTTTTGGAATGGAGGGTGTATATTATGTAACTTGCTTATCTTTAGCTAAATGTTCGTAAATGCACATACACCCTGCAGTGTATTTACAATCAATTTTTTAGTTTGCATACTATAAATCATGAAATGCTAAAACTGTTTGAAATAAAGGATGTAGGCTACTATATTTTAATACATCCATCGATCGATTAATATTTTAAATTTTCGGTATCCAATATTTCAATATATTTGAAAATTCCTGTTTTGATACAAGTATTTGGTGTATTTTTTGAAATTCCCGTATTCGATATTATTCAAAATATCGATAGTTTAGATATATTTGATGTTTCGATTTATTAATAGTTTCATATTTTTATATTTTGATGCATTGATAGTTCTAATCTTTGATCGATGTTCGATATTTAGATATTTTTGATATATCGGTATTTTCGATATTTTTATATATTGATATATCGATAATTTTATTATTTTTAATATATCGAAAGCTCTGCTATTTTTATGTCGATACATCGATACTTTGGATATTTTATCGATATGGACTTTCGAATTTCGATAGTTTGTCGATAACTATTTTGATTTGTCGATAGTTTTGATGCTTTTGGTATTTATGTATATGGATAGTTTTGATCTTGAATCGATGTTGTTTTTCAATATATATAGGGTCTATATATATATATATATATATATATATATATATATATATATATATATATATATATATATATATATATATATATATACAGTATATGAGTTTCGATATTTTATCGATATGCAAGTTCTGATATCACACAGCCCGATACTCACCTATACTTCCGTATGTACACCTATAGAAGTTTTATTATCACTACTGGAGCTTTAGAAGAGAAACATTAGTTGGTTAATTTGGGGTTTAGTGTCCCCTTCAGCAGCGAGGCTAACGTAGGATTCAAACCACAAGAGTCCTGCCAGTAATCAAACCTGAGTCTCTCGCGGCGAAGACGCGTCGCTAACCATATAGCCAGAAGGGAGGTCAGAAGGAACATTAGTGATAACGTACCTCTCACATAATGAAGTTTCTTACCTTGACTTGAATAAATATGCATGTTAAAATGATAAAAATGCTTTGCTACAGTTACTCTTCTTGATAATCTAGAAACATGTTCCTTTTATCTAATAACCTGTTCTGGCTATTTCGTATTGGTCTCAAGTAAAGAAGAATTAGTGGTATATTCAGGTCGTTTTCTGGCTAAAAATAACTGCTTTGTTTAACAGATTCAGCGTTTAGGTTTTCAGTTTATACTATACTAGCAGTGGCGTGTGTAGGGGAGGGGTTATCAGACTCAAGTCCTCCGAAATAAATTTTGTTATATGCACAACTTCATTAAAATTTGTCGGCACCCAATAGAGACCTGCACAGGCCGGGCCTGGCCTGGGCGGGCCGACTCTGTTATTTCTTTGGGCCGGGCCGGGCTTGGGCACTGACACTGATTTCTCTTCGGTCGATTAATAGCAATTCTTAAATAACTATTGACTTTCGTTAAACAATAATTGGAATAAAGCCAAACGTTGAAGAAGTGTGCCCGTGAAAAATGTTACAAATAATGCAATAGCTATTTACAGTTTGTGTTGCTTAGCGGCTCCACTTTCACTATAGAGGATTGCAGGCATTGCGCGGTAAATTGAGCTCTGACCTTGACCTTCACTGAACCCAAAATATGACAAGAAGGGGTGGGAAAGTTTTGCCTGTCGCTAAACAATATTGTCATCTTCATTTTATGCTAAAATTCAATTAGGTTAGATTTTTGTTATGGGAAATGGAGTTTTTGTTCTCTTGATGACAGGCAAAGTTCTAGGAGGCAATGGTACCATTCGGGAGGCAAGCGTCAGGTTGTGAACCAGAGTTTAGAAAATGTTTCTGAGGGTTAGGTCAAGTTTAATACTAAATTTTGAGAAAGATTGGGGCTCGAGCTAGATTTTTTTTTAATTGATCGGGCCGGGTTCGGGCCAAAAACTTTTAAAATTTGTCGAACCCGGGGCCGGGCTTGGGCCAAGAATTTTCAAAAACTTATCGGGCCGGGCCGGGCTCGGGCCGAAAATCTCCAAAACTTTTCGGGACCGGGCTGGGCCGGGTCTAGGTACGTACATTCGGACTGGATTGGGCTTGGGCCGAAAAATTCGGCCCGTGCATGTGTCTAGCGCTCATAAGGAAAAATGTAAGTCATTATTCACGTATTGTTCATAGCCCTCCCGAAATAAAACCGTAAATACGCCACTGTATACTGGTATTACAAGGAAGTCATATAAGAGAAAGGATTGCTCATATAACTTAAAAAGTACATTAATCTTTCCAGGTCTAAGGAGATGAGGGTTTGGGGAGTTGAAATAAGCAGCAGTAAGACAATTCAATATCAATGTAAACCAGTTAATTGGGTCGCTTATGAGACAAGATTTGCTTCTGTCACACCTCAGGAAGCTGTCATGAAAGTATCTCGTCCTGGAAAGTATATATTTCTATTGGAAGAACTTAGTCTCACCTCGTATCTTGTCATGGAAATTGTGTCCCGTCTTGTGGGCAACCCCACCAGGGAATGCAAACTGCCCTATGGACGCGGTGGCTTAGTGGTAAAGCGTTCACCTCTGGTGCATGGGGTTCTTGGTTCGATCCAAGCTCGCGGCAAGGGAACTTTGTTGTGGACAAACACCGTGTGCGTGAGTTTTCTCGGGATTCTCCTGTTTGCTCCCACTTTCTTCATTCCACCATTGCATTCATTTCTCATCACCGTCTTCTTTAGCCTGGCCAACATAACTGTGGGACGTAAAACTTAAAGATTTCATTTTTTTAAAACTGCCCCATGTGAAGTAGATGGGAAACGGAGAAGAGGACTCAAGAGCCAACCTGCCTCCCTTGATTCGATCCCATAGCTGAATGAGCATACGCCGATGTTAAAATCTCAAAATCCTGAACAAAGAAATTTAAGTTCTTAAATCAAAGCGCTCTTTTTTCTCCTGCCCAAAATCGAATTCTACCTGTCAAGGGCTTTTACACGTCATGTAGCCCATTCATACCGAGAATGGGATTTTTGGATGTTCATCTCTCCGTCCATTCTTCCCGATGTACGTGCACGCCTAGAGGCCATTCAACGTATCCGGACCAAATTTTTAACTTAGGTTTATATAAGTTTCAAATTTTATTCTTTCAAAATGCAAGGGGCACTTCGTTACCTTGCTTTGATATTTCATTTATATATTTTAATATTAAATCTATTTATATATAATTAAGATGTGTGTATTAATAATAAGTCAGGCCTGACACGTATTTATCTAATGCATTTATCTGGGTTTTATCTATTTAATAAGTATAGCATAATATATAATTTTACTATGTTTAATATATGTAAATGTATGTAAATATCAATTAGTGCATTATCCCAATCATTTATATAAGCCAAATTTTCTTTTAAGATTAAGATTCAGTTAGTTAGATCGTGTATTACTCTCGCTCCCACTTTATTATAGACCTGGTAGAGAGGCTAGTTTTTTGAAGATTTCACCTTTTCTTTCATATTTTTCCAGTATTTTTCCACTGCTGTGGAAGCTTCTAGAACCGTTAATACTTAAATTTTTTCTTCATTTTTTCTGTCCCCGGCAAAACATAAAAAGGCGGATTTTTTTATGGCTTTCGCTGTTTCAGCTAAGGAGGCCTGTAGAGTAGAGGACTATGCTGGTGGCTGTTCAGTCCGAAGGGAATTAGCAAGAGAGCTTTTTCGTGGGAGTTTTGTCCATTAGAGTAGTTACTGGTTGTCCAGTGGATATGTTAGTCCGTGGCTTCCAGTCCCGCTAGAGAAAGTGGTCTCTGGCCATAACTTAGGTGAATTCCAGAGTTAGGAATATGAATTAAAGAATGAAGTAGGATTTTTGAGCTCTACGTCAGATTAATGACACAACTGGGCTCTAGTTAAAGGTTAGAAGGAGTGAAAAGTAATTTGCTCTTGGGGTGACCCTAGGGAGAGAGTGAACCCAGGGCACTTAGGTTTTGAAACTCTCCAGGTGCTGGAGGTTTTTCCCCATTTAAAATAGAATCCAAGTTGCGATTTGGTTTCGTTTCCCTGTACAGTCATGCAATAGCGAGGCTTGGCTGGTGTTTTTTGTTTTCACACTGCGACTTTCATTTTTGAAAGTATTAGAGTGTGTGTTTATCTTTAAATCTAGAGTCTTGAATGGAAGACGTTAGTCTTGAATGGAAGACGTAATATAGTTGGGCCATGAGTGAAGGCTGCTACTCCTAATTCCCTAAGTTACCTATCCTTAAGATTTTAGCTAGTTTCCTTTTTCTGGATTTCTCAGAATGTTGAGAGTCCAAACCAGGTGTAGGCCGGACTGTTACTAATTGAAGTTAAGCAGTCTTTGAAAGTAAGGAATATGGACCTAGAGTAGAGAGAGTACTAGTTTCCATATTACCGCAGTTCCCAAACAATTATTAGAGAAGTTTTTTATTTTTATGCTTTAGTGATAATTAAATTAGAGTTTGAGCTCCTTGAACTCTCATGATGAGTTTTTGGGAAGTCAAGCGAAATATTAAGGATTAATTTTACAAGGGCGAATTAACGTCCTTTGAATCTCAGATTTCTAGTCACTCACCTTACCTAAATTAAAGAAACATTAAGCTTAATAAATCAAGTTATTCTCCGTAAATCTTTTGACTTGTTATTTTTAACTCAATCGTAATTTTGAACCTGTTACCTAGACAACAGCGAGCGGACGAATTATTTCTTTTGGAATATCTTTCTTTTTTCTTGTTGTAAGGTAAAAATGGCAGACTCGTAAGAGTGGTGAGATAAACGAATAGCAAAGAAAAAAATTATTTTATTTATTTTTTTTTACCTTACATAGTGGGGGCCCGTCCGGGATTGAGTTAGAAAATGAGAGCAAGGCATAGGGGAAACATGGAGAATATGGTGGATTTGAATGTACTAAAGACAGCTCTGGGAATAGGGTTGGAAGCGCAGATAGGTGTGGAAGATATAGTACAAGAAATAAGAAATCTCAGAGGGGCAAATCAAGGAGAAAGCAGTCAGCGAAGTTGTAACTGTAGGAGTTTAGACGAAGTTAAAATAACGCTTCCTTCATTTTCTGGTGAGGTATCAGAGAATCCTTTTGATTTCCTTGAAAACGTAGTGGACTATGCGAAAAGTAAGAATATTTCATTAGAGGAAATTTTAGAGAAGGTAATTCCTAAGCTATTGCAGGCAGATGGGAAGAAATGGTTTAATTTCAAGGAGAAGTTCTCTAGTTTTGCAGAATTTAGAAACAGTCTTTTACAAGAATATTTTAGTTTCAATTATGAGAGTGAGATAGAAAGTCAATTGGCAGATAGGATTCAGCAACCTGACGAATCCCTATCGAAATTTATAAGGGAAATGGCGTTACTTTTTTCCCGTCTAAGAAGGCAAATTCCGGAAGCTGAACAAATTCAAAAGATAGTTAGTAAAGCGCATCCGAAATTCAAGCAGTATTTGCATGAAAAGGAATTCAGAAAATTGAGGGAGCTTGAAGAATACGCTTTGAAAGTGCAAGCATTTTTGTTAGAAAATTATAATTACACAAGACAGCATTATGCTGGGAAGGGAGATAGCGTTCAGATTGCCGCCATTAAAAGGAGTCCTTTAGAAGTAGAAGCAGAACCGGAGATAAAACCCCAGGCATTAAATCCAGTGTATTTTAGTAGGAGGACAAAAGAACAGAGCAAAATTAGGCAGGAAAAGAAAGAAAAACCTGTAATTAAATGTCATGGTTGTGCGGGATTTGGACACAAACGTTTTGAATGCCCGAGTAGGAAAAAGGTTGTAAACCACGAAAATAAGCATCAGATCACTGCGTCTGTAATGAAATTCCCTAGGAAAATTGCTAAGGGAAAAAACGTTCCACCATATATTTTTGGGCGTTTCTATGGGAAAATAAAGGACTGTTATCTTGATAGTGGCTCGTTTATGTCTTGTAAACCAACAGACTTGTAAGCAATGGATTCTGAAAGGAGCGAAAACAAGGCGAATAAACGATACTGTATTATTAGCGTCGGGACAGGCAAAGACTAGGCAGATAGTGTATCCCACATTTTTTATAAAAAGAAGGAAGTTTTCACATAAGTTTTACGTTTTGGAAGACCAGACTATCGAGTTGGTACTAGGTGCAGATTTCATTGCCAAGGCTGGAATTAATATTTTCCTCTCAAGGAATTCTTGGTGTTTTCAGAATGATTCTCGTCTTACTAGGTTTATAGAACCAGAAACAGAGGCAGAAGATACTAAAGTTGAGAAATTTTCAGGGTCACGTTGTCCCAAAAGCTCTAACGGTGTTGGTTGTAATGCACCTGCTGTTGTAATAGCAGAAAAGGAAGGAGGGAAAAACAAAGACAGAGATCCTTTTTTAGCGCTGCGAGGAAAAAGGCATTTCAGGGAAGGGACACAGAACCTCTCATAAAAGCTTCAATTCTTGGGAGGGATGTTCTTCTTTATTGCGATACAGGAAGTCAGCTCTCTTTCATTGACGAAGAAGCGAAAATTTGGAAAAGTAGAGGAGCCAGATTCAGAAAGGAATTTTTGTCGCTTTGTTTAGCGAAAGGAACTACAATGGCTGAAGAAAGTGTCATTGTAAATATAGAATATTATGGGCATATAGTCAGGCAGAAGTTCTACCTTTTGAGAGGTCTTTTGAAAAAATGTCTGGTTGGAAGAGATTTTCTATCGAAAACAAGAATTGCATTGTTTATTTCTTTGAACGGCTGGTGTATTGACGACGGAAAGATGTCCATTTGTGAGTTTGACAACCCAAACAAGGGGAAAGGGGGAGATACAGGTTGTGCAGTTGTTGAAAGATCCTCGAAACAGATGATTGAAGAAATGTTAAATAAAGTAAATCTAGATTCCCAGCGAAAAAATAGACTGCGCACCATTCTTGAAAAACATAATAAGGTTTTCAAATAAGCCAGGCCTTACTCATTTGATCAAGCATCATATTAAAGTTAAAGACCCTAAGCCTTTTGCTTTTAGATTGAGACCCATGTCTTTTGAGAAACGGAAAATTATGGAGACAGGGCTAAAGCAAATGGAGGATGATAGAATTATCAAAAAGGCAAATACCCCGTATGTTAGTTGTCCTATTCTACACAAGAAAAAGGATGGAAGTTTTAAGATAATTTTGGACAGCCGTAAGATAAATAGTATGTCGGAAAAGGAGGGGGTAAGTCTGCCGAGTCTGACGGAAGCATTAGCACACCTAGGAAAAATGAAGTATTTCCTTTCCGTCGATTTGCCATTCGCGTATGCTCAGATTGAAATTGATGAGGAGAGCCAACCGTACACTGGCTTCATTACACATTTGGGTACTTATTATTATCTTAGGGGCTGCTATGGTTTGAAGAATTATCCCTATTCTCTCGCCCGATTAATGCAATTAGTACTGAAGGAATTATACTATACAAAGGTCATAACGTTCTATGATGACGTGCTTATCGGAGCTGAGACACCTGACGAATTATTAGATATTTTTGAAGAAACACTCAAGCGAATTGAGGAAGCAGGATTAACTCTGTCCTGATAAAGCTGTTCTTTGTACCCAAGAATTAGATTTTTTGGGATATAGAATTAAACCCGGGTATATCACGTGTACGCCAGAGAAATTGAGAATGGCAAGTCAGATTAATAGACCGAAAAATGTTAAGCAGTTGCAACAAATCCTCGGATTTTTTCAATTTTTCCATTTCAGAATTCCAAACATGGCCGAAATAGTTCTACCGTTAACTGATTTACTTAGGAAACATACGCCTTTCGTATGGGAAGAAAAACATGACCGTGCTTTAGAGAAATTGAAAGAAGAGTTAGCCAAAGATCCCAAGTTGATGTTGCCGAAGCTGGAAGAACCTTTTTACTTGTATGTTGATGGTAGTTCTTTAGCTAGCGGGTATACTTTGTGTCAAAAGGACGAAGACGGAAAACTAGCTGTAATTGCATTTGGGTCAAGAAAACTATCGCCGACACAAAGTAAATATGGATCGACATATTTAGAGATTCTTGCAATTCTAACGTCGTTAGAAAAGTTTGAACTATACTTAATTCAGGCGCCAGTTGTCTATGTTTACACGGATCATAGACCTATATTATCGTTGATTAACTCCGTGAAAGTTCCAGCGTTGGTTCAGAGATGGCTGACCCGAATAATGAGATTTCCTGTAGTTTTAAGATTTCAACAAGGGAAGAAAAATCCAGTTGATTTTTTATCGAGGCTAGAAAGTTCTCACACGGAGGGACCTGAGTTCGTGGGGACCCCGGAAGCTAACGAGATACTCCCGTTAGAAGAAGAAAACGATTCCGGTATTCTGAAAGTAGAAACAGAAGACGGAAAATTAGTAAATGTTCAAGAGTTGCCAACCTCCGAAGTTTTATTAATTGATTATAGAAGTTATAAGGAAGTAAAGCTTATGAAGAAACAAATGAAGGAAGAAAAACGAAAGAGATTAATGCCCGATTTTAGTGAATATAGGAGGTTCTCTCTAGAAGAAAAGAGGAAATTAATTTCCGAGTTGCCTTTTTGTATGCTTGTAGAAGAAGAAGAAGACGAGAAGGAAGAAGATGATTTTTCCAGAATCCAAGATACAAGAAAACTTAGAGACGAACAAATGACTGATGCATTTGTTTCTAAAATTATCCGGTTTATTAATGGTGAGAAGTTAGACATTCCACCGAAATTGAAGAAAAAATTAAGGTCAGCCAAGCGGAATTGTTATATTGATAACAACGAAATTTTAAGGAGAAAAGTTAAAGTAAACGGAGGGGAAAGGGAAGTTATTTGGATTCCCGAGTCTTTGAAAGGAACGATTTGTGTAATGGCACATATTGTGAAGGAATCCGGACATCCATCATGGCTTGAGACGTTTAGGAAAGTTCGAGAACTATATTTCTGGCCAAGAATGAGAAAGGATGTAAGGGAATTTTGTAGAGCCTGTGTTCCTTGCAGTATATTTAAAGAAAATATGAACACAAAATACGGATTTATGGAATCTTCTCTGGCTGATAGACCGAACCAGTTACTATTTGTCGACAATTTCGGGCCCCTAGTCCCAAGTAAAATAGGACGCTATCGTTATGGCTTAGTGTTAGTCGATGGTTTTTCTCGATTGGTTAAAATTTACCCAGTTCGTAAACTTACTGCCAAAGTAATGGTCGATTGTTTAATGGCTTTCTTCTCAGAGTTTGGTTATTTTTCTCAGCTCTGTTCAGATAATCATTCTATCTTCTCTGGAAAGTTGTGGAGAGATACAATGAAGATGCTTGGAACTAAATGCAAATTCATTAGTTCATATAGACCAAAAGGAAACCGAAGTGAAAAAATGATTAAGGACGTCAAAACGATACTGGGAATATATGCAAAACGGCATGAGGATTGGTCAAAAGACATAAAATTGATAGAATTTGCAATAAACTCAAAAGTTTGTGCTGCTACTGCTTTTAGTCCAGCCCATTTGTTTTTTGGAAGGCCATTTAGACACCCTATTTTGGAACCTCTCGCGGAAAGAAAAAATGAGGGAGAGACAGACTACCTGAAGTATGTCAGAGAAATTAGAGATCGGATGGAAACTGCCTTCAACCGCGCGAACGAAGTTCAGAAGAAACAACATGCCGCCAGGAAGAGAATTTACGACAAAGGAAGAAAACCCAATCCATTTAAAGAGGGTCAGCGAGTATGGTTAAGAATAACAAGGTTATCTTCGCCTACAAACAAAGTTAGTGCTTCATTATTGCCGAAGTACGGAGGACCTTGGTTAATACAGAAGCAGATTGCCGCTAACACATTTTTAGTAAGGAATCAGGACAGTGGGAGAATAGTAAAGACGAACGCCGACATGCTTAAACCGATTTTTATAGCTCCCAAATTTTGTAAACATGTAAAAGAACTACAACCAGAGTTTGCGAGGACACTTTTTCCAGATGAAAAGGTCGCAAGGGCAGGGGGGAAAATAAAACATCCTACGGATGAGGTTATTTAAAGTTCTTTCACCCATGTTTGTTATATATATATATATTTTCTTTTTATTTTGAAATTAGCTAGAGGTTAGGGATTTAGCCTGGCAGTCCACCAGTTGAACAGTTACTTTTTTGGTGTAGACACCGTAAGATTCTTTTAGTAAGATAAAATGGCAGGATTATTCAAGAAGGCAAAAACTTCGAGAAATGTTTTCGTGGCAGCTCGCCCTAAAGCTGGATCAAGTTTCGAATTAGAACTTTTGTGCCACGTAGATGCACCAAAGAACAATAAGCGAAGGTTGCTTTTAAGTGATAAGTCTGGTGAGGTGCAAGTTAAAAAATTTCGGAAAAACGAAGCGGAATATACCTTGAAGGAAATACGAGCTGTTCAGTTCCAAAAATCGGCTCGGAAATATTACCAAAGCCTTTTACGGGAAAAGGCTAACAAGGCTGCCGTTGAAGAAACGTCAGGTGGTGGATCCTCGAGCGTAGCCCACGTCGAGGATGAGTTTGTTCTTGATCTCATTACTGATGGAGAAGAATTGGACTGTGAGTCACTTCCTGATACTCCAGGTAAGAATCTGGTGTTCCCAATTCCCTCTAAAGGTGCAGAAGACGTCAAGAAGAAATTGAATTTCTGAGTGATATAGTGATGTTTCTGAGAAATTCAAGAGAACAGAGAGGAGTGATTTGTGAAAATTATATTTGAGAATTATTTAAAGTGATTTTTTATTTTTTTTCTAAAAATTATTTCTTTCATTGAGAACGGTACGAGACAATAAACAGTGAAGGGATATTATCCCTCAAGTGAATTAAAGTGGTTTTTAATGTGTAAATTCATTTTATTTTTACAGTGAAATTGTGATTTTTTTGATCAGTGAAAGTTTCAAAGTGACTGTTTTCGAGACTATAAACTCACATGCCCAGTTTGGAGGCAAGAATTTTTTTCTTTTTCTTTTTTCTTTTTTTTTTTTATTGGAATGGGTATATGCAAGGGGCACTTCGTTACCTTGCTTTGATATTTCATTTATATATTTTAATATTAAATCTATCTATATATAATTAAGATGTGTGTATTAATAATAAGTCAGGCCTGACACGTATTTATCTAATGCATTTATCTGGGTTTTATCTATTTAATAAGTATAGCATAATATATAATTTTACTATGTTTAATATATGTAAATGTATGTAAATATCAATTAGTGCATTATCCCAATCATTTATATAAGCCAAATTTTCTTTTAAGATTAAGATTCAGTTAGTTAGATCGTGTATTACTCTCGCTCCCACTTTATTATAGACCTGGTAGAGAGGCTAGTTTTTTGAAGATTTCACCTTTTCTTTCATATTTTTCCAGTATTTTTCCACTGCTGTGGAAGCTTCTAGAACCGTTAATACTTAAATTTTTTCTTCATTTTTTCTGTCCCCGGCAAAACACATAAAAAGGCGGATTTTTATGGCTTTCGCTGTTTCAGCTAAGGAGGCCTGTAGAGTAGAGGGCTATGCTGGTGGCTGTTCAGTCCGAAGGGAATTAGCAAGAGAGCTTTTTCCTGGGAGTTTTGTCCATTAGAGTAGTTACTGGTTGTCCAGTGGATATGTTAGTCCGTGGCTTCCAGTCCCGCTAGAGAAAGTGGTCTCTGGCCATAACTTAGGTGAATTCCAGAGTTAGGAATATGAATTAAAGAATGAAGTAGGATTTTTGAGCTCTACGTCAGATTAATGACACAACTGGGCTCTAGTTAAAGGTTAGAAGGAGTGAAAAGTAATTTGCTCTTGGGGTGACCCTAGGGAGAGAGTGAACCCAGGGCACTTAGGTTTTGAAACTCTCCAGGTGCTGGAGGTTTTTCCCCATTTAAAATAGAATCCAAGTTGCGATTTGGTTTCGTTTCCCTGTACAGTCATGCAATAGCGAGGCTTGGCTGGTGTTTTTTGTTTTCACACTGCGACTTTCATTTTTGAAAGTATTAGAGTGTGTGTTTACCTTTAAATCTAGTCTTGAATGGAAGACGTTAGTCTTGAATGGAAGACGTAATATAGCTGGGCCATGAGTGAAGGCTGCTACTCCTAATTCCCTAAGTTACCTATCCTTAAGATTTTAGCTAGTTTCCTTTTTCTGGATTTCTCAGAATGTTGAGAGTCCAAACCAGGTGTAGGCCGGACTGTTACTAATTGAAGTTAAGCAGTCTTTGAAAGTAAGGAATATGGACCTAGAGTAGAGAGAGTACTAGTTTCCATATTGCCGCAGTTCCCAAACAATTATTAGAGAAGTTTTTTATTTTTATGCTTTAGTGATAATTAAATTAGAGTTTGAGCTCCTTGAACTCTCATGATGAGTTTTTGGGAAGTCGAGCGAAATATTAAGGATTAATTTTACAAGGGCGAATTAACGTCCTTTGAATCTCAGATTTCTAGTCACTCACCTTACCTAAATTAAAGAAACATTAAGCTTAATAAATCAAGTTATTCTCCGTAAATCTTTTGACTTGTTATTTTTAACTCAATCGTAATTTTGAACTGTTACCTAGACAACAACGAGCGGACGAATTATTTCTTTTGGAATATCTTTCTTTTTTCTTGTTGTAAGGTAAAAATGGCAGACTCGTAAGAGTGGTGAGATAAACGAATAGCAAAGAAAAATTTTATTTTATTTATTTTTTTTACCTTACAAAAATGAGAGTAGTTTACTGGAGAGTGAAAATAAATTTTATTTTCTCGAAAATGAATTCATCGATTACGTTTATATTTGATAAATAAAGATTTTATTAAGAACTATATTAAGAAATATAATATAGCGTAAGTAATTTCTCATTAAAAAATCACAGCGTTAATTTACTTCTGGTGCTGAGTATATATATATATATATATATATAATATGGTCTAGGAAGTAGTTCGAGCGGTTTTACAAGAGATGTCGTCACTACCTTATTGTCCCATAGTTTCGTTGATCCAAACATGTGTTGAAAACTACTGTCATTGCGCATCTTGTTTCGTATAAGTCAGTTGGTTGAAGCGGAAACAACAACATTTTTTATTCAACTGAAAATGGCATATTTTGTGCCTGATAAAGTGTTTTTGCGGGGAGTTCTTCTTCATTACTTTAACATGAAGAAAAGTGCTACCGAAAGTCATCGTATTTTGGTGGAAGTGTATGGTGACCATGCTCTAGCTGAGCGAACGTGTCAGAAGTGGTTTGTACGGTTTAAAAGTGGTGATTTTGGCTGAAGACCAAGAGCGACCTAGACAGCCAAAAAAATTTGAAGATGAAGAATTGAGAGCATTGCTCGATCAGGATTCCTGTCAAACGCAGTACGAACTTGCAGAAGCATTAGGAGTTGAGCAAACAACAATTTCCAAACGCCTCAAAGCCATGGGAATGTCACATTGGGTTCCACATGAATTGAAAGAAAGAGACGTTGAAAGAAGAAAAAACATTGGGAATTGCTGTTTCAAAGACAGAAAAGAAAGGGATTTTAGCATCGAATTGTTACTGGTGATGAGAAGTGGATTCATTACGAGACTTCTAAACGAAAAAAGACCTCGGTGAAGCAAGGTGAAAAAGGTCCATCACAACCGAACCGAGATATTCACTGTGCAAAGGTTATGCTGTGTATATGGTGGGATATGAAAGGTGTGGTGTACTATGAACTTCTTAAACCTGGTGAAACTATTACTGGACAACGTTATCGACAACAATTAATGCGTTTGAAGCAAACTCTAGCCCGAAAACGACCAGAATGGCATAACAGACATAATAAACTTATTTTTCAACATGATAACGCTCGACCACATGTCGTAAAACCGGTCAAAACCTATTTGGAAAATGTCGGATGGAAAGTATACCCCACCCGTTGTATTCACCAGACATTGCTCCGTCTGACTACTACTTCTTCGATTGCATGATTAACGATTTGATTCGACAGCGGTTCACTTCTTTAGAAAATATCGAAAAATGGACCTCTGATTGGATTGCTTCAAAAGATGAGGAGTTCTTTCGACACGAAATCCGTAAATTGCCTGAAAGATGGGAGAAGGTAGTGGCTAGCGATAGACAATATTTTTGTTAACGTATTCATTTATTTTGTTTTTGAAATAAAGCTTCAATTTTTTATTAAAAACCGCACGAATTAATTCCTAGACCATATATATATATATATATATATATATATATATATATACAGGGTGTTTAATAAGTAATGGTCATAAATTAAACCGTAGATAGTACACACCAAAACTAACAAAAAAGTCTTAGTAAACATGTGTCCGCAAACGCTTCGTAACAGAGATAGGGGCTGTCGAAAGTGTGCGAAAATGAAGTTTAAAGATGAATATCTCAAAAAGTATGAATCGGACAGAGGGCGGTCCAATGAATGACTATCGAAGTCAGACCTGCGCGATGCAGAAATGCATGGTTGATAACTCTGCAATGCGCGCGCAAGGGATTCCCCAAAGAAACGGAGGGATTCCCGGAAAATTGTCCAAGGAAACGGGACTCGAGATGAACATCGAGGGCGAGTCTATCCACCAGTCATTCATAAGTCGTGGTACCAAGTCGAAAGCTCGATTACATACAAAATGGCTGACAATGTTTACGTGCCGTGTGAGGTTGCATAACCAGCAGGAAATGAGAGAGGCAATCGAAGTGTGGTGATGTACGTTGTAAATGACTCCAGGAAGAATTCCGACAACTAATTTTACGTACAAGTGTGGCAGCACTTAGGTAAATCAAACGGTATGCAAGGCACTGATGAAGCATTATGTGCTAAGCAGTTAACTTAACGAATATCCGCAAACTGGACTGCAATGGGAAAAGCATGACAACATTCGAGTATGTGGGAGGCGAATCTGAAACATTACGCATGTTGAACGTGTAAGTGAATTACAACAAGCAAAAAATGATGGACATGTCGTGTTTGTCCATATCAACAAACAGAAATCGTCATGTTGGTAATGTGTACAGTATTAATCATAAGGTAAACAGTAAATATCCAGATGTGTAACCACAGAAGAGATGCATGAGAAGTTAACTTACCTCTATCATTAAAGTAAATATTGGAAGTGTCGTCCATTCATGCGAATGCATGCTCGTACCTGTCTTCGCAAAGATCCACATACTCGTGATAACATGTCGGCATCCTGTTGAATATGTCCGCCCTTTCTCGAAGGCCTTGTAATGTTGCAACAGGGGTAGAATAAACTTGCGATTTCACATGGCCCCAGAGAAAGAAATCTAAACGATTAAGTCTGGGGAGCGCGGTGGCCAAGCAATAGGACCCTCACGTCCTATCCACTTTCGTCCGAATCGGGCATGTAAATGTTCTCTGACACGGTTAAAGAAACGTGCTGGTGCTCCATCATGCATAAACCACAGTCGCTGACGCTATCGAGAGGTATATCTTCGAGTAGAAGCGGCAAATCGTGCTGGGTAAATCGCAAATATGAGATCCCAGTTAATGCATTAGAAGGAAAGAATGTTCCTACGAGCTGATCACCTAAGAGTCCTACCGACACATTTAAGGAAAACCTACGCTGGTGTCCTAGCTCCACTATTGCAAGTGGATTCTCAGGGTCCAGACATGAGAATTGAGAAAATTTACAATGCCATCCCGGGTGAATTGTGCTTCATCAGTTAATAGGACGTCATCAGTGAAATGAGGATTGCCAGTAATTTGTCTGCGAAGTCACTGACAAAACTGCATTCTCGACGGAAAGTCTGTGGGGGTCAGAGGTTGGACACGTTGCAGATGGTATGCTGTTCATGGAGAATGTGCTATACGAGAGCATTGGATACGCGTTCTGCAAGTCCCACACGTCGTGTGCTCGTTCCTGGGTTTTTGTCCACTGCCTGAAGCACGCGTTCTTCTAATTCAGGGGTACTTACTGTCCTTGGCTTTCCCGGCCTGGAACAATGTGTAAAGCTCCCATGTTCTCGTAGCCGCTGATGTATTCTGATGAATGTTCTTCGGCCTGGTTGCTGTATCGTAGGGAAAGTCTCGTGATATAACCTCTACCGCATTCCCGTTTGCTTTGCCGTACATAAAGTGCATGTCGGCATACTCAATATTACTATACATTGTATCAGTGGCAAGGTAAACAATAATTTAGCCCCACACTAATAGCACTAATTAACACTGCACAACAGTATCGCTGTGGCTTTGCAACACTACTGAAACTATTGCACTGTTCCTTGCAATACGGTGAAGTAAGTACATCCACAACAATGTAAAGGCAGACTCATTTGACACCTCTTCAACACACAGAACTACTACGTTCACTGTAGGCGAGAAAGACAAGTGAAGACAACGAACCTCTACACTCTGAATCATTCTCCCAAGCGACTACTTCGGTACGACGAAAGCATGTAGACTATAGCAGAAACCTTCAGGCAACATAATAAACAAACGTGGAAAGTCAAGCGTGTTTCCAATTCACGTCTGTAATCGAAACAATGTAGTGTTCTTCCATTCCATATTTCCTGGCTTACCAGTTGATTGACAAGAACTGCGTGCACAGTTTTTTTTCTTTACGTATACGTACAGGGGATGAACCAAATAATGAGCAACCTACAGGCGCTCGATTGATTGAGTTATTGTTGCTTTAAACGAGCTTCGGAGCTTCGAAGGACGGGACCTACGATTTGGAAAATCTGGGATCAGAACCACTGCATTCAGTGGGCACTTCAGCGGATTTGAACCCGCAACATCATGCACCCAAGGTGAGCTCAACGTCTGTTGTAACACCGATTCAATATTTCCAGCTGGCTTGCATGTTCTACCAATGTACCTTTCGGCCATTCCATTCATCGCGCATCGTTTGTTTTACCTTCGTATCGGCATAGTAAAGGACTACTCTGCACATGTGCATTCGTCTTAGGAATGTGCTCTGAAGTAGTTCACAAGATGCACCATCACCTTTCTTCGATTGCCTCTCTCATTTCCTGCTGGTTATGCAACCTCACACGGCACGTAAACATTGTCAGCCATTTTGTATGTAAACGAGCTTTCGACCTGGTACCACGACTTATGAATTACTGGTGGATAGACTCGCCCTCGATGTTCATCTCGAGTCCCGTTTCCTTGGACAATTTTCCGGGAATCCCTCCGTTTCTTTGGGGAATCCCTTGCGCGCGCATTGCAGAGTTATCAACCATGCATTTCTGCATAGCGCAGGTCTGACTTCGATAGTCATTCATTGGACCGCCCTCTGTCCGATTCATACTTTTTGAGATATTCGTCTTTAAACTTCATTTTCGCACACTTTCGACAGCCCCTATCTCTGTTACGAAGCGTTTGCGGACACATGTTTACTAAGACTTTTTTGTTAGTTTTGGTGTGTACTATCTACGGTTTAATTTATGACCATTACTTATTAAACACCCTATATAATATTGTGTATACATGTTAATATCATTGTAATGTTCAGTTTTCAAGAAAATACAACATATCCACCTGTAAGCGCGAAGGAAAGAAAATTAATATTCATGTAATCAGTGTAGTAATATAAGAACTCTTTTGGTTACCTTGTATATATATATATATATATATATATATATATATATATATATATATATACAAGGTAACCAAAAAAGTTCTTGCCGTTCTATAACAGTGATGAACAAAGATCAGTACAGTGGATGGTACATACCTTTGGGTTTGGAAGTATCTCTAACAGTATCCAACAATCCTGCAGCTACACAATATCCTGATGATAAAACTCGGCGATCGTGTATGCGAAGAAATCCGTGAGTGCATCTCGCAGATCTCCCTCATTTGCAAAGGATCCTCCACGGAGGTTGCCGAGGGAATAAAGCAGGTGGTAATCTGTTGGTGCAAGATCCAGTGAACATGGTGTGTGGTATATTGTCTCCACGCCAAGTTGATAAAGTGTCTCCCGGGTCCTCTTTGCCACATGTGGCTTGGCAATGTCGTGCAGCAACAGCAGAACTTTGCGATTTACTAATGCCAGCTCCTGCCGTCAACAGTGATGGTCTGACTAGATGGAAGGAGCTCGTAACGGAACACTTGCCGACAATTCCACCATATGGAGAGCATAACCTTTCGTGGGTGCAGAGGTGGTCTTGAGGTGTAAGGAACAGGGTCACGTGGCGACTACCAATGTTTGGCACGCTTGAGTGTGTCATAGAGGACCCACTTTTCATCAGGAACAAGCGATCCAAGATGGGTGTGTTCAGGTGCCGAGTGAGCAAGAACAAACAATCTGTCACTCGTTCTTTGTTGGCTGCTGACGATGTTTGGGCTACCAACTTGCTTAACTTGTATGACTTCCCTATTCCATATAGACGCAGTCTGACTATTCAGCAAAAACTTGGAATCTTTCTGCCTAAAGGAGGACATTTTTCTTATTAATAATTAAAAAAAAAGGCCGTTTCTAGAGCTCTGAAGACATGTCTAGGTAAAAGAGGAAGTCTGGTAACCCTTATCGTTGAGGATGATAAACTTCCATGGCAGCATGT
This sequence comes from Thermobia domestica, assembly GCF_964235325.1. NCBI lineage: Eukaryota > Metazoa > Arthropoda > Insecta > Zygentoma > Lepismatidae > Thermobia > Thermobia domestica. The sequence goes on from NC_137457.1 coordinate 289,149,197, forward strand.
AGGTAATTATGTAGAAATACCCATTAAACTAAAGTCTTAAATACCACTTTGTTCCTTATCTAAAATTGAAGCCAATGGGGTGACAAAAGTAATTTATCTAAACCATTGCATCAATGTCAGCTTGTAAGGGAAGTCACATCAATAATAGTTTTATCGCTTCAAACTAAGGAAAGGTAAGTTACCTGACATACTGATTTTCGTCTACAAGAATTAGTACACAGTTAAGTTTTTCCTTTTAGGGACGTGACTTCCCTCACAAGCCGCCTCCGATTACATCTCTTCATGAGGGCTAGAGTACAAGGTAGGCTTTGTTAAGAATGAATATATATATAACTTCGATGGAACCTGACGCTCTTTTTTTGAAACTATAAAGGTAACCAAGAAACTTCCGTTTTTTTTTTCACCCAACACCTTCGAACATCGATATATCACCTAAGACGTACCTGGAAGATCAAAAATAGTCCCCATCAGCATCGACGACCTTCTGCCGGCCTTCTGGAAGGCCATGGATTCCATCGCAGTAGAACTTGATGAGCCGTGAAGCGAAGAAGGTATCAAGTGCATTTTGCATCTCTTCTAGGGATTTGAACTGGCGTCCTCTAAGGTGATTGTCCAAGAAATGAAACGTGATAATCGGGCAGTGCAATGTCTGGGCAGTATGGCGGATGCAATAGTGTTTCCCATCCAAGGCGTAGAATGGTGTTCCTTGTCATTCTAGCCACGTAGGGCTTAGCGTTGTCCTGTAACAGGAGGACCCCTTTACGATTCAAAAGTGCTGACAGAACACAGTTGCATTGATACTCTGACCAGCTGGTAGCAGTTCCCGATGCACGATGCCACGAGCAGTCCACCAAACGCAAAGGAGGACCTTCGTTTTTTTTTTTATTCACTTTGCATTCGTAGTCTGGAATGGAAGATATGACCTACGCTACCTACTGGGTTTATTAGAATGTAGTTCTGGTGCAGTGCTGGCTTCGGCTGCCTTGAAACAGGTTCATGGGATGCTAACCAATGATGACGGCGCCATGGAGCTTCGTACATGACCCATTTCTCATCACATGTTAATGGAGGTGCTGCCGAATGGTTTCTCTACTTGCACTGAATTGTAGACCCAGTTCCTCACATGTCTGGCCACTGTTCACCTAAATTGTTGCCTGAAGATCTTCATTTTGTACATTTGTTGGTCTTCCGGCACGTGGAGCGTCTTCGAGTTTTTCTTTACCGTCCTTAAGCTTTTATACCACCGCTGCACTGTCCGCGTAGTCATGGCACCCTCACCAAAGGCCTGGCATATCTTCCGCCCTGCTGCAGCGACGTTTGATCCCAGTTTGAACTCGTACAGCATACACGCCCTTATGATGTTCTGAGGAGGTCCCGTGTTACTCAGGTTCACGGTGTAACTGAATTACCACAACCAGGTAGTATGTTGGATGTACCCACACCAACAACTGACCTTCGCCTTATCTTCATTTGCATTCAACTCACGGTGTGAGGGTCAATTGAACACAGACCACCACAAAGAGCGACAGAACTTTCTTGGTTACGTTATAGTAACCCTTTTGCTGTGTTCAAGTCAGGTATGGTTAATGTGCTGATCTGAGGTAGATAAGGCTGGAATTACCCCATTCTGGTTTCCAGGAGAATCCCAGGTCATAGGTGGACTCTTCCGACTTGTGTCATTCCGTGGTATTCGGTTCCTGGTTATATCTGCACGCCCCTGTTGCCATTGGCCGAAAGTAAGTTTACCGTAATGCACCAATATCGGATGTCGGTATGGTTCTACTCGGTAGCTAGGTTCCCTCCACTAATAGGAAATGAAATTTCTTGTTTTACGTTCCATGATTATGCCCTGTAGGCTAAAGGAGACGAATGACTAATGAAAGTAAATTATTATGAAAGCATTGATAGAATGTAGGAGGAAACGAGGGGGTTCGGAAGGCTGTGACTAGAGGTTGGACTAACGTCTGCGTGGTTCCGGGTTCAATTCCCGGCCAGTGCATCCCAATTTTCGTCCAGCCACACTCCAGCGCCGTGAGGCCAACCGGGGAGTTAACGGGAATAAAAGACATGACTGCTACGGGAACCGGTCAAAACCCCCACAGCCAAAACCCCCACACTCAAGAAATGTCAAAACGCCCACACGATCGGTCATAACCCCCACACAAATGGACAAATCCCCCAAACGCACGAACGGTCAAAACCCCCACAGCCAAAACCCCCACACTCAAGAAATGTCAAAACGCCCACACGATCGGTCATAACCCCCACACAAATGGACAAATCCCCCAAACGCACGAACGGTCAAAACCCCCACAGCCAAAACCCCCACACTCAAGAAATGTCAAAACGCCCACACGATCGGTCAAAACCCCCACACAAATGGACAAAACTCCCACACATAGCAACGGTCACAATCCCCACATAAATGGACAAAACCCCCACACAAATGGACAAAACTCCCACACAATCGGTCAAATCTCCCACACTCTGAAATGATCCTGGTTGTATGTCTTGCCCTTGTACTTTTTAATAACATTTTTTATTCCACTTAAACCGATGTTGCAACTATTCTTCTTGCACTGTTTTGTAATGACAGAAACACTAAGGTGGGCGTCGTAAAGAGCCGCAACAAAGACGTGCAATCACGGTATTTTCAGAGTGTGGGGGATTTGTCGGATTGTGTGGGGGTTTTGTCCATTTGTGTGGGGGTTTTGTCCATTTATGTGGAGATTGTGACCGTTGCTATGTGTGGGAGTTTTGTCCATTTGTGTGGGGGTTTTGACCGATCGTGTGGGCGTTTTGACATTTCTTGAGTGTGGGGGTTTTGGCTGTGGGGGTTTTGACCGTTCGTGCGTTTGGGGGATTTGTCCATTTGTGTGGGGGTTATGACCGATCGTGTGGGCGTTTTGACATTTCTTGAGTGTGGGGGTTTTGGCTGTGGGGGTTTTGACCGTTCGTGCGTTTGGGGGATTTGTCCATTTGTGTGGGGGTTATGACCGATCGTGTGGGCGTTTTGACATTTCTTGAGTGTGGGGGTTTTGGCTGTGGGGGTTTTGACCTAGACCCACTGCTACAAGATCCAGAAATCTCCTGATACGCCTGTTAGAGGTTGAGCGATGCAATATATTGACTACGTATTCAGATGGTCGCTAACAGGTGGAATTGGAGTGGTTCAGACCCACAAAAGGCTGTCATGGCAGTGGTTATTTCAGTACGAGGCAACGAGAGAACCTCAAGAGAGTTCATCACAAATCCACTTGTCCTGGGTTGAGCTCTACCAGTAGACATAATAGGAGGTAGGAATCAGGCTTATGCATAATGGTCGTATCCCATTTCCCATCTTGAACTACATGTTAGCTATCGTGCTAGAAAATGGCGGGAAATCAGCTGTTTCCAAATTTTGGAAAGTTTGTTGAAATCTTAAAGTAAGCTTACGGTGTCTTCTGCGTATCGAGCGCTTCCCGATTACCCACTCCATCTCCATACAGGTGTCGGAATTATAATCTTACAAAGTACCATCTATGCCCACAGGCGGTTCTTAGTGCGTAGGTTGCGCCTATATGAGAATATTTGAAGGGACGTAATACTTCATTGAAAATGGTAAATGAAACTGGAGAATGGTAAACCTTGGGGGAGAAAGGGTACATTTGGGGGACAAAATGGTAAATTTCGGGGGGGAAAGGATATATTTGATGAACCGAATGGTAAATTTTGGGAAAATTAATACTCTTAAGGGACAGGATAATGATAATTTTGGGGAGAAGAAGGTACATTTGAGGGACAGAATGGTACATTTTGGGGGAAGAGCGTACATTTGAGGGACAGAATGATAAATTGGAAAAGAAAAATATAAATTTTGGGGACGAATGGTAAATTTTAGGGGAGGAGTGGTAAAATTGAGGAAAAAGGTAAGTTTGGGGGAAGAAAGGTACATTTGATGAGGGGAAGAATAGTAATAATTTTGGAGAAGAAAGTTAATTTAAGGGAGAGAATGATACGTTTGCGAGAGAGAAAGATAAATATTTAGAGGAAGAATGATAAACTCGGGGAATTGTAAATTTTGGGGGTTGTGCCTTGTGAAAATGGATATCTTGACACCCACCGTAGGAAAGCCTGTGAATCAACCTAGTGGAGAATCATCGTCTCATATCGCAACAACCAACTACTCTTACGCCAAAGTAAAGAAAGTATGAAGTCTTATCTTCAGATGGGCCTGTCCCAAATGAGAAGCACCCTTCGCAGATAGTTCACAGACACCAGAATCTTGACAGAAGTATGCAAAATATGTAACTGATTTCTCGTTTCTCTCGTTTGATTTAATTGACCTGTATACCGTTAACAGAATGTAGATGAAGTGACTAGTATAGTATGAGACGTGCTAACTTACCTCGGTCACCCGCTTTAACTTATCTGCTCTAAATTCTAGCTGAAGAAGTCCTCGCTCTAAATACCAACAACGGACACAAGAGGAACTTGTTTGCCCTTCAAACTTTGTGTGTTGCTTTGAAAACAGGCTGTGTCAAGAAAACCGGTTAGCTGATAAAAAGATTTGAACCTAACTTCTTACAATGATCCAGTTTTCCTCAGTTGAAACTCATAGAAATGTCTGCTGGTATCAGTCTTCAGAGGAGTTTGAAGGTAGCTGGTAGCTCGTCACCATTCCGTATGAGAAGCTTTCCCTAACTTTTTATTACCGAATACAAGGTTTCGTCAGCTAAGTACGTACTTTTTTTTTATTGCACTGTTTCTCATGATAGATTATTATCTCTATAAAAGTCGCACTGTTTCACGTATGCAACGCACGTTATGAAATTGACAATTTTATAATTGTGTTTATATAACTTTCTATAAATTTTCTTCTCACGTAAATGATTTCGAAATACAGAACTAAGCAATGTTTCATATACAATATCAGTGAGACATTCTAACCACTTAAAGGTAGGGCGTTCGCTTTTAACCATTTCGATAGGGTTTCGCTTCCTTTTTTCCCATAGGAACAGTGAGACTCCACATTTGAGAAGACAAGACGAAATGAACGGAATGGAGAAGCTCCCGGCGTGCAAAATTGCGGAACACAGCCCCTGTTGCGAACTCAGCCTGTCCTTGGTTAAGCTCTTCCGCCAATTATAGCAGTCTTCAGTTCTGAGATGATGGGCTACTTGCCCATCAAATTGCGTTCAGACCCGGCCAGTAGTTACCGAGAAATAAAGTACCACATACAAACCAAGCCGAGTATCTGTCTCTGGCCAAACTTCGCCACCAAATATAGCGTAGACGATGAACTACTTCTCAGCCAAATTTGATTCAGGTCCGAGCAATAGTTTTCGAGAAATAAAGTCCCACATAGAAGGCGAACCGAGCCTGACCACCAAAGATACCGATCTTCATTCTTTTTACCATGGCTACCACCAAATTTTGTTCGGATTCGGACAGTAGTTACCGAGATATAAAATACCATGTACAGTGGTTGTTAAAAGTCCCGGAAAGGCTAAAATCTCGGTTAAAATGTGTTTTACTGAAGATGTAAAAGTAAAGCGTTGTAGGACATCAAGAGAACTATCGGAAGCCCGTGGCAATCAAAATGTGTGCGGCCCTTTGTGGTCCCCACGGGTTCCAACTTTGATTTATCAAATGAGAGTGCTCATTTTTAAATTCCAAATTCTGCGTCTGTAGAACAAACTAAATCAGAATATGTACTGCTCAAAGTTGTAGGATGTGATTCCGAGGTCATACAGGAAAGAGTACCAGCGTGTGAACACTTCCAGAACGGCAAAATATCTGTCAGAATCAGTACCGGGCGGAGGGGCGATGACCCCGCGCGCCGAAATAAGGGGGCGCAAAATTTGGGAGGAAAAGAGCAAAGATATATATACAAAATGGAAGGAATAAAGTAATAAAAAGTGCTAAAAATCAAGAAAAAGCGGGGTTTATTTTTGAAAAGTTTCTTACGTTTTGCGCCAACCATGAAGGCGCTTCGCGGCTGGTCAGTCGACCTTACTCATATTTACGGGGGGACGCCGTCATATACTCTCGCCCCGGGCGCTGATTTTCCACGGCACTGCACTTGTTAGAATGCGTTTTTCTGAAAACGTGAAAGTAAAAAGTTGCAGGATATCAAAAGAACTATGGAAAGCCCGTGCCAGTCAAAATGGGTGAAGCCTGTGTGGACCCCACAGGGCCAAACTGTGATTTTTGAAACCAGAGCTCCCATTTTTATTTCAAATTCGGTATCTGCGGAACAAACTAAATCTGACGTAAGTTACTAAACATTTTAGTAACTTAATTTATAATAGACAATAATTATTGTTACTTTGTACATGTTTAGTACACAAACAGTTTCTGCAGTTTAGAACTACGTTATCGATACAGTCCAATAGACAAAATTCATTCCCGCAAAATGTCTGTTATAATTTAATTTTCTGGTTAACCACCACACAGAACAGTTGCAAACTAAACATATTTTTTTCTGCCCACAATAAATTAATAAATCGCCTTCTGGTCGGAATGTTAGAAAAGTAAAAACAATTAGAAAAAAGCAATCTATGGCTAAGAATTCTCTTTGAAAATTCATTTCCTTGACTATTTCACCCCTCTTTCCCTCCGGGCGGACATCTCCCTTATAATTTCAAAGCAAGGGCACCCATGTTGTGGTTTCCAAGAGCCAAGTATAAGCGACATTTCAAATATAGTTTAAAATTTTGCTCTAACTATTCTAAAAATTCAGTTGAGTTTTCGATATTCCGAAGTACAATTTCTTCAAGGGAGGCGAGCGCCCCACCTTGTTCCCCTAATGGGCGCCCTTGCTTCAAAGGTAAAAGATGCGAAGGTGTTTTATGATAACACTTCGATGAGAACTATTTCTGCCCTCACCTTATTGAAAATAACTCCAATAATTCGAACACTGAGTACAGTACCTCAATATTTATCTATATAATTAATGGATTTAATGGGTACTGCAAAGAATTATTGCATAAGCTGTGAGTAATCAAAATATGTGAAACCTCTCTTTGAAAGGAAATATGTAATTTACAGATAGATAACCGTATGTTATCGGTATGTGTTATTCATAGGTTTACTATACAAAGTAGTACACTCGAGCCTCTTTACTGGTCAAGGTTTTTGAAATGAAATCATTAAGAGCCGGCGGGAGTCAAGTGACCTTGACAAATCGAAGATATCGCAGTGCAAAGTGTTTCCTTATTTTGGCAACAGATGGGGTTGTCGCTGAAATGCCGTCAAAGCAAATGCACCCGTCCTTTTCCTTCGTTTTCCCCTGCATGTGGTCAAAGTTGGACAGCGTAGGAGGGGGATGGTTACGGCTGTAAATGGGACTGAAGAAATTTTTTTCTTTTGGCTAAAAGAGAAACAGAACTGAAGAAACAAATAAATAAGAGGGACCAACATGATATCAGCCGTCAGCTCCCTGTCAGAGAGCCACTCAAATATCTACAACGGTCACAAACATACCATAGAGAACTAAAGCACTTGTCGCCTGTCTCTTTCTCAAAGGATTCTACCTATGATAAATAACAGAACAGTGCGGGAAGAATCTGATACAAAATGAAGAACCATGCCAATATTAAAAAAAAAAAAAAAAAAAAAAAAAAACATACGAGAGAGTCGATATTCTAATTTATTTAGAGCCTTCGTGGTTTAAAAAAAAACTTGGAATTGAAAGGCAGAAAACCCAGACAAAGATTTGAAATGTATTGACAATGTGAATCATTTTTTTTTTTTTAGTGGAATCCATTTCCTTATTTTCTTTTCAAAATATGACCACCAGATTTACCCTCTCTCTCGCCTTCACATTCGAATGGTCCTGGGTTCGATACCAGTTGCTGACCATCCTGAGTTTTTCCTATTATAACAGGAAAAAGCCGCAATGTTACATTCAGCCTTGGGGGCCGGCTTAGAAGGACAGGAGGGAGCACATGCCCTGCTTGGTGTTGGTTTTTATTGGGGGAAATAGACCACTTCATTAACAATAGAATTAAAAGATGTGTCACTCATGTCCAAAATTATTGTCGCATGTCTATAAATATGTTATTGTAGGAATATAATTTGATAACGAATTCACCCGGTATTTCTTATAATGTTAGTATGCGTACAATCGGCAAAGACATGTATGTGGCAAATTTCATGTCAAAAGAGCAGTAAATAAGAACAATAAAACGAAAACAAAACTTTCGTGTCCATTTAGCAACATTTTATTTTACTCATTCTAATCTTCGTATTTATAATTACTGTATTTTCCTATGAAATTTACCACATATATTGTACCCGATTGTACACATAGTATCAGTATTAAAAGTCTCCTGCAAAATCATTATTACATGATATTTTTACAAGAAGACAGTTATAGAAATGCGACAATCATTTTGGACATGAGTGTACAAGGATGTAACAGGTGTTTGTTTCAAACATTAAATAAGTGTTCGTATAAATTGAACTTATTTCCTGACGTCATAGAACTAAGAACTGTTGCAGAGCGATGTAAGTCCGGTGAGAATACAATATTCCATTCTTACTTTCATACTTTGCAATATATCTATTTATTTTAAAAGCAAATTTTAATATGTTTTTATTTTCAACTTCCTTATCCTAAAATAAATACTAGCCTTTAACCAGCCCTGGTATCCCTGGTTGCATATCACTTTAGGATTTGGAAAAGGTGTCCAACGAATTAAAAAAAATGATAAGACATCTTTTAAAGACATTCTTTTGTTAATAAATTCCCACTAAAAAGTTAAAAATAATTTTGTTTATGCAAGACTAAATAAAAAGAATGGAGTGCGTCATTTTAAGAATTTATAAAGTAACTGTAAACCTATATGAGAGCGCATCCCTTTTTTTTTAGTCACGCATAAACATTTTTTTAAAACTTTTAAGTGCGACTTGATTAATGAAAGAATATCTTTAAAATGTTTATTATTATCTTTTTTTATTATTGTTAATGTTTGCGTCCTTGGTATAGGGTGTTTATTTTGGTAAGGTACCGTATGGTACGTTTCTATACTACTAGGGTATATTAAAATTTAGTTTCCTATGCGTTACTACATACATTAAAAAACATTTTTTTTAAAAGAATTACTACCGAATATTACTACCGCTCCGCTAATAAGAGGGAGACAGATTGAGGATACCAAACACCCCTACCGTTGATTGAGAAATATTTAGGTGTCGACACTGATGAGCAACATCTACATATGAATTTGAATGTTTTATGGGCTTTAGACAATTGATTCAGACCGGGAAACATGGGGGACAGAATGTTGGAAGCAAGTAGTCCAGTCCCTAGTTTGAATGCCTGGAATGAGTAAGGACTCTTCCCCCCTTGGTAAAACCTGCCGAAATTGGAAGCAATATCAAAGAAGCACTGCTTCGAAAAAAGAGGGAGCAAACATGCATAAATAGTCAGAGTCGGATTTAGGTTTAGTAAGGCCCCAAGCTGTTGAAGGTAATGGGGTCCTTTATGTGTCCAGATGAACATACGCACCCTACATACAGCAATGAAGAAACTAGAGATAATTTAGGAAGCAGACTGGTAGAAGGAGCCCTATTAATTACACGAACGTAGGCTACACAGCAGGAAGCACTGTTGCTACGTATATATAAATTTTACTTTATATTTTTAAATTTTCTTATATTTTAGAAATCCAATTTTTCTTTAGATTTTGGGGCCCCCAAGAGAGCGGGGCCCTAAGCTATAGCTCGTTTCGCTTACACGTAACTCCGGCACTGTAAATATTATACATATACAGGCGCGGATCCAAGGGTGGCTATAGAGGCTATAGCCCCCCCCCTTGACGCTCAGGTATACACTGGATAAAATGGGCTTCAATCCTGTTTACTCTGGATAAAGAGGTAAACTATGGTTTACCTCCTCCCTTGATCATATCCTGGATCCGCCACTATATATATATATATATATATATATATATATATATATATATATATATATATGTATACATGTATGTATGTATATAAATGTGTGTGTCTAGTATGTTGTACGATGGAAGCTGATGAAAGAGCTTTATACCATATTATTCTTGATTTTTTTGACAGGTAAACAAAGAATATTTCGGAATTAATCTATCCTAAAGATTATAATAATGTATCTTATTTTTTCTCTTGCATGTATATTCTTAGCCTGCAGGAAGTTTTCATTTCTTTCTTGGAATAGATAAACGAAGACTTTGGTTCGGCTTCTCCTTCACAAATTTTTGTCGAAAGGTTGACTTTATCGCTACAAACACAAATTACTTCTTCTCACAGAAACCATCTACAAACACACTGTACTGCTGAAACAGAAACCATCAACCAAAGAGGTCATAAATTTTGCCATTCCTCGTGTTTGAAGTTTCCGTTCTTCCCAATGATTTCCTTCCTCCCGCCCCTGTTAAGAAGTTCAAAGTAGATTTTCAAAAGGACTGGCTCCCGCTGAGAAGGAAAGGGGGATGAGGAATGACTATAGTGCCATCTAGCAGTTATACGGCCAAGTACGTGAACACGAAAAAATCTGATTTCTGATTTCTGTAGATTCAATTATGAAGGATATAATTTCTCATCGATTGTGAAATGGATGTCTTTGAAAACAGCGAAAAAATAGTACAGTAGCGCACAAATACAAAGATTGTACTCCATTCTCAAAAAAATCCGGAGTTTTTAGCTCTTTTCCTTACTGTAAAAAAACAGAAGACTTTTCCGTCTGATTTTGATCATTTTCTTATGGGAATTTGGATTATAATTATCTGTATTTATAAGAAGAAAATATCACGCACAGCGTTCAAATTGCACCTTTAAAATGAGATGCATCATATTTAGTGCGCTAGTGAGACATTTTTGCGAAAGAACGAAATGAAACCGTGATTTGCCTAAAAAATGGTCGAGATCCCATGTTAAATTGAACACCAATATTCTGGCCGCTGTGACGCACTCCTTCTCCCTCTTAAGTTTTACGTCCCACGGTTATGCCGGCTAGGCTAAAGGAGACGGTGATGATGAGAAATTAATAAAATGGTGGAATGAAAAAAGCGAGAGGAAACGGAAGAACCCGAGGAAACCCACGCACACGGTGTTTGTTCACCACAAAGCTCACTTAGCGCGCACCACAGGGACCTCATGCACCAGAGGTGAACGCTCTATCACTGAGCCACCGCGGCCCCTGAAGATTTTTGACTGATCTACTTTTGACCCTTCGATCTGACGCCCCTAGTCAAGTTCAAGTAGTTCAAAATGGTAGCCTGTCACATTAATGAAATCCAGTTTTCGGTGATTTGAACAAATAGGTTTCCTTTCGTTCGTTTGAAGCAATCCTAAATGTTCAGTTTTTATTGATGCGACTTTCCTCAACAGCAATCACTGCAAATTTCAATGGTCACGTTATGATTAATATAGTCGAGAGATAAGTTGACAAATAAAAAAAGATATAAATGTGACACTAGATGTTGGTAGGCATTGACGCACATCTACCCTGTCGTGTTTGTTTACGCAAAACTAGCTGAAGTACCCATTCTTCGCACGGGAGGAATGAGTTTATAGAAACTATTTCAAAGATATATTTGAGTTATTTTTATATGTTGAGAAAACTATTATAGGACTTTCTCCCCTCTTTCTCATGGAAATGGAATTTTCTAGAAGGCTGGGACACTTGTCCACTTACTTTTATTTAGGAGTTTTTATACCAATTATCATCTTTCTAACTTAAGGGGGCTTGTGAGATACTTTAGTTTTGGCATAAGTTTTGAGTCCCCTCTTCCTCCTCAGGAGATATAATTATATCAAAGTAACATGACAAACCGCAGTTCGAGATAAGTATTAACTGTATTCAAAAATTCGTTTCAAATGGTTCAGCCGTTTTCCTCTGATATGACCACAAATGAGACCACTTTCATGTTTATTTATAGAGATTATGAAAACAGGATATAACTTATTCAGATTTATGTAATCATATTACCATTTTCCCCTATTTAATAATAACTAATTAATATTTATTTACGATTTCAGTTAATTTAGTTAAACTCAAGATTTCCTAGTTTATCAAAAAGTCCACAATCTCCCAATATTGTAATTTCTGTGTATAGCTGAAAGCCGAAGTACCAGAATGCCACAAGAGAGCTACGAGGCAATATCAAAAAGTTTCGAGATTAATCTGTAATACTCCAACAGATGGCAGCGCAAGACATCTGGTTTATTCACACAATAAGAAGTCAAGGAAGTTGTTGCTTGATACTGTAAGAAGGAAGATTGCTTTGTATCGAAGGAATAATAATGTACTAAGTTTTTTGCACCGTACTCATCGAGTGAAGGTGACTACCAATGATACGAGAGCAGCCAGTTTAGGCCATTTTTTTAATAGATTGAAGATCTTTGTAATTTAACTTGTCCAATCAATCTTCATTAAACTGAGGTCGAATCTCTCCTTCATAAAACGCAGAAACAATTCATTTGGAATATCTTTAGTAATGGTACCTTGTTCATACAAACGTAAAATGTTTCGAGCAGCTTTTGGGAACTTTGGAACTTTGATTGAAAGTGAAGAGAAATAGGTGCCAAGAATGTTGATTTTTTTTGTACTTGGTATTCATAATCATATGCTTGAAAAGAGAAATTAAAATAGATAAATAAGAAACAATGATATACCAAAAAATATAGCTATTTTTTTTTTTTTTTTTTTTTTTTTTTTTAAAGTGTAAATGGAAACAAACTAACTGAACTTACTACCTAAGTCTATGGCCTATGAGACCCAGAGGTTCAGTATTGCGTTCACAAAAGCTCTCCATTGACTTCTATCCTCAGTCAACTGGATCCAGTTAATACTTTGTATTCCTATTTCTATAAGACCCACCTTAATATTGTCCTCCTATCTGCGTTTAGGTCTCTCTAATAGTCGTTTTCCCATTGGATTTCCAGTTAAAACTTTGAAAACGTTCCTACTTTCTTCCCTTCTGACTACATAGCCACTTCTGGAGTCTCCTAGACCTGATGACTTTTTTCTGTGTTTGATAAACGGTATAAATTATAATGAAAACAAACCTACGTTGACATATTTTTCAAGTTGACATCCAGCCTACGTAAAGAGATTTATTTAATTTACCTTAATTTTTACGGATGATTTTATAAGGAAAAAGAAAACGTGACTACGCAAATTGAGAACCTATGATAACTTTCCATTAATGAATAATTTTAAAGACACGAGCAGCTTATTTCATAGTAACTGAAACCTATTTATATTGACTACTAAACTGGCTATTGAAATATACGCCTCCTACTGTAATAAATTGACATTTAAAAATCATAACTTAAAATTATCAGATCATAACCTGTTTCAAATAATTTTGCCTATTTGTGTCCCCAATCCTAATTGTCAATCTGTCCTTCTATTTCATCTCTGATTTACAGTTTTCTATTTACTAGTTTCAATTACATGGGAAAGGAACAGCCATTTTATTTCTGCTGTATTGATTTAGTGCTTCCACTAAGCTGTGGTAGTTAACTGGGCTAGAACTAAAAAAATTAAACAATATTTTTTTCTTATTTCTGGTATTCTCTTTTATGTGAAATTTGGAAAATTATATGAAATTAAAGTAGATCTTTAGTTTGACATATCATTTATCTTAATTAAAACCTGACCTATTAGTATTAGTATTTTATTTTCGTTATTTTTCTTACATTAAGTTCAAGAATACGCATTATACATATGGTTCGGATACGTGATATAGTTACACATGTTGTGATTTACTCCTTCAGAGACTGTTTCTGGCTCTTTTAGGGTGAATCAAATCAAAATTAACCACAAACAAATTTAAATTTACCATGAACTATCATAGGTTGTCTTATTCTCAAATGAAGCTGTCTTATCTCGGTAAATAGAATATTTATTCAGGAATAATAATAATAATAATAATAAAGTGATTCGACGATATTCCTTTAAAGATAAAAAATCTGGAGCGCTATTCCTTAAATCTGCTGATCATCACTCATCCCAACAGATCTCTACAAATTTATTCAGTGAGATTCCACTGATCCGTCACAACTTTGTCCAGCGCCTATCTCTATCGGGAAAGCGTCACTACAACTTTCCGTCAACAAAATTTTAGAGTACCCTGTTGTCTATGGATATCAGTTAGCCCAAAGACGGTTGTTCTTTCTCTAAAAACAAGACCATCACTTGGGCTTTTCTGGCCTAGAAAAAAAAAAATCTAAGAGAATCCTTTAAAAAGTATTTCTGCCTCTGAGGTTGAAAAAATGTACACTTATGTCCAAAATGATTGTCGTATATCTATAACTGTCTTCTTGTAATAATATAACTTGATAAAGATTTTTCAGGGTACTTTTAATACTGATACTTTGTGTATAATCGGGAAATGTATATTTGTGGTAAATTTCATAGGGTAAGAATTATAAATAAGAAAATTAGAATGAATAAACCAAAATCTTGCTAGATGGAGAAGAAAGTCTTATTTTCGTCTTATTGTTATTATTTACTGCTCTTTTGACATGAAATTTGGCACATACATGTCTTTGCCGATTATACACATACAAACATTATAAGAAATACCGGGCGATTTCGTTATCAAATTATATTCCTAAAACAACATATTTATAGACATGCGACAATAATTTTGGACATGAGTGTACATAACCTACTTCCTCCTATCTAGATGATAATAGGAATCACTTATCTCAATAAGCTATCATTCAAGCTTATCCCTAGCTAAACGAAAAATTATTAACTAACTTGGAAATCACTTATTCCTTGCTCTAGCCATCACTAAGGTTAGTCCCTAATTATTTCCTAATAAAAAAGAATAGGAAAATATCTAAAGCCATCACTCAGGCTCCATGTCTTCGGTCATCATTCAGACCAATCTTTACAAGATAGAAAAAAAAAAAAAAAAATCAAAATCAAAGGCAAGGCAGGAACTTTCAACCAACCTTGAGCGGCTCTAACAGCCCTAGATGTCCAACCTGCGATGCGCTGACAGGCTTCTCTTTTTTATATGCTCGGAGACCCTTCTCTTTTTAATTTTACTTATTTTTATTTTCGCTTAAAAATAAATAATAAAAAAAATCTTTTGGATTTGAAAAACCGTCCCGACCCTCTAAAAATTTCCATCGAGTCACTATAAGAAAAAGCTATATAGAAAGGAAACTTGAAAGTTGTGTACGTTAAATGAAGCTGAAAAAAGCAAGTAAAGAAATATACAGTTTGTCATATATACCGTACACATACATGTAAGAAAACAATATTCAAGATAAAGTTGAAAATGCATGGCACACAAATTCGTATATATGTAATTAAATATGTATGTCTGGCTAGACTTACCTGTATTAGTAACCAATGATTTTACACACATTTACACTAATCCTTTAATTTATTCAAAAAAAAAAAAAAATAAAAATAAAAAATAAAAAAAAAATAAATAAGTAAATAAATAAATAAACAGTAAGGGCGAACACTCGTTCTTACACACATTACCTTGATTTGTTTGTAGTACGTATTTACAACATTGCTACAAGTTCAAATAATTATTAGCATTTTCGTATACTACAGTAATCAGTAATCTAATTCAGTTTATAAACATTCCTAATTGAGACATTTAGTTACCGACTAAAAACAAAGGGAAAACAGACATTCTTTGCCCAGTTTTCTAAATTTTCTCGTACTTAATACTGCTTTAATTTTGATTGGTAATTTATTATACTGTATATTCTAATTGCCTTAAATCTGGGACCTTGCCCTTTCTTTGTTTCTAGTGCTATATGAGTATTTATTTTCATTTAAACATTGCAAAATCAAGCTCAGGAATTCTATCATTCTGTAATTCCTGAAATTTTATAGTTCCAAGCTTTCGACTCTCCGATGGAGTCGTGGTCACGAAGGTTAAAAACAGGAAGAAAAGAATAGAAACATCAAGGAGCAGAAAGGAACAGACTTACCAAGGGAAGAGCTGTGTTTTACAGAGAACACGTTGTTCAGTGCGTCAGCGATCTCCAGATGAAATGAAGCAAACTAAAATATGGCGGAGTCAATTTTCACGCCATTCCTGTTCCTTGTTGAAGTTAGAAATGAAGTAGAAAAATTGTTTCTTGAAAATTTATTTGTTTATTTAAAAAAGAAATCAAATTTAGACAAGGGATGGTTGAGTGTCGAATGGGAAGCGGTAATTACAAAATTTCAACAACATTGGCATGACAATTAAAATAACAATATGAATTAGCAACCTTTCAATAAGGAGCGGGAAAGGCGCGCAAATTGACTCCGCCGTATTTTAGTTTGCTTCATTTCATCTGGAGATCGCTGACGCACTAGATAACATGTTTATTGTACAACATAACTTTTCTCTTGGTAAGTCCGTTCCTTTGTATTCCTTGATGTTTCTGTTGTTTTTCTTCTTGTTTTTAACATCCGTGACCAAGACTCCAGGAAAGAGTCGAAAGCTTGGAACTATAAAAATTCAGGAATTATAGAAATCCGTAAGTAGAATATCTTCATTGAATTCTGAAATATAGCTCAGGTTTTCTTTGGCAAACATTAATATGTGAAATATACAGGGTGTTTCAAAACAACACCGACAACGTTTGGGAGGTCATTCCTAACACCAAGATAAGACAAAAAGTATAGACCAACCTGAGTGTACAAACGCTTTCTTTCGGAGTTATAGGCTGTCGAAAACATGAAAAATGAACTTTAAAGGTCCATAGCTTCAAAACAATGGCCTACCGTAGTCGGGTCAAGACTTCACTTAGGAACTAGTATTACGCTATGCAAAAATACATGTTTCAAAATTCTAATGTACTCACGCAACATTTTTTTATAGAGGGAGTTTGGCTAAGGGCATATAATTTGAAGTATTCAGCAACTACCTCTATAAAAATTGTTGCGGAGATATCGCAGGATTCTCAAATATGGATATGTGGATAGGGCACATACTAGTTCCTAAGTGAAGTCTTGACCCGATTATATTACCTTGTAGATCCCATAGTTTTGGAGCTATGAACCTTTTAAAATTAATTTTTTTTTCATGTTTTCGACCATAACTCCAAAAGGAAGCATTTGTGCACCCAGGTTGGTCTATATTTTCTGTTATCTTGGTGTCAGGAATCACCTCCCAAACGTTGTCGGTGTTGTTTTGAAACACCCTGTATATGTACATATAGCGATAGTAGAATACTAATTTTTAAAAAAAAAAAAATCCTTTACACGATTCCTTTAGCTTTGGACCAACAATAAGTCAAAGTGTTTTTTGTAATACAAATATACGTTTACTAACTCTATTGTTTCCCCAAAATATGATTCCATATCTAACATGTGACTCGAATAGACTTGAGTGTTAGTGCAGTACTTTCATTTGCTACAGATTTAATTATCTTTATAGCAAAG
The DNA here is from genome assembly GCF_964235325.1 of Thermobia domestica. Classification (NCBI taxonomy): domain Eukaryota; kingdom Metazoa; phylum Arthropoda; class Insecta; order Zygentoma; family Lepismatidae; genus Thermobia; species Thermobia domestica. Next base: position 289,166,583 of record NC_137457.1, read on the forward strand.
CAAATACTTGTAAGCTTGTTGGCTAGTAATTTGATACACGAGTGTTTCCTTTTAGATTTTCATTTATTTTGCGTTACGTTGATAATATTTTTTCCAATTTTAATTTCACACGTGAATTTTTTTTCTTACATGATAAAAACTTACTGCTATCATTTTGTCTGTACCTACTTTGAGTTTTTTTGCATTGAAACTATGGTAAATTATTTGTTATATCCTTAATATTAAAGATAATTTCCTCTTCATTATTCGCTATATATATATATATATATATATAATATAAAATTTGTGCTCCTCGTAGAACTAACCGATATACAAAACTATTTTAAAATTTGTAACTTTCATTGAATTTTTCTTCAGTTTTATAACATTTTAATTTTATTGTTATTAATTATGAATTGTATTTTATTTAAAAATAGTAACTCTTCATAACAATCGATTAATTTTCTCATGCCTTTAATTTTATGTATTAAATCTTACATCAACTTTCAGAAGTCAAGACAGTTTTCATTGCATAAAATTGCAGTTTTTAATTGCAATTTTAGTCAGTCAATTTTGAAATCATTTTAATTTTAATTACGTTTCTTGACATTAATTTTTAATTTATTACATTATTTTCAACTTCCAAAACTCAAGGCAATTTTCAGTGCATAAAATTGCCATTTGTTAATTTTAATTTTAATCAATCAATTTTGAAGTTATTTTAATTTTAGTTACGTTACATTTTTAATTTATTAAATTATTTTTTTCTTTACCTTAACTTTTAATTTTAAGCCGTTAAACTTTTCATTAATTTTTCCAACTATGCATTTGGGACAGAATTTAAGGGCAGACATACGCACAAAATCAGATCCTTATTAATAAGATTCTATTATCTAGTTAGCAATACCTCTCATCCCTCGTGACGTTTTGTAAAAGGCGACTAATAGAAAAGTTCGAAGTGTGTTCAAAAAGTATCGACCCTTATTTGTTTCCGCGTAAATTAATGTGCGGGAGACTTTCTTTAGTGTAGATGTAGTGAGGACACTCATGCGCAGTCGTGAAGTTTTTTTTTTCCGCCCGCAGAAAGTGTAAGTTGCTTACAGTTTGCCAACGAGCGAAGACGTATTGTGAGCGGTCGTCAGATTTTAGTTTTTTTTGCAAAATGACAGAAAAACTTGAGAAGCGATATTGTATCAAAATTTGCGAAAAGCTTGGCGATACCCAAGCGGAAATCATTCAATTGAATCGTTACATTCAATTTTGAACGAGAATTGAGACATGAGGAGAGTGTCCGCGAAATTTGATTCAAGCTTTCATTGCTGTATGTCGTCAGACTCCTTATTCACCCGACATGGCTCCGCGTGACTTTTGGTTATTTCCCAAGCTGGAAATGCCACTAAAAGGGATGCGATTTGAGTCCAAGAGAAGACATGTGGAATACGACGGCATGGTTGCTTACCATTCCAAAAAAACTGCGTTCCAGAAGTGTTTTCCAACAAAGGTGGGAGTGTTGAGAGAAGTGTGTGTGCATTATCAAGGAGAGTACTATGAAAGAGATTGGTGTTTCGGATCCCCAAATTAATAAATGTATTTTTGCCAACCAAAGATTCGATACTTTTGAACACACCTCGTATATATAGTACTATAGAATTACAGAAAGATTTTCTGAATTGAAGTAAGAAACACTATCTTTTACTTTTTATTCATTTATTTTATATTAGGCAAAATATGGTTTGGAGTAATTACAGTTGCAAACATCATTTTCATATATGCAAATTTAAATATTGATGTTATTTATTACATCTTGTTTGACCACAATAAATAATTCTTATTCTTACACAGTTGCATTTTGTTTCAGTTACCATTACTTTCGCCTTTTTAGCATTTATTACATTATAGATTGATTTTTTTATTTAAATAATTATTGCAGCTTTCTTCTATTTTCAGATACCAACAAGTTGTCGGAGCAAACTAAAATTGATACATTATGCATTTATGCCATCATAGATTATCAACTTTTAGTTTTGTTGTTTATGAACCTTCTTGTATGATCATCAGACCATGAATCAACAATCGCTTAAAAGCCTGCAAAAGTACAAACGAAAGAAATGCAGTCAAATATTACTACAGAAAACTCCACTATTCTTGAAAATGTTGGCTTACATCATGTTGCAAACATCACAATTAACAACGAAAATGCCTCTGAAAATGGTCAGATCTGTTCCACTGCAAGCCAAGCATTTGTTGTTGCTCAGAATGTTGATGTCTCCTCAGACAAGAATGTTCAACCATATATGCACGTTCCGGCTGAAATAGTACAAGAAACTTCAGGTCTTGTGTTGAGAGTTTACACAACGCCCGATCAGCCACCTCAAGAATGGCTAGTAAATATGGGTAACTCTGGACCAGAAGCTGAAAACTTAGTTGCTCAACAGTTGAATAAATTTTATGCTTTATCCGTGGAAAATGTAGGAAATGTTGCTCAATCTACTGAACAACCAATCGTTCCTGCTGAAACGGTTACAGTTACAAATGGCAGCTATGTTAATGAGCAGTGCTTTGAAAGTTACACATCGAATGAGACCCAGCAACTACCATCTAGCAATAATGAAGAAGAAAACGTAACTCATATAGAAATTATAAGGCCACGGTCCGGAGCAAGAAAAGTTGCAGGTGCTAATCGTGTTGTACCTCTGATTACCAATGTCTGGGGAAACAAGAAGCAAAACATTAAAGAATGTACATTGTCAAGTGTGTACAAGGGGATTCTAGAAAGTATGGACGGAAGAGATGATTGTACATGTGAAATTTGTGGGAAGGAATTTTTGTCAGCAACTCATCTAGCTCATCATGTAAAATCTTCGTATAATCTATCAGCAAATTTACAGCAGGTACGTAAAAGTGATCATATTTATTTGTTTAATAATATTGTTGTAGGCTTTTGAATCAAATTTTAGACCAAATTAAAAACCAATTTTTTTCTCTCATAAATTATATTAAGTTAGCTAAACGCAAATGCAGTGTGCTGAAGACAGATAAATATCTATACATAAAAATGCTAGGCTTATATGTTTGTGGTTAAGAAAAGTTTATATGTTTGTGGCCAGTCCTTTCGACATTGAGTTCTCGGGAACCATAGGCTCTAGAAAGAAGCCGTTTTCACTGATCGATTCCAAATTTTGTGTAGATTGTTCAGTTCTAATTGAATATTTAAAAAATGGCCTTTATTACATAATTTTTGGGGTACATTGAAAGTGTTGAAATTAAAAAAAAAAAGCATATCATATACGAGTTATACATTCCAACATCTCACATTTGTATACGGGGTTAGTATATCTTTCCGGAGTTTGTTTCATGGTCAAATGATAATGAAAAACGAAGGGTAACCATTTCTCCAGTCTAAGATGATTCTTCATTGTTTGGAGTGTTTTGCCCAATGAACACCATATATCACTGACATTATAATTAATTGTGTGTGTAATGTATTTGCTTATTACATACTGCATGCACACTGATCGTACACGAATTAGAAATCCCAATCGGAAGTAGGCTCAAATCTTGCAAACGGTGCTAGATATTGAAAAAATAATCGAAAAAAATCTTCTCTTTATGGTACCCCTTGCCAATTTTTATCAAGACGTCTTTCACTTGTATCTGTAAAGTGACATGTACAAATGTTGTGAGGAATGACAAGGAGATTCATGCTCATATATGAATGATGCACTGTGTAGAAAGCGCAGATTCAACTAGTAATAGTTAAAGTTTCATTGAACAAACGAAGGTGATTTTTCTCATGATAATTTGGACGGTTTTAAGTGATCATCACAATTAAAAAAAAAAAAAAAAAAAAAAAAAGTTTGAAATCTAAATCCTACGTTGAAATTAGAGTGAAAATGTGAGCCTACGTTACCAAATCTTTCCCTAGACCAGCTACACATTTTGACTCTGTTGCTCACCTCCTTTTGTCATTTGAACTGTGTCATAGCTTACGTTTTAAAATGAAATGAAATCTTTTATAATGTCCCACAGTTATATCCTGTAGGCTAAGAAGACAAATGATGATCACAAATGAATGATTATGGAAGAGCTATTGAATGTGAATAAGGGAGAAAATTGCCCTTAAACAACCCAGTGTCTGGATTAATGAACACCCTGATGGATTGCTAAAACTGTAAAAACAAGCTATTTCACATTCTATGTAATAACAGGGTCTAGATTAAAAATGAATAAATAAATAAAAAAAATCGCTTTATTGAACATGAGTTATATACTACAATATGAGTAAAAAGCTGTGTTGAATCTTTCTTTGTATGTAAATTCTTAATAGTTTTCTCGTAATAAAGAAAATATACGTAAATCTTATTATAAAACGAGGTAAAATCGGACATTTGTAATCCGCCATGTGAAGAAAACAACACACAGAGTATTTTCGCGAACAAGGAAATGCATACATAAAATCCGCTGTGTGAAAAATAGTTCACGAACGTTATGAAATAATTTATGAATGTTATTAAACACACATTGCTGTTTTATTTGGTAAATGGCAGTAGACATCTCTTAACAGTCAGAACAACTGATGAAGACACAGTTATTGTGTTGAAACTCCTATGTGATTGTGTTTATATATATATATATATATACTTATCACATAGCATTGCTCAGTGTGCTGTTGCATTTAGTTCGACAATGTGGGAACAAGGTCTGATAGAATAGTTATGAAACCGGAAATAGTAGAAACTAGTACAACTTTTGGTTTCAATATTGTTTCTATGGAGTAAGAGCTAGCGAGAAACTCTTTTTGATATAGATTCAGTGTTCACAGAATGGATTTGATCTCTGATCTTATCTCTATATTACAGTCAGATTAATAGGTTCTACTACTTCCGGTTTCAGTTTTGAATTCACGTAGTTTGGAAGTCTATCATAATTTCACACTGTGAAACGAAACAATTATTATTTTGTTGTTTAGTAATTTTTTTGTTTGTATCTTTTTCTAGTGCTTTGTTTGTGGAAAGAAATATGTATTTGAGAAGAGACTAAAAGAACACCTATCAACGTTTCATGGTATATCATACCCACAACTAATATGCAAGATATGCTTTATGGAATTTACAACTCCAATAGAACAAAAAGCTCATGAAAGAAAACACGATAAGAACTACATATGTCATGTGTGTTTTAAGCGGTTTGAATCTGAGTACTTTCTGCAAGAACATCACGAGGAGCACTTAATTAACGTGAAACCGTTTGAGTGTGAAAAGTGTGGGACAAGATTCAAGAATAAGACTCTGCAACGAATACATGAGAAGCGTCACGTCAATTTATTGTGCAATGTTTGTAACTTACAGTTTCAGGATGATTTGGACTTGCTAAAGCACGTGAAGGCCCACGGATGTTTTGGGGAAAAGTCTTTTCTCATGTATGTGACTGAGTTGGACAAAGAAGAGAATGAACTACAAGATCTTGTACAGTTGTATCTAAAAATTGAATCTCAAGGCGTTGTTAACACTTACAGCTCGTCATTTAATACAAACAGTGTTCAGAAAGCAGTTGCAAATTGTTTAGGAGATATGGTTGTATCTGTCGCGGAACACCTTCATCTCAAAGATGATGTTAATGATGGAACTGAATCTTCAAATGATGATGTAGTTCAGTGTAAGTTATGTGGAATTGAAGTTTCAAATTTGGAAGATCTAATTGCACACAGAAGACGGGTACATATCCGTAACAGGACGTGCCCACTGTGTAAGAGAAGGTGTCGCTCGGTAAGTTTAACATGGAGGCATATAGCAACCCATATAAAAAAGAAACCATCGTATTCAACTGTGAAAGCGTCTGTTGAGGCGGGAAGATGTGCTGAAGTGGAAAACAAAAGTGCTCAAAAGAATAGCAATGCTTGTGAAATATGCAAAGAAACGTTTGCCACGTCTGCTGAGTGTTTCTGCCATCTGCAGTGTCATCTTTCGTCTGAGCAAAGCAACTCAGTAGAATGTGAAATTTGTAAGAAAGTATTTCCAACTCGAGGGAAACGAAATAATCATCTTGAAACTGTTCATAAGGTAATATTTTTAATAATATATTTTTCTTTCTGCTGAGTATAATATTTTGCCTTCAAGTATGTTGTTGCATGGTATGTCATACACTTACATCAATGTCTTAAGCAACCTCACAAAGAGTTAAACGACAATTTTCACTAATTACAACGCACACAATCTCAGCATGTTGATCGTCTGTTGACGTAGAAGGTCGTCCAGTCTTGGGACCTTCGGCAACCGAACTTCTGCCCTTCGTCAGACGCTTAAAGCAATCAATCATAGCACTGCGTTCGGCCCATATAGTCATACTTCTATAGTTGTTTAAGAATTTGGGATGTTACCGTGAAAGTTTTTTCCAGTTTTATCCAAGATTTCACACAGATGCGCTGTTCCTCCAGTTCTTTGATTGGTACATTTTTCTAATCCGACGAGCAGCTTATGCACGACGTCATGCAACGTTTTGTTTCTCAATAAGTGATGCATAGATCGGAACCTAATAAAAAGCTGTGTTTTTAGCAAGATATGCCGCTATATGCGCACAGTAGTCGGAGCACGCCACCTGCACCCGTTGGCCCGCTATTTAAAAAGTTCGGTTTTCAGAACACCTTCTAAGTTGATTACGTACGTCTCTCCATGAGAATGTATTAGTTTCTGAACACTGCTTGAAAAAAGTTACGTTTAGTTCCATTAACTTGTACAGTCATGTTCGAAGAACACATCCACTCACCTCTTGTTTTAAAAGCTTTCTACCTAAGACTACACTTAAGTACGGTAATACTTTAGTTCAGGTGCGCAGACAGTGGGAAAGGCGAGGGTGCATCCATGTGCCCTCTGAACTTATATTGCATACCATTTACTTCTAGTTGAGGGGAATGTTTTAGTTTGAAATGAAGTTTTTTAAACAGCCGAAGAAACCACACATTTGGTTAATTTTACTCTGTTTATTGCGTAATCATATATATTATAGGTTGTATAGTCTCGAAAAATCAATCACTATCACGGATGTTGAAAATAAAAGTCATTGTTTCAGTACTAGCTCAAGAATTTTTTTTTTTTTTTTTTTTAAATCTGTATAAAAGAAGTCTCATCAGTTGAATATGCATCAAATACAAAATTGGCCAGACGTAAATTTAAAGTTCTTCAGTAATTTCGAAAAACTTGTTAGAAGTGAAATTAAAATACACATAAAAAGTAACTTATTCACATTGATACTTGTTTTATTAGTAAGTCACACACTGGCTACAAACTGGAAAACTATAAATTTTCTGGTGAAATGCGACAATTATAATTATCTATATTTCTACATTTTTTTTATTTTATTTTTTATCAGACATACTTCTACAAGGAAACGTTTATATCAATATAACTGGAGAAGTTCCCTTCTGCCAAACCGCTTTATCATTCTTGTTTAGGTAATTAGGTAGTTCACATATAAGCTAGCAGTACATCTCTGTGTGAAGCCCTAAGTAGAAATCGATGACTGTTGTAAACCTTGTAATTTAAATTTATTAGAAACGACAGTATATTCCAAATCGGTAAATCAAACCAGTGTTTTCCCAATAGCAGCTAAAATTACTTTGAAGTTTAGTGTTTTAATATTCTTTTGTCATTTAGATGTAATAATTTATACTATATTCCATGAATAAACATATGTCGTTAATTAGCTAATGGTAGGTAAACTTAAAGAGACATAAAATGTATTTGTAATTATCCCAAGAATTTCTGAATGTGATAGACAGATGGAGAGATTGATTTTTAGACTTTTTTATTTCACTTTTAATATTACTACCTTGTTAGATCAAATATTTGGTATATTTACGTACAAGGATTTTAACTGAAATTTAAAATGTTTTTAAATATAAATAATGTTACAGTGATTTTTATCTGCAGATAGAAGTAATCTCACGCCCATACAATTGCGGAATCTGTGCTCGAAAGTTTCAGTTAAAGACAGCCAGAGACAGGTAAAGAAAGTATGCAAATTTCATTTGAATTGATTAGACTTAAGATATAATTCAATTTACGTTATTGGTTTAAATGTAATATTTTGTTGGTGTATGGTATATCAGAAAAGGCAGGGAAATATTTTGTGAAACAAAATTTTGATACAGGAAGAGTACTATCTTTTTCTTTCTTAAATATTTGGGTTCATTAAGTACAGTTCAAACTTATGTCATTGTGGTATAGGTGCAGTGAAAACTCTGGAAAACGGACACCGATGAGACATGATTATTTGTCTGTAAATGAGAGGTTTCCGTTACAGAGAGGTTACACTAATTTAGGTTACTATCTTGTGCGGTAATTGTATGCAGTGTAGAGTACATTCAGTGGTTATAAGAGTTAATATATAGTAAGTACATTAGTTATAATAGTTAATATATAGTAAGCACATTAATTATAAGAGTTAATATATAGTAAGTACATTAGTTATAATAGTTAATATATAGTAAGTACATTAGTTATAAGAGTTAATATATAGTAAGCACATTAATTATAAGTAGGGCTCGGAAGTTGAAGACCTAAAAATTGTCTAAAAAGGACCTATAAAAAGACCGAAAAATATCTTTAAAAGAAACCTAAAAACTGGAAAAAGGACGTAAAAATAAGACCCAAATCAATTAGAATTACAGTACATATTTAATGAATATAAGCTCAAGAAATATAAGCTTCTGGTAGGTTAATGGTCTGTCCTTCCGCAAACTGAAGTACAAACTAAAATGAGAAATCTTCCTCCTCCCTCACCTTCCTTGCTGGAGGATATTGTTACGCCATCTTATCTGACTTGTGATTGTTGCAGATCTGGTCTTATCAGCCCAGTCGTTGAAGAATGTCTTTTCTTTTGAATTTTCTTTACTAAAGAGAAGATGTTTAAAAGGTGGTGATTATTCGAGTTAATGGCCAGTAAATTTATTGTCGAAAGATGAAGGGAGAAAAAAAAAAAAAAAAAACGTTAAGACCTAATGAAAGCTTAAAAAAGACCAATAAAGAAACGCTGGAAAAGGCAGAAAAACACAAATAAAATTCACCATTTTTTGGTCTACAATGACCTAAAATGAAAACACATTATGTTAAACCTCGTCTTCGGGGACTCGTAAAAAAGAGGATTTTTCCTCAACCTTTGGACCCTAGTTATAGGAGTTAATGCATACTAAGTACATTAGTTATAATAGTTAATATGTAGTAAGTACATTAGTTATAATAGTTAATATATAGTAAGTACATTAGTTATAAGAGTTAATATATAGCAAGTACATTGTTATAAATGTAAACATTGGTTAATATAGAAATACTATACTTAATTTTCGAATTGCGTGTGGATAAGAGGGAGATCATTCTCTATATAGAAACAAAAGTATCATTAAGAAGTGTGTTCATGTGAGTAAGTAATGCAAGATATACAGCATGTTGGGTAAGTCTCTCGAGAAATTTGTAAAGTAAGGGAAATTCCGCATAAAATTCTTGTCAATATTGTCAATCTGTGTTATTACTCTCGTAAATTTAGTTTGAGATGTAGCATTAATTGTAGTAGAGTACTTCGAGTACTCCTAGATTGTTCTCATTAACGCAGGGTACATCTTATATTACCCATGTTGTTAATGCTAGAAGTACGCACCTATAATGTGCTCTTAGGTACTGTTAGGGAATCTCTACCACTGATTGTTAACGGTCAATCAGAACCGAGAATGTAAATGATAAGATGTAAACAACTTGTGTTTCCAGTCATAGATATGCGTATTTTAGTGTTATTTGTGTAACAATATCTCAATTATGTGAGTCTAAGTGAGTGACTGTTCTCTAGCAATAAAAGAAAAGAATAACAGATCCATACCTAACGTTGTTGATGAATTCTGCCAAAACTTGGACGTCCACCAGATGAGTGAAGTTGCCAATATTGGGTAAATGTCAGTCTGGACGAATACTTGGTTGATTGTTGTGGTACTACGACGAATATATATTACTTAAGTACCTAGAGATCCATACTAGAGCTTGGTGTCTCTCTACAATTCTTTATGAGTATCAACGAGTGACTTGATGTGATGAAGAATACACCTTCTGTATTCTTTCTGTATCTGTCAATTTCTGATGTTTTTATCAAATTGACTGGAGCATTTATACAACTGAAAGGCACTGTAACTCATTGTTATCAAAATTCAGACAGAAATCATTATGTGTGTGTACGAGATTTCCGTGGAGAAATGATTGTTAACCAATACCTTTTACAGACCGAGCATCTTGTCAACACTCAGCATCTCACGTAACTTACATAACGTTGTCCGACCAAATGTGTATATGTTTACAATAACATTACAATTTCTAAAACGCTTACGTTATCATAACATTTTTACACACATCTTTCTACATTAACTACATTCACAGACTAAGTTTTGTGAAACAGCAACCTCAAAACAAACAGAAATAAACTTTGGTAATGTTCAAAATTAAAATTAAAATATACAATAATTTTACATACTAATACTGAAATATTAAACTACTTAACAATATGACTAGCTATCCACAATTTTACTCATTAATGATATACGACAAATCAATTTATATAATTTTTCAGGCATCTGCTGCTTCATAGCAAAGATAAAGTGGGTTGCTGGAGGTGCCCAACTTGTAATCAAGTCTTCCTTAGACCAAAGTTCCTAATACGACATCTTAATGATCATGTAGTGTCGTACAGCTGTTCCGTATGCAATAGATCTTTTTCCAAGAAAAGTAAATTAAGATCTCATCAAAAGTCTCATGAACCAGCCGAAGTAAGAAAAAGGTAAGAACATTTTTGTTTCGTTAAAAAAGAATTAGGTAACATACGTGACTTGGTTCTTAAATAATAAAGTTACCTCTGCTTATTTAAATGGTACTTGTAGGGAGATTTGGTCGTCCGTATATTGTAAAATTTGAATCACCTCTGTGTATTCGATACATTCAAGTGGAATGTTTATAATGTTTCTAACGTTATAATGTTTATAATGTTTATAATGTTCATGTTTATAATATTTAAGGTGTAACGACCACTAAATGTGTATTACTGTGAAAAACACCAGTTTGTAATTAGCTTAATACTTGTTCTGCATATTTTATATGTCGTTATAGCCCTCAGTACGTATATTTATATAATCTAGTTTACTGTTTTATCAAAATCCATCTAAACACTTCATTTAAATATTACCTTTTTTTTTTATTGTAGTACGTAATAAATTAAACATTTACACACTTTTAAATATTGTACATGTATATATCACAAGATGGATTCTCTATATATTATATGTTTTTCCGTTGCTATGACGACTTACAAAAGATGTCATATCACTATCACAACAGAACATCAATCATAATAACAGAAAAGAAATTACATCTATTTCTCTTTATATTTTCTTTTTCTTCCTTTTGAACAGCTTGTGCACATTTTAAAAGCACATTTTGCCCGTAAATACAAGTTATTGCATAAAAATTACACAATACCGTTACAAAGGATATCAGAAAATGTTTTGCTGAAAGATTTTATTCGTGTCCTGGGAGCTAACGATATTTTTGCTTAGCTTGCTTTTGCTTTGAAAACTAAATGCATGAAAGCTCGTCGGGATCGTAATACCGCAAATTATGGATGCATTAAAATATCAAATAATACTTTCGATAAAGTGAATACTTTCAAATATATAAGATCAGTATTAACAGACCAAAATTATATTCAGGAAGAAATTAAATGTAGACTAAAAGTAGGGAATTCGTGTTATTATTCAGTTCAAAATCTTTTGTCGTCGCGAATTCTGTCGAGGAATTTGAAACTGAAAATATATAAAACGATAATCATGCCTGTTGTTCTGTATGGTTGCGAAACATGATCGCTTACTCTGAGAGAAGAACGTAGACTGAAAGTATTTGAGAACGGGAATGGGGAATGGCGGAAACTTCGTAACGAGGAACTACATAATTTATATGGTTAACCAACATTGTTAGGGTCGTCAAGTCTAGGAGGCTTAGATGGGCAGGTCATGTAGCTAGAATGGAAGAAAGTAGAAACGCTTTCAAAGTCTTGACTGGAAGACCAATCGGAAAACGACCATTAGGAAGACCTAGGCGCAGATGGGAGGACAATATTAAGATGGATCTCACAGAGATTGGAATACAAAGTAGAAACTGGATCCAATTGGCTAAGGATAGAAGTCAATAGAGAGCTTTTGTGAACTCGGCATTGAATTTCCGGGTTACATAGGTCATAGAGTTAGTTACTTTTCCTTTTATTGCGTTTTCTTTAATGTTTTTATTTGGTCGTACGGTTTTACGTTTCGCTGTTTCGTTTTAATGATATTTTATTTATTTTTATTTGGCCTTATGCCACTCAAGTTTTCATGCTTGAATAATCAAACTTATTTAAACAATGAGAAAACTGCAGTACTTTACCTTAGTGACTGGAGTTTCTGAAATATGCCAATCATTTCGATGTCTTACTTATCTGCCGACATCATCTTCTGGGTCACAATACCTTGTAGTTTCGAAATGAGTTTCTTAATTTTTACATATGCAATATTCTAATTTCTTCACCAAATTAGTAAACTTAAGTCCTAAGAAATCAGAAAATTATAAGTGAAGGAACTCGTTTAGAAAGCTCAAGCTACTGTAGCCCAGAAAAAGATGTCAGCGGATAAGTAACACATCAAAATAATAGAGATATAATAGAATTCGTATTCGCTAAGGTAAAATACTGTAGTTTCTTATTATTTGTAATTTTAACTTTCGGGTTTTTATTTGGGAAATCATTCTTTAAGCTAGTGCTGTCCAGAGATAACATGGGTCAATGAAAACTTGACTCTTGACCCACTAACCCACTACTCACCGTGACCCAGGACCCTCTTAATGCATGACCCACTGTGACTCGTTCTGATCCACCACCTACCATGACCAACTTCGACCCATCACTAACCATGGCCCACTCTGACCCATCATCCACCAAAACACATCGTCATCAACTCTGACCCATGATTCACGCCCTCCTTTCAGCTGAATAAAAAGTTTACACTTGTAATAAAACAAGGTTGTGAAATTATCACTAATCGGAGTTTGAATTTCTACTGTCAATCGCTCAAGCACTGCTATATTACTATACCGGGGGATCTAACCTTTACGATATAAAATGGTAAAGTATTTGTTATGGGCCATATTACAATGAATTTCTATTTAATTATCATATATAATTATTTCCTTGTTGAATTACAGATACGTTTCATTTTCAAATAGGATGGAATTCGAAAGTCTCAAATCAAGGTAAAATAGGCCAATAAAAAAAAAGAAAGAAAAAAATGTAAAATTTTCGACTTGTCTCGAAAGCCATGTATTAAGTCCTATTGCTACTATTACAATTACAAATATCAATATCCAAAAGGTATCTTTTTTTTCTTTTTAACTGAGATATATCAGAAAACAAATGGAAAAGGAAGAAAAATGGAGGCCTTGAAAGTAAAAGATAGACAAATTCATTAGTGTTCAAAAGATGCTGTCTACAGTGCGCTGAACAGAGTGGGTGGGTGGGTCGTAGTGGATCACAGTATCACAGTGGGTAGTGGGTTGCAGTGGGTCTCGTCCTGTTGACCTACTGACCCACTCATAAATCTTGACCCACGATCCACTAACTCACTCTATCTCCGGTGCTGCCCTCGAACTTTTATTTCTTATTATTACTTTAACTTTTTAACACCTTTCCTTTACTTCTAACGAGACTGTGTCTCCTAGAGTCAAGTGCTAGTCAGGTCTATGTCGTGATGAAGAAAAATGTCCTTGTTACTAAGTGTTAATAACCTCTCCAATCAATCATTCCGTTAACGAGGAAGAACAAGGATAAAGGCATCTAAATTATATTAAAATAAACCAGAAGAGTTGAGTGAAATTTTTTCTCAGCTCCGGGTTTCAATGACATTGTTTCAAATAGTTTTAGATTTATAAAATGTCAAAACCATCTACTTCGTTTGTAATAATTGCGTATGTTGTTCTATGAATCAGTAACTCTTTACGATCCTATGTTGAATCTCGTTCGACATAATGATTTTCTTGTCCTGTTCTGATGTCGGAAAACGTACGATATGTGTTTCTGTTGCCTTTGTTCGCCCGTTCGGCTGTGGAAGCCTATCCACCTACCTCTTTCCCGCTCAAAATAAATAATAGTTGAGAGTATACGAGTAGCAAAATAAATTTGGTTGAAAAAGGTTGACATAATTTATTAGAACTCTTTTCGAGGTAGTTTAGATCCGTATTTAATACAAAATCAATAGCTACACTTATTTCATTTAAAAATTGTTCCAGTGAAACAATATTTATATAATTTCAATGCTACTATTGATTTATCGTTTTCAGGTTTGAGTGTAAGTTTTGCCCAACTCGCTGTGATACGTCATCTGGCCTTCAAGTTCACTTGCGCATTCACACTGGCGAACGTCCATATGAATGCGAACAGTGTCAGAAGAGCTTTAAAAGGCTTCAGGTACATTTATACTTTCTCAATCTTTCAGAGAAGAAATTAAATTTGTCTTAGTTTACAGTGTATAAGATGACATTTGTGTTTTATGAAAGAAATTGATAGGATGAGAATGTGGGAGGAAACAGGAGAACCCCGAAAAATCCACAGATAAACTTGCACGGCATAGGATCGAATTAGGCACCCTTCGCACCGGAGGTGAACGCTACCACTAACCGTAAGGGGGCACGGTGACTCAGTGATAGAGCGTTCACCTACGGTGCTTGGAGTCCCTGGTTCGATCCCAGCTCGCGCCGTGTGGACTTTGTGGTAGACAAACACTGTGCTTGTGGGTTTTCTCGGGATTCTCCCGTTTCCTTCCACTTTCTTCATTCCACTCATCTCTCAACATCACCGTCTCTTTTAGCCTAACCGGCATAATCGTGGAACGTAAAACTTAAAGATTTCATTTTCATTTTTGTTACCACTAAGCCACTGTGTCCCCTATACGAGGTGTGATCAAAAAATACGATGAATAATTTCATTGGAAACAAAGTAATAAGCTTACATAAAATTTGATTTAATCTCCTTCAAAGTACTATCCGTGACTAGCAATGCACTTATCCCAACGTTGAATCCATGACTGGAAGGGCGCTCAGCTGCTCTGTCGTGGTCTTCTCAATGTAAGGAATGGTGTCAAAACGTTTTCCTTTAAGCACGGTTTTAATTTCCGGGAGAAGCCAGAAGTCGTATGGTGCTAAATTTGGTGAGTAAGGTGGATGTGGACAGACAGGAACTCTCTTTCCGGCCAAAAACTTCCGGATCAAAAGCAGGGTGTGGCACAGCCATTTGCCCATTTAATCGGCGGTCAAAACGCTTTTCATGGACCCATACGAGATGTTTAATTCTTCGGAAAGCTCTCGAATAGCCATTCGCCTGTTTGAACAAATCATTTGTGCCACTTTATGCACGTTTTCGTCTGTTTTTAACATTGAAGGACTTCTCGATCGTTTCTCTATTTCAACCGACTCCTTTCCACTTTTGAATTGCTTATACCATTTGTAAACAATCTTCAATGCCACCACTTCATTGTCATACACGGATTTTGAGATTTCGTGAGTTTCTTTGCAGCTTAGAAGAAAACTTAATGTTGGCGTGCGAGAGACCCTCTTAACACGTCCTCACTCTTCTGCTTCTGGAAATCAAATAACATGTCACAACTCGTTCAAACTGGACACTGACTCTAACAAAGGTTTATGCCATCGGGCTTACTAGTTGAAATGAACACAATATTGATAGATGACACTGTGTAACTACATTCACTGTCCTTTTTGATCACGCAATGGTCATAAAAACTTCAACTCCATGTTAGAAACTAGCTATTATGTTAAAAACTAGCTGTCCTTTTCTCATTTCTCTCTGAAGTATTGTTTCTTGTTAAAAATCAGAAATGTAGTAGATAGTAGTTTTCTTCGTTATTTTTATGCTATAATAGGAAAAGATAGCACTAAATCTTAAGACAAGTAAATGGCTTTAGTAGTAAGTTAATATTTTTATTTTAGCAAATCTATATATTTATATCTATTCATATTTTATATACGGTATATAAAAATATGTCAGGAGCAATTTTAACCAAACTTGGTGCATATATGATTTACATTCTGAAAAAAAAATCCGTTTTGGGTAAGACACTCCTAGGGTTGCAAGGAGTTGACATGGAAAAATAATCGAAAACAACTGAAATTAGTGTCCATTCATAGTGCTCATGGTCGCTGAGATGAATAGCAAAGTTTCGATGTCGTTTAAGTGCAGGTTCAACCCCATTGGCATAGGGAGTGAGAAGGGGAGAAAATAAAATGACCGAGATTAGTGTAGAATCCATAGTTTTTGAGGCCGGAAAAGCGGCTGACCCGTTTGAAATTACTTTTAGGACATAGCTCACCACAAGCTGTGTTTTAGTATGCCATTTAATTAAAGGACATATTTTTAGGGGATAAGATGTTTCAAAATTTATGTCAAAAATGTTTTTATCATTATACTTTCATTGAAATACGTATCCGAAGGGGAAAGGGGATTCAAATATTGTCCATAAACCTATTCTTCCCGTGCGAAGAACGAACATTTCAGCTAATTTTGTAATAAAGAATAAACTGTTTACATTATTTTATGTTAAGTTTGATTTATCATTGACTATAATTTTCACGAGAGACGCTTACTACACCAAAAATATCAGGTCAAGAATAGTCATAGCCAAAGAAGCATTCAACAAAAAAAGATCAGTCTTATAGACTTAATGTTGGACTAAAGAAGAAGTTGATCAAGTGCTATAGATAGAGCACTGAACTGTATGGTTCAGAATCTTGGACATTATGGAAGTTAGAGAAGAAATATTTAGAGAGCTTCGCAATGTGGTGTTGGAGAAAGATGGAGAAGATAAAATGAAGGGTAAGGGGAAAAAACAAGGAATGTTCATTTATGTGCTTTATCGGGTGCTTTGTCCTATCTGTTGGTGACTCTTGGTACTATTTGACTGTATATGCCATGCATGCTTAGATGGAGAAATGTCCATGTAAAAAGGGGCAAAAGTTTAACTAACCTTATTCCTTTTACGCGGTTTTCAATATTAAAACACCGTTTTCTCGAAAATGCAGTTTTGTGACATTCCTTCTTTTTTCCTCTTACCCTTCAAATGGACAGAGTGTAAGAAATGAGGATGTTTTAAAACGGATAGTAGAGAAGAGGATGCATTTAGCCAGTATCCTTCGTAGGAAGGCCAATTGGATTAGACACATCTTGCGAAGAAATTGTCTTTTTCAAACCGCTATAGGAGAAAAGATAGAAGGAAAGCGAGGAATAGGAAGAAGAAGAACACAACTGATCGATGATTTGAAAAATAGAAGATAATATTGAGAGTTAAAAGAGGAAACTGGAGATCGAGAAATGTGAAAGAAACATTTGCAGGTCCAAATTTTAATAATAATAATAATAATAATAATAATAATAATAATAATAATAATAATAATAACTCATTAGTAGATGAAAACTTAGTAAAAGCTCATTAATCCCAGACCTGCCAACAAGCAGAATACTGAATAATTTTGGTTGATTAGCCTGCAACCTTCAACTGCTCAATTTTCAGATTTAGATTGAACACGAACTTGTTACATTTTCTTGCATGTTTTCTTTTTTATTGTGCAATAAAATACCCAAAATTATTATTAATTTGTTGTGTATCACATTAATGTAGGAGCACACTTTATTGAACGAGAAGTAAGTGATATTTAATAAGGTGATAGAAGAATATTTAATAAGTTCGTGTTTATCCACGTCTGAAAATTGACTAGACGAATGTTCAAGACCAATTAACCGAAATTGTAGTCAATGATAAATATAGTTCACGCAAAATTAAGGAACTACTTTATTCTTTCTTATACGTTGTTTTAGTATTGAAGTTTGATAATTCTTAGATAAGGCTACAAAACTCAAGATTGATGTTTAACCTTTATGGTATTAATGGGCAGGAAGAAATTCCTCGAACTCACAACCAGTTGTACTGTACACTGTGCTTTTCTGCATGAAAACGAAAGAAAAAGTCAGAAGAAATATAAGGAACTGTATTCTTCTCCATTTTTTCTCTACGGCTTATGGTTTATTTATAGAACTACAAATTTGAGTGGGTTCAACAAGCTTGCCCGTTAATAATGCATGTTACTTTTATCTGGCTTAAAATGCAATTAGACTAGCTCTCGATACCTGGGTAGTATTATCAGTAACGATATGAAATGTGAACTTGAAATAAAAGCAAGGATAGGAATGGCGGAAGAAGCCTTTAGGAGGAAGAAAATACTATTTTGTGGGACCTTGAACAAAGAGTTGAGAAAAAGACATAAAATGCTTCGTATGGAGTATTGTACTGTATTGGTCAGAAACGTGGACATTGGACAGAATTAGATAGGTCGAGCGGAAAATGAATGAGAAGGTGTTAGAAATGATGGCGGGGGAAGGGGGAGATACTGGCTGAGACATTGATTAAGAAGGAACTGTATTATGACGTTTTAGAGGGTATGGTGGCAAAAAAGAGGGAGAGGGCGAAGGAGATTACAATTAATGGACGATATCAAAACAGAAAAAAAAACATACGTGAAGACGAAGAGGTTAGCGGAAGACCGTGCAGCATGGAAGCTTCTCAGTTGCAGCAAGTGATCTGTCAATAAAGGCAGAATAATAATAATAATAATAATAATAATAATAATAATAATAATAATAATAATAATAATAATATAATAACAATAATAATAATAATAATGATGATGATGATGATGAAGAAGAAGTAGAAGTAGAAGTAGTAGTAGTAGTAGTAGTAGTAGTAGTAGTAGTAGTAAAGAAAGAAAAAGTATAACAATCCTAGTAAAATGCAAGCAGTGTCGTGATTGAACAAAAATGCCAGCACAAATCGTAGTACTCATGAAAAACCATGCCACAATTGTGTTTAATTCCTTTTGTTTATGAGGCCTAAGACCTATAGTAAATACTTGCCCTCTCAGTATCCTGATTTTTTACTACTACTACTACAATAATAATAATAATAATAATAGTTTAAAATATTTATTTACTTCATAAATAAAATAGACTTATTTAAATGTTGCGTCCTCGTTGAAATTCGGTAGTTTGATAATAAGTTTTACGAAACCTCTTGTATTTTTAATTTGAATATCTATCTACTTATCTGTACAACCAATATATATGTGTATATTTCAGGCTCTTAAGAAACACAAGAATAATGTTCACAAGGGGCCCAACTCAGTTTCCTATCCATGCACATTCTGCTCAGTGACATTCAACGATCGAGGAAATCTTATTCGACATATTCTTCGTGTTCACCAAGGATTGAAAAGGTTCATTTGTGGTATTTGTGGAGGGAAATATGGACAAAACCAAGATCTCCGACGACATTTGAGATTGAAACATTCAGTTTCTATTCCGCAAATTACTGGTAGGGATAAAAAGGGTGTTAATGAGGTGAGTATAAAATAAAAAAATTAGGCATTCAATTTGTTATAGTGTAATTGCTGATAGATGCTTCAGGATACATAATGGATAATTCAAATACAAAATTAGTGCTGATTTTGTATTCAGAAATGTTATTACTTCTTTTTCGTAATTTCGACAACAAATGACGTTAACAACAAAATTTCATAGACAACATGAAATTCTCTGTTTTGTAAGCATGCTAAGTGTGGATAGGTGGTGAAATGTTTTTATATGACTTGCTGTTCGCTGTTGTGTTGAAAGAACATAGTTGTTGAAATTTATGTAAATAGTTTTCTATCTTCATTAGTAGCATACTTCTATAAATACTTTTCTTATATATTATATAAGTGATTTAAAATTCAGTTTCCAAGAATACAAATCTATAATTGAAGATGTTTGAGGATCTGCCAACTATACAAAAAATGTATAGATTTCCGGGAGATTTTGTGTTCTGATGTTTCAACAATGTCCTACATGTAGATGGATAATCTAACTACCTACATATGTCTATGGCCTATGGAACCCGAGATTCAATGCCGCTCGCCAAAGCGGCATATTTTTATACCGCCCACCAAAGCTGTCCATTGACTTCTATTCTTAGCCGACTAGGTCCAGTTTGTTTTCCTATTTCTGCGAAATCCATCTTAATATTGTCCTCCCATCTGCGCTTAGGTCTTCCTAATGGTAGTTTTCCGATTGGACTTCTTGTTAAAACTTTTTAAAACTGTTTAGCGTTTCTACTTTCTTCCATTCTGGCTACATAACCTGCCCACCTGAATCTCTTAGACTTGATGATCATAACAATGCTTGGTGAGCGGTATAAATTGCTCAGTTTCTCGTTATGAAGTTTCCGTTATTCATCATTCCCGTTCTTCTGCATCAATACACCGAATATTCGTCTTAGGATCTTGTTCTGAAATATTTTCAGTCTACGTTCTTCCTTCAGAATAAGCGACTATGCTTCGCAACCATACAGAACAACAGGCATGATGTTCGTTTTATATATTGTAAACTGAAATCAGGGATTGAATTCAAGGGAGTCCCGAGGGGACTGAGGTTCTTCACCAGTTTTCTAGGAGAAGCCGCGGTCCTTCAAATCGGCACGTTAAAACTAAACGCTATTAATCTTAGATATTTACGTATAAAAATATGTATTTTGTACTAGTATTTTTAACAGCTTCATCACTTACGAGACATGTATCATTTTGTTGGTATAATTTTTTCTTGTGTTTCTTCCCTGAACGCCGGAAAAATAACGGAACAATTTTAAATTAAACAAAACGAATTAGTATTTTACCAATTGTAGTTCTTTTTATTCAAAATACATCCCTTCTGCATCAATACATCGCTGGGCATGTTCAACCAATGCTGGTATAGAGTTTTTAATGTCCTTTTTCGTAATTGGATGACCTTCGTCACAGCAAACTGGAAGTGTGTGACATTGTCATAAAATGTTCCTCTCATGGCCACTTTTAATTTTGGGAATAGGAAATAATGATACGGTGCATTGTCATGCAATAGACTAACTGCCTGGCGCACGATACTCAGGCCTTACGTTACAAACGCTGCTTAACACCCAGATAATATTCACCGCTCATTTCACTCACATGTTCTGCCAACTTATCGCGACTTTTGTTTATCGGTCCAAGGACTCACGTTTTGGGTCGTCTTCCAAGGACTCACGACTTCCCGAAATCACGTATACCACTCGAACACACGTGTACGAGATAAGTACTCGTGACCCGACCATACACTTGTACCATCATTTCAAATGTTTTGTGTAAATGTTTTACCTAGCTTGAAACAAAATTTATAATATTGGCTCTTTGCTCCATCATGTTTTTTGTGACGAGGTGACACCAGATACACTCACTTTTCTTGCTATAACTTGACTCTCCGTTAATCGGTTCTCACGATTGTGATCTTGTTTTATTGAGCACATATCCAACTTTCCGATGATATGTTGCTTCGATAGATGGAGATAGTTGTTATCTGTAAAGAAAAAAGTTCCGTTACTTTTCCGACCTGTAGTGCATTTAGTACATTTAATATTTAATACATGAAGTTCGGGATACGCTCTAGCGTCAAGATAACGTGCGATTTTCTCCCCACCGATAGCATTAGAATTTAATTCCTGGCTAAAACACTGTATTATCCTACATGGTGTAAAAATTTGTTTTTTTAAAGAAAGGTAGGTGACGAATTCTTTCCTGAATAAGATATAATGTCTTTATATTAGATGAGTTATTTTAGAAGTTAATACTGATTATTATTAATACCGATTATATGTTGTTCTAGATATATGTTTTGCCTCCTTTGGCCGATGTTGCTGAAGACAATCCAATGATGTCCCAAATTCAAAAAATAAAGTCGATTGTAGAAGAGGAGAAAAAGAAGTTTGAAGCCGCATCTGAGATATTGGCTAAAGCGAACAATATGGCTGCTACGTTGAAAGGTAGCACTAAAAGAAATAACAACAGTGATACAGCAATCCAGGAATCATCATCATCATCTGTGAATGCTTTAATTGAGAAAGAAATAGTCAATATTAAACTTGCAGCTCAAAATAACACGTTGTCTTCCGATGTTTGTAAAGATCCAAATGTCAATAACTCGACAAATGTTGTATCCATTCCAGTTTCTGTGTTCGTTGACCATTCTCAAACAGCAGCAATGAGCGGAGGAGTTGTAGCGCCAAAGTTAGTGTGTGAATTGTGTAAAGTTACCTTTATTTCCAATGCTGACTATGTGTCTCACGTGCAAAGAAGAAATCAACTAGTTTGTGGTCAATGTAAGCAAGGCTTTTGTACGGAAGAATTATTTCAGAAACATTCTCAAGCACATAGTGGACTCATTCTTAAGTGTAGTAGTTGCTACTTTGAGTGTTTTGATAGAAATCAAATTCAGGAGCACATGTTGGTAGCGCATGGGACACATTTACCAACAGAAGTAATTGTAAATATCCAGCAACAAGAGAAATCTCCTTCCACGTCTAGTCATGAAATGATTGTATTTTCTACAGGAAGTACTCCAACATCAAACACTTCGGTACCGTTTAATTCCAATACTCATGATCTAGGTATTAATCAATATGCAGATACTGCCGTAAAGATTGTGTCTAGTGATCTTCTTCCAAAACCTGCTAATGAAATACCTTCAGAAAATAACACGCTTGTTTCTAAACAAGCGTCTGCTAGCTTATTACCTCAAAATATCGTGCTAAACTCATCCCAAGCAGTCACAGTTTCATACAGCAATCCTAACGCAACAGTGAAAAATAGTTCACAGAACACAATAGTGGCGTTTCAGTCACCTGTCGTGCACAGTGCTTTCTCTACAGATTCACAAGGATCAACTGTTACACTAGCAAGTGATGCCACAGTGAATGATGGATGTGTAATTAATACTTCCTTCCAGTTTCCTAACAATGCAAATCAGCTTTCTGTGCCTCAGCAGCAGCAGCAACCTACTGTGTTTTCTGGGAACGTAACACAAGTGCAAACTCAGGAAATTCCTGGAGGAAATATAGTTAACGCAAACAATGTGCTTACACCGGACTTCAATTTCTATTCAATACAAGGTAACAGTAATGGGAATGTAAAATTGATATCAAACGATCCGTACAATACTGAAACTGCTCAGCTGACTACATCTCAACAATCAACTCAAAATGTAGATTTGTTGAAAGAAGAATCTACATCAACCGCTGCAACAAGGAAAAACTACAGGTAAGTACATTAATAGTAGAAGTAGTGGTGTAAGCATAGCTTATTATTTCGTTCTTTCTTTGAAGTCAAATGGTTAACATAGGTACCGTTGGCGTACGTGTTCTTGGATAAATGCATATAATTTTGAGTGTTCAAAGAGAATCGTGAGGAAATTTGGGAGCGAGCTACTTGAATTAAAAGATAATTTTAATTCCGAGTTGATATACAGGGTGTTTCAAAAGTCCCTTACCACCCCTTTCAAAATCCGTACGGATGTATTTATATTGAACTTGATGTAGGAAACATACAAAAGGGCTAGGGGCAAACCTTTTGGATGATGCTTCGCGGACGGCCACCGTCTTGAATTTCATTTTATTATTTCAGATGATAGGTGGGTCATGTGAAACATGACCTTAGGCTAAAATTTGCTCAGGATGTCAAATCTGAAATCAGATTTCATGTATCTTTATTTGGTGAGAAGTTATGGACAACGACAATTGATGTTTATCTGTTACACAATGTGCTTCACATGTGCTCCGTGCTGGTCATTGCACGTGTGCAGACGCCTCTCCTAATTGCTATGAACACGGAGCAGGGTAGCTGGAAATATTTGCTCACACATTTATGATACGGTGCTCAAGTAACGAAGATCACGAATTTTCACACAATACACCATAGCCTTAATGTGCTCCCAAAGGTAGAAGTCCATTGGAGTGAGGTCTGGTGCTCGGGCAGGCCATTCAACTGGCCCACGGTGACCAATCCATGCCCCAGGAAATTGTTCATCCAGTTACTGACGCACCCGAATGCCAAAGTAACATCAATGTGCCATTTTCCGACAGCAGACCTGGCAGTATCTGATTCTGTAACATCTCCAGGTATCGTTCCGCAGTTAAAATTTCATGAATGAAAAAAGGAGCACATTGTGTAACAGGTAAACATCAATTATCGTTGTCTATAACTTCTCACGAAATAAATATACATGAAATCTGATATCAGATTTGACATCCTGAACAAATTCTAGCCTAAGATCACATATCACATGACCCACTTATCGTTTGAAACAAAAAAAAAAAAAAAAAAAAAAAAAAAAATAAAAAAATAAAAAATAAAAAATAAATAAATAAATAAATTCAAGATGGCGGCCGTCCGCAAACCATCATCCAAAAGGTTTGCCCCTAGCCCTATTGTATATTTCCTACATCAAGTTTAATACATAAATACCTAGGTGCATCCGTACGGATTTTGAAAGGGGTGGTAAGGGACTTTTGAAACATCCTGTACTATGTACTGATCACCTATTATCAAGTTGAAGATTGCACCGTCTGCCTTGAGAAAATGACTGAAGGGGATTAAAAGGCCGCATTAATATTACTATTTATTGAATTTTTAATTATTTTAGTGTTTAATAATCATAACTATTTATTAAATGGTATAAAGTTTTCATTATTGGTAATACTTACTCGTAATATAAGAATATAATAAGACATTTATATTTACCCTTTGTTAGTGCGTTTTATGTATTTAATCTCCTATATTTCGATCTCTATTGATCCTTAGGTCTTCGTCTTGGGTAGTTGTCTTTGGAAAAGAAGCTCGAGCTACTTGTATGGAGTCGTAAGATTTCTTGCTTTTGTCCTGAATCTATATGATTTAAGAGATGATTTCATGAACAAAGATATAAGTGTGTAAACTTGTAAGCACTCTTTCCAGTCTTCAAAAAGATGCAAATGGAGCTCCAATGAGATACTAAAATGGAGGACTTTTTCGAAGGCTGACTCTTTACTCATTTAATCACCTCTTAAATCATACAGATTCAGAACAAAAACAAGAAATCTTACAACTCTTTAGTGTACTTCGTAAGTTGTACATTTTCATATTCAAGATAAAACTCCAGCCTGTAGTCCACATAAGGATTGAGGGTACTTTTCTTCTTTCTTCAAAACATAATCAGCTCAGACAAGAATCTCAAACTCTAGAGATCAATATATAAGAGTTGAAATAAATAAAACTCACTAAAAAGGGAAATATATCTATATAAATAAAATTGAAATAAAACTCAAATTGAAAGTGACTGTTTGTGACTTAGTAACTCTTGAACCACGGGACCAATCTCGAACAAATTTTCAACATATATGGGGTTCACGCCTGGAATGGTTTTCATTTCACTTTGACGGTATAACTTAGGGGAGGGTGAGGGAAGATATATATATATATATATATATATATATATATATAAATGATCGAAAATGACCGATATTAGTGCCGAATCCATAGTTTTTGGAGTCGCTGAGGTGAACAGTGACACTTCCGATGCCGTTTAAATCCAAATTTAGCCCCGCCATTTGAGGGAGGGGGAGAGATATATAAAAATCGAAAATGACAGTTATCAGAGAGCGCTTCAGTAATCGCTTCGTAGCGTACTGAAGACAAAAATACTTCAACATCAAATTGTACGATACAGTTTTGTTCTGGTGCTTATGATCCAGGTATTCAGGGACTTCTGTGAAAATAGCTTTTATCGGTCCTGTTTGAAAATTTACTAATGAACCACAGAAAAGATCCTACTTTCTATGCTTTAAATTATTCACTTCTATTCACCTTTTCTTTCTTATAGCCTTTTCCAAAATATAATTCAACTGACTTACCGAGAGATTCATCGTATTGAAGTTAGTTCCGAATGGTTTAGACGGAAACTTTTTCAGTAGGTAACAACTTCTTGCCTCACATTGTCCTCATATGCCACAATTTGTGTATTGACATTATAACAATTGTAGATAGTGAACAGAATATTTGAAAGCGTGTACGAGTTTTCTTCAAAAGTTCAAAAGAGAGAATGTTGCTTTCTTCCGTATTTACGCTAACAGCTGATATTCTCTAAATATGGGGGAAAATAATTAATTGCATTGAATACGCACTTGATATCGAAAAGAAACACTACTGGAAAAACAAGTTAGAATATTATTATTTATCATTTATATATAACAAGTGCGGAATTGTAAAGACACACCTTAATTCCCAACATTGCCAGTTCAAACTGTCAGTCTGTCAAATTATTCAACAACATGCGTTAATAGGAAAGATTTTTTTTAAAATCACTTCTAAAAATGAAATCTCCATCAACAAATTCTACAATACTACTAGTTTTTTTTTTTTTAAAAAAAAGACTAAATGACATGGATGAGTGTAAATCCTTATGCGTGGTTTTCGAGAAAATAAAAAAATGAATATTTTTGTAAATCTAAAAGTTGATGCTGTATGGTAACATCGACGCCTATTATTATAATGTAATGGTAGAGACGGTAGACGAGTTTGTTTATTTCCTTCATCTTTTTATTACAAAAGTTCTACACAAGTAATATGCTACAAATAAGTAGTTTCGTTTATACAATAGTTCTTTCTCTAAGAGTTGGGCCTCCTGCTCAAAAAAGCACAGAAGTCTTTGAGGTTGATGGTTAGGGAATCTTCTATCTGAAGCAGCGCGGAGGTGGGTTCGAATCTCCTGCCCGAGCAGCGCGGAGACGAAAAGAACCTCCTGCTCACTTGCCTAAGCATCGCAGAGATGAGGTTAGGGATTCTTTACTGCCCAGAGCAGCGCGAATAGGTAGGAGTGATTAACTGGAACTGATGTCTTCTTGGTCTGGATGTGCTCTTTTATAGCCATCCTTTGAAGGACAGCCTGTGGAGAGGTTGTCGGAGTCGTTCGTGATTCTCCGTGTCCTTCGTACTTCCTCGTAGATGACTTTGTCGGCTGTTTCAAGATTTTTGTGGAGAAGCATATGCTGTTGTAAATGAAAGGATATGAAAGGATATTGCATAAATATGAAAGGAATATGAAACTGATAATGAAGTATGTACTAATCTAACTTTCCATTATGACACTTACAAGGCGAGAGCTCCTTCTGGGCTGTGGTTAGCGCACACGCCTTCCGCGTGGTAGACTCAGGTTCGAATCCCGGCGGAAGCTCATGTGTTTCGAATCCCATGTTAAGCTGTAAGTCTATTCTCATACAGCCTCGCTGGGGAAGGAGACACCAACTAGCAAGGCAATAGCGTACAGTATGGTTAATGAATGGTTACCGAATTATGGTTTGATCTTAAACTTGAATTTCTGTTTAACTAAAATAGTAC
Source organism: Thermobia domestica (assembly GCF_964235325.1). Classification (NCBI taxonomy): domain Eukaryota; kingdom Metazoa; phylum Arthropoda; class Insecta; order Zygentoma; family Lepismatidae; genus Thermobia; species Thermobia domestica. Next base: position 289,193,918 of record NC_137457.1, read on the forward strand.
GTATATATGTGTTTATGTTCCAGCTTAACTCTAGAATGCTTGGAGTAATTTGAACAAAGCTTGGTCACACACAATTTACACTCTGTAAATAAAAAAATAAATAAAATTGGAGGTAACAAACCTCTAGCACTCCTGGGAAATTGGGAAGAGGGATGTGTAAAAATAATTCAGAAAAACCTATATTAGTGTCAAATTCATAGTTTTCGGTGTCACAAAGATGAATAGTGACTCTTTCGATGCCGTTTAAATCAGTTCAGGCTTCATCGGCCCTAGGGATGGGAAGGGCTGAAAAATAAAATGTCCAAATTAACTGAGATTCGTGTTCAGTTCATAGTTTTTGGAGTCAGAAGAACGGCTAACCTGTTTGTAATTACTTATGGAGCATAGTATCTCTGTGAAGTCGTTTTCTATCATATCACTTTGATTAAAAGCCGTGTTCTAAGGGGAGTAAGGGTCAAAATACAAAATATGCCCAAAATAGAATATCTCATGTTTTTTTTTTTTACATTTTCATTGAAATGTGTATGTTAAAAGGAGGGAAGGAAGACAGTTCAAATACTGTCTACAAATCTATTTTCCCCGTGCGAAGAATGGACACTTCAGCTAATGTTACTATCAAGGTATAAACTTCTCTTAATAATGTGGCTTCTTGATTAAGTCAGAGAATCTAATATCGGGTAATATTAATTGAGATTTGCAAATGCAGTGTGGATAATGAAGCCATGTTTACTAAGTTCCTGTATATGTTGCATCTCTAATCTTAATTCTCAATATATATATATACAGGGTAGTAGGTAACTCCACCAACAAACTTTGGGAGGTGATTCCTTATATGAAATGAAAGAAAAAAGTCCTAATAAACATGGGACGAAAAACGTTTCCTTTCAGAGTTATGAACCGCCGAAAATTCGAAAATTCACGTTTCGAAACGCTCTGCCTTAGAAACTGCAGGACCGATCCCAAACGGTTTAAGGAATTACAAAGGAACTAGTATATATAAGGTCTACCCTGAAAGTAATGTCAGTAAGTCTATTAAAAATCATTTATTGAATTTAAGGTTACAAGTGTTTAAAAATCTTCAAAATAGTCTCCTTTTGCGTCAATACATCGGCTCCAGCGGGACTTTCAGGTCTCGAATGCGTTGGGTAGTCCTCCTCCGGAATGTCTTTTAATGCTGCGGCGCAAGCTGCTTTGATATATATATACACAGAGTACGACAACTTGATATTGAGACTTTAACTGTAGAGAACATAGAAAGTGTTTTACCTTGGATCATTCAAAATACGACTCTCGTGTATCAATACATCATTGCGCCCTGGCTGTCAGTGCAAAGAAGTGTGGAGTTCTGTTGAAAAACTTTGTCATAGCTCTCTTGATGGCCATTACGTCATTAAAGTACGAACCTTTGAGTGTAGACTTGAGTTTAGGAAATAGAAAATAATCGCATGGGGCCAGATCTGGTGAATAGAGAGAGTGGGTATAACTTTTGGGACAAAAAAAGTTTTGCATAATCACTGTCTTGTGACTTGGTAAATTGTCATCAAGCAGATGCCACTGAACATTACTCCTGGTACTCGGTATCACACATGTGATGCGTTGCAGTAACTGCTTCAATTCTTCAAGGTAAAATGAGGCATTAACTGTCTCTCCCGTAGGCATAAATTCCTTATGCACAATGTGACCATCATATTCTAATGATACGAGGGTATACTTGCCTCAGTAATAAGCATAGGTAGTTGCGCTCATAGACATTGTCAGACACAATCACAAGAATTATTTAGGGCAAAAGAAATATTTCGATGAGATAAAGTTTATATGATCAAAAACTATTAGAATTAAGAGTACAAAAAAAAAAAAAAAAAAAAAAAAAAAAAGAACTTAGAGCTGAGGGCTCCGATTACAGGTTAAATAATAAAGGAAATGTTACACAATATGTATGTCCAAGATCCATCTGGTAAGCCATCTTCTTGGTTTCCCCTGCCTTCGCTATCCTGGATTCACTTCGTGTCCATATGGTCCCCATTTTCACCTGCTCCTCTATCCTGGCGCCGGTTGCTGGAGCTCTGCTGCTTCGTGGTACTGGAACCGCGAGAATGAGAGTGAGTCCTTGCTGGATTGGAAGAAGATCGCACTGGTCCTCCGTGCTGCCGCCTGGTGGCCGCTTTGTCAAATAGCCCAATTGACGATCGGCACGCGAAGAAGCAGACTGCCGTCCACAACAATGCCTTTACTATCGAAAAAAAAAAAAAGCTTGATTTTGAATTTAGACTGGCGCATATTGTGGCTTATAGAGAGAAGGAGACTTCCACTCTGTACTCTGACGTTTTGTTGACGGGTCATATTGATAAACCCTTGTCTCATCCCCAGAAACGATGTTCAGGAGGAAGTTAGGGTCCCTATTGGCGGTAGAAATCAGTTCTTTGCAGTGATCATCCCTGTCCCTTCCTTTTTTAAAAACAAAAGTGGATTTTTTTTGTCGAGACTTTTTCTTATTATTTTTAGTGAGGGAAATCATACTTTAGCACTCCGACACTAGATGATTCTTTTAAAATCTGAAAGAAACTTTCAAGTGACACTACGATATACTGCATAGCTGTACGTCGAAACAAAATCTACATTGGTAGCGCTATTGTTTTTGCTCACTATTAAGTCATGCAGCAAAAGTTCCATGGAACTCTTGTTTTGCACTTAACTATACCTATATAGATGTCAGGGGCGGATCCAGGACCGACTTCTGGGGGAGGGTTGTCATACTGCTACTTTTAAGGGCTCCAAACTTTGGGATGGGTTATATATAGAGACCGGATGTTTAGGCACTAAAAACCTGGAAAATAGGCAGGCAAATAGGCACTAAAAATTTAAAAAATAGGCAGTAAAATAGGCACTAAAATGTAACTCGAAATAATGAAGATAAATACTCAATATAATTAAAAAATAGATTCAAGTCATAGATAATGTTCAAAGACTATAGAAACATACTTTTTTCTTAGTATCTTCTTTTATATATAAAAACGAAGCTTGTTATGCATTCCATATGTACTGGGAGAACCTGAAAGATGTGCACATACGTCAAGAGGTGATTCATCACATCAAAAGAAGACAAAAAGTCCTTTTGCATGTTGTCGAATTCCACGTCGTGTAGGAGTGACAAGGTGGCGAACTTGGAATCCAAAATCAAATTCTGACAATTGGAACGAGACATAAAGGTGTGCACATACTTCGGGAGGTGATTCGTGACATTCAAGAGGACTTTTTGTCTTCTTTTCATGTCACGAATCACCTCTCGAAGTATGCGCACATCTTTCGGTTTCGTTCCAATTGTCAGGATTCGATTTTCGATTCCAAGTTGACACTCTGTCACTTGTACATGACACGGAATTAGACAAAATACATGAGGACTGTTTGTCTTCTTTTGATATAACTAATCACTTCCCGAAGTATATGCACATCTTTGAAGTTCACTCTGTATATATATTGCAACGTACCACGTGCTTGTGTTTACACTTAATATACATATATATGTGTGTGTATTATTTATGTTATATAAATTACATTTTTCCCAATGAAGGCTTAATTTGAAGAAAATGCATAGAATAGGCAACATTAGGCACTAAAGCAATTATTTAGGCAGTAAAGGTCGAAATAGGCAAAATAAAATTAGCTTAAATCGAAACTATAATCCTCCATATAAACTTTAAAACGTTATTTTTGATCATATCTTTAATATTAAAGAATAGGCATTTTGCCTAACATCCGGTCTCTAGTTATATATATATATATATATATATATATATATATATATATATATATATATATATAAAATAAGAAAGTTTCCTCTTCTGGGGGGGGGGCAATTTCCCCCCCCCTGGATCCGCCCCTGATAGATGTAGTATGTCATGATACAACACATACTTTCTGGAGCTTTAGCTTGTTTGTGTCATATAGTAGATTAAAATAAAACCCATAAATAATGTCGCTGAAGACTGCTGATAATTCCCATCGTACAAATTTCTTGGAAGATAGTGAGCTGTTGTTAACGTAAGATAAATGGCATGTATGTACTGGCCTGAAGAGACTGATTTTGTGTGTTGGTGCATGAAGACTGCATGTTGTCTGTGTTTATGAATATTCTGTTACTTTCTTACTATACTTTCTATTTGGTCCCACCCAGTGCGTAATTACTAGTCTCTTTATCCCGGAGCTTTAAGCTAGTTAGAGTTTCAGTGAAGTTTACCTTGTTCAGTAAATACCTATCTACACTTTGAACAGTAAATTCATAACTTAAAGTGTGCATATTTACGTACCTTTATGAAAATGAATTAAAAAAAAAAAATCTTCTGAGGAGCTCATATTTAAAGCAATTAAGACGAAATATTGCTAAGTATAAATCAGATTACACATTATAGCAAATAAGAATTTTATTATTCATTTAATAAATTAATAGTTTCACCAATGGCGTGTAAAATAATATTATAAAGTTAGTAAATTCAATGGTTATACAAGTGTACAAATTAACAGATTAGAAAATAAAAGAAATTACATAATATTAGCACAGCGTTAAACAATTACTCATTTTCCATTATACTGTAGTTTATTATGTATGTATGGTACTGTTAAATGAAAAGGTCCATTTCCATGTATAGACTTTATTACTGGCTAGAGCTATATATAATGACAATTGCTGTTGAGGCACGTATCCCACCTTGACACGAGATTATGAATGCTTTGGAAGAAGAACTCCTTGGATTGCTTATGGAGCTACTCTATCACAGCTTGCTGCACTTCTTCATCCGATCGATAGCAGCGCCCCCGGAGTTGTTTCTTGAGTGGCCCCAAAACGTGGAAATCACAGAGATTCAAGTTAGGACTATGCGCGGAGTGGTCTAGCACTTCCCACTTCCACGACGCCAAAAGATCCTTTGTTTATTTGGAATCTGAGGCCGGGCATTTTTTTTATCTATGCAAATATAAGTATAGATAGAACAATTTTGTTCTGTAAAACGTCAAAATTCACTACCAAAAATGTCTCTGGTCGGTTTTAGATGCTACCAAATCACAAACAAACCACGCTTCTATCACATGCATGAAAATTCGGCCCAATTCGAACCCAAATTCGCTCTTGAGAATGTTACTAAATTTTGTGGTTTGGGAAGGGAAAGGTCACGAAATTTCATTTTGGAACTTTAGTAGACACCCTGTAATACGTGCCCTATCGAGAAATCCATGTTTCAGAATCCTGCGGTACTTCCGCAACAATTTTTATAGAGGGAGTTTGGCTACGGGCATATAATTTGAAGTACTCACCAACTACCTCTATAAAAATTGTTGCGGAAGTATCAAAAGATTCTGAAACATGGATATTTGGATAGACCACATACTAGTTCATAAGTGAAGTCTTGACCCAACTTCGATAGGTCCCATAGAAGTTAAATTTTTCATGATTTCGGCGGCCTATAACTCTAAAAGGAAGCATTTATGCACCCAAGTTTGCCTTATCTTGGTGTTAGGAATCACCTCATATACACAGATGATGATCAGAAAAATGGAAACACCTGAACGAAATTGCAACTTACAAGATTAATATGGTGTCGGGCCACATTTCGCCTTCAGAACAGCATTAATGCGACGTGGGATGGAGGCATAGAGGTCGTGAATGGTAGCAAGTGGAATTTTACACCATTCCTTGTGCAGGGCATCGGCCGGTTCTGTGAGAGAGGATGGAGGTGGAAATCGTCGCCGGAGTCGTGTTTCCAAGACGGGTCACAGATGTTCAATTATGATAAGATCTGGGGATTGGGCGGGCCAGGGGAGGTGTTGAACTTCATCCCGATGTTCCTCAAACCACGTTGCAACAACGTCAGCTGTATGAATGGGTGCATTATCATCCTGGAAGATGGCGTCATTGTTCGGGAACAACATCAGGACCATAGGATGCAAGTGGTCTCCTAAAATTGCGACATAATCGTTGGCAGTGATTCGTCCGCTAAGTGTGACTATAGGACCCTATGAAAACCATGATATGGCGGCCCACAGCATCACCGAGCCGCCGCCATGTTTCACAATTGGGCGGAGACACTACAGATCATAAGCTTCTTTGGGCGTTCTCCACACTTAAACACGGCCCGTGGTTGGGAATAGGGTGAAGGGTGAAGGGTGACTCATCCGACCATATCACACGTTTCCAGTCCTCAACGGTCCAAGTTGCATGGTCGCGGCATCATTTGCGGCGTGCGAAATTGTTATGGTCCCTGATGAGCGGTTTGGCCCGTGCAACACGACCCCGTAAGTTCAAGTCATGTAATTCGCGGCGGACTGTGATTGTCGAAACAGGGTGGGGGAGGTGCTGATTGAGTTCCTCCGTCACTTGCTTCGCAGTGGCACGACGGTTCTGCGTGACAATGCGCTTTAATACTCGGCGTGACCTGTCACTCATGATTTTCTTCCGCCCACTGTTCCGCTTCCCCGATGTGGTTTTCCCGTGTGTTGTGTAGGCCGTCATCACCTTCGACACTGTTCCACGCGACACACCTAACACAGCCACTGCCGTCACACTCACTCCACATAACCGCGCACCAACAATTTGCCCTCTTTGAAAATCTGAGAGGTCACCCATTTTACAGTACCTCCGTCTGCTGCAGCCACTGGACACTAATGTTCCACTGCGTCTGACGTAGTATGGAGACCGACCTAACACACCACCACCAGCGCCACGACACCACTGCCAACCCATACATCTGACGTGTTGCCAACTACAGGTGTTTCCATTTCTCTGATCACCATCTGTATATATATATATATATATATATATATATATATATATATATATATATATATATATATACAGGGTGTTTCAGATAAAACGTCCAGTGCTTATAAATCCGAAACGGCTGAGAATAAAAAGATGAAACAAAAACTGAGATAGGAAAATGTCATAGGGCGCATCACATGGTGTTGTTGTGGTGACCCCCAGGGCCATCCTTCAAGGGGGCCCAGGGGCCAATTACAAATTTTCAAATTGGAACATGTATTGATTAATACCTCATTCAATAGTACTTGAAAAACGAAACAACTTTTGTAGGAAACAATTTTCGATTTGGGCCACCGTTTTTAAATGGCCGCAAAAAGTGGGTCCTATATCAGATAAAACGTCCAGTGCTTATAAATCCGAAATGGCTGAGAATAAAAAGATAAAACAAAAACTGAGATAGGAAAATGTCATAGGGCGCATGACATGGTGTTGTCGTGGTGACCCACAGGGCCCTCCTTCTAGGGGGCCCAGGGGCCAACTTCAAATTTTCAAATGGGAACATGTATTGAATCATACCTCATTCAATAGTCCTTGAAATACGAAACTTTTGTAGGAAACAATTTTCGATTTGGGCCACCGTTTTCAAAATGGCCGCAAAAAGTCCTGTATCAGTTTGAATTTGGCACCTAGGCCCCCTTCACTGAGTTTCCTGAGGGTCACCACAACACCACCACTTGATATGCTTTATCATCGTTTCTATCTCAGTTTTTGTTTCATCTCTCTATTATCAGCCGTTTCTGATTTAGGCCTATAAGTACTGGACGTTTTATATGATACAGAACCCACTTTTTGCGGCCATTTTGAAAACGGTGGCCCAAATCGAAAATTGTTTCCTACAAAAGTTGTTTCGTTTTTCAAGTACTATTGAATGAAGTATGATTCAATACGTGTTCCCATTTGAAAATTTGAAGTTGGCCCCTGGGCCTCATTGAAGGAGGGTCCTGGGGGTCTCTACAACAACACCATGTGATGTGCCCTATGACATTTTCCTATCTCAATTTTTTTTTCATCTTTTTATTCTCAGTCATTTCGGATTTATAAGCACTGGACGTTTTATCTGATATAGGACCCACTTTTTGCGGCCATTTAAAAACGGTGGCCCAAATCGAAAATTGTTTCCTGCAAAAGTTGTTTCGTTTCAAGTACTATTGAATGAGGTATGAATCAATACATGTTCCAATTTGAAAATTTGTAGTTGGCCCCTGGGCCCCCTTGAAGGAGGGCCCTGGGGGTCACCACAACAACAACATGTGATGCGCCCTATGACATTTTCCTATCTCAGTTTTTGTTTCATCTTTTTATTCTCAGCCGTTTCGGATTTATAAGCACTGGACGTTTTATCTGAAACACCCTGTATATATATATATATATATATATATATATATATATATATATATATATATATATATATATATATATATATATATATATATATATATATATATATATATAATACTAACATTGCATATTAGAGTAAAACAGGAGGATATTATCATATCAGAAAAATATGAAATTGGTATCTTAAATATTATTTCGTTTTCATGCCGCTGTCTTAAAAGATTATGTTTAGTACAGTTTTCATAATTGCGGAAGAAGCAAAGAATATGAATATTCAAACCTCGTAACAATCTATCAGTACTTGAAAAATACTATGAAATAATGTGGTATCAATGCATAATTTGACCATTTGTTACCACTTTATTAATGTAGAAACTGGGTAATAAATATCACTACTTTTACAGCTCATTACTATTTCGATAGTATATACCATTGTGCTCGCTTTTACTGCTTTGTTTAATAGTGGTTTCTAAGCACCAAACCACTATGACTTTCGGGTTTGGATAATCATGATCCATTGTGTTCCATTATTTGGTACTTTATGAAAAAAAATCACACAAATATTACCAGAAAGGGTAAAGAAATTTAAGAAAACAGAATGAAACGTGCCAATTGTCATCCAGTAGTTTTTATGGCCTACTCAGTACTATTTTCATTTTCTCTCCTGTGATTTCATTCCAAAGTTATGTATAATCTTTGATGTTTCTTTTAAACTAAAACATTTTTAAGCTTATTTTTATCCTCGAAGCTCACTGTCATGATGAACACAATAATTTAGCAACTCTAATACAATGTTTTCTTTTGAATTTCTGAATATAGCAATTTAAAGCTTCAAACTATGAGGAAAATCCAAAGCAACGGCATGTTTCTTAGCTGAAACTTTGATATTTTCGACAGCATGTATATAAATGCTATTTTCCTGTGTTTAATTTTTCTTTTTTAATTTTTTTATTCGTAACTAAGTAAATTGCTTGGTGATTTTTTTCTTCATTTTCGATTGACCGTCAACGTTATACGAGACTTAGTAGGTAGTGTCGTGCGATTTTACATTTTTCGGAAATCCTTGAGAAATCTTTTGACTTTCCAAGGCTTAGTTTCGTCTTCTAACACTGGTTGTAATCCGACTCGATAGAGCTTTACCATATCAGGATAGTACACTTTCTACAACTAACTGGTTCATACTAGTTTTGCTATCTTAAATAACAAACTAGAAATAAAATCATTGAACAAAGCAACGTTTATTTAAAAATAATAAATGTGTAACAGATTTCCAACTAACTGAATATATTGGCTTCATCAGACACTGAACATATTGGCTTCATCAGACACTGAACATATTGGAAGTGAACTTTGTGGTGGACAAACACCGTGTGCGTGGGTTTTCTCGGGGTACTCCCGTTTCCTCCCACTTTCTTCATTCCACCATTTTATTCATTTCTCATAATCACCGTCTCCTTTAGCCTAACCGGCATAACCGTGGGACGTAAAACTTAAAGATTTCATTTTTTCACTGAACATATTGGCTTCATCAGACACTGAATGTATTGACTTCATCAGACACTGAACGTATTGGCTTCATCAGACACTGAACATATTGGCTTCATCAGACACTGAACATATTGGCTTCATCAGACACTGAAGTATTGGCTTCATCAGACGCTGAACATATTGGCTTCATCAGACACTGAACATATTGGCTTCATCAGACACTGAACGTATTGGCTTCATCAGACACTGTGAGCCAGTAAACTGTTAAACATTTTTAATTTTTAAATAAAAATTGCTTTGTTAACTGATTTGTATTTCTAGTTTAAGCTTCCTATGTTGAGCTCACTGTTGTCCACTATAATGAAGTCGGACAAATCCACGGTGTCAGATGTAGCATCACCTGTTCTGTATCCTTCAATCTGTATATGGACAATCAGGGTGTCTATCGGTCACGAAAGTCATGAAGAAGTCACGAAATCAAAAAAAGGTCATGAAAGTCAAGAAAAAGTCACGAAATTTAGCTTTTGGGTCACTTTTTTTTCTTTTTTTTTTTTTTTTAATCTGTACAAAATATAAGTAAGTCTATCGAGTCGGAAAATTTAATATGGTGCAGATATTTAATATGGTTTAGTAAAGAAAAGGTCACGAAAAGGTCATGAAATTTCATTTTGGAATTTTAGTAAATATCCTGACAATGCTCCGTGCGAATCTTCGCTCGTGGTCGTTTGTTGGCCCAGCTCTGATTCTATTGAAGTCGATGAAATCTCCTACAATCTTACTGACCAAATCAAAAAGTTTCTTCACGTTGAGCATTTTCTTTTTGTAAAATGTTACAACCATGAATAGTTCATAAGCTATGCAAAAGAACTCACACAAAATATAACTTATCACCATGGCATCTAACGTAAAACTAAAGCGGAAACAAGCGTGGCACAGTCGCATATATTTTCTTACTTGATTCGATCAATATATGGGATGGAATCGAAATGGGTAACTTTAATAGTAGTTGTAATTTAGTCACAAAGATCTCTATTGGATGAACCTAGAATGTTTCATTCCGTTCTCTTAATTCTCCCTATTCTTCCTGATCAGTCTGACTTCATTAAGGTGTAACCCTAAGACTTGAGTGAGGATGACATAATGCTATGTCAGTCAGGTGATACGAGGGTATTTCAAAAAATTTTCGGCCTTTCACTGAAGTATTGTGCCACTAATAATAAGACATTAATGGCATATAGTACTGTCTATGGAAGAAATAATTTATAAGTTTCAACTATCTAGCTGTGTAAGTTCAATCAGTCTCTGTGCAGTGAGCTCACATACTGTTTGACGATACTCGAGTCCACATGGTCGTTGGCAAGGCTATAGTGCTAAATCTGGGGTGTAAGCTGGTTCTTAAATCCACTTGAAATCACTTTCACTGCAGCCTGTTGCAGCAACCATGTGGACTGAAGCATTGCCATGCAAGATGCGAGCTCAACACACAGCGACTGAGTCAAATGACTGCTTCCAACGAACTTACTCAGCTAGGCAATTGAAACTGATACATGACAATATTTCTTCCATATATGACACTATACGCCATGAACGGCTTATTACTAGTGGCGTAATACTTTACCGTCAGACTGGAAACTGTCGGCAATAACCTAGTATAAGATTTTGAAGTGTTTAAATAAGTCTACATTTTATGTTTAATTGTAAATTAAAAATATGAATAGAGATGACTTATAAACAACTTTTTTTTTTTTTCGTACTGAATAAATTCTAGGCGTGAGTATATTCATAGCAATTCTACTTCATTTTCATAATATATTTGCTTTTCTTTATTAAACTGTAGTTGTGTGTTTGATCAAGAAATGTTACTGTACCAAAGTTTAGAGTGTTGGGGAGTATAACGTTGTTACTGTCTGCTTGGCGTCATGTTGTTTCTTGCATGGTAAGTTTGCTGATTTACTTGTTAAAGAAAAAAAGAAAAAAAGTAATTTTTAGAAAAGTTTCGATACCTAGGTACCTGATATCATGCTCTAATAGTATTTCTATGGTAAGAAATGCAAGTAAGAAAAACAAACAAACAAAAAAAGAATTATCTGAAAATTCTTTCGTACAGTAAAACTTGGAAATTCTAGATTGTCGAGATCCTTAAATCTTTTTCTCCTCTTCCGTTGAAGGGAAAGTTACTTACATAGTAGTACGTTACATTTTTGTTTACCTCATTTAGGCTTCTAAACTATGTTATATATAAGTATAGGAAGTCTTATAGAACGGCTATGTTTGTTCTTCCGTCTGTCTGACGTCATGTATCAAAGCGAAAACGGGAAGATAGAGTGAGGAGCGTTTTCCTGAAATCGATTCAGCGTCCCGAGGAATACTATCTTCACTCTAATCTCTCTATTAGGAGTAGAAGTGGTTCAAATTTACTATTACTAACTGTTTCAATATAGATCTTTATAGAACATAATCGGTAAGAGATAACGACAAATGACTTTTTGATATGGATTCAGCGTGCGAAGAATGTCTTCTATATACCGTTATCCACCTATTCAAACCGGTACTGTTGAAAATTTACCATTTCCAGTCTCAGCACTGGTGGCTCAGTGGTAGAGCGTTCACCACTGGTGCATGGGGTTCAAACCCTACTCTTGCCAAGTGAACTTTGTGGTGGACGAACACCGCGTGCGTGGGTTTCCTCGGGGTTCTCCAGTTTTCTCCCATTTTCTTCATTCCGCCATTTCATTCATTTCTCATCATTACCGTCTCCTTTAGCCTAGCCGGCATAAACGTGGGACGTAAAACTCAAAACTTATCGTCATATAAGAAAAGGAAATAGGTAGCAAGAAGCATTTTTTAAATATAGGTTCAGTACCACAAGAATAGGATTTATTACCACCCTTATCTCTCAACTAAAACCGGAAGTGGTAGAAATTTAGTACTACTTCCGGTGTCAACATTGATCTCCTTAGAAAAAAAAAAGGTAAGAGAATTAGAAGTGCCTCATTATAATCGATTCAGTTTCTAAAGGATCAGTTCGTCTCCTCTATTACCTCTCTATTCACTCCAGAAGAAGTGGAAATAATTCATTTTCGGCTTCAGAATTGATCCCCTTAGATTAAAGTAAGTAATACATAGTGGGAAGCTTTTTTTTTTTTTTGTATATGGATTCAGTACCACATGAATAGGGCTGATATCAGGATTTATTACCTTATTGCATCCGGAAGTGTTATAAATCTAGTATCGCTTACGGCTTCAACTTTGTTCTTCATAGAGCAAAATAACGATAAGAGAGAACGAAGAACGGCTTTGGATTTAGCGTCCCAAGATTAAACGGCGTTTAATCTCTACCTTTGTTCATTTAATTCAAACCGGAAATAGTGGATATCTACGATGTCCGGTTTTAACACTGATCGCCATAATGAAGAAGCGGTAATAGACAGCGAGAAGCAGTTTTTAGTGGTATTCAATACCGCAAAAATAGGTTCCATTTCCAAATTTAGTGATAAAAATCTATCACATTCGTTTCCAACATTGATTTCCATTTATTATATAAAATTGAATGTGACTATGTTTGTGACTCTTAAACTCTTGAAGAAACAGACCGATTTCGATCAATTTTTTAACACAGAAGAGGTTCGGGCCTGGGATGTTTTTTTTATCTTTTTACTTTGACAGTGCAACGTATGGGAGGGGGACTCTCCCACTTCCTGTTTTGGAAGAGTGTTCCGGCTGGTGATATGTTCTTTTCAGACGCTGAATCGATTGTCGCTATCTATTACCGTTTCTGTTCTATGGCGATCAACGTTGACACTGGAAATGGGTGATTTCTGTCCCGTCCGGTTTAAATAGAGGAAAAACGGAATAGATAGAAGCTATTCTTGGAACGCTGATTCAACTGCAAAAAGTTGTTTCTCGATATATTTTACTGTTTTTGCCCTATGGAAATCAGTGTTGAATCCGGACGTACTAGTAAATTTCAACCACTTCCAATTTTAATAGAGTGTTCCGGGTCATGATTGACACACGCTGAATCATCGCAGAAAACCACGTGTCTATTACTGTTTTTGTTGTATGGCGATATACATTGAAACCTGAAATGGTAAATTTAAACCACTTCCGGTTTGAATAAAGGATTAATGGAAGAGAGAGAATCTATTCTTGGGACGCTGAATCAGTTGCGGAAAACCGCTTCTCTATATCTCTTACCAGTTTTACTCCGATACCTGTCGATAGATAGATGAACGGATGGACTTAGCTGTTCAGTAAGACTTTCGACAGTTACATATAGCATAGTTTGGAAATCTAGTATGTTTAAAAGACACTTTTCAATATTAAAAAGGAACATTATTTTAATTAGTATTTCGTTTTAAGAAACGTTGGACTTTACTATTTAATAAAAAGTAATAATAAACAATGTACACTCATGTCCAAAATTATTGTCGCATATCTATAAATATGTTGTTATAGGAATATAATTTGATAACGAATTCGCCTGGTATTTCTTATAATGTTAGTATGGGTATAATCTGCAAAGACATGTATGTGGAAAATTTCATATCAAAAGAGCAGTAAATCAAAACAATGAAACGAAAATAACATTTTCGTGTCCATTTAGCAACATTTGGTTTTACTTACTGTAATTTTCGCATTTGTAATTCTTTTCGTATGAAATTTTCCACAAATATACATTTCCCGATTATACACATAGTATCAGTATTAAAAGTATCCTGAAAAATCACTATCAAATTATATTCTTACAAGAAGATAGATATAGATATGCGGCAATAATTTTGGACATGAGTGTACATCAAAACTGGGTTACTGCAAAGTTAATATTCAAATGCAAATCCTAAAATAGAAGGCGAACGTCTGTCATTTTGTTCATCACTCGAATTTCTAATAATAAACAATCACGCTAATAGGTGTCGCTGTTTGCGCTATCGCTTGCCTATGTGACTAATAGATATCGCTGGGGGTGCTATCGCTTGACTATTTCACTAATAGATGTCGTTGGGGGCGCTATCACTTGTCTGTTTGACTAATAGATGTTGCTGTGGACGCTATCACTTGCCTGCTTGACTAATACGAGGGGCTACTGATAAAAATTGAGCCTTACAAAGGAAAAAAGAATGAGCTGGGAAGCTGAAATTAGAAGGTAATATATGACAGGATCTTTATAGACTATGTTACAAAATGCAATATTCTACAATATTAACATCCTTTTCATTTTCATTTCAGAAATGAATATGGCAGCACTTCCAGCAAGCTTCAGGCCAGAGGAGCATAGGACCTTCGTGAAGTTCCTCTTCCTCCGAGGAAAAGGTATGAGGCAGAGCTACGATGAAATGAAACAAACTGTGGGCCGTCATATGCAGCTGTCAAACGCTGGGTGGCAAACTTCAGAACTAGCCATTTTGATATTAAAATTGCGAAACTTAGTGGCAGGCCTGTTTCTGTGTCTGTTCCCGAAAATGTGCACACCATCCAGGACATGATAATGGAAGATCGTCGAATATCAGCCAGAAAGATTGCTACATGTTTGGGCATATCATGTGAAAGAGTTGGTACCATTATTCATAATGGAGTCGTGGAGGGTAGAGCGTTCACCTCTGCTGCATGTGGTCCTTGGTTCGATCCCAGGTCGAACCAAATGAACTTTGTGATGGACAGATACCGTGTGCGTTGGTTTTCTCGGAGATTTTCCATTTCCTTCCACTTTCTTCATTCCACCATTTCATTTATTTTTCATTATCACCGTCTTCTTTAGCCTAACTGGTATAACCGTGGGATGTAAAACTTAAAGATGTCATTTCATTACTCATAATGAGGAAGGTTGCAGCAAAGTGGATCTTCAAACTTCTGACGAAGGAACAAAAGCAGGAAACAGTGAGAATTTTGCGGACAATTTTGGAACATTTTGCAAGAAGTGAGGTTGGTTTTTTCGAGAAACTCGTAACTGGTGATGAGACGTGGATCTATTGTTATGATCCCGAAACTAGGAAACAGTATAAGGAATGGGGTTACAGTTCTTCTCCCCGACCAAAGAAGTGCCATATGCAGAGGTCTGCACAGAAACAAATGGCAACAATGTTTTGGAAAAGAACGGAGTTCTGCTGGTGGACTATCTTCCAGTGGATGGAACGATTAATGCAGCATGTTACTGTGGTCTCTTGAGGAAATTGTGCGAAAATATCAAGGACAAACGTCGTGGTAAGATCTCCAAAGTTGTTCTGCTTTTGCACGACAATGTCTCCTCACACACGGCATCTGAATCACACGACACATTGGCCACCCTAGGCTTTCAAGTTTTGTCTCATCCTCCTTATTCGCCTGACCTAGATCCATTCAATTATCATCTGTTCCCGAATCTCAAAGAAACATCTCAAAGGTCACCGTTTTTAGAGTGTTCAAGCGGCAACGGATGCTATAGATGAGTGGTTATAGCAGCAGACAAACGACTTTAATTTACAAAGACTTAAAAAGTTGCAGGACAGATGTCGCAAATACATTAACCTACTAGGGAAATATGTGGAATAGTGTGGGAGTTTCAGCTTCGTAGCTCAATGTTTTCTTGGTAAGGCTCAATCTCCATCAGCATCCCCTCGTAGATGTCGCTGGAGGCACTATCGCTTGTTACTCATGATTTAAATCAACATAACATCGTGTATAACGAAGCTCTTATATAATTACATAAATACGATGTGGAATTTGGAGCTTGGTGGAAAAATAATAAATATAAATTAATAAATGCATTTGTTAAATGTAAATAATTAGAGATTATAACTAAGCACGATGTTAACCTATAATGTACAGCAGACCGAAGATTTGGAGGGTGTAACTAGTGTATTAAGTGAATGAAGTTAAATTATAAGAACCAGCATGTTTTAAAATTAATTTGAACATATTCGATTTGTATTGTAGACAATTACAAATGAGGAATAACAGTATGCAGAGTCAAAATGCTGAAATAGGCATTGATATCTACAACCTTTCTGTTTCAAGTGTGCTCTCGGAAAATATGTGAAACATACTTCGGTTTTAGGAAAAGAAATGAATTACCTCGGCTGTGTTGCCAATTTGTCATTCAGTCATTTAGTCTTGGCAAGTGAAGTTCGTAGGCTACTTAGGATGTCTAACAAGATGGTACACAGCGAAGCCCGTGAAATAATACGGAATGTTTCAATGTGGCAACTTTGTCAGGATCCAATTATTGGAGGATCTCGGCTACAAGCAACTTGGCTCTTCTCTTTTGTGGGAAGTAAGGAAAAAACACATCGACAGCAGCGCCAGCTGGGGCACAGTTGAAGCAGAAAGGCTCTAGTTTCGAGTATCATTCTGTCTCTGCTATTTTTGTATAGAAACTTGTAAATTCACTTCTCAATCTATCTTAGCAGAGGAATGCTTAGAATTCGACTGTTCCTGAGGTTTTTCTTTTGTTACAGCACTACCCTTAGAATTTAACAAGAATCACGCTAGTTATAAGTCGTTAAACCATTGAACACATTTTAATATCATTGTTGCTATTCAAGTTAGTACTAGCGATTTTTTTTTCTCAAAGCCATCAAACTTTGTTTTTTTTTTTTTTTGTGTAATTTTTCTCATGTTATTTAGCAAACTTCATTAACATATTATAACCATAAATAAATATATACATTAAGATAAACTTATTTTGATAATTTCTATATATTTTGATACTTTCGTTGGTTTTAAGGTTTATTCGATATATGAATGTTAGGAATTTGAATGTAAAGCTAGGTTACAGTGGAATCACTCATATACAGTATTGAGAAATGATTCGTTCGACTCAGTAGCGTAATTGAGGATGCATGACTTCTCTCGTCGAAATTTCAAAAGCCCTCCCCTTCCTCTTTCATGAAGACACATAAAATTTATATAGAAATAGAAAGTGTTTTCAACGAACTTAGAAAGTTCGTTAATGAATTCTCTACGTCTGTCTCTCTGTGTGTGTGTGTGTGTGTGTATGTTTGTATGTATGTATGTCTTATTTTCGAATTTATCAATTTTGAGCCCTTCATTCAATAGTGTGTCAAAAACTATCTGAAAGAAGTGATGGAATTTTTCGTGTCACTTTTACTGTTCCCAAGATATTGGCCAAAAAAGTTCAGATTTCGGGAGATTTGACGAGCCATATCTTAGGAACCGTAAGTCATAGAGAGACGACATTAGTGTTGCGTAATATTGAACAAAATGGTGAACATTTTGGTACCAAATAGTAACCGGTGGCCACTGTCCAACTGACCACCGTTTCACAGATATTGGCCAAAAAAGTTCCGATTTCAGCAGATTTAATTAGCCATGTCTCGGGAACCGTAAGTCATAGAGAGATCATATTGGTGTTGATCAATACCTAAGAGGATGGTGAATATGTTAGTACCAAATAGTAACCGGTGGCCACTGTCCAACTGGCCATCGTTCCACAGATATTGGCCAAAAAAAGTTCCGATTTCGGGAGATTTAAGGAGTCATATCATAGGAACCGTAAGTCGTAGAGAAATGACATTTAGCGAATTTTTCAATTTTGGTCCCTCCATTGTAAAGAATATAATAATAAAATACATAGAACAGTTGGTATAAAGTCAGTAGAAGTTAATAAGAAAAATTAATTCTCCTTAAGTTCGTTCTGGCAATGCTTTTGGAGCATTCTCAGCTTGTTTCCTTTGAGATTTCGATGTTCCATCTAGTCATTCTCTGCTTGCTCATCTTCTTCTTCTTCTTCTTCTTCTTCTTCTTATTATTATTATTATTATTATTATTATTATTATTATTATTATTATTATTATTATTATTATTATTATTATTATTATTATTATTATTATTATTATTATTCAGTTACATGGCACTAAAGAGTTTCTTAAGACAAATAATTTCTTCTCATATAAATTAACATAAAATGTTCACAATATATGAAAACTTGTTGACTTAAGTAGGTATTAATCTTCCGAATTCATACACACTACAGTTTCACAGTTCCTTTTTCACCGAAGGCATAGAGTACTCATGGCTGTAGTAGTTGAGAATTTATCTGCCATTCATGCTTCCATAGTACGGTTAATGCATTTTTATTATTTATTTAATTCAAAACTATCGTTGATTTCTGACTAAGACAAAACTGAAAAGCAAGATCGATTCAGCCCATTGAGATGCTATAGTGAAGAATTCCTTTGGAAGAATTGGCCCTCATTCACCCACATTGCGGGGTTTGCGCCATACTAGTTAAGCCCCTGATTCCATTGTTAAGTATCGTTGCACTCACATTCCTAACATTCATATATTGGATAAACTTGAAAACCTACGAAACTACCGTATTTACGCGATTCTAAACGCACTTTTTTTTTTTTTTTTTGTCGATTCTTTTGCCTCTAAAATCAAAGTGCGTCTTAGATTTGAGTTACGCAAATTTATTGTTTGTTTGTTTGTATGCATAGATATGTGCATACTGGTATAATATGATACCGATAATGGATTGGTATAAAACTGACACAAGCAAGTGTTGTACCGTAATTATATTAGAAAAAAAAAGTACCAGAAGATGCATATGAATGTACCGTGAATTCCAGCAGTAAATCCAATGTTGCTTTATTTTCCTATAACATTATTTGTTTTCCCATGTTTATTAATTTTTTCTTTCATTCTTTAAAATCAATGCAGTTATTAAACTTTTTTTTTTTTCATTTTCGCCAAGAATACGTCCTATATTTGAGAATTCCCCCTCCCCCCCAATTTTTCCTTCAAAAATTAGGGGTGCGTCTTACATTTGAGGACATCTTAGATTCGCGTAAATACGGTAATTAGCAATTATCAAAGTAAGTTTATGTGTATTTTTTTCTTAACTTAATGTAAATTTTTCGTTGTTCGCGCTTGAAAATCACTGGGTGAAAGCATATAACGTGCTTTGCTCTCTGTTGCAAGATAGATGTATAATTATTTTTTCTTGAGCAAAAGACGCAAACACTAGCTTTTTTTTTTTTTATGGCTTGTGTGTATTAGCTTCAAAATGGACGACTTAAAGAAATTAAATAATGAAAACAAGTGAGGTAGGAAATAAGTCGCAATTTTGACTTATCATTTTGTTCCAAATTCTTATTTACAAAACTAAGTAATATGTTCTTAAGTACATAGGCGAATAAAAAAGTAACCGTGATGTGTCCTTTTCTTTTCTTTTTACAGGTATTGCATGTATTTAAATATTGCATGGATCTGGGATTGACATGCATGGATCTGGGAAAGCATGTTAGCTTTTGTTAGATCTTAGTTTTTTTTCTTTTTCTGAAAACTTTGTCATTATTGATTGTGTCTATAACTTCATGTAAATAATACGCTTCAATAAATATATTTATCGTGCTTTGCTTTTCCTTGTTCTAAATGTACTTCATTGCTTGTAGTTTTGTAGTTTCGAGTAAAATGTCACATCTTTCATTCATCTTTTATAACTTGACTTTTAACCGATATATATTAGGTTGAAGAACTTAAGGAACTACAGTGATGCATGATTACAAATATTCACTTGGACTAATTTTGGTAGACTTCTATTTGTTAGTAACTTTTTTTTTTTTTTTTTTTTAAAAAGATTAAAGAAGAATGGCCAAAATGATTTTGTACAGTTATTCAAAGTCACCTTCGTGAATTGTTAAACGTGAACATTTTGGATTATTCATGGGCAACATTACGGAGAAATTATTGTATAAGAATTCCAACTAGTGGTTTGCGTAAAATAACAAGTGAGTGTATGGCAACAAACTATCGTGTGGGAAATGAAAAAATAAATTATTAGTTTGTGGATATTTATGGCAAGCTAAAAGGAGTGGAAAATTTATTTAATGCGTCATGTTGTTCACAGGTAGCAAATTAACACTTTATAACCTCAAAGTGACAATCGTATAGTACATCTGTACCATTAAAGAAAGTACTAAGATAAATCAGAATGGTTTTACGAAAGTTTAAAGTTTTGAAACTAACTATCGACTATCCCAACTAGTTTCAAAGGAAGAAAAGAAAAAAACAAGACTATATTCCGTAAATGATATATGTAAATGATGTAACTAACTAACTCTATGGCTTATGGAACCCGGAGGTTCAATGACGCGTTCACAAAAGCTCTCTACTGACTTCTATCCCTAGCCAACTGGATCCAGTTTCTACTTCGTATTCCTATCTCTGCGAGATCCATCTTAATATTGTCCTTTTATTTGCGCCTAGGTCTTCTTAATGGTCGTTTCTCGATTGAACTTCCAGTTAAAACTTTGAAAACATTCCTACTTTCTTCTATTTTGGCTTCATGACCTCTCATCTGAGCCTCCTAGACTTGACGACCCTAACAATGTTTGGTAAACCGTATAAATTATGCAGTTCCTCGTTATGACGTTTCCATCATTCCCCATTCCCGTTCCTATTGAATCCGAATATTTGTTTCAGGATTTTGTTCTCAAGTATTTTCAGTCAACGATCTTCCCTCAGTGTAAGCGACCATGTTTTGCAACCATACGGAACAACAGGCATGATTATCGTTTTATATATTTTAAATGATCTAACACCTTCATAAAAATGCAATAACACCTTTTCACACTTGTGTAATAATTCATCGATGAGTAGTAAAACAAGTTTAAATTATGTACTTAGGAATTAGGTCTACGTTTTGCCTTAATGTTTTGTTTGTTTTAAATGTGTACGTATGTACAGTATACATCATTTTATGTCTCCTGCAGTTAAGTTATACATTATAAAATTTATCTCAAAATGTATATAATTTGATTCTGAGACTTATTTCTCTGTAATAATTTTTTAAAACTTACAATATAGTACATAACAAACATTTATAAAGTACTGGCTTGTACTGACCGAAGGAATAAAATGTGAATAAGAGCGGGCTTTGGATTCAAAAGTGTTTTTTTAATAGTGTGAGTTGGGCAAGAAGCAAGTAATTAAGAACTCCGGCCTTTCCGGTTGTTTTGTTATTCGACCTGTCCTTCTGCCACATTAGGTTGGATAGTTAGGAGTCTGCTGTATTTTTTTTATTTCTAAAAGAAACTTTTTTTTTTTTTTTTTTTTGCTACTTTTGTACCACAACGATAGATAGTGTGTAATGTGATTTTCCCGTAGATCCTTTTAGAAACGCCGCTGATGAAGATGGATAGTTCCTATTGAAACTTTTTATCAATCACCAGGTAACAGACGAATATTAGGATTACTCCAAGTGAATATAGAGGGTGTTCCGAGAATCGATAAACTTCGCATATGTGTTCAATGCAAGAAGAAAGTTTATCTACGATTTTGGATTGAAAGCGTTTGGTTATGGAAATGAGACTAATTTAAGGTCATTAGTGGAAGTGGTAGTAAAGTGTCTATACTAAATAAAACAACCAACAGACTTGGCATACATGTTCAGGACCTCAATGCAAGAAAAAGATTTATGTGTGACTTTGATACAAAACGCCTAATTACGGAGTTGTCAGTTGTTTTATTCAGTAAAGGCGCCCTACAACCACTTCAACTAATTACTTTAAACTTGCGTAATCTCCGCTTTTAGGCGTATCCGACCAAACTCGCAGATAAACTTTTTCCTTGTATTGAGTTCCTCAATACGTATACGAAATGTGTTTGTTTATTCCCGAAACACCCTATCTGTTGAGTTTCTTGGCTTCTAATTTGTCTCACTAAGCTTAATTGGCTTTACTGTCTTCAACTTAACTTTTTTTTGTATCTCATTGAAGCACTTAGACAGTGAAGAACATACATACATATATATATATATATATATATATATATATAATAGAAAAAATAGAAAATGAGTAACGTAATGTCTATAAAATGCTGTAAAGTAAACTAATAAACTCTTGTGAAGACAGTAAAGGGAATCACATGAAATTACATTCATGAATTAATCTATGCTGGTAGTTTAAGCAGTCAGTATTATATGCCCTCTTACCTCATGTATATGACGGTTTGACCTCACCAATATTTTTTGTGGTTTAACCAAAGAATCTTATATTTAAGGTTAAACTGATGCCAAATAACAATACCCTCTTATAACCCAAGTATGAGAGATTTTAACCTCACCAATATTTTTGGGATTTAATCAAAAAATCTTATATTTGAGGTTAAACTGATACCAAATAAAAATCCCCTCTTATAACCCAAGTATGAGAGATTTTAACCTCACTAATATTTTTGTGGTTTAACCAAAGAATCTTATATTTGAGGTTAAACTGATGCCAAATAATAATACTTTAGGGTTATATACCCTCTTATAACCCAAATGTGAGAGATTTTAACCTCACCAATATTTTTTGTGGTATAACCAAAGAATCTTGTGTTTGAGGTTAAACTGATGCCAAATAACAATACTCTAGGATTTACATACCCTCTTATAATCCAAGTCTGAGAGGCTTTAACCTCACCAATATTTTTGAGGTATAACCCAAAAAGCATCGTATATAATGTAAGATTGTAAAGAAACAGAACATTTCTAAGTAACATATTTTATTGTTAATACGTAAAACAAAACAAAATAAATATTATTAATTTAAAACAATGTTACCAAAAACAAACACCTTTTATTTTTTTCTTCATGTATTCGATTGTTCAATGTAGATTTTTTTTTCCTTTCGTATGTTTCAGCATGCACAAATTCGTTGAATTTATAATTGTATTCACTTATCTTAAGCTTAGATAGGTTAGACTTCATTAATAATAATAAGAGATTATGTTGCGTCAAGAATATTCCGTAGATTTACAAGCTATTCAAAGAAATTAAACGCCTTAAAACAAGAATATCTAAAGCTCGATCAGTACCAGCATATTTATTTCAATACAAGGTCAACCTTATCAAAATTCCGGCAATCATTTAAATTACATTCAACTTCATAAAAAGGAAAACTTGAAAAATAATTACAACCGCTTCTAGTATTACCATACGAATCAACTTACAAATGATTGCAAACTAATATTCACAGATGCTTCCAAACAAAACCTGTTGGAGCAGCTCTAGTAGTTCCACATCTTAATATACAAAACAAAACAAATTACCAAGTTCAACCTCATTGAAGAAAAAGCATTTTCATTGAGTCATGCTTTTTTTCTTTTTTCTTTTTTCTTTTTTTTTTTTTTTTTTTACTTATTAAACAATATAACATTCAGTGCCTGCATCTGCACAAATGCATTAAGTATTGTTATAAGAATTTTAAACAACCACGAATCGTGATATAAAACATCTTGGAACGTGCTGCTGATAAAAAAGAAATACATAATTTTCTACAGAAACACAAAAACATAACCTTACTTTATATAAAATCACATATGGGAATCAAATTTAATGAAATGGTAGATTTATTATCTAAAAGTGCAGTAGCTTAGGGTGGCACTACGAACATAAAATTTCCATTCCATGATTTCAAGTACAGGCTGTTTCAAAACAATACGACGACGTTTGGAAGGTGATTTCTGATCAAGACAAGGCGAAAAGTATAGACCAATCGGGATGCACAAATACTTCCTTTTGGAGTTAGAGGCTGCCGAAAACGTGAACTATGAAGGTCCATAGCTCCATAACTATGGGACCTACCGTAGTCGGGTCAAGACTTCACTTAGTAACTAATATGTGCGCTATTCA
This sequence comes from Thermobia domestica, assembly GCF_964235325.1. Classification (NCBI taxonomy): domain Eukaryota; kingdom Metazoa; phylum Arthropoda; class Insecta; order Zygentoma; family Lepismatidae; genus Thermobia; species Thermobia domestica. The sequence goes on from NC_137457.1 coordinate 289,218,169, forward strand.
GAAAACATGTTTCAGAATCCTAAGGTACTCACGCAACAAGTTTTATAGAGGGAGTTTGGCTACGGGCATAATTTGAAGTACTCACCAACTACCTTTATAAAAAAAAAATGTTGCGGAAGTACTGTAGGATTCTGAAACTCGGATATTTGGATAGAGCACATAAAGTTCCTAAATAAAGTCTTGACCCGACTTCGGTAAGTCCCATAGTATTGGAGCTATGGAGCTAAAGTTCACTTTTTTTTATGTTTTCGGCAGCCTATAACTCCGAAAAGAAGCATTTGTGCATCCAGATTGGTCTATACTTTTCGTCTTGTCAGGAATCACCTCCCAAACATTGTCGGTGTTGTTTTGAAACACCCTGTATATCATTAAAGACAAGTTACAAAATATAATGAAAAACAAATAATAGAGGTGAGTAGGGTAAACATTACTGGGAAATAGCAGAAATTAGTGATAAAGTGTATGGATATATATATATATATATATATATATATATATATATCTGTGGCTTGGATCTAAAAGGGCTAATGTCACTTTTTGGTAAAAATGAGATGTTCGTTAAATTTTAACGCCTATAAATGGATATAATCTTGTGCAAGAAAAGCAAATGTTAATATATACTATTTCGTGTTGACATTTGCTCTTCTTGCACAAGAAAACATCCATTTATAGATGTTAAAATTGAAGAGTATCTCAGTTTTGAAAAAAAAAAAAAAAAAAAAAAAAAAAAAAAAAAAAAAAAAAAAAAAAAAATTGGCCCTTTATTATTAGCCACAGATTACACACACACACACACACACATTATATATATATATATATAAGTGTCCAAATCCAAAAATTAATTTAGTACAGAAAAGGGATAGATAGTACAGATAAGGATTTAGTACGTCAAACATAATTATGCTGAGACGTAGAAGAAATTAGTACAATAGATCATTTAATATTTTAATGTCAATTATTCAAGCAAAAAAGAAACGACTTTAAAAAATTCCGCAACAATTTTTATAGAGGTAGTTGGTGAGTACATCAAATTATATGTCGTTGGCCAAACTCCCTCTATAAAAATTGTTGCATGAGTACCGCAGGATTCTGAAACATGTATTTTTGCATAGGGCAGATACTAATTCCTAAGTGAAGTCTTGACTCGTCTAGGGTAGAACCCATAGTATTGGAGCTATGAACCTTTATAGTTCATTTTCATGTTTTCGGCAGCCTATAACTCCGAAATGACGGATTTCTGTACCCAGGTTGGTCTATACCTTTGTCTTATCTTGGTGCCAGGCATCACCTCCCAAACGTCGTCGGTGTTGTTTTGAATCACCCTGTATAAGGCAAAACAACGTAATTTTAAGATACTATAGATGAATTACTGAAAAACATTAAAAATATCTTTTGTGATAACCAACAATTGAGCTACGAATACATCTATTACAAACTCTCAAAAACGAAAAAGCTTCAGTGATCCTAAAGACAAAGATATATTAAATATAAGATAGTGGAATTTAATAAATAGGAATTAAATATTACAACAGGTAGAAAGGCTACCAGGATCGAATATTGGAGCCTAGGAAGAAGGTGCTTCGTGAGAGGCTGAAATGAAAAAATAAAATAAAATTATACTTAGTGATTATAACTTTCTGTACATAGTTATGTCGAGTATTACATAAGCTTTGTGAAAATTAATTAAAAAAATATATTACATGGGTATTATTATTGTTATTATTATTATTATTATTATTATTATTATTATTATTATTATTATTATTATTATTATTACAAATTAAGATCAATTCTAGGATTCAAAATACCCACGAATCCGTTTTATTTATTTATTTATTTATTTATTTTAATTTCGAGATATATTGGAAGTCCTAAATGCGTAATTGTAAAGTACTATGAGCGTAATGCGTATTTATAAGAATAATTTTGCACCTTAAAACATTTAAGAATAGCATTGATGGCTTGATAAGTGTAGCCTTACTTGAGGAATAAAATTCGTTGGAGTACCATCGTATCATTCTGATGCGATGAAAATATAGTGCTGCCAAAATGTCTTGAGCCATGACAAAAATGTGAACTAAGTCTTACTCTCTCGACACACCTACGCGTTGAGCCAAGGTTCAGCTGTTGCTAAGCGAGAAAAAGGGAGTGGAATTTTTCAGCCAACAGCAGCGCTTGGAATGGAAGACTAGGTGTCAATTCAATGTAGTATACCTATAGTTCCCTAATTGATGGATTGTAGAATCCCATATGTGCACCAAAACCTGTATATTTTGGTTCCGCCTGTTCTTGGAAGAACCACTGAACATACAATGTAATGAAGTTTCTCCATGGTGCAAGCACTGGTAGGACGGTGACGTCAGAGAGAACGTGGCATTTCTGCTTCCTCACTATTTTTACTTCACTGTTCTGTGACGCCTATAATGAAACGATGGTATCTTTCCGCGTTTTTGTAAGTTTCCATGATGGATTGTCCAATGGAAATGAATACATGGCTTCTCCCCTTTACTCCCCCTCTCCCCCTTCCTTTAATTTATCTTATCTTGATTGAATAGAAGCTATTTCATTCACCATATGCTTTTTTTTTCTCGAAGACGTACTGAAATATTTTACTAGCCTTTGAGTGGCACGGAGATGAAGGCTGGAGGCATGACGTCGCAGTTAATGGACAAACAAACATGTTGCTTCCATGTGACTTTCACGTGACTCAAGTGATTGTTTTATGACATTATTATCCCGACAGTCATGTGTTATAAGCAGAATACGTGTTTGTGAGAGTTCATGATGCATTGCAAACCATATAAAAGTTTACTTGACTGCCCAGATATGCTCTGATTTCAAGGGAGACTTAAAGTAAGCAAGAGATAAGCTTTGACAACGATAGACAAGGAATGTTTCGGCGGAAAGTCGGAAGTTTTAGAGACTCTACGTCTCTTCGTATTGGAATGATGTGTGGTGCGATATATTTTATCACGGTATATTTTGCGTTTCTTCACGTATAAGAGTCAAATAAAACATCACAGCATGCGTTATTCTGAGTACGAGGGATCGTGATGCTAGCAATCCCTCACATTTTAAACTTCTTGCCGAAGTTTTCAGTGTCCACTGTTGTCAAGGCTTCCTCTTGCCTACTTTAAACCAATCTTGAATTCAGAGCATATCTGGGAATTCGGTTGAGAGCATGTCTGGAAATTATACCCTGTAGGGAATCCCCTGGACACTCATTGTATACTGATAAAATACGCACTTTTGGATTGCGAATATCTGACTTCTTCCCTGCTTGTACGCTGATATGGAGTGCCACTCCACGGTTTCTAGAATTTGAAATAATGCGTGTCGAAATTTAACTTCTTTAAAAGTTTGGACCTCCCTAGCTCTGAAACTATGCACTTTTTCCCACAGTCCATATGAAATTTTTCTCTTATTTTTTGGTGTGAGTAGTTATCTCTTACGGTTTATCGGTATAGCTAATTAAAACCTCAAGCACACACATATAAAGGGTGGACAATTTATCTTGATGATCCGCTAGAACGGAGAAACCAAAAGAGAAAGAAAAGCGAAACTTTGCACGAAGCAGCTATAGAAGGGGGAAAGCTTTGTATTTATTAAACAGAAACACTCAAACAGTGTTGCCAACCCAGAATAAAGTTATGTTTTTTCAAATGATACTACGTCAGATTATTACATATTTCACGAAAACTGGAAATAAACTTTTAGATGTTATAGTACCACAAACATCCGAAGTTTGGAAGTGTCTATCTCACGTACAACACAATGGAGTTGGACAAGATAATGCATATCTAAAATGCGTTAGTGTTGGATACTATGACTTGTTTCGAGTGAATAGAAAGAAGTTACAAGAGCTTGAAAATTTTAATTTTTTGTAAGACTTTACCTCCAAAAATTGCTTAGATAAGTATCATATCTAGTTACCTGTATGGTTTGTAATGAATGTGTAAATTATTCTATCATTTATAGCATTTCGATATCTCAAACTGTTCCGGAGATACGATAAACATTGCCGAAGTTTGCAACACTGCTTAAATCATGTAATCAGCTACTAAAAGCTATTGCCTTAATGATATAAAAGAGAAGGAAAACAGCAATTACTTTAAATATTTTGCACAAATACGCCATTTTCAGCAGTGTTGCGAATTTTATCAATGTTTATCATATCTCCGGAACGCTTTGAGATATTGAAGTGCTGTAAACGGCAAAATAATTTACACATTCATTACAAACCACACAAGAACTAGATGTGATACTTATCTAAGCATTTTTTTCGAAATAAAGCCTTTCAAAAAGATTAAACTTTTCAAACCCTTGTAACTTCGTTCCTATTCATTCGAAACAAATCATACGTTGACTATGATATCCAACGCTAAAGTACTTTAGATGTGCATTATCCTCTCCATCTCAGTTGTGCTGTATGTGCGTTAGAGGCTTCTAAACTTTGGATCTTCGTGATACTATAAGATCCTTAGTTTGCAATACTGAGTAATGTAAACGGTATTTTAAATTTTCGTGTGACATGTTGATTTGAAATATGTTACAATCTGACGTAGTGCCATTTGAAAAAATATATCTTAATATTGGGTTGGCAATACTGTTGTGTGTTTCTGTTTAATACATATAAAGATGTCCCCCTCCGTATAGTTGCTTTGTGCAAAGTTTCACTTTTCTCTCTCTTTTGGTTTCTCTGTTATAGCGGATGATCAAAATAAATTGTCGACCCTGTATATAAGTACAATAAAAGTGATTTCGCTGAAGTGCTTCATCTGATGAAAGAATCAGTATGAAAAGAAAGAGAGAGAAAAAATAAACAATAGAAAAGTAGCTAGGAAACCTTTAGATAAGCGGCACTATTTTGGAATGCAGGACAAAACTTTAATGAAAGCCCTTATGCTGTATGTTTGCTATTGTGTGTCTGATTATACTCGTAATTTCACTATAGTAATATTTGTAGCAGTTCCCATGAACGCAAGAATTTAAAACAACAAAATAAAATAAACGTTCCAAAAAGTGATTTTATTTTCTGACATTTAACATCCTGTCTTCTAGCCAACTTCGGTAACAGCAGCATAATCTGTGTATAGTATTAACATTTCGTGTGTATTAATAATAATTTTTGAGACCAATTACTAAGTAATGCGTACAGAAAAGTGAGATAAACGAGATTAAAATTAGTTTTTCAATATGATTAAAATAATGAGAAAAAAAGTAAATAAAGCCTACAATATCATTAGCGTTTAAAAAAATCGAAAGACGACGACATATTAATCGATACTTATCATTGAGCTGAACAAAATTATATATATACATATAAAAACTCATGCGTAGTTTTCGAGAAAATCGAGTTTTATGTAAACCAAAAATTTCATATTCCACAAGAAACATCTACTAATTAGAAACTAATATTAAAGTATATCGTCATCATCCTATTCATTATGCCCCTAATAAGACGACAGTGCATAATATGGTTAATGAGGTGGAAGCTCAAAATGATCATTAACTCTTAATCTGTAATTTATATTGAAACATTGTTCAAAGACTATATCTATATTTATAAAGCTCCTTCCTGTCTAAGCGGTTAGCGTACGTGCCTTGTCGTGGGAGACCCGGATTCGATTCCCGGCGGAGCTCATGTGGTTCGGATTCCACGTTAATTAGACGGTCCACACGTCTCCTAGAGCCTCGCTGCTGAATTCAACTATATATATATATATATATAAAATCATATACAGTGTGTTTCAAAACAACACCGACAACGTTTGGGAGGTGATTCCTGACACCAAGATAAGACGAAAAGTATAGACCAACCTGGGTGCACAAATGCTTCTTTTCGGAGTTATAGGCTGCCAAAAACATGAGAAAAAGAATTTTAAAGGTCCATAGTTCCAAAACTATGGGACCTACCGTAGTCGAGTGAAGACTTCACTTAGGAACTAATATGTGCGCTATCCAAAAATACATGTTTCAGAGTCCTGCGATACTCACGCAACAATTTCTATAGTGGGAGTTTGGCTACGGGCATACAATTTGAAATACTGACCAACTACCTCTATAAAAATTGTTGTGAAAATACCGCAGGATTCTGAAATATGGATATTTGGATAGGGTATATGCTTGTTCTTTAAGTGAAGTCTTGACCCGACTACGGTAGGTCTCGTAGTATTGGAGCTATGTATACTCATGTCCAAAATTATTGTCGCTTGTCTATAAATGTGTTGTTGTAGGAATATAATTTGATAACGAATTCGCCCGGTATTTCTTATAACGTTAGTGTGTGTATAATCGGCAAAGACATGTATGTGGAAAATTTCATGTCGAAAGAGCAGTAAATAAGAACAATAAAACGAAAATAAAACTTTCTTGTCCATTTAGCAACATTTTGTTTTACTCATTCTAATTTTCGTATTTATAATTAATTTCCTATGAAATTTACCACAAATATACATTTCTTGATTATACATATAGTATCAGTATTAAAAGTATCCTGCAAAATCATTATCAAATTATATTCTTACAAGAAGACAGTTATAGATATGCGAAAATCATTTTGGACATGAGTGTACTTTTCATGTTTTTTTTTTCTTTTCTTTTCTTTTTTTTTTTTATATTTGTTTTCGGCAGTCTATAACTCCGAAATGACGAATTTCTGCTTCCAGCTTGTTCTATACTTTTTGTCATATCTTGATGTCAGGAATCACCTCCCAAATGTTGTCGATACAGTATGGTGCTAAATTCGTTGTACAAAAGCAGATGAGTGATTCCTGAGAGTAAAACAAACAAAAAGTTCCAATAAACATAGGGCGAAAACCCCATCGTTTTAGACTGCCGAAAACATGAAAAAATGAATTCTAAAGATCCATAGCTCCAAAACTTTGGGATCTACCGTAGTTGGGTCAAGACATCACTTAGGAACTAGTATGTGCTCTATCCAAAAATGCATGTGTCAGAATCCTGAGGTGCTTCCACAACAATTTTTATAGAGGGAGTTTGACTACGGATCTATGATATAAAGTACTCTCCAACTACCTCCATAAAAACTGTTGCGTGAGTACCTTAGAATTCTAAAACATGTATTTTTGGATAGAGCACATACTAGTTCCTAAGTGAAGTCTTGACCTGACTACAGTAGGTCCCATAGTTTTGGAGCTATGAACCTTTAAAATTCACTTTTTCATGTTTTTGGCAGCCTATAACACGTAAACTATGAGGTTTTCGCCCTATGTTTATGGGCACTTTTTTGTTTGTTTTACTGTCAGGAATCAGTCCTCTGCTTTCGTAAAACGAATTTTAGCGCCATACTGTATATATATATATATATATCACATCGAGCTGAACAAATGACATGCTTGAGGATAAACTGTTACGCATAGGTTTTGATAAAGTAGAAAAAAACGAATTTTTATGGTACTAAAGATAACGTCATTCTTTGCCAATCTCATGCTGTTTATAGCTTTTATGCTGCTGAAATAGATTATTTATTTATTTATTTATTTACTAACCTCAATTACCCGCTTTGCTGGGTTAAAATAAGAAAAATTAATAATATGTTCGGTTAGTCAGTTAACTAACTAACTAACTAACTAATTATACGGCCTATGGAACCCGGAGGTTCAACGCCGCGTTCACAAAAGCTCTCCACTGACTTCTATCCTTAGCTAACTGCATCCAGTTTCTACTTTTTATTCCTATCTCTGCGAGATCCATCTTAATATTGTCCTCCCATCTGCGCCTAGGTCTTCCTAATAGTCGTTTTCCGATTGGTCTTCTATTCAAGACTTTGAAAACGTTTCTAATTTCTTCCATTCTAGCTACATGACCTGCCCACCTAAGCCTCCTAGACTTGACGACCCTAGTCAGTTACTTTTTACTATTACTGAAGTATTCTTTGATATCAGTCATTTTTGATCATTTATATATATATCCCCTCTTCCCTTCCCTCTCCCAAGTTACAGAACTGAATTTGGATTTAGACGTTATCAGAAGTGTCACTGTTCATCTCACCGACCCCGAAAGCTACGGATTCGACACTAATATCGGTCATTTTCGATCATTTATATATATATATATATATATATATATATATATATATATATATATATATATATATATATATATATATATATATATATATATATATATATATATATATATGTATATATATATATATGTATATTCCCTCACCCTCCCTTAAGTTATACCGTCAAGTGAAACGATGAAAACTATTCCAGGCGTGAACCCCATCTATGTTGAAAATTTGATCGAGATCGGTCGGGTGGTTCAAGAGTTATTAAGTCACAAATATAGTTACTATCATTCTTATTTATATAGATAGATAGATTTACGTATTGTATATGAAAATAATACAGTATCAACTATCTGGTTAATGTTAGCTTTGCTTTAGTAATTTAAAACAGAAATAACGTACCGTCTTAGAGCAAAGCACAATGTTTTTATTAAAATATTCATGTGTAACAGTTTCGCCAAGGGCTTACTTAGTAGGCGAAACTGTTACACATCGATACTTTAATAAACACATTGTGCTTTGCTGAGAGGCTGTACGTTATTTCTATCTTGAACTATGAAGTAGCTGATTGTATATCTATTGTTGTTTGATTTCTCCTAATAATGATGCACCTACTAGTAAGTAAAATAAACAATTGCCCAGAAACCTAACAAAAAAAAGTTTTTTTTTTTTATTCTCGTTTAAACTGTAGCCAGTATATAGAGATTTCTTTTATCCTCTTGTGTTCCATATGAAGGTTAAATAATTCCTCAATATCTTTAAAAAATAATCGTGACTTTTTGTGTTTTTCCTATTTTTTTTACTCTAATTTCGTGTATCTTGCTTTCTGCAAACATTATTTAGTTGTTTCTTAAAAACTGTGGATAGATATCTTCGATATATATATATATATATATATATATATATATATATATATATATATATATATATGTAGAAAATAAGTCTCCTATAGCAATTATTCCCGTTAAAATTTCTACTCGGCATAACTTACCATCGAAGCCGGAAAGGTCTAGGAAAATTCAGTAAAAATTGTTAAAATAATCAAAGAAACTAAGGTTTATTTTTAATACAGAGGAAGATGGATTGTCGATTTAAATACGCATGCTTTGTATTCCGTTTTGAAGGGCACAGTCGAAAGTATTGGTAGTATACATTGGACATGATTGGAGATCCGACGTTAGAAAAACCTGAGAAAATAAGAAGTAGTTTCTGAATTTTTCGTTTACTCATATAGTTTATAATTGTGTGAATCTACAATTCATGTAACCTGTGTAAACATTCGTTACATGAATATTTACAACATAAAAATTTCGTGCTATATTAATAGCTCTTATATTTCTGATATTTCTCGGGCTGAAGTGTGAAATAAAACTCAGGGCCATGGCTTATGGGTAAATACGATTCTGTTCTTCCTGGATATTTTCCAACTAAATAGTTTCAACTAGAATATAACCAACATAATTCTACAGTCAGTGTACACTATCTTAAATAACAGGGTTCCTACCAACGGAAAATCAGGGAAAACTAGTGTGAAAGGGAAATTGGATAAAATTTCGACAACAAGCAAATTTTCCGAAGGCGAGATGTGTAGAAACCCAAAGAGACAGCAAATGCTCCGTTTATAAAATGCAAAACTACCTTTCTATAAGATGATAGCTGTTGAATATCAGCTCATTCTACAAAGGTTTCGAAATATGTCACCGTACATATTCAATGTTATAGGAAAAGACAGCATTTTATAATCCAATATGTGAAACCAGATCTACTAAAATGCATAGATCCAGGAGTATGGAACGATGGTTCGAAGAAACCGGCGGCTATTGTACTATTGTAATTTGATTTGCAGATCGATATTTGCTAAATGAAAAAGAAAGGAGAATAAAGAACGAGTAGAAACGTGGATGACAACAAGATCATACAGGGGCAGTATACTTGCTGCCAATTAAAATATGATACGAAAAGCGTTAGTTTTAAAATTAACTAAAATTAACTAGTCAATAATAAAATTTTGTTTGACTAGAAGATTGAAAAAGTAGAGATTTTTGTTCCCCCGTCTTCCCTAGTCCACACAGAATGCACAGACCCTTCGTCCTTCCAAGGTTAAACCGGTATAAAAAGCAATTATTACATAAAATACGTAGACATAAGAGGGAAGGAGATATATCGATAGTTTATACTTCCCAATTCTTCTACTTCTGTTTCAACTGTTCTAGACTGAGAATTAACTCATTCAAGTTTATTTTTCAGTATTTTATGACTAGTAAAAATAAAACTAATATTGTCGTTGTTTTTGTTGTTGCAGTTCGTGTGTTTACGCTTGACCCTTCAGTACACGGGTGAAATTGTTGCTACATGAGTGGACGGGTTGTGCCTGTGAGGCACCACAAAATCTAATTTAGTTAAAAATATATAAAACACATTTTAAATAAAATACCCCTTTATGTTTCAAGGGATGCTTGTATTGCTTATTGATATATAATGTTGGAAACACATGTTATTTCTCGATATTTATTAAACATCTTTGTTTTATCATATGAATAACGGATACAATCAGATATTGGGCCGTAAAATTACGACTTCTAGGAAATAGGATCTGATTAGACACATGAAATATTAAGAATAATGTGTGTTAATTGAGCTGAGCGAAGCGAAGCTCTTATACTCGGGTTAGCCGTTTGGTTGTCCGCGAACTCCTCCTAGACCGTTTGGCCGATCTCAACCAAACTTAGCACGCTTATAGAGTATGTCGTGCTGAGTGACAACATAGGTCGAAATCAAAAATCCGATGTACCATCGAGGAATAATCACCGAAAAACGCTTCCTCCTAGACCGTTTGGCCGATCTCAACCAAACTTAGCACGCTGATAGAGTATGTCGTGCTGAGTGACAACATAGGTCGAAATCAAAAATCCGATGTACCATCGAGGAATAATCACCGAAAAACGCTTCCTCCTAGACCGTTTGGCCGATCTCAACCAAACTTAGCACGCTGATAGAGTATGTCGTGCTGAGTGACAACATAGGTCGAAATCAAAAATCCGATGTACCATCGAGGAATAATCACCGAAAAACGCTTGCATAGACTTAACATGGGGAAAAAGTTTTCACGCGATTTTTTTGTCAACAATTAAAAATGGCATTTATTATTGCATAATGGCCAGGAATGATTACGTAGTTTAAGCTCGCTCAGCTCATTTCATTGCAATCGGGTACATCCATTGCATTCCTAGTATAAACAAACGTATTGAGACTTAAAAGTGTGCTGTGTATTGTTTGAAACACAGGTCAAACACGAGTCATTTTCACTCATGCAAGTTGTCCTCAATTCATTCCTTGCGTAATATTTCACAGTATTTGAGGCACAATCACTGTTTGCACAAGTTACAAAGGAATATGTTCCTCTGTTTTTGCACTTGTAGTATCTCCATCTTTTTCCTTGCACTGAGTCTTTCTTTTGTTCTGGTATAAAAATTGACAGTCTTTAGCGGACTCCTGGTGTGTCGTGGGAGACAACACAGCTGTGTTCTTTCCCTTATTTGTTCTGCAACTAAGTCCTTAGTTTTTGAGAAACTACCCTCTTGGTAGGAGTTCTCTTAATTAGTATTTAATCAAAACCTAACATAGGTATTTATTCCAGAAATATTCATCTATGCTGAGAATAAACACAGTGGCGGTCTGCGTACATTTCTACCTACGTCATATTCTGCTGACAGTGCATTTACCGCATCCTTCTCTCCCATTTCCCTCTCGTAAAATGATATAATTTCAGGTGTTCTGCTATACAGGTTTCACTGTCAATTTTGTCATAGTGGTGCATTGACGAAAGTAACACTATACGTTTCCCTTTCTTCGAAACAAAAGAAACCAGGGTGCAGCTTTGAAGCTCAGTTCCACTGTTATAAGAACTGGCAAGTTGAAAAGTGGGATCAGCATCCCAATCATCACCCGGAAAACCAAATCCCGACAGGTCACTGTTTTCTATCAAATTTCTCGTTTCTTCTACAGTCAATTTATTTGATATTTTCTACTAAACATCGTTGATATTTTCTACTAATAAACACTAATTACGAGTGTCCCAACGTAATTTTCAATCAATGCTTTCTATGTTTCGCGAGTATACGGGTGGTGCCTAATAGGCACACAACGAAAACAATACCTTCCCGCTCACAGACTACCCAAACACTTAACAATAAAAATATGAGCAATTGACTCTTGGCAACCGCAAAGAAAGGTATACTGAGTGACACAACAGTATTTATCTGCCAACTATTGAAAAAGCAGAAAAATATATTCTTACTGCTTGCTTCTCAGGCACAACCCGTGTACTGAAGGGTTAATTTTTACCTGAATAAGAAGCACTAGATAAATTGAAAGTATAATTATATCTAATAAGAGTATGTATCTATTTTATTCATAAAATATTGTAGTACGAGGCGTGTTTTTTAAGTAAGTACCGTTTTGAAATTCAGCCGCTGCAGCACAGCAGTCAGCATTCCACGCATGTGCATTGTGTACTTACATCTGTTTGCAATCCACAGGCGTCATTACGGGAACATTCGACCATGTTTACGTTTGTTTGTGAGTAGTTAAAATGCCTCCGCTGATTGAAAATCCTACCAATTGTGAAATACGTGCTGTGATTCCTTTTCTTAGTGCTAAAGGCGTGAAGACAGCTGAAATTCATCGCCAGATTAGTAAAGTGCATGGAGAAAACATTATGAGCGATGTAACCGTAGGGAAATGGGTTAAAGCCTTTAAATGGTAGCACGAATGTTCATAATGAGGAACGAAGTGGGTGAAACTCTGTCATCTCTTGTTTTCTCGCTAATAGTTGTAAAATTATTTTGGCAGTTTATACCCTGATTTATAAGACCTTTTAGATAATGATGTTATTTATTTTCTTTGTATAGGGTATTTTTTTTTAAACTCTCATTTTAACCATTGAATGATTATTTAGTGTTCATATTATAAATACCTGAGTACTGAGGTATTCAAATTTTTCTTTCCAGAATATTCGTGACAGTTCTTTTTCTTATAGAGAGTCTAACTTAAGAGTTACTTTAAAAATTAATACATAATAAACGGGTTTCGTTTCACAGTGTGAAACTGCGGTACACTTCCAAATTATGCGAAGTCAGTACTCACATTTGAAGTAGTACATCTAATGGTTGCAATAGAAAAATAAGATCAAAGATAGAACCTGTTCCTCTTACACTGAATCAATATATAAAAGCAATTACGCGTTATGTCTTACTGTTCCTACTCTATAAGAATAAGTATTGAAATCGGAAATATTATTAAATTTCAGACACTTCCGGTTTTAGAAAATTTTGCGGCTTCTAATTGTATATTCTCTTGAGACGCTAAATGAAATCCAGAAAACAGCTTCTCTCTATCTATTATCGTCTCTATTCTATGACGACTAACGTTAAAACCGGAAACTGTTTATTTTACTATTTCCGGTTTGAATAGAGGGTTAAAGGAGGAGATGGAATCTATTCTTGGGACTAGAGCGTTCACCTCCGGTGCTTGGGTTTCCTGGTTCGATCCCAGCTCGCGCCGTGTGGACTTTGTGGTGGACAAACACCGTGCTTGTGGGTTTTCTCGGGGTTCTCCCGTTTCCTCCTACTTTCTTCATTCCACCATTTTCACTCATCTCTCATTATCACCGTCTCCTTTAGCCTAACCGGCATAATCGTGGGACGTAAAACTTAAAGATTTCATTTCATTTCTATTCTTGGGACGCTGAATCGAATGCAGAAACACGTTTCTTGGTATCTTTTATTCTGTTTTTGCTCTATGGAAATCAGTATTGAAACCGGAAATAATGGTAAAGTTTAACCACTTCCGGTTTCGGTAGAGTTTTGTGGGTAGTCATGATGCGTTTGTTTTAAGGCGCTGAATCGTTTGCAAAAATACCGCTTCTCTCTATTTGTTACCGTTTTCATAATACGGCGAAAAGCGTTGAAACCGGAAATGGCTAATTTGAACCCGTTCTTCTCTGAATAGAGGGTTAATGGAAGAGATAGAACCTATTTTTAGGATGCTGGATCAATTGTGAAAAAGCCGCTTTTCGATATCTCTTACCGTTTTTTGCTCTGATACTTGCCGATGGACGGACATAGCTGCTTTATAACGTTTCCGACCCTTATGCGTTGCATGGTTTGGAAGCCTAAGAATTAATAACATTTAAAATTTATGCTAAGAATGCTATTAAGATATTCACAGAACTACCGCTAAATACAAGTTGAACTATATTGACAAAATTATTATTATGTAATGTAAATATTATTTATCTAATTTCCATTTTGTTTACTTTTCAGAGTGCAATTGAAACTCCCAAAGAAAGATATAACCAAAGAAGCTGGTAACGTTACTTGCAGCGTTTGCCTTAAAGCATTCAACAATACATCGCAGTTAGAGAGGCATATGAAAATACATTACGGTACGCTATTAACTTTGACTTGGGTGACGAACAAACACCTATAAAGTTTGAAACCAAATAGCTCAGCATTATTATGCAGAAATAGTATGCCACTGATTGGACGTCATGTTTCCAAACTATTGTTGGATTAAGAGAGGGGTGTGTCAAACAACATTATGGTCAGTTAGCTTTAACACCATAGACTTTGCAATGTAGAAATTCAAAATTTGAAACGTGTGTTGGTATTATTCACTATATGGTGTTGGAACTTTGACATGTATGTTGGTATTAATTTCTATAAGGATTCAAAATTTGAAATATATTTTGGGAGCAATCACTATATGGGCATTAAAAATTTGAAATGAATGTTGGGGCCATTTACCGTATGGTCGTTAGAAATTTGAATTGTATGCTGGGATCAATCGCCATATGGGGATTTGAAATTTGAAATGTATGTTGGGGTCAATCGTCATATTGGCATTAGAAATTGAAATGTGTATGGGAACAATCGGCATATGGGCATTAAAAATTTGAAATGTGTATTGGGATCAATCACCATATGGAAATTTCAAATTTGAAATGTAGATTAGGATCAATCGCCGTAAGGGCATTAGAAATGTGAAATGTAAATAGTTATATCATGAATACTGTAACAAAGTTTGGAGTGGCGCTATAGGCATC
This sequence comes from Thermobia domestica, assembly GCF_964235325.1. Lineage (NCBI taxonomy): Eukaryota > Metazoa > Arthropoda > Insecta > Zygentoma > Lepismatidae > Thermobia > Thermobia domestica. The sequence continues at coordinate 289,233,309 of NC_137457.1, forward strand.
CGGAGTGGCACAGTGCTGCCACCTGTGTATAAAGCGGAAGATGCATGTAGTGTGTGTTTGTTCATGACGTACATTGATATTGTACTGAGTTCTGATGGAGTGGGGCGGTTACGAAAATCGTGTAGCAGTAATTGCACTACACAAGGTCGGGAAGACAGCAGGTGAGATTTTCAACCTCCTGAAACCCCTACAAATCAGCAAGAGGTTCGTGTATCGCGCCATACAGCGATACATCGATACTGGAACGGCAGCTGACCGCGCAAGGAGTGGCAGACCACGAACGGTACGAACCCCGCAGGTCCAGAAAGCAGTCGCAGCAAGAGCTCGAAGAAATCCTATTCGAACACAAAGTGTGATGGCTGCTGAGATGAACATAAGCAGAAATTCCATGTCTCGTGTGCTCAGGAGTGACCTACATCTACGGGCGTATAAGAGGCGGACTGGTCACTTTCTGACCCAAACATTAATGTCGCAGAGGATCCTTAAATCAAAGAGACTGTTGCGGCGTTACGCCAACAATCTTCACAGAAAGATTTTGTTTACTGACGAAAAGGTGTTCACAATTGAGCAGGCCTACAACGCTCAAAATGACCGTGTGTATGCCACGTCAGCTACTGCAGCTGCTAAGGCAGCTCCAGGGGTTCAGATGACACATCATCCTACCTCTGTAATGGTTTGGTGGGGAGTGAGCTACTCAGGCACAACCCAGTTGTAGTTTTGCGAACAAAGTGTTAAAACATGTGCCAAGGTGTACGAGGATACAGTGCTAACACCTATAGTGAAACTACTTTCTGCTACCATGTTCCGTGGAGAAAGGTGGACCTTCCAGCAGGATTCCGCTCCAGGCCACAAAGCAAAAACAACCCAGAACTGGCTGGCACGGAATATCCCTGACTTCATTTCTACCGCTGATTGGCCTTCTAGCAGCCCGGACCTTAACCCGTTGGACTACAAACTTTGGGCAGTCCTTCAGGCAAAGGCCTGCCATAAACGGCATCCATCTGTCGACAGTCTGAAACAATCCTTGACCCGAGCAGTGAACAATTTTCCCATGGACGTGGTGCGTAATGCCATTGACCAGTGGCCGGACAAACTTCGTGCCTGCATCAAGGCCAAAGGGGGACATTTTGAAAAATGATTCGTGCGTCAGGTGTACAACATATTAATGTAAAACATGACCAAAATAAATTGCCTTGATGTTAATACTTTCTGTGTTATTCACATTCAAACTTGTGACAGTATTTATGATATAACTAGGTATGTTGGGATCAGTTGCCATATGGGGATTTGAAATTTGACATACATGTTGAGATCTGAGTCATAACCGGGAGAAAATAACTGGCTACTCTTGAAGGAAATTCAGAGAATAGAAGAGGAAAACCTTTCAGAAAATGTTTTGAAAATAGCAGTGGACATGTGGAACATATTTTGCATTAAAGGGAGCAAGGTCACTCAGTGTTAGATGTCTCGCTTGTGATGTGAAACGTTTCTGGCTCAGTTTCATTCCATTCATCGTATATATAACATCGTGTTTGTGGGTTTTCGAGGGTGTCCCGTTTTCTAAAGTACATAAAGGTTGGACATTAAACTGATGATTTTCTTTTCTTTTTGCATTAAGATAAGATACTATTTCCTAGTTCTATTTTTGGTCTCAGACTTATATCTAATATATACCATATATAGATAGTGTTACAGCCCATCAAGGGCTAGGGTCTGCCAGGTATTTTTAATTTCGTAATATTTGGTCAACATCTTCCATCTGCGCCATCTCCTATCTCCATTATTTGTGACTTATTAGACCGGAGTTTCCTTCTTTTAGAATTCAAGTGGCTTCACAATGCAGGATCAACTATGGAAATTACTTGCTCCCTCCTCGATCACGCGTATCAAATATCCATTTGGCTGCGACAGTAGTTCTAGCTAATTTGTATATCAACTGCAGTAGTGCCGCAAAAGAAGTTTGAGAGCATCGTTTCACGTAGCATCACAGTAAATGTCAGCCAACAATTTTGAGGGAAACATAGCGAGCGACAGATTTGGCTTATCGGTATTGCAAGGGCGTCAATGTATGTTTTTATATTTTTATGTGTATAAAAATATCCTTATGTTATTGAAGAACATGCATTATAATTGCATTTACAGTATATTTTCCCTGGTACATATTATGGCTATTGTAAAATATACACGTAACAACATCTTAGTCTACAACATTATAAGGATCTCTTACATGAAACGTAGATGACGGCAACACTGTTAATATTTGAGTGAGAAATGGTGGTGTGATTGTACAGGTTGATGTACTACCGTAATAATGTGTAAATTCATAAGTGTATGTAATGTGTTAAAAAGAGGAGCACAGAAAGTGAAATATGGTCGTACATGGGTACATTTCGTTATCACTGATTCTGTAATTACAACACTGCAACAAATCAGTCAGACTTAAGACATTGAATCAACCTCTACACAGTCCCAATTTATCATTGTATGATATCTATGTTTTTGAACCAAGGCAAAAGTGTTTAATGGGACGTCACTTCAACTCTATGGACTGTCTATGTCGTGTTGAGGTGTTTCCCTGACCATCAAGTCACCTGGTCTTTTTCCAATTGAACACATGTGAGATCAGATCAGACACCAACTCTGCGCCACTGCTGATCCTCAAAATCTCGAGGCACAGTTACAGCAACTACGGACTGATTTGTCTCAGACACCGTTACGACGACTCTACTACTCACTTCCAAACACGTCAACGCAGAAAGCTCCAACCTTTTCTTCTTTCGTCAGGAAAGCCTTAAATCACTGCAAAAATAAAATTAAAAGAGGAAAATCAATTATTCAAAATTGATATTGAAAACAGTTATTGGCGTAACGCTTCACGCAAAAATTACTGCAACAGGATTAAGCTGTTTTAGGCAATCCTAAAAACAGCTCCGTCTCTGAGAAAAGTTATATGAGGATACTCTTTTATATTCACTCGTTACCAGTGGTCTGCGATAAACATGACATCAAAGCAGTCCATTCCTACCGAAGAATACGGAGAAAGATTTCACAACTTACAAAAAACTTCTGGACTTCGTCAGATTTTGTGTACGCAATTCTATGAATTTAGTTGAAATTGTTCATGGGATGACTAAAATAAATATATACGTCAGGACCTAAAACATGGGGGAAAGTCCAAACACAATAATATATCAGCTTTAGGTTTGTCTGCAGAATTGAGAAATAGATTACTAAAGTATTAAAAAATGTTCATATGGTATATGGTCTATCTCTGCAAATATGTATTTAGTGGGACCGCGATGGCTCAGTGGTAGAGCGCTCACCTCTGGTGCATGGAATCCCTGGTTCGATCCCAGTCCGTACTAAGTGAGCCTTATGGTGGACAAATACGATGTGCGTGGGTTTTCTCGGAATTCTCCTGTTTCCTCCTACTCTGTTAATTTCACCATCATCGTCTCTCTTAGCCTCGGTGCATAATTGTGCGACGATAAACTAAGAAAATCATGTATTTAGTGTAAATAGGAATTTGATTCACTTTCCCGTATTTTTTGTCATCCGCGAATTGTCATAATTCACCATCATAATTTGTTATATAAAAATAACTTCCAAATTACTGAGGTTGTTTACAGTGTTAGTGTTAAAAGAAAGTGTTAGTGTATGAATCTTTCAGTTTAACGTCCCACACTTATGCCCTTTAGGCTAAGGAAGGCTATGATCAAAGCAAGTGAATGACGTTGAAATAATTGGTGGAATAAAAAAGTGGGAGGAAACGGGAGTACCCATTGACACGATGTTGTCCACCACAAACTTACTTGGTCGGGGATCGAACCAGAAACCCACGTACGAGAGGTAAGCGCTCTACCACTGAGCCACCGTGGCCTCCTTTAATGTGTAAAGTTTACCGGGATTTAATTTAGGGATTAAGATGTATGTGATTTAGTTTCCCGATATTAATCTTTATGCAGTTCACAAGAATGTGACATCGTAATCTATATTTCCATGACATGTAAGAAGTAGTTTACTTAGTTTTTATTTTACAGATGCGATTATATACTCTTCATATCTAGAATCTCTTTATGTGCGTATTTGTTTGTGTTTAAACATACCGAATTTCCTTACCGAGAGTTACAGATTTTGTTTCTGTGTATTCCATGTATGGACAGGCGTAAAGCCATTTGAATGCAGTCAATGCGGGAAACACTTTTTGGAGAAACATAATCTTAAAGTCCACATGAGAAGCCACACAGGAGAGAGGCCTTATCAATGTGATGAATGTGGAAAATCTCTCAGGTACGTAAATAATGAGCTCTTTGCACGTACAAGGTGTAATCGAAAAATATGGTGAATGTAGTTGTATAGTGTCATCTATCGATCTTTTATCCATTTCAACTAGTAAGCCTGGTAGCCTAAACCTTTGGTACACGTTGCTGCTAGTGGTCTACTACTGCCACGCTTAGTTGCATGTATGGAGAGCATGCCCACGACCGTTCGGTCTCTTTGATGGACGGGTTCCGCCAAACAAGGCACCCCGCCCGTAGTTGCTCGATACTGAATGTATCCACGCACCGCCAGAATTCTGACTCGCCTAAGCGATGTAACCCCCATTCTCTGAGGGAGTGGGATACGCACACTGCGTGGCCAGACCGAAGTCCTGAATGCCTACCAGTTAATCTACTGGTGGAGGCAGACTGCTAGCGACCCAGTCCTACCATGCTCTGCAAGCATGGTGCCCGAGCGTTATAAGACAAGCTCACCTCCCGGCCGTGCTCACCGTTACCCAGATTCCTGGGATTAGCTTCCACAAGCTGCCGAATCCCACGGTATGACCACAGTTCGGCAGAGTCCAATCCAAATCCGGGACCCAGGCAATGCCCGAGGGGGCTTGTTTAATCCCGGCCCTGCCTACCTCTATCGTTCAACTGGCAACTGCCTTGTCGTGTAGAGGTACCACGCACACGTCGAGATACTCCCGTATCTCATCCCAGACCCAATGGTACGTGTTAAGTCTCCATTTGTGTTTGATGTCGGCCCATATCCTACAGAGCTTCCTCTCTTCCGCGGGATCAAAGCCGTTATCCAGATTCCTGGGATTGGCTAATCCCCAACCTCCGTTCAGTCCCCCAGCAGGCAGGAATCCGTCACTCCCCCCACCCGTAGGGTCGTCCAGGCAATACGGACTTCCTCTAATTACGGTAGAGGTATACCGTACATTACCAGACCCAATGGCTGATGTAGATTGTCTCCCTTTAAAGACAATGGCCATTTGGGAGCGGCGGCTCTCCTGGCAGGGTCGTGGCTCCTGCACCCAGTGAACGTGCAAGCCTGGGACAAAGGAGTACCCCATTTCCTCAGCGCTCCTGAGGTACGAGTGTCTGTTAGGATACTAGGTATCCCAACTCCGGGACCCAAGAGAACGCACTACACTCTCTTTGAGGGCAGTACCTACATCATCCTCCCGGTAGAGTGCTGGATCCGCCCACACTTTGGCTACCTGCTCTTTCATACGTGTTGAGGTACCACGTAGCCTTATCTCCCGGACCCAAGGGCACGACCTAGTTGCCCATTTCGGGGGATACCCGAGGGCTCACCCCCGCCGGTAGGGGCAGCAGCCAAAGACTATCTACCCCACTGAGGACGTGATGGGGTTACACGTACTCTCCCAGATCCAATGGCACGAGTTAGTCGCTCATTTCGGAGGATAGTCTAAGCCGCACCTGCGCCGGTAGGTTGTTGACCCCCGGCATGCTACACGCTGTCATATGACCGTTAAGGTACCGGCAGCGCGTCCGGCACCAGGGTCACCCTATCTCTCCCGCACAACTTCCAGGTCCGGAACCAGATGGGAGCCCGGTAAAGAAATACGGGGGTCCCTCCCCCCTCCCCCTTTCTCAGCACGGGCTTGGGACCGGCCATGGCGATGTTACCTTTGGTGCACGTTTGATGCTAGTGGTCTACTACTTCCACGCTTAATTGCATGCATGGAGGGCATGCCCGCGACTGTTCGATCTCTTTCATGGACGGGTTCCACCAACTTAGGCACCCCGCCCGTAGTTCCTCGATACTGGATTAGTATTCACGTGCACATGGTGCACCGCCAGGATGTGTCCCCTAATTCTGACTCGCCTAAGCGATATGTAACCCCCATTCACTGAGGGAGTGGGATACGCCCACTGCGCGGCCAGACCGAAGTCCTGAGTGCCTACCAGTTAACCTACTGGTGGAGGCAGACTGCTAGCGAGCCAGTCCTACTATGCTCTGCAGGCATGGCGCCCGAGCGTTATAAGGCAAGCTCACCTCCTGCCATATTCGCCGTTACCCAGATTACCGGGATTGGCTCCTATAAGTTACCAAATCCCACGGTATGACCACAGCCGGGCAGAGTCCAACCAAAATCCGGGGCCGCAGGCGATGCCCGAGGGGGCTTGTTCAAGCCCAGCCCTGCCTACCTCTATCGTTCAACTGGCAACCGCCATGTTGTGTAGAGGTACCACGCACACGTCGAGATATTCCCGTATCTCATCCCAGACCCAATGGTACGTGTTAAGTCACCATTCGAGTTTGGTGCCGGCCCATATCCTACAGTGTCCTTCCTTCCGCGGGTTCAGAACAGTTACCCAGATTTCTGGAATTGGCCCCTCCTCCACCTCCGTTCAGTCGCCCAACAGGCAGGAATCCGACACTCCCCCCCCCCCCCCGGTAGGGTCGACTTACCTTTGGTACAGTCAGTGTCGAGTTTGTACGAATTATAACATGTTAGTTGGCTTCCAGAGGCAGAAAAGTGAGGACGTGTTAAGAGTATTTGTCGCGCCAACATTAAGTTTCTAAGCTTCAAAATAGTACTAAAGAAGCGAACGAAATGTCAAAATCAGTATATGGCATGAAGCGGTGGCATTGAAGACTGCTTACAAGTGGTATGAGCAATTCAAAAGCGGGAAGGGGTCGGTTGAGACGTCCTTCGACGTCAAAAACAGATGAAAACATTCAGAAAGTGGCACATTTTTTTTTCAAATATTCAAACAAACGAATGACTATTCGAGAGCTTTCCGAAGAACTAAGCATCTCGTATGGTTCTGTGAAAAACGTTGTAACCACCGATTAAATGGGCAAATAAATGGCTTCCTTCTTCATCACGGAAACTCACCGTGCCACATTTTGGTTTTGATCCGCGAGTGTTTGGCCGAAAAAATATTCCTGTCTGTTCACATTCGGTGTGGTCTCCAAATATAAGACTATACGACTTCTGGCTCCTCCCGGAAATTAAAACCGCGCTGAAAGGAAAACGTTTCGACACCATTCCTGACATTGTGAGGACCACAACAGAGCAGCTGAACGCCCTTCCAGTCATGGATTCAAGTTGGGATAAGTGCATTGCTAGTAAAGGATAGTACTTTGAAGGAGATTAAATCAAATTTTATGTAAGCTTATTACTTTGTTTCTAATAAAATTATTCATCGTATTTTTTGATGATGCCTCGTATGCATACTTGGTATACTATTGAAGAATTTCATTTATACTTTTTATAGCCCAAGTCTCAGACTTACAGTTACATCAGAAGTTTTACAAAATTATTGGCATTTAATGAAAGAGAAAGAAAAAAAATGTGTCTAAAGATGAGACAAATAACAATCAGTAGATCTAGTCGAGCTGACCAAAATAATGTGAGTGAATATAAATCCTCAAATGTAGTACAGTGGTTCAGATCCCACTTTAAACTATAGGTCTCGTTCTATATAGACTCGTTGCTGATAAAGGACGTAAAATACAAATCTACGTCCGGATATAATTGCCCTGTAATTAGTCCATTAGTCAATGGAATGACTATCCTTTCATTTGGATAGTGTTGCTCGTGTTACATCTAAAACGTTATATTCTCGGAAACCTTGAACTCAAATGACTCAGTGGTAGAGCGCTTACCTCTGGTGCGCGCGGTCCCTGATTCGATCTCTGGTCAAGTAAATTTGTGGATGACAACATCGTATCTGTGGGTTTTCTTCTTTCTCATTCCACCAATTATTCCGTCATTCTTTTGCATTAACCATCGTCTCCTTTAGCCTAAAGGACATAATTGTGTTACGTTAATCTGAAATATTTAATTTTTTCATTCATTATTAAAATTCAGATTAGAAAAAAATAGAATATTAATACTTAAGCTACCTTTTGTTTCCAGAACTTCCGACGCTGTGTAATGAGAATTGGTTTACAAAGAACAGACTTAGTTGCTAACTTCATGCATGGCATACTATTTTATGTAATATATTATTATTATTCGGCTAAACAGTCTCTTTTACTAGTTAACTTTGCGTTTTACTTACCGCTTTTTAATTTGAAATCGAAAAAGTTGTAATGTTTAAATTTTACACAATGATAATTCATATTAAGTACAAAGTTTTTGTACAAAGACATTGTGATTGATTTCATCCTTGAGGAGCAGAAACACTCAAAAACCTTTAGTTGTGATTTATTTCATCCTTGAGGAGCAGAGACACTCAGAAACCTTTATTTGTGGTTGATTTCATCCTTGAGGAGCAGAGACACTCAAAAACCTTTATTTGTGATTGATTTCATCCTCGAGGAGCAGAGACACTCAAAAACCTTTATTTGTGATTTATTTCATCTTTGAGAAGCAGAGGCACTCAAAAACCTGTATTTGTAATTTATTTCATCCTTGAGGAGCAGATATACTCAAAAACCTTTATTTGCTTTACGTTAAATTTGCATTACGATGCACGTAAAACACGTCATGGCAATAAGCAATTAATCGTTAAGTTCTAAGTAATTAACACTAAACTGCTTAAGTGCGTATGGCAGTAGCTAGAAAAGCTGTTTTATGTGTGTCGTGGACTGCTATGTAGCGACAAAAATGGAAAATGTATGAAAGTTTATCAGAGAACAATTAACTATTAAGTTTTAAGTGGCGGAGATACACCAGCATCCAGAATACTGAACTTGTCTTTATCATTTTATCAATAGCACGGGTTCATTGGATACATCGTCATAGGTCTTCTGCCATTATTGGCAGGTCATTTGCTGCAGCTGAGAAGCTTTCATGCTCCACCGTCTTCCTCTAACCTCTTCGTCTTCGCGTACGATTTTTCTGTTTTGGTATCGTCCATTAATTGTAGTCTCCTTCGCCTCCTCCATCTCTTTCCTGCCACCATACCCTATAGCACGTCCCTCATGATACAGTTTCTTCTTATCCAGTGTCTCAACAAGTTTTCTTTCTCTTCTTAATCATATCTAAAATTCTAAACTGACTATAAAATTCGTGCTAAGTGCCAAAATGAAAATGTTGAGTAAAATGCTCAGATTTTACTTCAGAACTGGTGGAGCATATATCCACGCGCATTATTTGAACTAGTTCCACAGTGAATACTAGAGAGCCTGTTGTTCACTGAGCAGTGTTAAGCACATAGGCTACATTTTAACATTAAACTGAACTTTTCCATTTTTGACACTTAGCACGGATTTTATTTTCAGTCTACAATTGTTCTTTTCTTCCCCACCATTTCTAACACCCTCTCATTCATTTTCTGCTCGACCCAACTAATTCTTTCCATTCTTCTCCCCACCTACATTTCGAAAGCTTCCAGTCGTTTCAAATTATTTTTGCGTAATGTCCATGTTTCTGACTCATACAGCACAATTCTCCACACGAAGCATTTTATGAGTCTTTTTTCTCAACTCTTTATTCAAGGTCCCAGAAAATAGTCTTTTTGCCTTCTAAAGGGTTCTTTCGCCATTCCTATCCTTGCTTTTATTTCACATTCACATTTCATATCATTACTGATGATACTACCCAGGTATCGAAAACTAATCACCTGTTCTATTTTCTCTCCTCCTACTTCTATATTTCACACCCGACCCCTTCGTTCCATTCACCATGGTTTTTGTCTTTCTAACGTTTATTTTTAATCCCATATTCTCCTACAGAAATTTTACTGGATACAAAATCCTACAGAAATTTTAAGAAATAATTAAGAAATAATAAGTAGATCAACTCAGTGTGGCAGATTTTGAATGTCTAATTGTTACCGTATTATTACTATTATTTATATATATAAAGTCACATACACCTATATGAAATGTATTTAAATTATCACAGGATATTTTTCTGTTATAATCTGGGGATATCTGTTTCTACTTTCAGATATCAGAAGGAGTTTGTAGACCACAAAAGAAAGCATCGCGGTGAGAAGCCATACCTGTGTAACATATGTGGACGACGTTTCTTAAGGCAAAGAGAGCTAATCCGACATAAAGCTATACATTCTAATGAGAAAAAGTAAGTAAAATTCTTTATATACAGTAGACTCACGAGGCCTCCGTACTATCCGGCCTAGTTTCCTTTTATTGTAATTAAATGAGGAAGGCAAGGTATTGCATTGGCAATATTGCCAAGGCATTGGAAGCGGGTTTCTGTTACGATCCTCCTATGTGTCTTGTGCAAAGTACAAGTTGTGACAGGAAAAGAGCAGCGTTCTGCTCCTTGTTCATTGTTTTCTCAATGTGTAACAAAAGTCTCAATGCAGTACGTTTTTCGCTGTTCTTGATTATAACTGTACAATACGTACAGTACTGTATTCGGAAATTGTTCTTAGGGTATGCTTAATGAGTTTATAGAACTCCAGCCTATTCGACTTTTTTGTTATCCAGCCTGCCCTTCAGCCACATTAGGCTGGGTACCATGTTTATATTTATATGGCTTCAGAAAGCTATATATACAAAAATTACTACATTAGGTAAGCATCTTTCCTTAGTTTTTGTGACTTCCCTCAAGAACCGCCACTGTGTGTACCTGTCTTCAGTTTCAATCCAGGCGTGCACTCTTGTATGAAGACAATTGCAGAGGTGCCGATTGTTATTCCTAATTAACAACGCTCCAAACTTTGGCACAGTTGTTCTAGGTTCGTCTCTGGGTTGCAGATGACACGATACACAGTCTGTTCTAGCACTTGCTCAACGGCAGACAGATCTGGTGATTGTACAGGCAGTTGTGTTATTCTAATTTTTATAGAGATAGAGAGAGAGAAAAAAAAGAGATAGTAGATGGGTATAGATAGGTAGATATAACTCTCTTAGGAAGCAAACCATACAAGGTAGACAAAAATAAAGCTTTTACTGGATACCACACGTGACAAGTAGCAACCTACACAGCATCCTAATATTACAAGGTGGTGTGATGAAATTAGGTAGCACTGCGAATATCTTGGAAACGAATTGTCCAAGATAGATGATTGTCAAAAAGTATTGGAAAGACCTTAATCCAACAATGGATCAACATTTATTGATAATAGTATGTACCCGTTTCAAATATAAATAACTCTCATTACTACACTTATATGATCCCAGTTCTCATTTTTCATATCTGAGCATTTGAGATTAACAAATAAACGCTTATATGTTGTTCTGAGAGATAGTATGTTTAATCTGTAACTGTAAACACTTCTTGTTTAGGTGTTTTAAACTGAGCCGAAACTAACAAAAGTTGTTCGTTCGAGGAGTGCTGCGAAGCTAATAATTGTTTCTTCGGGTATACCGGACATGTGACAAGCGTAGCGTTAGTAGATCGAAGGACTGTATATGCTAGTATAATGCAACAATTTGTTTGTCAGAGTTTATCAATGAATTGCGTAAAAATAAACCCAACTCGTTGCATTATTCTTCATTACAACAACACCAGTTCGCACATAGTACACCGAACTGTTGATTTTTTTCAGTAAAAATGTCAAAATAATGACTCAGTGTCCGTATTCACCTAATTTATCACCTAATAACTTTTGTTTGCTCCCGCACATAATAAAGTAATATGTGTGATGAGCAAATTCTGTTGCCTGCAGCAGCTATAGATGCATTTCAAACAGCGGTTTCTGAGGCAGCAACCTCAGAGGAAAAAGAAATGCTTTCAAAGTTTGTTTGAGCGTATGTACAAGTGTATCGATATTTAAGGTAAATAACTTGAAAAACAGTAAAGCTTTTTTCAGAATTTCGCGCGTCTTTTTCCATATTAATGGTAGAAACTTTCCAGTAGCTCTTATCTTCAGAATTCATCCGGTAGGTGTACAATCCCTTGAATCTTGTTGTAAATGCGTATAAAGACATACGTTCAAATGCTGTTGTATGACACCATACACATTCTTTTACGTAAATTCAAATTCCTCCCCTCCCTTAATAATACTGCTGGATGAGTCTGTGTCAGGAAATAGTCTCAATGTGTGTAGCTCTCTTCCTTATGTATCCTCCTGTATTCCATGGCGCTTGAACTCACTCTATTATCACAGATGGAACCTTGGCGGTTTATTCTTTGTCTCCATAAGCATAACAAATAAAGATACTGTCATTTATTTCATTTTCTATTCATTACAGATATGCTTGTCCAATTTGTGATAAAAGGTTTACTCGTCTAGATCATCTTAAATTTGTCCACATGCCCACTCACCAGGACAAGTCTGAAAGAAATAAATACCAGTGTTCGCTTTGTCCTAAGAGATTTTTCACCCGGGTGCGTCTAGAACAACATGAATATCTCCACTCAGGTAGGAAGTCAGCATTATATTCATAGGATTCCTCATACGTTAATGTAGTTTTCTAAGTGTAATCTAATGCTAGAGTTGCTATAGTCGTGAAAAATAAAGATTACGATAAACTACCATATAAAAGTCATTTCCAGCTAGCTAATGTATGAGGTACGAGGGTGTTTCTAAACGTTTTCGATCTCACACTGAAATACCACGCCGTTGGTAATAAGCCGATCATAGCATATAGTGCCATTTATGGAAGAAATCATCTATCAGTTTCAACTGCCAACTGTCTGGTCACATACTGCATGACAGTACTCCAATCCACATGGTTGTTGTTGCAAAAGGCTTTAGTGCAAATCTCGGCTGTGTTCAGAATGGGCGCCGAATCTCCTCGCAACCAGTCTTTCAGTGCAATAGCCGTGCAACACTGTAACAACAGCTATGTAGACAATAGCATTGCTATGCAGTATGCAAGCTCAACGCACATTGACAAATTGAACTGTTTCAGCTAGGTTGTTGAAAGTGCAACACTGCAACAACAGCCATGTGAACTGGAGCATTGCCATGTAGTATGAGAGCGTAACGCACATTGACTGATTGAACTGTTGCAGCTAGACTGTTGAAAGTGCAACACTGCGACAACAGCCATACGGACTGGAGCATTGCCATGCAGTATGAGAGCTCAGCACACATTGACTGATTGAGCTGTTGAAGCTAGACTGTTGAAAATGCAACAGTGCAACAACAGCCATGTGTACTGGAACATTGCCATGCAGTATGCGAGCTCAATGCATATTGACTGATTGAAGTGTTGCAGCTAGGATTGAAAATGCAACACTGTAACAACAGTTATGTGGACTAGAGCGTTGCCATGCAGTATGCGACCTTAACGCACATTGACTGATTGAACTGTTGCAACTAGACTGTTGAAAGTGCAACATTGCAACAATAGCTATGTAGACTGAAGCATTGCCATGCAGTATGCGACCTTAGCTGATCCACATTGACTGATTAAACTGTTGCAGCTAGACTGTTGAAAGTGGATCACTGCAAAACAGCTATGTGGACTAGAGCATTGCCATGCGGTGTGCGAGCTAAACACATATTGACTGATTGAACTGTTGCAGCTAGACTTGAAAATGCAACACTGTAACAACAGTTATGTGGACTAGAGCATTGCCATGCGGTGTGCGAGCTAAACGCATATTGACTGATTGAACTGTTGCAGCTAAACTTGAAAATGCAACACTGTAACAACAGTTATGTGGACTAGAGCGTTGCCATGGAGTATGCGACCTTAACGCACATTAACTGATTGAACTGTTGCAGCTAGACTGTTGAAACTGATATATTAATTCTTCCATAGATCACTATCAGTTTCAGTATCAGACCGGAAACATTTGGAAACACCCTCATAGGAGAACGCGTTTACAATATAAGAAAAGACAAAGAGAATAGGCAGAGCAAAGGAGAGGAGGTGGATAGGTAGCTGAATGAAATAAACAATTGTTGGCAATAATTAAAAATAAACTAATCGCTTAGCAAAGCAAACCGATTTATTATTATAAAACTAATATCTTATGAGAGTTTCACCAACTAACTATTTGGCTTCATTACTTCATCACTTAATGGTTAGTTGGAGAAACTGCCACAAGATATTAGCTTTAAAATAATAAATTGGTTTGCTTTGCTTAGTGATTAGTTGTTTTTAATTATAATATGTAATAAGCAAAGCTGGTATATCCAAAAATATTATAGTAAATATTGACAGTATACTACTAATAGTCATGGATCCGCGAGTAGTATGTCTGTAAAACCATTGATATTCTTGTGTGCCTCTCATCACTACTATTTCTTAACGCAGAGTTTCTGCCTGCTCCTTGTTTTCATCATGTGGTTTACAGACAAGAAAAGAAGTAAGCTGTTACGCTACAGAGCAACCAGTTGATAATAACTAGAGACTGGATGCTTAGGCATTAAAAACCTAGAAGATAGGCAGGCAAATAGGCACTTAAAATTTAAAAAATAGGCAGTAAAATAAGCACTAAAGTGTAACTCGAAATAACGAAGATAAATACTCAATACAATTAAAAAATAAAAAAAATAAATAATATTGTTCAAAGAATATAGAAACAAACCTGTTTGTTAATATTTTTTAATGTATATATAAAAACGAAGGTTGACATGTATTCCATGTGTATTTTGTAAATACATTCTATACAGCGTTTTATCACTACATATAACAGTCCAAATTCTATACATTTTAATCAGTACACACAGCAGTCCAAAGTTTTACAGCACTTTATTAGTACACATAGCAGTCCAAAGTTTTATTGAATCTTATTACTACAAACCGCACTTATTTCTCGAAGAGGCAGAATCCTTTCTTGAGGTACTAAATTATATATTTTTACCAATAATAGCTTATTTCAAAGAAAATGCATAGAATAGGCAACATTAGGCACTAAAGCAATTATTTAGGCAGGAAGGGGCCAAATAGGCAAAATAAAATTGGCTTAAATTGAAACTATAACAACCTATAAAAACTTTAAAACGTTATTTTTGACCATATCTTTAATATTAAAAAATAGGCATTTTGCCTAACACCCGGTCTCTAGTAATAACTGTACTGTAGGCTTAATAAAATTATAAGTATATTCAATTCTATTTTGATATACAGGGTTACAGATATTTGTCACAATATTTTGTGAATAAATTTTTCACATTAAAATAACAAAAAACTTTATATGCACCTGTAGTCGGAAATGCATAGTTTTGTAGTTATATGGTGCTAAAAACGTGTGAAAATCTACTTTAAATGTCCATAGTTCCACTACTATAGGATCGACCATAGTCGGATCAAGACATCACTGAGGAACTAGTATGTGAACTATAGAAATATCCGTCTTTCAGAACCTCCAGTACTTGCAGAATCATTTTCAGAGAGGCCTTTAGGAGTACTTGAGCACTCTCAACCCATCTCTCAAAATTAAAAATGAAATAAAATGAAATACAATCTTTAAGTTTTACGTCCCACGTTTATGCCGATTAGGCTAAAGGAGACGGTGATGATGAGTAATGAATGAAAATGGTGGAATGAAGGAAGTAGGAGGAAACGGGAGAACCCCGAGAAAACCCACGCACGCGGTGTTTGTCCACCACAAAGTTCACTTGGCGGGGGGCTGGGATCGAACCCGGGACCCTAAGCACCAGAGGTGAACGCTCTACCACTGAGCCACCGCGGCCCCCTCTTTCAAAATTGGTTTGCAAGTACTGGAGCATTCTTAAACATGGATATTTGGATAGTTCACATACTAGTTCCTGCCTTGACCTGACTACGATAGGTCCCATAGTATTTATTTATTTATTTATTTATTCACCAAGTTTCATACAGCACTAGCCGAATTAGCTGAAATTGTACAACATAAAGAAAAAAAGAGCACAGCAAGAAAAACATAGAAGAATAAAATACAAAAAAGGTTCAACTCTCATTATAGTGGAGCTATGAACTTTTAAAGTTCACATTTTCGGCACTCTATAACTCCTAAAGTATCCACTTTTGAGTACAGGTCTATATGAAGTTTTTTTTTTTTTTTTTTTTTTCTTATTTTGATGTGAGGAATTTGTTCTCAAAACATTGTGACACTTTTTTGTAACAGCCTGTATATGAAATATTACAATTCCAAATGATATTATATGTAGCTTAGTATTTTGCAATACAGTGCAGGATGATTATATATGATTGAATGAGTCTGAAACAGTTGTTTTAAAAAAATGTATAATACATACAATAATGAATGATATATTAAAATATACACAGAAACTGTCTAGGTTTCAGACATACTATTACAAACGTTCGATGTGGCTTCCTTTCGTGACATGAAACACATCTATGCAACGAAAGTCTAGACGCCCATACGCGCTCTAGCATATCTCTACTAGTCCTCGTAAATGCAGCTGTGATGTGATCTTTGAGTTTACCCAAAGTTGTTGGTAATGGAGTCACATTCATTGTTTTTTTCACAAGCTTTTTTTCTTTTTTTTTTTTTAAGTCAGATCGAGAGATTTAGGGGGCCATGAGTGAGCCACATTACAGCGACGATAACAAGTTAACGTTGATTCTTTATCCTGTCTAAGACTAATTTAACAGCAATGACAGGGTGTCTATCGGTTACGAAAGTCATGAAAAAGTCACGAAATTAGAAAACGGTCATGAAAGTCAAGAAATTTAGCTTTTAGGTCACGAATTTTTTTTATCTGGAAAAATATGGTATAGACTGGAAAATTTTGTTCTATAAACGTCAAAATTCACCACCAAAACTGTCTAATTTCGGCTTTAGACCCTACCAAATCGCAAGCAAAGTACGTTTCTATCGCATGCATGAAAATTTGGCTCAATTCACGCCCAAATTCGCTCTTCAGAATGTTTCTAAGCTGTATGATTTGGGAAAGAAAAGGTCACGAAATTTCATTTTGGAATTTGAGTAGACACCCTGAATGACAAAATCATTTTTTTTTTTCCGTTCCGATATTTGACGTCTTACTGGTCGACGTGTTGAGTGCGTTGAGATCAGAGGAAATTATATAGAAATATGAACAAGTACTTTCAAACATTCATCCCCTCCTTATATGTTAGGCTTAAAACTTGTTAAACGCCCCTCGCATAATTCTGGTTGAATGAAAATGCATTCTAACGAGTATTCATAGGCAAACAGTTAGTGAGCATTGTGCTAGGTTTGCTAATAAATTATAGTTTTATTCTTACGTAAATTTAGTTAAACAAAATTATTTCTACTGATTTTTTTTTTTTTATTATTGTAATTGGAATTAATTCACTTCCTATTAACTTTGCAGGTAAAAAAGAACACGTTTGTTCAACATGTGGAAAAGCGTTCGCACGGGCCACTTACTTAAAACTGCATACTGCGATACATAAGAAACAAGAGAACTACCTAAAGTGTTCGAAATGTCCAAGAAAATTTACAACTGTGGAAAATCTAGAGGTTTGTATATCTTCATTCATTAATGATAAGTTCGGTATGGGTTTCTATGATCTACAAGCTGTGAAAATATGTATGCATTTATGCCCTAGAAATGGCAAAATATGATCCAGAATATGATCTAAATAACAATGCAGTTTAATTACTAGGGCACTTGACTTTAGGCATCTTAAATGGTGCCAGATTCTTTTAGATAAAAATAAAATCCAACAAATATAAAGTAAATTTGATACTCAAAAAATATCGCTCGCTCAACAGAAAGAAAGAAAAAAGTCACAAGGGGAAAAAGTGGCGAGACATGTCATACCTCCGATCGTGCTCAGTGTGGTTTACCAGTATTTTCGCAGTGTTACTTCTATTCCCCGCGTATTTAAAGTCTCACGTCGATATAAACTGATAAATTGTCCACTAATATGCAACAAAGAAACTGGACTTCAAGTATTACTGCAGGGAAGGAGAAAGAGAGACAGGTGAGACATCCGAGCGGTGATTTCTCTTTTCGAAGGGGTTAATGCTGCGTTAGATCCTTTAAACCATGTTACACAAGACCAAATATTTCTAAGAAAGGAAGATAGAAACAACTTTGTTACCAATATTGGGAAATATTTCTGAAGAATAAGTGAAATCGCCTTAAATATGACCAAACATTTGCTTTTATATCACTTTGGGCCCAAATATGATCTAAAATTGAAATGTGGCTTAAATTTGCATTTATAGGAGCAATAAAATTTATAGTTTTGTGTCCACAAGAGTAAGAAATGTGTGTATATTTAATTAAGACGCGTGTAAAAGTGTCAAGATAAAAATATGACATGCCATAGAAATCCGAGTCTTAATGCTAATGCAAAAAATGCAGATACACATGGTCAGTTTTCAACTTTCCTGTGTTTTTCATTTTTTTCTTTCTTTTGTCTTCCCTCTCTACTTTACTCTTCGTTATGTGATGAAAGAGTTTTAGCGAAAGATCATTGTGTTCTTTTTGTGTTATAATAGTGTTCCCTTTTTATCATTATACATAATGGCAAATACGCACCGTATTATTCCAGTGCGAAAATGAAAATGGATAAACAACAAAAATTGGATGTCAGCATTGTAAACAAATATGGTCGTTGCTACTATTATCAAACACATTAAAAGTTAAAATATGTCGAAATATGCTTTTTTTTTTTTCTGAAGCATTTGTACGAAAGATTATCATTAGTTGACAGAGCGGAAACAAACTGAAGATTTTCGAAAATAAACTTTTGAAAGAAACATTTAGAGAAAAATAGAGACTAATAGATAATTGAGTGGAGAAAATAACTTAACAAGAAACGTCATGAAAGTGTTAGAAAATTCTTGGTTTACTGTTCTCTGTTTGGGTATATAGGCTAACAATGAAACTATAACAGATGCAAGTGAATGATGATAAAAGAATCGGTTAATAGTGAAATCTAGACATGAAGTAATGAAGCTTAAGTAATGAAATCTAGACATCTGACGTGGGATGGGTATGTCGCTTGAAGGGAAGTAGGCATAGAGTTTTAGAAAGAGACCTTAGGTCATGAACGCCTTGATTTTATTTTATTTTATTTATTTATTTATTTATTTATTTATTTATTTATTGTTTTCCTGTAGACCATTATGGTTATTGATGTAATTTTGTCAATTGACGTTGTGCATTATTGTAAATCTTATAGTTTGATTTTGTTTTTAAACTTTAATTGAATTTGCAATCGAAAATTGATTTAAATATTTAGACAAATAGAGTACAAAATAGAATGTGAGAAATTAGAAGCGAGTGGAATATGCATAAATTGAACGATCTCAGTTTACAGTATTTCTCAGTTGGAGAAATGGAACAAAACGTGATTCATACATAAATTAACAAGACGAAACCAAGTACGGATAAAAGTGAGGACAAATGTAGTATTGAGGTCTGCCTTTGTAGTTGAAAATACCCTGAATTACTCTGTAAGCCGGCAGTTTTCATATTTTACATAACATAATTTTCATAAAGAATGTTCTGTGAAAACAACGCTCTTTGTAGATTGATCATTATTATTGCAACGTATTCCACACTATGGTTGATTTAGATCTCAGAAAAAAAAAAAAAAATGTTTCATATCTACCGTTACATTATCTCGCAATGCTAAGAAAGGGATGTAATAAATAAATAAATAAATATCCTAAATCTTACTATGCATTGAACTACATATAAATCTTGTAATTAGTGCAGGCATAATCAAGATTTTAATGTATTTTCCCGTTGTATTCTAATAATAATAAATAGTAACAAGAGTTTTAGGAATGATCCCAAAAAGTGAATCAAAAGATTGCGATCTTGGTCAAGAATTTTAGGGGGGAAAAAAAGACCTGGCCAATAATTAGCTTTGAATCGGGTCACAAAATTTTTGAACGGTCCCTAAATCTAGTTTTCGTATTTTTTACAGAATAAGTACATCATACTGAGTTAAGTGATAGTTTGGGTTTGACTATATTACACAGTTCTCCAGATATAAGGCGTACAAAAAATTTTTTTTGATTGAAATATATTGGATATAGCATTTTTGGATCAAGAGCTACAAAATTTTTGAACGGCCCCTAAATCGAGTAAGTGATAGTTTGGGTTTGGCCACACTATATTTAGTTCTCCAGATATAAGGCCTACAAGAGAATTTTTGACTCAAATATATTGGATCTTTTGTTCCAAAAACAGGCGCACAGACGATGATGCATGTATCATTTCAATGCATTAGGAGTAAGGTTACCATTTGTCCTGAATTAGGTGGGACATCCTGACCTTTAAGAACTTTTTTTAGCGTCCCAAATTGCATCTAAGAGGGACGCTAAATTATCCGAAACACTTACAAAATATGCGACAGAAATTCTTAGTGGCGTTTATAAATTTTGACAGACAATGAATAATCAAGATTATCAATATATGGTTCTATTGCTAAAATTTTCCATGTTGGCAGCAGTACCACCAATGATGATATTTATTCTTTGATCGGTTCAGTGGTTCTTAACTTCTCTCTTCCAACTAACCACTAACAAGGTGACCTTATGAGTTTTCTGTATCTTTTTTTTTTAATATTTATTTCATGAATATAAGTATTTATTTCTATTATTATTATTATTAATAATAAATTGCTCCATTATAAATTTGAGCATGAGGAACCAGCAGTTTGCAGATATCTGATAAGTGTGTCCCACTTTAGGCTTATCAATAGGTGACAACCCTGTGTTAGGGGCTGAGTACTAATTTATTCCTGTAACATTCATGTATTTCATAGAACTTACTTCTATGATTCAAATCATACACTGTTTTCCTATGATGAAAGGAAATTATTGATTAATATCATAATTAATAAGCAAAGAAAATTATTTGCTATAAGTGAGGTACAAAATTGTAACATTGTTTAATTATAATGCATATCGAAACCTGTTAATATAACCTGCTGTGGATTAAAATGAGACACATTTTTGAAGTGCCGTATTTTGTTTACTTGCACATTAAAAGTCAGTTTTTGTACTGATGACACAATAAACATTCTACAATCATATGAAATCAGTTAATGACAGAAAGAACACCCTGATTAGCAGCCGCTCTTATTGCATCAAAACAACACCGACAACGTTTGGGAGGTGATTCCTGACATCAAGATAAGACGAAAAGTATAGACCAACCTGGGTGTACAAATGCTTCCTTTCCAAGTTATAGGCTGCCGAAAACATGAAAAAATGAACTTTAAAGGCCCATAGCTCCAATACTATGAGACCTATTGTAGTCGGTTCAAGACTTCACTTAGGAACTAATATGTGCCCTATCCAAATATCCATATTTCAGAATCCTGCGATACTTCCGCAACAATTTTTATAGAAGTAGTTTTTGAGTACTTCAAATTATATGCCCGTAGCCAAACTGCCTCTATAAAAATTGTTGCGTAAGTACCTTATGATTCTGAAACATGTATTTTTGGATAGGGCATATATTAGTTCCTAAGTGAAGTCTTGACCCGAGTACTGTAGGTCCCATAGTTTTGGAGCTATGGACCTTTAAAGTTAATTTTTTCATGTTTTCGGCAGCCTGTAACTCCGAAAGGAAGCATTTGTGCATCCAGGTTGGTCTATACTTTTCGTGTTATCTTGGTGTCAGGAATCACCTCCCAAACGTTGTCGTTGTTTTAAAGCACCCTATGTATATTATATATATATATATAACTAAAGGATGTAAATGAAAAGATTTGTTCCTTCAGGTCAGTGACTTTGTAGATCCTACTGAGTACCATCTTGTAGTAGGAATTCAATACTAAACGAATTGGCATAGATTTGCTACTCTTCAGCCTGTTGTCATATTTCAAATTTAATGGACTTACGAAAATTTCAGTCAATTTAATGTTTTGAATTGCTGAATATTTTTGTTTATTTATTTATTTTCAGATTTATAATAAATTTCATTGTAGGCAAAGTAAAGCTAAGCCTAACTGATGACTTCAGGTAAAGTAGGAAGAAACTAAATCGACAGTTTTATGGTCAGGAGTTTTAAACATTTTTATTTTTACTTCTTTTCAGATTCATAATAAATTTCATTGTAGGCGAAATAAGGGTAGGCCTAAACCCAGGACTTCAAGTAAAAGTAGAAAGAAAGTAAATCGACAAGTTAAAACTGGTACTAAAAGCAAGCAAGATGGAGATGAAGCATTAATGCCTCAATTCCAAATTGAAGAAATTGAATTAGATCCGAATGACTTAGAAGAAACAGCGAATGCTAGTCGAATAATATACTTGCAAGTAATATCTGGTGACATCAACATAGAATCTTCAGATGTCGTTGAAATTCATGATGATTTTTTTGGTTCAAATAATAATACGCCATAAAATCAATTGAGAGAAGTACTGTTCGGAATTTACACGGGCTGTCATCAGAAAAAGAACTGAAGATCAGGTACGTTACGTTTTGCTGGTTAATCTTTTATCTTTAGAATGTATCTTTTCTATGAGAAAACGGTAATTTATTCTTTATACAGTACATTCGAGCAGCAGTGACGTTCGTGGATAGGATTAATTATGAGGATAGGAAATTAGATTTAAAAAATAGTTAAAAATGAACAATCAATTCGATGTTTTTGATCAAAGAATCAAATACAGTAAAACCTGTCAACTTGGCCACCTGCTTATCATGGCCTGGTTCGTCTTGAACCTGCATTTTTCCATAAGACATTCGTTACTTATTACTCTGTAAGTTGACCACCTGTCTATCTTGGAAGTTGGCCGCATTGAAGCAATGTTTATCCTATGATGATAATGATAAATTTACCTGAGTATCTCGGCCACGTGAATACGTTTTGTTATTTTTCTTAACTCTTTCGTATTCCCACGTGAGAGCCAAATGTTCTGTATTTGTTACTGGAGACAGAGAAGCATAGATTCCCACGATTTGTCCTTGGAGGTCAATGGCCAGAACACTACCCTGCCAAAGGGGTGGTGAAGGAAGATACGAATAAGAAAAGGCATGTACAGGAATTCAGGAAATGGTTGTACGTATTTGTTTACCCTGTCTGTTCTGGTAAAACCATTAGCTATATCGGCTCCTTTCATCAGTGGGGAGCTTTAGTAATTCCGGAAAAAAACATTTCAATTGTTATTTATTGGCACCTGACTGCTTGTCGTAAAATAGCGGAGGTTTTGAGATATGAATTCCCTTAAGATTTTCTGAAAACATCTTTCGCTCCAAGGGAAACACTTGTAGCTCATTAACAAGTTGTAGTTAACTACATAATTGGGATGTGCGTATGTGCCAAAAAGAATAAAAGACACACGTCTAGAATTAACCATTATGAATAAATTTGTTATTAATAACTGATTTGCTCCTTTTCAAAAGGTATCTACAGAAAATATTTGTTATTACCGAGAAAAGTCATATAAATTATTCAATTTATAATTTTGCTTTTCTTGTTTTCAATCTGAATAACTCAGTGTGCTACAATACCAATTTCAATAAACTGTGTACATGTGTCTCGATTTTATGGTTGTTTTGTGTTATTGTGTTTTCCATCCGAATAATTTAGTGTACGAGACTAGTTTTCAGGAAGAAAAGGGTACTTTGTATTGTTATGATTACTCTATGTACATTATTTAAAAGTAGCCGTTGTGCCATTGCTTATTAAAATTATACAATCAAGTAAAACTAGAAACCTTATTCTAACCTTATTGAATAGAATACCCAATCACACTTATTTTCTGTAAGTTGGCCATCTGTCTAAGTTGGCCACTTTTCAATGGAACCGATGGTGGCCAACATAGACAGGTTTCACTGTATCTTAATGGCGGGATTTTAGTAATTGTCTCATTTGAAAACAATGAACAAGTTTGCTTTTACCTAACATTTTACATAGGGTACAGAATTAGGTAAGATATTATGTAAAAACGAAGAAATAAATCGTTGTTTCGGAATTAAAGAATCAAATATAAAGTTATTTGGCTCGTTGGTGTAGAACTGGAGTGAACCAAGCGCCATGAAGTAGAAGACGGAAAAACGTAGAGGTAAAGTTTCCTCTCTTATGAGCTTTACTGTAAGCTTCACTTTTAAAACACGACAGTACACCAATTTGCGAGTGCTACAGCGCGTTTGTTTTACCAGCACGAACAGTGTGCCAACATAATAACTAGAAAATACCAATATCTCAAAATCAGCTGAAAGTGTAGTTAGTTCACTCTGGTTCTGTACTACCCATATACAAAGTCCGACAAGGGGGTTTTTGAAAAGACTGTCACATTTATTTTTGAACAAATTTCAAAATTAACTGTTAGTATCTATTAATGTTACATTGCTATTTGAGATTATATATTGAAATATAAGGGTGAAAAAAAAAGAAGCTGCGAAAAATCACATCAGTTAGTGGTCCATTTTTGTAGTGGTATTATTATAGATGACTGCTGAAATTGTCCATACACCTTCTGAGCTTGGTACGCGAAATTCTTTGCATTTCTCGCGTTACGGTATCGGAAAGGGCTTCAAGAGTACCTGAAATTCTCCCATAAATGGAAATAGACCTCATTACTCATGATGGAAGCGATGTTGTCTGTCAGCAATTCCAACATTCTTTCTGCAAATCTGTGTCATCTGATGATGTGTTTTGACCGCAGTTCCTGAACAACCATTAACTTATAGGAATGGAAATGGAGCCCAAGTGTAAGATTCTCTGAACTGAACTCCTTAACATAGTGAGAGCGCAGCGTGACGCATCGCCCAACGTCGAGGACTGGCTTCCACCACTTGTCGCACCGTCCAACGTTTTCTGGAGTTCGTATAGTTCGATCATTTCCCGTGCAGTTCTGGTCTATAGTTCCTGTTGTTTGAAATTTATCCACTCACTTCATAATGGTATCTCGTTTAGGAAGACTACCATAACGACCAGCATCAAAACGGTTTTGAAAGCTAGCTGTGTGAATACTACAGAACGTCACTTTTCAATAAAAGCCTTGTAAACAAACGCGCGATGCATTACAGACCTAGGCTCCATTTTTACCGAAATAGCATGCACTACCTATTAGCATTTCATAATTATTTATTTGAATTACAATATAGCACTCACACATTTGTCTGTGGCTTCGTGTGCTTACTTTGACAATAACATTTCAGAGGTCAATCACTTCAAGAGTATTCATTCGTTCCTTTAATGGCCGAAAAATAATAAATAAATAAAATAAAATAAAATAAAGGCCGTCACAAACCAAGCAGTGCTTTAAAAATCTACTACAGAGTCCTGCTCGTCATTGAAACAATACTTTTTTTTTTTCGACAAGAAGAACAAATTTCTGCTCGACTCTCCTCATATGCAGTCAGTGCAACCATGTAATTAGCACAGAGTTTAAATGCTCTACCTTATTTCTTCCACCTGCCGTAAGGAGGTACTTAGAAATGAGAAGTTTCCAGTCACGGTAAAGTGTGATTACATTGTACGTATGAGATGTTTAAAGGATCATTTTGTGAGGCGTACGGACACCAGAAGGAGCCAAAGCCAGAATACGTAAACAGAGCGTAACAGCAAGCATCATAACGTACGCTGTGCTGCAAATCTCCCATAGACATCAATTAAGGTTTCAGACTCCATATTAAAATAATACATGAATAAATCTACATAATTAAACATATATATTTTCGTATTAATTGGTAAGGCACGTGACTATGAACACGTTAGACAGTCGTCCCTGGGATTGTACATTCTATTAGGTAATGTGCATTTTTTGAAGCGTGAAATAGTGAGATCAGAAATAATTTTATATCCATTAATGGTATCATATTAGAGTGAAACTCCAGTTATCCGGCTTAATGAGTTCTGGACTAATTTGGAATTAAATAAATCCGGATAATTGAGAAAATCATTAAAAAAAGAAAGAAACATGTTATGAGATAGGGAAAAAATTCTTAAAATCGTTTTTATTTAATAAAAATGTAGGCCTAACGTATGTAGAAAATAAGATCACATACAATTGAAAGAAATACAGAAAATTCCAATTAGATATAAATTTAAACGTTGGTATAAACAGGAATTTCAAGAAAATAATTTTTGTGAACAAATAGGTTCAGTTCACATTTCAATATTTTTTAATGCAATTTTTTAATTTCCTGGTATCGATCCTTATAATTAGAGGTAAACGATGCATAAAATTAATTCGTCAAGATCAAGTATTAAATTACATTATAAGTTTCAGTTTCTTTACAAGTACCTTTTTAAAAGAAACGTTTCCAGATTACTCTTCATCTCTAGGCTTACTGAAAGCCAGTAGCTAAATTATTATGTAAATTTTTTTTGTTTTGTTTTATATACAGGGTGTTTCAAAACAACACCAACAATATTTGGCAGTTGATTCCAGACCTCAAGAAAAGACAAAAAGCATAGACCAATTTGGGTGCAGAAATCAGTCATTTCGGAGTTATACGCTGCCGGAAACATGAAGAAATGAATTTTAAAGGCCCATAGCTCCAATATTATGGAACCTACCGTAGTCGAGTTAAGACATGATTAAGAACTAATATGTGCGTTATCCAAAAATGCATGATTCAGAATCCTGTGGTACTCACGTAACAATTTTTTATAGAGAGTTAGGCTACTGGCATATAATTTGAAGTACCCATCTACTACATCTATAAAAATTGTTGTGGAAGTACCGCAGGATTCTGAAACATGGATATTTGGATAGGCCACATACCAGTTCCTAAGTGAAGTCTTGACCCGACTACGGTAGGTTCCATAGTATTGGAGCTATGAAACTGTAAAGTTCATTTTTTCATGTTTTCGGCAGCCTATAACTCCGAAAAGAAGCATTTGTGGACCCAGGTTGGTCTATACTTTTTGTCTTATCTTGGTGTCAGGAATCATTTCCAAACGTTGTTTAGTGTTGTTTTGAAACACCCTGTATATAGAAAAAAGAAGAAACTTGATACACCGAGATGAAAGTAGTGTTTATATAAGTACATTCTGTTTACTATTGACTGTTGTAAGGTCAGGTTTAAGGATGGAGTGGCGGAATGATTTCCTGCTTTGTAATTTTCTTTACTCACCTTGTCACTTATTTTATTTTATTTATTTATTTGTTTATTTATTAAGAGTAGTTCTTTTAGTCATAATTAGGAATTTACTGCTAGAAATTTTTGTGGGTATACTCTCTAAAGTTTTGTAAGGGATGTACGCTAATAGTATAAGCACCTCTAGTTGTTACAAAAATTTGATACAGAATATCAGTGAAATTTATATAAGGTAAGTTTTGTCAGAAACATAGCGTTATCTGAAATTTAGAACGACAGTGAGTTATTTCTTACACTAAAAATACAAATTGCTGAGCAAAGCAACGTTTATTTAAAAATAAATGTGTGACAGTGTTGCCAACTAACTGAACATATTGGCTTTCATCACACGTGTCAAACCAAACATGTCGCATCATCATACGTGTGCCATCGTCACATCAGACACGTGTGATGATGAAGCCAATATGTTCAGTTAGTTGACAACACTGTCACACATTTATTTTTACATAAACGTTGCTTTGCTCAGTGATTTGTATTTTTAGTGTAAGTTATTGAATATAGCAAAGCTAGTATGAATCAGTGAGTTATTTCTATCACTATGTGTAAACGAACTCCTAAATAAATGCAGTTAAGTATATAAAATCTAATGAAAAATTAACTCTATATAGCAAAATTACTACAGTTTAAACTAATATTATCGATTATCATTTGGATTAACGGTATTTATTTTATTTACAGGAAATGTGTGAAAATGCATTACAGTAACGAATATTCAGTAACTTACGGATCTCATTTGTAATTTTGCTCTGCAGCAAGCTTGTTTTCCAAAGGATAATTAGACATGTTTCTCGTAATCAAAATGACAATGTAAATGTACAATTGTAACTATTAAATTAATGCATTTGTACTGTACGATTTTATTACAAAACTTAAACTAACCCTTCCAAAATAAAAATCCTGGATCTACCACTTATTTTTAGAGCGAATTCATATTAGTTGCAAATGAAGAGAGAGAGAATTAAAAATTCATTGTTCTCTATATTATTATTATTATTATTTAAAAAGAAGTAAATTTTCGAATGCCTATACCATAAATGTAATTAAGTATATATTTCATAATGTTAAAAAAGATGATGCATAAAATTGTAAAATTGATAAACATGATGGTTTAATAACCCATGGAGGTTATCATAAAAGAACTAAAGTCTGCTAATTCTGTATTAAGTCAATCCATTCAAAATTGTGTTTGCCATCTCTCCTCGTTACGATCTATTTTTATGTTCATCTACGACCTATCTTAGAATTGTGCTTCTCCGTCTCCGCATTCCGACGATCTGTTTTTGTGTTCCTATCTTCCTATCCTATTGTGTTCATCATTCGCCTCTTCTCCGATCCATTTTTATCTTACTTTCTCAGGATTATTTTCATCCCTGTCCCGATCAATTTTCGTATTACCTTAGAATTGTGCCCACCCCCTCCCCCTTCCGATCTTTTGTATTATTTTCCAGTCTTAGAACTGTGTTAATCTCCCTTGTTACCTCGTGCATGCGCGTCTTTGGTGTGGGAGACCCAGCTTAGATTCCCGACGGACCTTATGTGGTTCGGGTTCCATGTTAAATTGTAGATCCACGTCTCATATGACCTCGCTGTTGAAAGGGACGGCTAACTGAAAACACTAACACTCCTTCCTTATCTCGATCTATTTTTATATTAACTTCCTATCTTATATTCATCCCATCCCCATTCCGATCTAATTTCGTGTTGCCTTCCTATCTTAGAATTGTGTTCATCTCCTTCCCTGTTCCAATTTATTTTTGTGTTATCTTCCTATCTAGAATTGTGTTATTTCCCTTCGTGTTCCGATCTATTTTTGCATTATCGTTCTATCTTCCTAGCGTATTCAAAGTTTTCTTGTCAAGATTCCTTTATCCTTACGTATTTCCTGCATAAATAAAAAGTTTCTCGATGTGATGTCTCGGTCTGATTATCCGTGTTAACATTTTGGTGGCAAATGTTCTAAAATATACAGGGTGTTTCAAAACAACACCGACAACATTTGGGAGGTGATTCCTGACACTAAGATAAGACAAAAAGTATAGACCAACCTGGGTGCACAAATGCTTCCTTTCGGAGTTATGGACTACCGAAAACATGAAAAAATGAACTTTAAAGGTCCATAGCTCCAAAAGTTATAAACCGACGGGGTTGGTTCTTGTCCGTTTCTGTTCGGGATGCCATTCTGATGACAGAACTAGGTTTAATGCTTGCTTGTCCCTGTTCGGGAAAGCAATTTTTGTGACCGGCCGGGTTCGGTTTCCCATGTTCGGGCTATTGATTTTTGTATTTACAGCGGAATTAGTGGTTAGAAGGTACAAGTACTTCACTCCGCAGGTGGTAGTGGTTAGAGTAAAAATCATGCGTGGCTCTCAATTAAATCACAAACCAAAATAAACTCACACTGAGGTTGCACTCACGCATGCCCACCATCCTCGACGCGTCAATCTTTTATTCTTGCAGAGTATACGTAAATACCTGTACATAACACTAAGAATTCCTGTGGTGATTCACGGAAGAGACGCAGAAAAGATAACTGAAAACAAAACAAATACATAACATAAATTTTATTTGATCAAAAGTAATTCACACATTATATTTAATTACGTGCAACCTTTTAAATATATTTTTATTGATAAACTTGTTTCAATATATTTTCAAAACCTTTTAGCCCATTTTGATATATGATAAAAAAAATTTAAAAAATGACGAAGGATTAATTTAAAGTGATATATTATTGCCGGCTTATTTTAAGATTGGTGATACATGACCACCTAACACACGTTGGATCACTGAACGTATCACGCTCTACACTTCAATTACAGGGGATTCAGGGTGGGGGGAGAACTTGGAGTAATCCCATGTAGAAGGATTCCTTGCAGCTTTATCTTAATGCGGTGACAACGAATCCATGCTTCCATCTGGATTACATTGTCTCACACTTCCTCTTTGCAGCATTTAATGTGTAATTTCTTGAAATGCGATAAATTCAGATTAACATCATTGAATTTGTGTTTCTACGAATATTTTACTATACTTTCATTAATATTGGAGTGATTTACTAGAAAGATTAATTATGTTAATTGACCGTATTAGTACGTAATGAACAATTCGCTACAGGAGATACTTATATCATTATTTCACCACTCCTTGGAGAATTTTTCGTTTAATCACATATATTGTTTACACTTGATTTTAAGTTGAATCGTTCATTCTACGCTGCCATTACAATTGATATTCACAATGAGCGTTCTCGTAGTTTTAAACTAAATTTTATTATTTCACACATATATGTTTGTTCTCACTAAAATATTAATTCCATGACACTACACTAATTCAAAAGACTATTTATTCAATATATTTCGCCACAGCGTCAAGGATTATTAGTCTATTTACAGATTTTCTTCAGTATCGATATAAACGGTTACTAATTTTTTTCTTGGTGCCGCCAGAATGCTAATCTTCAGCACAAAGCGTCTGTCTTCCTACGCCCATTAATAAGAAGGAGAAATATTAAAATATTAATGCAAAATATTCTTTTATAGCTAATATGCACACCAATGAGTTTTATACTTGTTTGCCATTAAAACAACGCAATCAAAATACCAAGAACAGCAGGAATAAACGTCGATTGCATTGAGTTTCACTGAACTACCTTTTGAAACAGTATAACCACTTCACGCATCTTTATTTCTTGAGCACGTAATGCAACTCCCCACGGCAAAGCATTGCCAACACGTTGAAAAAGACAGCACCATTATATAAAGTTTGCGTCAACGTATTGTGCAGAGAGCCTTATTCCACTTCAGATGAAGCTGAGTGGGGAATTTAAAGTGGAATGGGAGTGAGGGAGGATACACGCTCATAAAGTATGGGACTTATCGTAGTTGGGTCAAGACTTCACTTAAGAACTAGTATGTGTTCTATCCAAATATCCATGTTTCAGAATTCTGTGATACTTGCGCAACATTTTTTATAGAGGTAGTTGGTGAGTACTTCAAATTATATGCCTGTAGCCAAACTCCCTCTATAAAAGTCGTTGCGTGAGTACCGCAGGATTCTGAAACATGGGTATTTGGATAGGGCACATACTAGTTCTTAAGTGAAGTCTTGACCCGACTACGCACAGTGTGACATTTTGCCAATCTAGGAGGACAAAATTATTGTATCAAGAATCTGTCACATTAAAGTGACGTAAGGTACGTATCTGGGGTACAGTAATAGAAATAACAGAACCCATGCTATTGTGCCCTATATTAGAAAAAAATAGAAGTAGTAACAAATCCACGGCAACAATAACAACTTTCGTAGACACATGTTAAATAAAAAGGAAGAAAGGGTTGCTCACATAAAGAAAAACGAGAGGAAAGTTGATTGTAGAAGACAGTAATGACCATTAGTTATTGAAACAAAGCATGAAAATATTATTTTTTTGAGCCTCTACTTCCCCCTGCCTTGGCCAAGTTCTTTTGTGGTGGACATACATCGTGCTCGTGGGTTTTCTCGGGGTTCTCCCGTTTCCTCCCATTTTCTTCATTCCACCATTTCATTTATTTCTCATCTTCACCGTCTCCTTTAGCCTAATCCGCATAACCGTGGGACGTAAATCTTAAAGATTTCATTTCATAATGTTTAGCGGAAGTGTGTGTATATATCGGAAGTGAAAAGTACCCTAAGATTTCTTGAAAGACAAATTCACTGTAATAATCAAAGTAAGAAGAAGAAACTAAAGAATCGGAGTCAGAGTGTTTGAATTTAAATTCTGTAGGGAAACTCAAGAGTGGCAAACTAGAATAGAATAAATCATGATAAGATAAAAGCTATATGTCGGATGAAAGCAGTGATACATTACTGAAGCTGTTACACTACCGGTATTATTTATTCAAAATAATTTATTGTGGTCAGATTTTATTTTTAATTAAAGAATAAATCAGTTATTCTTGGATTTATAAATTTTTATTTTGTGATTAAAGTAAACTTGTTTGATATAATGTTTTGTTGGATAGATAATTAAATTAAGTATTATGGCAATTTTAACGATTGTTAATAAGAACCAGTTGATAGTTTGTGTTGTGGCTGAAGAAAGCACTAAATTCATTAATTTTACAAATATGTTTATTTTTAAAATTGTGATTATAAGCTTGCTAAGTAATACAGTAAAACGTGTACATCTTGGTCGTTATCAGTTCCATAGAAATATGACCAATTTTGAGGAGAGTAGGTGTATTTTGAAGAAAAGAAAAGCTATAATATACTGTGATTATAGTGTATTTCCATGGGACTCGTTCTGCACAGATCACATAGCCTATAGTAGGGCCAACAAGAGATGGTCATTGACGCTTCTTACTACATGCGTTGGGACAATGCAGAACCTACTTACGTACTAGTGTCACTAACCACAGTCACTCTGTCTTACACCATTAATTAAATTGCCATTATAGATGCACCAAAATAAGCCTTGACACGCGACTAGGGGCAAATGTCACTGCGAGCTGTCAGGGACCTTCTCTTAATGGCTCCCCTATAGCTTTTTGCTCTTATTTTTCCCAGGATACTTTGCGGTCGGTGGCGTCACTTGGAGATATCGCAAAGGATGTTATAAAATAGATGATCTGCCCATACCACAAAATCGTGAAGCCATACGTATTCTATGATTGATGATTTCTTACCTGTAAAAGGTTGTTCCGAGTAATTTCTTCTCACTCCCATTTGTACACTCATACGTGCAGCATGTAGCCATTATATAATATAAATCTTAAACAACGACTTAAACAAAAATAAACGACAGATACACTACATGTCTACATATGAAGATAGCAATGTTTTGAGCCAACATATATGGAGGAAACGAGAGTAACCAATCAGACGTGCCAATACTAGGACTTTTTTTTTTTGTCTCATTCAGTTACCTAATAGGATGAAGATACACAAGGCAGATCCTTTATTTTATAACATCCTTGCGTATCGCAAGTATCGTTCAAGAGAACAAGTGAAATAGCTACTACATACGCAATTATGCTAGTTGGTATACTGTTTGAAGATGGGTAAAAGTCCCTTCACAAGACGTCACGGACAGGGAGCCAATCAGAACGTTAAACGCGAACTGGGGCTACTTGTTATTTTATATACCTTGATGTATTTCTAATGCTGTAACTAATTGTTATCTATGTATGTTTGTATTTGAAGTAATATTTATTAAAAAATATTCTGCAACATAAATAGATTACATTTAATAAATATATCTATCTTATTTTGCCATTCACTGTGATCAAATGTTGAATAGTGATTGACTGCGAAATACTACATTAGATTTTTTTTTTTTTAAATCCCTATCGCTTATGACGATACTCTATCGCAGAAAGGTTCGTAGTTCCGCAAGAGATTAAACTTTCTCTTGAGTAAATTTCAGAGCCTCTGTTGACAATCTTCCTAATCTCGAAAGCCGGAAAACGACTTGATGCTATATTTTTTCGGTTTGAAAAAAGCTAATGACATAACAGCTTGATGACTGGTTTCTTCGTAGGCATACGGTGAAATTTAAAAATAAAAACCTTCGATGAGTCAGTGCCATGGAAAATCAGCTCCCAGGGCGAGATTATACGACGGCGCCCTTGTACATATGAGTGAGGTCGACAGTGCCATCATGGTTGACACGAATCGTAAGAAAATTTTCAAAAATTAATGAGTGCTTTTCCTTGATTTTGAGCACTTTTTATTACTTTCTTCCCTTCATTTTATTACTAGCTGAAATACCCATTCTTCGCATGGGGCCTGTATTTGAAAGTCAACGCCTGTGGGAGTATCACCATTCATCTCAGCGACCGCAAAAACTATGGATTTGACACTAATATGGATCATTTTGGATTATTTTTACGTCTCGGTATCCCCCCGCCGACTCCCGGCAGGCAGCCGAATGGGATGAATTTGGAAGTTAATGCTATCAGAGTTTCATCATTGATCTCAGCGACCGCGAAAACTATGAATTCGATACTAATATCTTTCATTTTCTACTACTTTTACATGTACCGGTAAACGTCCCCCTGGGACCCCTCCCTGGTTGAAAATTAAAAAAAAAAAAGCGCTTCGTCTTGGTCTGGGGCTTGGACCAAGGTACCCATGACCCAAATTTGGTAACTCTCGATCCACTTGTCTGGTCCCTAGATCGCACTCAGACCGACACACAGACAAACTCTATTTTATTTATGTTAGATAGATTAGGTAGATATAAACGTGCATTTTCCTAATGTGAGTAACATTATAGGACACTTCTTAAAGCAGGAATAGGATTTAAGTACATACTAGTAATATTCCAAGTGATTTTTCCTTCCTCTTTTTTCTTTCCTTCTTTCTTCTTTTTCCTTCCGAATTTTGCGACCCCTTACTTCGGCGCCCGAGTTCGTCGCCTCGCTTGTCACCTCCCCCCACGGCACGGCAGTGGGATGAGTATTATTTTAAAATACGTGTAGTTTCGTCTCTGAGAGAGATACCTGTTGGAAAATGATGTTACACTAGGCAGTTTTCTCAGTGTCACATTGACTGCTGTCGCCATCAACTTTTTTTTTCTTTCTTCGCAGATCCAGGCTTCTGTCTCTGGTCTGCTCTACGTTAACGACTTCGTTATTCATTGCCACTACAGAAATAACCGCGATATTTCTTGAGAGCTTTAACTAACATTTAATCGTCTTGTTCGCTGGTCTAATGAGACAGACTCGATTTTCTAGCCAAGAAACTGTGTGTGCACTTCTGCCGCCAACGAACTTGTCTTTTGATCAGGATTTGTATCTGAGTTGTACTCTTTTGTTATTTGTTGACTCAGTCCGATTTCTTTGTTTAATTTTTGATCGTCGATTAACATAGGCACTACATATTTATAATCTTAAGTACTCTTGCCTCCAAGCTATGAATTTGCTGCAAGGACTGTTCTTTGTCGTAGTCTAATTAGGTTGATGTAAGACTATGCCTGTATTTCTTATCTGAGCGTTACTCTGTGCTGAAACAGTTTGACAACACATCATCTGGGAATAAAGCTTTTCGCACTAGCTCTGTCACAAGCCTTTATGTCGAAATAAGCGAACCACTGTTAATCTATCATCGAGAGAAACTTTCCCATACTATACATCCCATATGCGTTGTATTTCTAACCATTCATGGAGCTTTGGTCTGCATGATGGCCAGATATTCTGCCGTTATAGATGAAGCATGGGGGCCAGACGTCCAAGGTACGTTCGTGCTTACAAAAGTCTCACCACAGACAAATTTGTATGACCATTTCTTTCTTCGCTACATGTTCGTGCTCTTTCGCCATGACTCAACTAAGACGATCTTTAGTTGTCATACGTATACCAGGGTATGCCATTACTAAATTAATGCAGTAACAATCACAAGATGGCATTATGTCTTAAAAGTGATATAAGTAAGGTGTAGACTATTTTAGTGTAAACATTTCTGAAGTGATGCCAATCTGAAACGTTATAAAATCCCTTGGAGAAAAAGCGGTATGTTTTATTACGATTTTGACTCGTCATACCGGCTATTTAAATGTTGAAATACAGTGAAGGTATGTTGCCTAAAATATTGCATTTCTATTTACAAAATGACTCAAAACCACGGGAAAGGTTACGAGGGAGGGGGCAGAGATTGACAATTTTTAAACAATTTCCTGCAGGAGAACTCCCGAACCCCTTACTCGACGGAGGGGTATTTCAATCCCCTGAAAGTTGCGCCCACTACAGCAAACAACCTCTAAATCTGTCTATGCTCTAAACACGGTATTTATATGTATTAAGGCAAGAAGACATACATACATATGTAAGAAACAACTGAATATGGTACAACAAAACATAAACTAGGTGAACTTCTTTGTAGACACCCCACTTTTGAACAAAAGTTAGAAATAGAGAATAAGAACGTGGTGTTGTCAACTTAGAAATTGTTTCTATAAGAAATAAAATCTTTTTACATGCGAAGCAATTGGTCAATTATTGTGTGTAAACATGAATTTATTAAAGGTATATTAGCATCCATTTTCCAGTGGCGGTATATTTTGATTACTGAAAAACTAGGGGCGGTATGGCGCACCACCCCATACTGTCTCACTTCGACCAATGGACACAGCAATACTATAAGAATCAAGGATGTTATAAAATAGAGGATCTGCCCATTCGTATCTTCAACATATGAACTCAATGAAGCCAAAAAACAACCGAGCATCGACTGAGCCTTCACGTCTGATTGGTTACTCTCGTTTCCGCCATGATTGTTGGCTCGAAACATTGCAATCTTAGTGGCGCGGAGTGGGCAGAGTAGGTGTGGCGAAGCTGTGACGTATGGCTTCACGATTTTGTTTCATGGGCAGATCCTCTATTTTATAACATCCTTGATAAGAACTTTATTCTCCGGCCATTTTTATATGAAATGCTTTCCAAGTTGATTGTTGCTTACTTTGTATTTTACTTTTTCTGTTGTTTTCTTAAAATAAAACGACAGAGCGCGATTTCCGTTTTAAAATCATAAATTACTTTTGCACTAGTATGCATGCATTTTCTAGTAACAAAATTTGACATTTAGCACTGATTTAAAGATTACTGATAATTCATTAGTCTAGCTCCCATGCATACAAAATTTCCTTCTCATATTATATATATATATATATATATATATATATATATATATATATATATATATATATATATATACTACAAAACGGGATTTTCCCATGAGTTGGCATCACTGTTCTGAAGCTGTCCAGGAACGTCCTTCGTTCCTCGAGACAAACTTGTACTATAGTGCTGCCAAAATGTCGGGTTGTAAAAAATACGAACTAAAGCTCACACCCACGCGTTGAGCCAATAAGGATTCAGCTGTTGCTAAGCGAGAGAGCCTCAGCGAAAGGGAGTGGAATTCCTTCAGCCGATACCAGCACTTGGAAAGGAATACTAAGCGTCAAATCAATGTGCTATATCTATAGCATCGACCTGGATCAGTTGAGGAACTGAGGACACGATTCATGCAGGAAATTAAGCAAATTCTTGTGAACATGTTACGTCGAGCAATGCACTGTGTTCCTGAATGATTTCAGAAATGTTTACGCTAAAACAGTCGTCATATTAGGCCGTTGATACACTATGAGATAGATTCTAGGAAATCTCTTACGAGTTTTCCAAGAGTCAAAATCTCAACGTGTATGGCATCAAATCGCATGTAATTTCCTGTGTTTTGAACGATCCTATGAGATTTCTCCTGTTTAGAGCACGCTCTATTTTGGAAAGAAAATTTGTAAGATTTAAATTTAAGCGACCTGAGAGAAAGTGAAAGTGGGTAAAAGAGTAAAAATACTCGAGAAAATGAAGAGTGGTGCATGGATTGAGTGATTTTGTCCAACAACGTCTGTTTTTCCCTTTGTGCTGCCATAATTAAGGCCTGTAACAAACATCTTGGCATTTCAGCTAAACGAATAAAATGCAAGCTCTGGCGTGATATTGCCAAGTGATAAAGGGGTGTAGCTATGGATAAGCAGACAAACTACAGCGCGATCAGGTGACAGGGGATGTGTGCAAAATAAAGATGGCAATATCGCTGGCCTCTCATTTGCTAGTAGAATTTAAAGGGAACTTGGAGCGCCGCCTTCAAATGCCAAGATGTTTGTCACGCCGTTTAATTAATGTTGTCAACACTTACACTACCAATTGCTTGTTCAACTGTAGGCGCAGTTTTTTCTTTTTACTGTGATGCAGCAGTAGCGTCATTTCAGTTTGGCTTTGGGGGGGGGGGAGACCCGTTGATATAAGGAAAATTTCGCGTTTTTCACTGACTTACTACTATTCTATTGATAAAATCTATATAAATGTCAAACTCAGGGGGGGCAAATGCCCCTCCCTGCCCCCCCTAAATGACGCCCCTGTGATGCAGTATGGATCAATGTCTCGCAACATCATTTGGTCAGAAAAAATCTTCACGTGTATGATATAAAGGGTAGGATTTCCTCACATAAATCCCAAGACATTTCCTAGGATTTATCACATAGTGTATGGCTGGCCTTACTGACGATATCTTCAAGATATGAGACCATCTTGTGACTGTAAGTGAATTGCTTATTAAATTGTATTCATATACTATTCATAACCGTGAATACACTTAATTCGAAGTTCATTTTTTTAAATTGAACATTTCAAAAATGCCCCTATTTTTGTACACATCCTTTATACAAATCAATCAATCTGTATATGTCTAGAACAGTGCTATATTACGCACCTAGGTATATATTCATATATATTTTCTTATTACCTGTCCTGAGAGGAGTTACCTACTGCAATTTAGATAGTCTATACCGTAACAATCTACTTTGTATTTATATTATTAATAATTAGGAATACCCTCTAGTAATACGTGACGGTTTTCGCAGACTTTCATCAATCTGTGTTTTTTACATTGAAATTATTATTTTCTTTATTCATTTTTGTAATTCTTGCGGAATACTATAGAAGAATCTAAGTTTTACAAATAAATTACCACAATACTATTATGTAGTTGTTTAAAGAACATTTCGCAGCGAAATATACTTCCTTAATTTTGACGAATGAAATGTTTAACACTCATGTTTACACTCAATCAACAAAATAAGTTATGTTCTCTCATACCTTTCAGTTAAATATAACAGAAAATATCGACGTGTACACACTTTTGTCACCAGTTTAAAATATACTTTGAAGAATCAACTATAAACTCACGTTTTTTTTTTTTTTACGTATAGATTTCAAATAAAAGAAATGCAAGAAGTAGTAGATTAATGATTGCTCTTAACAATTAAGAGCTCTATAAAAATTACAGTATTGAAAGACTTTTCTATGGCAGGTAAAAATTACGAAGGAAGTAATCTTCGAAGTAAAGTAAAAAAAAAAAAAGGAAACCTAAGAGTGGATCAAAAGATTGCGATCTTGGCCAATAATTAGTTTGTGGATCAGAGGGCCACAACATTTTTGAACGGCCCCTAAATCGAGTTTTCATATTTTTTACGGAATAAGCACATCATACTGAGTTAAGTGATAGTTTGGGTTTGGCTACACTGTAGTTCTCTAGATGTAAAGCCTTAAAAAATCTTTTTGTTGAAATATATTAGATCTTTTGATCCAATTAAATCAGGGCCCACAAAAGTTTTGAACAGACCCCTAAATCGAGTTTTCATACTTTCTACGAAATAAGCACTTTATACTGAATTAGCTGATAGTTTGGGTTTGGCTACACTATGTGTAGTTCTCCAAATATAAGGCCTGCAAGAAAATTTTCGATTGAAATATATTTATCTTTTGATCCAAAAATAGGTGCAAAGTTCTAGTACTTAAATAGAACTGATTGACTTTGGCAGATCGTATAGAGTAATGCAATCTTATAAGCCATTCAGTTCCCTGTATGCAATTTAAATGAAAAAAAGTCAAAAATATGGCTGTGTATAAACAACTTCTAAGGACGTAATTGCATAGTTTGCTTTTTTGAGAAGCACTCTGGCTTGTAGGCGCTAATAAGTTAGATCATTTATAAATATATTTATTTCATAAAATAATATTTTCAAAATAATATAATTAGAAATTATTCGTGCAAGACAAACTATTGATGGAAGAACATAATATCCCTTTACCGACCAAATTATTTAACAGGATCCAAAAATTCCTTTTTGTATTTATAGGATATAATTTTGTCCCTAGAAACTAAAAAAAATAATCATTTTGGGAAAAAAATGAATGCAGAGGTGCTGACTCTTGAAAGGAAGTCCGTACGTTCAAGAATTCACGAAGAAACGCAGCAAATCCACCACTAGCATCACGTCAGGTGTTATGACGTAGTTTCTGACTTCAAATACACAATGGCCGGTAGAGGGATATAATAGTTAAGTATATAATAAGTTAATATAAAATATTGCATACAAACACATTATTTAAAAAAAAATCACCAAATTATCCGAATAATAGTTCTTCAAGTTCAGGCAAAGGAATCGTTTTGTAGAAGCAAACGTAGGTCTCTAAGGCGAGTCCCGAAATGTCATCATATTTATGCTCCACCATCTTTTTCAGTATCTTACTTCCAACGGGCTCTAACATGTCAATTATTTTCTGGGATATACTTTTTTGGCTCACTTTCATAACTCTCTTCATAGCAGTCAATATTAAACGCACCGTGTTTGGATCCTCAGCATAAAGAAGATCAAACAACGCTTTGAATGTTTTTGAATTAGCCTTCGCAGTGATAAATTTACAAATGAATTGTATTTGGTCTTCTGAGCAATAGAAATTTATATTTGCAAAAGCCCATGCTGCTGTCTTCTTTGTTCTCTGATCACCTTTCTCCATGACGTAAAGCAATGGTGCCAGAACATCAAGGTCAAGTGCTTGCTGTATCCTATGTTGGGAGCCCACGAACAGATTACCTAAAACTTTTAAAGCTTCTGTCACAACTTTCATAGTTGGATGAAGTAATAATTGTATTAACAAAGATAAACAGTCGTACCGATGAGCTAGAATTTGACGCTGTAATTCGCTTCCTGTAACCATGTTATTTAATGTATTCAATGAAGTGACAAGCAGTTTTGGGTAACGATTCCGTAATGTTCTCATGAATCTACGAGCAACACCGCAATTAATCATTGTGTCAATTTTCTCAATTCGTTTGTCATCATCGTAATCGGTGACGAGAACAGAAATCAAGAAACACGTTCGCTCTAATGTTTCATCGTCCTGTACTTGAAGCAAATTGAGCAGAACTGAAACGCTTTGTTTCACTAGTTCAGCTGGAGGTGACAGTGACTTATGCTTGCACAAATCTACGATGGACACAGCAATATTTCTCAAAACGAATCCAGGGATGTTTGTTTCAAGCATTTGAAGCAGTTGTGGTAATACTGTTGTTTCTAGCACTCTGCTCTCCGGACAACTTTCAGCAATCATTGCTAACGCCCATACTGATTGATCTACAACAGATGGAACTGGAGACTGAAAAAGTTGGATAAGTTTACTCACTGCTCCCGCCTGAAGAACAACGTTAGCTTGCTGATGTGTTTCGGCAGCTAAATGAGAAATAATCTTAGAACATTCAATTTGTAAAATAGGGTTGTCAAAATTACTTAAGAAAAGTATACATTTTGATACAATTTCTGACACAGTAGTGATATCAATGGGACCTTTGTATGATTCAAGAACTCCCGTAATTCTTTCTATGCCTGTTATTTGATCAGCAATATTGCTGCTGGATAAGCCTTGTAAAAGCGTCTGTAGTTTTAATTTAAATCCAGATTCCTCAAGTTGATCCATTGCTTCTTTGTAAATTATTTTAATACTTTTGGTTACTATGGTTTTCTTCTATTCCAACACTTAATTTTATATATATATATATATATATATATATATATATATATATATATATATATATATATATAGATAGATAGATAGATAGATATAGGTTCAGACTAAGTTCCAGTCATCTACAGTATGTTACTAAGTTCAGTTATTAAGACCTGTCATACACTATAGGATAGATCCTAGGAAATCTCTTACGATTTTTCCTAGAGTTAAAATCTCAATGTGTATGACATCAGATTGCATGCCATTTCCTATGTTCTAAACGATCCTATGAGATATCTCTTGTTTAGAGCACGCTCTATTTCGGAAAGAAAATTCGTAAGATTTCGACTTAAGCGACGTCAGGTGAGAGAAAGTAAAAACAAATTTGTTTTCTCCCCGCGTGCAAAGATGCTATCTGCACACTTATTAGTACATACGAGGAACATACATTTTTATATAATACAAAGTCAACAAACGTTCTATCACAACAGACATGTAAGGGAGAAAGCATCGGAAAATATTGCTGGGCGAGTATGCGTTGTGAGACCTGGCTCCTCTTCGGAGGATGTGAAACAGAAGTGGGTGGAAGAGCAAAAATACTCGACAAAATGAAGAGTGATACAGGGACTGATGAGGTATGTTTTGCTAATTTATCTTCTGATTTTTATGCTTTTCTTAATAGGTGTGCAATTTACCAATATAGAGTCATTCGATCAGACAGGAAAAATCTTCACGTGTATGGCACAAAAGGGTAGGATTTCCAATGAGGTATGTCGTAACATTTTTCCTAGGATAAATCCTAAGATCTTTCCTAGGATTTATCTCATAGTGTATAAGAGGCCTAATAGTTACTTTGTGTCAGAAAACTCAAAGTAAAAAGTGTTAAATGATGAATGAATGTTTATATATAGTATATACATTAAAATATCTCGATAATAAGCTGAAGACAAAGACTATGGGCGGTATTCAGAGAGAATTCGTTAATCGAGCGTTAATCACAGACTAGTTAGTAGCATACTAAATCTTTACTGAGGAAGGTGCACTTTTAGGTATTCAGAGTCTACTTTGAGTACAACTAAAATGATGATTTGGGTATGATTAACTTATAGAACCGCAATTCATCGGGTGAGAAAAATAAATGTGGCAACTAGGGAAAAGTAGATCAGCGCATGCGTAGTCTGTAAAAATGAAAACACATGAAATGCGAAATGTGTCGCACGCTAAACCATGGGTAAAAGATTAGCCTTTACTCTAGATGAATTAGTCAG
Organism: Thermobia domestica; assembly: GCF_964235325.1. NCBI lineage: Eukaryota > Metazoa > Arthropoda > Insecta > Zygentoma > Lepismatidae > Thermobia > Thermobia domestica. The sequence continues at coordinate 289,275,987 of NC_137457.1, forward strand.
ATTTGATTAAATTCGTCAAATACTACGTCCTAATAAGAGTCTCTGAATACAATTTTAATAACCATCCGTTAGTGATCCCCTTAGTATGGCGTAAATCAGACTTCAAAAAGAAGCAAAATATATTTCTTTCTCACGGAGAAAGACTAAAACTTCCTGGTCCAGTGACCCTATACAGTGCGACAATAAAAGCTGCAGGATATAAATGCACGCCCACGTCAGAAACAGTAGATCCAACT